>NC_139249.1:20396582-21599546 GCF_977018435.1 Lepisma saccharinum | reverse complement strand
CTGTCTGCCGTTCCTCTCCTCTCACTCCCTCTCTCTATCTCTGTGCATTCTCTTGTATTTCTTCCTTCTCTTCCCCCCTCTCTCTCTCTTTTTATCTGTGCCTTCTCTCCTATTTTTTCACTCTCTCAACCTCTGTCTTTATTCTTTCTACTTCTATCTTTCCCCTTCTTTCTCTCTCTCTCTCTCTCTGTGTGTGTGTGTGTGTGTTTGTGTGTTTTGTCTTTCTCTTTCCTTTTCTCCCCCATCTCTCTACTTGCCTTTACTTTTTCTATTTCTTTCTTCTCTCTAAGCCTTCACTCTATTTTTCTCTCTGCCTTCTGTCTATAGCTTTCTTCTCTGTTAGCCTTCCCTCTATTTTTCTCTCTGACTTCTGTCTATTGCTTTCTTCTCTCTTAGCCTTCCCTCTATTTTTCTCTCTGCCTTCTGTTTATCCCTCTCTTGCATCTCTCTATTTTCTCTTCCTTCTTTTTTCTTTTCCTTCTCTTTGCTTTCTTCTCTTTCTCCTCTCTTCGTTTCTCTCTCTCTGCATTTCTTCCCTTAACTTTATTTTCCTTCTCCCTTGCACTGTCCATTTTCAAAAAAAAAGAAAGCAAAGAAAAATCTTGGTGGCACAATAGCCCTCTGTGGACAAGTCCTGTCAAATGGCTTTTTACTCGGTTACACGTGGACAGTTTATCGAATACCACCTCCTTTGTTTTCTTGCTTTCAAAGTTTTGGGGGGGAGTGAGGCAAGCTCCTTCTCCTACTTCATGCTTAGATAGAGTGATCGGCAGTAGTTGAAAGTGGAACTCGAACCGGTTTGTAACGTTGCCGCTTAGTAATCAAGGAGTCCTGGGTTTGATACCCGGAGGAACATTACACAATGGTTTGAGTCCAACTTTGAACTGGATGTCCTGTTCCGATTAGCCTATCTGTGCATAAAGTGGGCTTAAGACGAAAATTCATAGTTCGAGCCTGTTTCTGCCCCACCGGGACTCGAACTCAGGACCCCTTACTTACAAGGACACAATATTATCCACCCCCAAATAATCACCATTCAGGACACGCTCTCAACGAATTAGACCTTCTGAATAATTGCGTGGGCCACAGATCAATTAATCGAACATATAACGAGTTATCATGGGGAATGTCGTGTCACGTGACATTTGCCAATTGGAAACAGGTTATTGAATGGTAAAATTAGAGATTCTAAAGATTATTTACATTGGTGGCTTACAACACAGCTCCAACACCCCCCTCATTCCATTGTTGCTGACCCACAATTCCTCACTGCACAAGTTTTTACCCTCCATGTATTCCATTAGGGCAGAACAAGAGAAAAGTGGATAGAACAAGCACATGTAATTGGATGATATCATAAAAAAAATAATAAAAAGCTGTACTCGAACAGCAAATTCGGTCAAGCAAGCACATATATGTTTTGGAATGTCTCTTTTTACCCCCTTGCGAGTGTCCTGCTGCGTATGTTGGATGACGTCATGTTTACGCTCTGATGCAGCTCAAGTGACGTGTTGCACACTCGGCGACAGGTCGTAAAGAAATATGATCGACTGTTTCTTGCGCTGTGAAGCAGGGAAGCTGTTCTGTATATTTCATCGGGTTAGACCAATGCCTTCTTACGTAACAAGGGCTTTGCAGTCTCTCCTCGCTCATAGCAACGTCATCATTGGTAGGTCATGGATCGCAACGCGATATCAGCGCCACCGATACAAATGCGTGTCGAATAGGCGAACAATTGCAGTGTCGTGATATCGTGCGACTGTAATGCTAATATCGTGTTGTGAACCATAACCTACTAATGATGACGTTAAATGTAAACAAGAAGTTGCGCAGGCTTTGTTTTTAAGTCGGCGGTGAATCGGTAAGGTCATGGATGCAGTAACGCAGCAAATATTCAATGCAGTTGCGAAGAATCTAATAAGTTTGGGGAACAAGATTGATCTAAACGATATGTGCACAATTCAGGAATTCCCCTAAGATTTGCGCCTATGATTCATTGCTTTAAAATACAATGGACGATATACGTATAGAAACGGCAAATTTCACATCTACAATAATTCTTTTGTTGTTGTACAGTCACGCCAATAAAAATGAGACACCTTCAGAGGCGTATTCTAGGCGTCAATTGTGGGAAACTAATTACTACTTTCTATCACTTTAGATTCAAGAAATGTAATATAAGCTTATTTGAGTGCCCTCGTGTAAAATAAATACTTCTCCTATATGAAGAAATTAGAATGTAGAAATGCTCATTAATGTTGTCGCAAAGCAAGCTGTCGCTTCTTCCCTCCCCTCTCCGCTTCTTCCCCCTCACAATGCGTGAATATCGCGTTGGCTGCATGCGATGAGGTGACAGCTACAGAGAAGAGTAAGCTTGTTGTTTCGTTAAACAAAACGCAGTGGCAGCGATTGATTTTTCTCCTTGGAGATACAGTGCAATGCAAATTTAGTTTAAAGTTTGGGTTATTTTTATCTCTGGGCCCCTTTCAAAGTTCAACATGACTTAGTGCTGTATTTTCGCGAAATATTTAAAAAATGACGGAAAATGAAACAGAGGGTGTGATACAGGACCTAATTAAAAAACCATTCAACTTTCGCTCTTTCTCGGAAAAACAAGAAATCGTTAAAAATGATAGACCTTGCCCTTCTTTAACCCACCTGTGCAGTAATCATAAGGATAAGAAACAGGAGTATGTAAGAAATTTTCAAACTGCGCAATACAAGAAAACTAGCTGGTTAGCAGGTTGTGACATTACAGAGAGGTTGTTCTGTTGGCCTTTTCTATTGTTTAGTGTTGATAGAACAAGGTGTGCACTAAGGATGGATTTAGCAATTTAAATGTACTATCGGTTTCTATTTCAAGACGTGAAAAAACTCTCGGTCATATTGCGAATCTCCAATGTAAATATAAACTGTTTATAAAAAGCGATTTTATAATTTTATGAAGACTTTCACATGAGACATCAAAATGGTGAGTTTTAATCTTTTATTATCCATATTTCATTACTTTATACGTTATGCAATATTTAGTAATGTTAGCATGCCCTTTATGAAAATCCAGGATACGCCACTGGACACTTTGATACTAAAATGCTGGCTTCCCTCAAGACATGTGTGTGTCGCCTAACTTGAGGACGATAAGTGGGTATTAATAGCATTTTCAACGTCGACTTGTACCAACGCCGTAGAGTTATGCAACAAATATAACGCCTTACGGGGAAGCAAGTATTTCAGAATCTAAGCGTCCCATTATTATTGCTGCTGACTGTACGTTCTGTGTTGATTTAAGGAATGAATGTCTGTTGATACGAAGCAGATGTCCTTCGCTTGTGGACGTTTTAATTTCAAATCATGATCATCACATTGTGAATGAAAATTATTAAGGACAATTCGCCTAGTATCACTTTTGCCATTGGGTGTACATGTAGTCAAATGAACACTACATTTCTAAACAGTAGCGTGTCCAGAAATTTGGTAAAACGACGCAATGTCTCTTGCTATTGAGTTTCGTTTTTTTTTTTTTTAGTTTTCAGTTCACTTTAGTTACAGAGAGGCTATTTGGAACTGACCCTGAAGTTTACGGTAGGATCCGAACCATTGCGTATTGAGCCCGGGACCCCTTGATTACAAGGCGACGACGTTACCAACACCAGGGTTGATAAAGGTCCAGGAATTTAAAAAAAAATTAATTCCGGTCCAGTACAGGAAATCAGCAAGTGTAAATGGCTTCTGGACCGTCAAGAACCTTTGCATCTGTAAAATATTTCAATTCGGTCCAGGAACCTTTTTTCTGGATGAATTTAAATACGGTTTAGGAACTTTTCTCCGGATCAATTTAAATCCGGTCCAGGAACCTTTTCCCGGATCAATTAAATTTAAATCCGGTCCAGGAACCTTTTCCCGGATCAATTAAATTTAAATCCGGTCCAGGAACCTTTTCCCGGATCAATTACATTTAAATCCGGTCCAGGAACCTTTTCCCGGATCAATTAAATTTAAATCCGGTCCAGGAACCTTTTCCCGGATCAATTAAATTTAAATCCGGTCCAGGAACCTTTTCCCGGATCAATTAAATTTAAATCCGGTCCAGGATCCTTTTCCCGGATCAATTACATTTAAATCCGGTCCAGGAACCTTTTCCCGGATCAATTAAATTTAAATCCGGTCCAGGAACCTTTTCCCGGATCAATTACATTTAAATCCGGTCCAGGAACCTTTTCCCGGATCAATTAAATTTAAATCCGGTCCAGGAACCTTTTCCCGGATCAATTAAATTTAAATCCGGTCCAGGAACCTTTTCCCGGATCAATTACATTTAAATCCGGTCCAGGAACCTTTTCCCGGATCAATTAAATTTAAATCCGGTCCAGGAACCTTTTCCCGGATCAATTAAATTTAAATCCGGTCCAGGAACCTTTTCCCGGATCAATTACATTTAAATCCGGTCCAGGAACCTTTTCCCGGATCAATTAAATTTAAATCCGGTCCAGGAACCTTTTCCCGGATCAATTAAATTTAAATCCGGTCCAGGAACCTTTTCCCGGATCAATTAAATTTAAATCCGGTCCAGGATCCTTTTCCCGGATCAATTAAATTTAAATCCGGTCCAGGATCCTTTTCCCGGATCAATTAAATTTAAATCCGGTCCAGGAACCTTTTCCCGGATCAATTAAATTTAAATCCGGTCCAGGATCCTTTTCCCGGATCAATTAAATTTAAATCCGGTCCAGGAACCTTTTCCCGGATCAATTAAATTTAAATCCGGTCCAGGAACCTTTTCCCGGATCAATTAAATTTAAATCCGGTGCAGGAACCTTTTTCCGGAATTTGTGCCGAATATAAATTGTGCGAGAAAAAAGGTTCCGGTCCCGTTTCTGAACCCAACTGAACCCATTAGAATTTGCGAGTTCCTGGAACTTCAACAACCCTAACCAATACGCCATCGGGTAGGTCATTTGTGGCTTGTTGTGTAGTAGTGTATGGATCTAATGTTATTTTTCCTATGAAAATATCTTGACCAGGGAGACATGAACCCACCTTTGGACACGCAACTGCCCCTATGCCATTCTATTTAAGCCATTTCACATCGCTGTTCTGTCTTTGCAGGATGATCGCGACGATGAGATGGTTGAAGGGACACAACCGTGCCTTGCCTACTATTCGAACCAAGGAACTACAAGGATGGTACGAAAACCTCTCTGCCACACGGGCTGGGTACAGGAACAAGGAAGATGAAATTATGCATGCCTAGTAATGAGAGGAATATAAGTATAGTGAGCCTCATTTGAGAGAGTAAACGGAAGTGAGCAATTTCCTTGCAACTCCCTTGAGCTTAAGGAGCGAAGTCCACGGTATATAACGGAGACCTAAATCTGAATCAGCACGCACATCGTCACACAATGCGTAACCACGCCTAAAGAGTGTTAGTTTGTTTCGATGGTTGCGTTATGTAATGGTGACGATTGTTTAGCCATGATCAGAAGATGGGGCACTCGGCAGTCGTTAAAATTGGTCGATGTTTATAATAGTTCAGCATTCTCCGTGTATATGTTGTTCTCATTGTATTTCCTTTCTTCTTCATTCCCTGCTTATCCTTTTCTTACTTCCTGCGTTAGGGAAATTTCAGCATAGTTGTTAAAGGTAAAGGACCGGAACGATTTTTTTAGCACAATTTAAATTCGGTCCAATTGCGTATTGTTTCATTGAAATAAGGTTCCTGGACCGAATTCAAATTGATCCAGAAAAATGTTTCCTGGACCGTATTTAAATTCATCCGGGGAAAAGGTTTCTGGACCGAATTTAAATTCAATCTGAAAAAAGGTCCCTGGACCGTATTTAAATTCATCCGGGGAAAAGGTTTCTGGACCGAATTTAAATTCAATCTGAAAAAGTTTCTGGACCGTATTTAAATTCATCCGGGGAAAAGGTTACTGGACCGAATTTAAATTCAATCTGAAAAAGTTTCTGGACCGTATTTAAATTCATCCGGGGAAAAGGTTCCTGGACCGAATTTAAATTCAATCTGAAAAAAGGTCCCTGGACCGTATTTAAATTCATCCGGGGAAAAGGTTACTGGACCGAATTTAAATTCAATCTGAAAAAGTTTCCTGGACCGTATTTAAATTCATCCGGGGAAAAGGTTACTGGACCGAATTTAAATTCAATCTGAAAAAAGGTCCCTGGACCGTATTTAAATTCATCCGGGGAAAAGGTTACTGGACCGAATTTAAATTCAATCTGAAAAAGTTTCCTGGACCGTATTTAAATTCATCCGGGGAAAAGGTTTCTGGACCGAATTTAAATTCAATCTGAAAAAAGGTCCCTGGACCGTATTTAAATTCATCCGGGGAAAAGGTTACTGGACCGAATTTAAATTCAATCTGAAAAAGTTTCCTGGACCGTATTTAAATTCATCCGGGGAAAAGGTTCCTGGACCGAATTTAAATTCAATCTGAAAAAGTTTCTGGACCGTATTTAAATTCATCCGGGGAAAAGGTTTCTGGACCGAATTTAAATTGATCTGGTAAAAAGGTTCCTGGACCGAATTGAAACACTTTACAGATGAAAAGGTTTTTTACGGTCCAGAAACCGTTTACGCTTACTGATTTTCTCTCCTGGACCGGAATTGACTTTATTTAAAATTCCTGAACCTTAAACAACCCTGGGTTTCATATCAACGTGACAGTCGACAAGCGACACGTGTCACTTTGGGAAACAATCTTAAAAAATAAATTTAACATTTCACACCAAAGCGATAATCCAAGCTGTTCAGACTGGTTGCAATAACTATTGAAAACGGACAAGAAATGAATCAATATTATTCCAAATTATTATTATTATTTAAAATATATTATTATTATCATGTACAATCAACAGCAATAAAAATGAGAGACCTATATCCTGAAATACTCGCTTCTCTGCAAGGCGTTATGTGTGTTGCCTAACTCTACGGGGCTGGTAGAAGTTGTCATTGGCAATTTGCTATTAAAATCCACTCATCGCCGTAGAGGTTAGGGAACAGCAACACACACAATGCCTTTCAGGGCGAATATTTCAGGATCTATGTGTCCGATTTTCTTTGCCTCTGACTGTACCTGAAAACTATTTTACTCAAGCCACCAGACGAATGAATAAATAACACACCTGTTTTTCTTTCAATTTTTTTATATTTTATACAGTCAGTGTACGGAAATACATAGTTATTCTTTTTTGTTACTAACATATTCACACAAAATTAGGGCAAAATTTTATTCATAAAGTTTATGCCATGTGGACTTACATAAAAAGTCTTTTGGTGGGTAGAGAAATTTTGAAAACTGTGGATCTATTTAATCCTAAGTTAAATTCCATGGAAACAGAACCTGGTTCCTGTATTGTTAACTCAGCTTTTTCAATCTAATGCAGTTTTTACCCTGCTTAATCTGTTCGAATAGTAATTAATTCAACCTTATTTCTGTTCTTAAGAATAAAAATAACAAGCTTTCTTATTTCTTTTGTAACTTTAACTGAACGATGCAAAATTTCCAGGGGCGTCGGCGGACCTGTTCGACCCTCTCCCCTCCCGACGCCCACGTATTGTACAGTCACGGACACTTCTGGGATGTAACAATCTCATTGAAAAGCAATAGAATTGTTACAACCCAGAAGTGTCCGTGACTGTATATGGCATCCCTCGATCTGTTGGTCTGTGAGTCCTTTCAGAAACATTGGATTGGTCCGTGTCGCTTGCGTGTGTTCCGAATCCAATGTGAAATCAGGGAGTTTGAAGAAGCTGGAAGAATAATTCGTACACAGTTTATTTGTTTCTGAAAGGTTCGTTTTCAAGTGACGTGTCGTTTGTCGCCTGCAAAGCGAAGCAGGCAGACCTAAGCATAATAATAATACAGTGGCGTGCCCAAAGAGGGGTTGGTGGGAGTCATAAACAGGGTTGTTGAAGGTCCAGGAAACCTGTTTTCCGCTGCAGGACAGAACCTTTTATCTCGCACAATTTAAAATCGATACAAGTTGCGTATTGTTTCATTTCAATACAGAACTTTGACCCTATTTAAATTGATCCCGAAAAAAAGTCCCTGGACCGTATTTAAATTCATCCCGAAAAAAGTCCCTGGACCGTATTGAAATTCATCCCGAAAAAAGTCCCTAGACCGTATTTAAATTCATCCTGAAAAAAGTCCCTGGACCGTATTGAAATTCATCCTGAAAAAAGTCCCTGGACCGTATTTAAATTCATCCTGAAAAAAGTCCCTGGACCGTATTGAAATTCATCCTGAAAAAAGTCCCTAGACCGTATTTAAATTCATCCTGAAAAAAGTCCCTGGACCGTATTGAAATTCATCCTGAAAAAGGTCCCTGGACCGTATTCAAATTCATCCTGAAAAAAGTCCCTGGACCGTATTGAAATTCATCCTGAAAAAAGTCCCTGGACCGTATTGAAATTCATCCTGAAAAAGGTCCCTGGACCGTATTGAAATTCATCCTGAAAAAAGTCCCTGGACCGTATTGAAATTCATCCTGAAAAAAGTCCCTGGACCGTATTGAAATTCATCCTGAAAAAGGTCCCTGGACCGTATTGAAATTCATCCTGAAAAAGGTCCCTGGACCGTATTGAAATTCATCCTGAAAAAAGTCCCTGGACCGTATTGAAATTCATCCTGAAAAAAGTCCCTGGACCGTATTGAAATTCATCCTGAAAAAAGTCCCTGGACCGTATTGAAATTCATCCTGAAAAAGGTCCCTGGACCGTATTGAAATTCATCCTGAAAAAGGTCCCTGGACCGTATTGAAATTCATCCTGAAAAAGGTCCCTGGACCGTATTGAAATTCATCCTGAAAAAGGTCCCTGGATCGTATTGAAATTCATCCTGAAAAAAGTCCCTGGACCGTATTGAAATTCATCCTGAAAAAAGTCCCTGGACCGTATTGAAATTCATCCTGAAAAGGTCCCTGGACCGTATTGAAATTCATCCTGAAAAAGGACCCTGGACCGTATTTAAATTCATCCTGAAAAAAGTCCCTGGACCGTATTGAAATTCATCCTGAAAAAGGTCCCTGGACCGTATTGAAATTCATCCTGAAAAAGGTCCCTGGACCGTATTGAAATTCATCCTGAAAAAGGACCCTGGACCGTATTTAAATTCATCCTGAAAAAAGTCCCTGGACCGTATTGAAATTCATCCTGAAAAAGGTCCCTGGACCGTATTGAAATTCATCCTGAAAAAGGACCCTGGACCGTATTGAAATTCATCCTGAAAAAAGTCCCTGGACCGTATTTAAATTCATCCTGAAAAAGGTCCCTGGACCGTATTGAAATTCATCCTGAAAAAGGTCCCTGGACCGTATTGAAATTCATCCTGAAAAAAGTCCCTGGACCGTATTGAAATTCATCCTGAAAAAGGTCCCTGGACCGTATTGAAATTCATCCTGAAAAAGGTCCCTGGACCGTATTGAAATTCATCCTGAAAAAGGTCCCTGGACCGTATTGAAATTCATCCTGAAAAAGGTCCCTGGACCGTATTGAAATTCATCCTGAAAAAGGACCCTGGACCGTATTGAAATTCATCCTGAAAAAAGTCCCTGGACCGTATTGAAATTCATCCTGAAAAAGGTCCCTGGACCGTATTGAAATTCATCCTGAAAAAGGTCCCTGGACCGTATTGAAATTCATCCTGAAAAAGGTCCCTGGACCGTATTGAAATTCATCCTGAAAAAAGTCCCTGGACCGTATTGAAATTCATCCTGAAAAAGGTCCCTCGACCGTATTGAAATTCATCCTGAAAAAAGTCCCTGGACCGTATTGAAATTCATCCTGAAAAAGGTCCCTGGACCGTATTGAAATTCATCCTGAAAAAGGTCCCTGGACCGTATTGAAATTCATCCTGAAAAAGGACCCTGGACCGTATTGAAATTCATCCTGAAAAAAGTCCCTGGACCGTATTGAAATTCATCCTGAAAAAGGTCCCTGGACCGTATTGAAATTCATCCTGAAAAAAGTCCCTGGACCGTATTGAAATTCATCCTGAAAAAGGTCCCTGGACCGTATTGAAATTCATCCTGAAAAAGGTCCCTGGACCGTATTGAAATTCATCCTGAAAAAGGACCCTGGACCGTATTGAAATTCATCCTGAAAAAAGTCCCTGGACCGTATTGAAATTCATCCTGAAAAAGGTCCCTGGACCGTATTGAAATTCATCCTGAAAAAGGACCCTGGACCGTATTGAAATTCATCCTGAAAAAAGTCCCTGGACCGTATTGAAATTCATCCTGAAAAAAGTCCCTGGACCGTATTGAAATTCATCCTGAAAAAGGTCCCTGGACCGTATTGAAATTCATCCTGAAAAAAGTCCCTGGACCGTATTGAAATTCATCCTGAAAAAGGTCCCTGGACCGTATTGAAATTCATCCTGAAAAAGGTCCCTGGACCGTATTGAAATTCATCCTGAAAAAGGACCCTGGACCGTATTGAAATTCATCCTGAAAAAAGTCCCTGGACCGTATTGAAATTCATCCTGAAAAAGGACCCTGGACCGTATTGAAATTCATCCTGAAAAAAGGTTCCTGGACCGTATTGAAATTCATCCTGAAAAATGTTCCTGGACCGTATTGAAATTCATCCTGGAGAAAGTTCCTGGACCGTATTTAAATTTAGCCAGAAAATAGGTTCCTTTGCGGAATTGAAATATTTTACAGATAAAATGGTTCTTTGCGGTCCAGATTTTCTTTCTTGGACCGGAATTGACTTCCTTAAATTCCCGGACCTTTAACAACTCTGATTATAACCCTCCTTGCCCAGTATTCATAAAAAAAATACCGGTAAGATAAATGTTAGGAAAAGATGGGAAAATGAAGACTGACTGCCAAAAAAAGTGTACGTAAACCCTCCCTTTCGAAAATCACGGGCACGTCACTGTAATTATAATAGTAATAATAACTGTGGTTCGGGGAGTCTTGTTTCGTAACGGAGTTCTTGTCTAAACTTTAAATTGTGTTCACTTATTTGCTAGAGAAGCGTCAAGGAACACGTCACGGTTTCGTCGATCTTCGAACTGTAGTGGTTAATGTTTCTTGCGGCCAGATTGTGTCTTGTTCCGTCCTCCAAACACGAGAGAGGTAACAGTTTAATTATCTACCTCGAAGAACAGCGTAACAGATTCTTAACTGTACTTGGGAAATCTTCGCAGCTCTCCTTCTAGAACGAGTGTTCACTTCTTCCCATCTGTCCGGGGTTCGCGGCCAAGCAGAACGACACTTTCAACCAAGATCATGTTCACCAGCGTCAGCCCTAGAGACTGTCTTCCTTTCTCTCTCTTTTTTTCCTACTCTTCCCTCTATTTCTATTCTATTCCTCCTCCTTCCCTCCTCTCTTTCCATATTTTCATTTTCTCTTCTATGTTCCCTCTTTTCAATCATTCTTTCCTTTTTCTTTCTCTTCCTTACCTTTCCTCCTTCTCTCTTCCTTTACTTCTCTCTCTTTTCTTCTGTCTCTTTCCTCTTCCTTTCTTTCTCTTCTTTACTATCTTTCTTTTCTTCCTTCTTTTCATCTTCCTTTCTCCTTCTCTTCCTCTCTTTCTTTCCTTCTCTGTCGCTTTCCTCTTCATTTCTCTTCCTTTCCTTCTCTTTTTACTATCTTTTTCTTCTTCTTATCTCCCTCTCCCTCTCTTCCTCACTTTCTTTCCTTCTCTCTCTTTGTTTACTTCTATCTATTTCCTTCTGTCTCTTTCCTCTTCCTTCCATTCTCTTCTTTACTATTTTTCTTTTCATCATTCTCTCTTCTCTTCCTTTCTCCCTTTTCTTCTGTTTTACCTTCTCTATCGCTTTTCTCTTCATTTATCTCTTCCTTTCCTTCTCATTCTTTGTCTGTCTTTCCTGCTCTTTTCTCTGTCTTCCTTTACTTCCTTCTTTCTCTTTCTATCTGCCTTCCTTTGCTTTTCTCCCTTTCGATCTTTCTCTTTTCTCTTCCTATCCGCCCTTCAACTTCCCCTTCCTTACTTTCTCTTCTTTCTTTCTCTAGAGATCATTGAGTAGACAGGTGAAGGCCGGCTAATTAAGTATACCCTTAATCACCATGCAAAATATATATTTGGACTAAAAGAGCGTTTGTGTGTCTAGTATTTCTTATTTGATAAGGGGTCGCTTTGTAATCTTCAGGATTCTGCACAATAGTTCGGACAGGGGTGTAAGTGGTGACATCTTCTGGAGACACCCAATTGTCAATCTCCCTTCCACGTACTACACCCTGGACCTATTTTGCAGACAAAGGAGGCTCTGACACTACAGCCAGTGCAATCTTCTGTGCGGCTTGCGCGTGTCCCTTCTTCAATTTCATCTTATCATTAATTCTCATCTCCGCGATTACCAAAAAGTGGCGGAAAAACAAAGTAAATTGGTTGATGGATTGAATTGGATATTTTACGTCGCTTTTCTGCCATTTATGGCTTTTCGCGACAAAGAACTACGTCGTAAAATGTAGGTCCAGTCCAGATTAGTTTAAGCGTCTAGTGAACTTACATCGATTGATTTAGTTAACTCTACTTTGATTTCCTTCCATTATTGGCTTAGATTAGAATGAATGGTGATAAGCTCAGATGGATGAAGGGACAATGACAAACATACACGAACGACACAATAGAAGTTTAACAGAGGATTATACAAGGTGGCGCAAAAGTCATCGTGATTTTCTTAGCCTACAGCTTCAGTTTTAAATTAAACAAAGTAGATTTTTTGTGTTAAACTTTTCTTAATACTTGTAAGTTTTATGTCCTCAATTTTTAAAGATAACATCCATTAAATGACCACCATTCGAATTGATGCAAATTTTGGCTCTTTTTATTGCGTTTTCCATGGTGTTGGAAAGAATCTGCGGGAAAATGTTTTCAATTTCATGCTGAATATTGTCCTTTAGTTGCTGCAACGTCTCTGGCTTATTCAAATACACCAATGACTTCAAAAATATCCCGAAAGGAAAAAAAAACTCTGGAGGGGTCAAATCGGGAGACCTGGCCGGCCATGGCACCAAAACGGGATATTACTCTGCCCGAAAAAGTGTCACGCAAAATTGTCACAATTTTTACACGTTCTTGTGGGGTGTACTTATTCATTTTCGCACACGATGAATTTCGTAAGTATCATCTATTTAACTGACAAAACACTGACAAAATAAAGGGAATTTCAGATAGGATGATGCCTTTTGTGCGACCTGTGCGTCCAAACGCCTCGCTAGTCTTCAAAATGCAGTCCAGGGTGGGAGGTTGTCGTCACGAGAAAGGGTCACCCCATACACCAGTGGTTATCAACCCTCGTGAGCCCGGTAAATTCGTTTCTTAAAGTCGATGTCCCAATCCCAACAATTCCACTCGTAAATAGCTTTCTATTTTTTTAACTTCATACGTTAATTAATATGTATCCTTGAAATTTAATGAATCAATTAAAATATGAATTATGGCATAATCATATAGAGTATCAGTTCGATTATGTCTAGGCTTGTTGTCAAATATAAAATTTGGTTTAAGTTGACTGGCTCTAATGGAATCCTTTCGTTTATTCTGGCCAATATCATGAAATTAATTTGGTAACTGCTGATTTAATTGGCATGCTCCATCGAAAAATTCAAATTAATCAGAATATTTCCACTAAAAATACAGGGTGTTCATAAAGTCCCGGTACCATTACCAAAAAAACATAGCTCGGAAACTACATGCAATAGAACAATGAAAACATGGATATACTTCCAGCCAACCATAATATTTCAACAAGATGGTGCACCCCCTCATTGGTCAAGGATGTCCGAGGTCTTCTGGATAGGCATTTCCCTGGCAGGTGAATAGGCCGTGATGGGCCTATTCCCTGGCCACCGCGCTCTCCTGATATCACACTCTTGAATTTCTTCGTCTGGGGGTATGTCAAAGATTGTGTTTACCGTACTCCTGTTCCAGATGTTGCTACTCTTCGAAGAAGAATAACGGAGAGTATCCTAACTGTTACTGGTGATATGCTGGGGCGTGTATGGGCAGAAGTGGGTTGCTGCCTTGATGTTCTGAGAGCAACTAGAGGGGCGCACATTGAGGTGTATGGCATATAAACGTGGAGAGTTGTATCTCATTTTGCAATCAACAGCATTGTTCTATTGCATGCAGTTTCCGTTCTATGTTTTTTGTAGTGTTACCGGGACTTTATGAACACCATGTTAATGAAAATTGTTACGCAAACTAAATTTAACCTTAGTGCCTGTCCGTCAACCCCTAAATTTGGAGGCGGGAAACAACGCGCCCTACAGTCAGATTATCTAGCTTTCCACCAGCACTGACGAGAAACATTTTCTGTTATCGCCGTGGAAACCTGACGAAAATGAATCTTCCCAGAAGGTTGCCAGCTCGGGCTGGTTAAGAAGAACCTCTCGCAGTCCTGTATAATTCACGACAGGGCCCGGTACAGGGCCGCGGCCCGGTGGTTGAGAAACACTGTCATACAAATAAATCAGAATATTTCCACTTAAAATAGTGATTAGTGAACAGGCTATGCCAGGTATTCCCCAAACGTTTTCGTTTCACGGCGCCCCGAGTATTTCAAGACCTTTCCGCGGCGCCCAAGTTAGAATGTAGGCCTACCTAACACTAGCAACGCTCAATTTATGTGGTTACGTTGCTTGCCTTAAGTTAAAAAATTAACATATATTTTAAATTCAGAAACAATGTGTAAAACGGCCTCCTCGATGGCGCAGTCATCGCCTTGTGATCAAGGGGTCCGATATATGAGGCATATAGTGATTCGGATCCCACTTTAAACTGTAGGTCCAGTGACGATTAGCCATAATGTGCATAAAGTGGGCTTAAAACAACAACTCAATTAGTTTTATGTGTAAAAAGTACTAAATAAGCACTTATTTGGAACACTTATCGATTGATTTTTCGTGAATTTCAGAAAAACTTTCCCGACGCCCTGTGGCAACCTTTGGGGGTAAGGCGAGAGGTTCTAGGCCGGATATGGTGGTTGCGGATCTACATAGATAAAGGCGCTTGGATACCGCCATCTCACCACTCCTTTGGTGCCACCCATACGCACCGTATCACTGCGCGCAAACAAACTCGGAAAATCCAAGCACACACGCGTACCGAGCACTAGGTGGGTCAAGTTTTCAGTGACCCAGTCTTGTACAAGAAAAAGAGCTTCTAGTATGTCACAAGGATAAGAGGAGAGAAGAAAAGAAATTCAGACCAAACAGACTTTCACCAGCGCCAAGATTGTACGCAAATCCTGATTCACTTTTGATCTAATCTTTCCCTTTGTTCTGTGCGGGTACTCGAGTAAGATTATTCCTTTTAGATGCTATCCAGCGTTCCCGTTTCCATAGGATTTTAACTGCACTAATCAGGAAAGTAGAAAGACGCCCATTCACTTGATGACCGTGTTAATTGCTGATGTACACTGGTTCACAAGATTGAACGTACACCAACTATTTTTTAAACGAAAAACAAATTAAAAATATGAGTTTCCAAACAACATAAGCGTTAGAGAAGAACAGGGTTGTTCAAATTGAGTTTAGTGAAGCAAGGATATATTTAGGAGGGTCCAGGGGTCCGGACCCCCCCCCCCCGAAAGACTTACCAAGTACTAAAATTAAGTAATGAAAATATTAGCATTTGTTGCATAATCGATAGTTATTAATTTCCTCTCAACTTTTTTTTTAATCAGAAACTTACTTTTCTACAACTACATGCGACATCATTTTTGTTATTCTATAAATATTCAATTATTCATCTATTTGACATTAATTTCATTGCCAGAGCACTTGTTTTTATGTACATTATTTCGATCTTAACTACAGGTAAGCTACGTAAAGAATATGCGTTGTTATGTCTTTATTTTTATAGCTACAGTCTTTTTACCTAATCGTGTAATAATAATATAATATTAACTTATGTATTGTAATTAGTATTAATTTGATTTAATATAATTATTTTAATTTAAACATTATTATTATTATTTTTCCTGGGACACTTGGTTCGGACTCCCTCTCGAAACATATTTCTAATTAAGTGGCTGTTGGGAAGGAATTAGCCTATAGCAACCTTCCTGTGCGTAATATGTTACACAAAACTGAAAGTACAGTTTGAGAACACGTTTATAAAACATACTCGTATGTATTGAAATGAAATAATGAAACATATTTTGCAAAATGTCCATCCTTCAACGATAACTTTCAGTACACATTCTGTGCAGGAATGTCCATTAATTGTTATTTTCTTTATGGAAATAAATTGATATTGAATAATTAGAATAAGTCGTGTTTAATTAACCATATTGCAATTGGTTTAGTTTACTTCGCTTTTCTGCCACTTTTGGCTAACCGCGACGATGAGGATGAGGATGAGTGATGATACGATGAAATTGATGAAGCGACACTCCCAAAGACAGGGTGGCTACTCTCAAACCTAGATAAAATTTAGTATAATTCCCGGTTTTCAAGGCGATCTTTCCAAAAATTCAAGGATACAAATAAGAATTTTCTTTATTTCAACATTACTTATTTCCGCCCCCATACCCCAAACACAAAAATACATGTACAATATAAAGGGTCATTGTGATTCCAACATATCCACACAGATAATTAACTGACGCTAAACTCAGTTCAATTTCCTTTATAATGGAACTCGTAGCTTAAACTCTCGAAAAAGGTTACATCTGGCGTCATCACATGACTTGCTATGTCTGTCAGAGAGATTGTTATGTGAGGAACGTTAACAAAGTATACGGACTGCTTTTGTTTCCACTGTAGCTTTCTTATACTTCCTCGATAAAGACAGAAGCTGAACTGTGAAAAACATACGCCAGAGCATTTATAAATACGTACAAATTCAATGGGATTTGGATTAATTTTACGGAGTAAAATTCCAGCAGAATTCACGCATAATTCCCGGAATTTCCGTTGAGTAGACACCCTGAGAGAACACCCAGGCCGGGATTCGAATCCATATTGCAATACTACCACCCCATCCCCAGGCCCGTAGTTAGGGGGGGGGCCTCAGCTCAGCCTCCCCCCCGGCACGGCCGCCAGCCCCTTTGACATTAGCTAAAACTATTTTGTATTCTAATTTCTTTGATGTGAAGAGTGAAAATGTAGACAGCATATATTATTTTGTTCACAAGTTCACGAGGAATAAATTCACAGAACATGAACAGCAGCTATTAAATTTGTTCATCTTGTTTGTGAGCAGAAGTCTAAGTACTGACAAGTGTTTAGAAGATTCTCTAGACATTAGAAAGTTCTTTCATAGGGGAGTTTCTTTTACTGTAACTCCTCTGTCCATGTTGCAGCCTCTCGTTTGACAAATATCTGGGATTTTAACGTCATCATCCACAGCTGCGTCAAATGACAACAGATTCATGGTTTTGGGAACGAAGAGGAGTTCTATTGCTTCGGCCGAGGTACGGTAGGCACTATGATTGAAGTTAATATTGTACATTTCTACTTGTATGATATAAATACCTGTATCATAAAAAATAGTATAGTGTGTGTAATAAGATCCTTAGGAAAATCTTTGGACCTAAAAGGGATGAGGAGACAGGTGAGTGGTGAAGGTTACATAATTTAGAACTACATAATTTGTATTCATGTCCAGATATTAGAATAATTAAATCAAGAAGACTTAGGTGGGCAGGCCATGTGGCACGAATGGGAGAGGAAAGAGGAGTTTACAGGATTCTTGTTGGGAAACCTGATGGTAGAGACCTGTAGGAAGACCAAGACGAAGATGAAGGGACAACGTTGAGATGGACCTAAGGGAAATCGGTAGGGATGGAAAAGAGTATATAGATCTTGCTCAAGATAGGGAAAGATGGAAGGCCTGTGTTGCTGCAGCCATGAACCTTCGGGTTTAAGAAGGCTAGAGAGTTAGTTAGTTAGTTAGTGTGTATTAAGGGATGGTGTAAGTAGCAGTCAATTAAAACTTCAATAGATGTTTTAGAAGATATAGAAAAACTGAAGTATTTGCATGATATTTCTAAATTTTATGTTTTATAATAACATAATGCACCCGCCCCCATTTACCTTCATTTAATACTGTTATACTTTTGAAAACTGGACTTGGTTTACAAAGCCCCCCTGATAACCCGTGAGTCCCCCCGGAGAAAAATTCTAGCTACGGACGTGCACATCTCAAGGATATACAAATGTGACGGTAGACCGAGAAATGGGGTTAGTTTTCGTGAGACAAAAGCTAAGAAAATACGAACACCTTATTTCCAAATGTGAAAGGCACAAACATTTCTTTGAGCTCATTTAATATGACTGTACCTTTGTTACACTTTGCCATATTCAATTCAAATGTTCAAAATGCTTCCCGTGGACTGTTACACAACGCCGTAGACGGTGTAACCAACTTGCAGTGTCATTCTGAATAGTTTCAAGCGGAATATTGTTCCATGCTCTTGTTACAGTTTTTAAGCAGTCAATGTCTGCCATTCCTCTCCTCTGTAGTTGAACTTGATGTAACAGTAGACCCCATATGCAAAATTTCATTACGTTAAGATCTGGACTTTTTGATGGCCAGTCGTTAGGTTCAATAAAGTCAGGAGTATTGGCTCTGAGCCATGCCACAGTGTCCCTGGCTCCATGGGCCTTTGCTCCGTTCTGTTGCCACGTCCATTCATCACGGTCCCTTACTCTGTTTACGTCGTGGAACATTTGGGTGCACATTTCATCTCTATACACAACCTGGTACACATTACATTACAAATAATTACACATCACATTACAAATAATCTTCACAGTGAAACATTAAAACAAAACAACACGTATAAAATACAAATAACTTTAAATTTCGTGTTTTTTTTTTGTGGGGCACCCTGTACTACATCTTCGAAAAGTAATCCGATAATGTCCCTGCAATAATGGAGAATCAAATTAAGAAATGACCCCAAACATCCAGAACTAGAGGCTGGCATAACCAAGGGACGCCTCAGAAACTTTGCGACCAGCAAGTTGCACCAGAATGCCTCGAAAATGAACGAATTTGATTTTTGTTCCATTTAGTAATAGTAGTAAGAAAAATGCACGAAATTTGGCACGATACATGGTTAAAAGAATGCATAACATATGTATTTTTAACACTTTTGTTCTTGATATACGGTAACTCACCTCTGTGTTCACTGTCTGCAAATATCAATGTACCCTTAGTGAAGATCGTAATTTTATCATACTGAACTTCTATAAGGGTTGATATTCCCAATGTCATTTTGTTTACCCACTACATAATATACACGTACCTAGACTCTTTCTAATGCATTTATTCCTGCATCATTATGAATTTAATACTAACTCCAAAATCTGTAAAACGCATGAATATTTATGCCGTAACAAAAAGCATTCAATCGTCCATGCCGTTTCCACCTTCGGAGAAAGAAAAAACCAATACATCATTGTCAATTATCTTATCTCGCATTCTGACATTTATAACTGTCTCTCGTTGGATTTTATCTTCTTGTTTTTTTCTTTTCCGTATCCTATTTCATTCCCTTTGTGCCTCTCTTTTGTAGTTCTTGTTCTTTCTCTCTTCTGTTTTGTGGCTTACTTTTCTTCTCTTTTCCTCTTTCTCTTCTGTCTATCTGTATCTCACTTTCTTGATAGCTTCCTTCTGCTTTTCTTCTTTCCTTCATCTCCTTTATTTATTCTTTTCTGGCACTTTTTCCACATATTCTTGTTCCTTCCTTTTTTATCCCTCTTTGCAAACGTTCTGCGAGTATGTTTTCACCAAACTCTGATTACAAATGCAATCTATCAGTTGAGATTCAGCCCCTAGATGCATGATTTCCTTAGAATTCGCCCAGTTGTAAACCATACATAGGCTAAACCATAGTAGAATTAAGTGGAGGGGGAGATCACCCCTCTGATACGTCCACAAGTTACAAAGTCGTCAGTTATTACAGAAAATATGATTGCAATCTTTGACACGTAAAGCCTGAGGCCGAAGGCCTAGAAATGCCAATAAGAGTAAATCGTTCCTTTTGACCTCTGAGACAATATTTAAATACTAAAGGTCTAATGAACACAGGGGTGACACCTGAAGGAAGATCAGCACCCACAAGAGGAGTCAATCCCACTGGACTACTCGAAACGTAGAGGTGAGAGAACGTCGGAACTCGGAAGGAAGTTGTAGAATGTGATCGTGGCCTTCACTGAAAGCACCATACAAGTACATACCTACAAAAGAAGGGAAGGATGGCTACCGCATCCCCGAATTCAACCAGTTACTTCTGTACACACCACAATTTCTATCACAAACTCCCAGTTTATGCTCATTTTGGTACTAAATTTACCCCTATATCCCCTAAAACGACCTTCCATTCCTTCAGATGGAAAGCAGTTGCAACCACGCACAGATAACAACACATTACAGGGCAAATTGTTATGTACAACAAAGACGAATGAAGCAAAATTCCAAAATACTTACTCGTTCACTCCGCAAGAAGGCTCTCGATGTCATACCGGTGTCCTGGGTTCGATTCCGATACACGCGAACGCACTAGGTATCACTGGAAACATGTCACTTCGAGAAGGAGGGTATAATCACATTTAGGTATAGAACTTTTGCAAAACAAGACACTTGTAGATCACTTCCTGCATCCACGGTCGAAACAGAAACTTCCTTTCCCAGCCCACAGTTGAAATCACCGGCAAAAGTTTTTCATAAGGAAATCGTGTCAGCGGTTGTCATTGTTAGAGGTCAACAATGGGCGATTCCGTAGGTCAAGAAGCTTGCGTGATACGCCTTTTCCTCACTTCTGAAGACAGCGTGGCATGCCCAAATAGCCTTATTCCCTAAGTTGAAGGTCGTGCACTGAACTAGTAAGGCAATGTGCCAACTGGGTCAAGATCTGAAGATTTGACCTTGATGGAGTGGGGGCTGGTTTGGCAGCATAAATCTGCTTCTGCTGATTTGCAGCAGTTGCTGGGAGTAGCAGACGGTCTGCAGACAATCCAACAACCTTCAGAAGGTACTGGTTCGAGTCCAGCGCGTCTACATTGCAACCGTGCCTCGTCTGAAGCTGCGCAAAGCCAGAAAAAAATATCTTCGTTTGAGCAATGTAGCCAGCAACTGACTGGAAATGTTTACCCGGAAGCGCTTTAAGAAATCACCAACTTGCAATCGACATTGCCTCAACGAGACTGTGACAAGCCGATGTTCTTTTCGGAGTGCGAATCTCAAGCAGCCCGATCCGTGCGCCACCTCGTTGAGTAGGTCACGTGACAGCATAGGAGCCCTCCAAGCCTTCTTCTCGAACTGGGTCCCGTTACCGCAGTGTTGCTAACTCGTGGTTTTCTCCACCGACGGGAAAATGTGTGCGTGTGTGTTCCACTTGGGTGAATGCTGTGGATGCGTTGCAACTGTACCGTGTCTTTACTCTCGAACTTGCTTCAACGAGAAGCAAGTTCGTATTCGATTTAAACACAAGACGTAATCGCGAATGGCAGGCAGATATGTGCTTGGAATCAGTGGCGCCAACTTGTGTGGGACCCGACCCCACACAAGAATTTGTGTTATTACTATTAGTATTTTATATTTTTATAGTGGTTCGTAGTGAATTGCTTATTGAACGCAGTAAATAACAGATTTCTTTTTTTGAAAAAAAGAAATGATGTATTGTTAGTGTGCTTTAATGTCATGATTAGACCTCGGAATTTATGTATTTAACCTATTTTTTGCTTTACAGGTATGTAAGAAATAATAAATTATGTCAGCGTTTCGTTAAAAAACGCAACAACTGTTGAAGCTTTATAGTGCCTAAAAAACAATTTTGCTTGTTAGAACCTATTTTATGTTTATGCGCCAAAATGAAGCCTTTTTTTTAGGTTTTTATATATTTTTAAAGGTTTTACAGGATTTTTGTAGCACACGGAGGTATTGCTCTGTTTGGTACCGAAACAATTCATGGACTACCGTGTTTGAAACATACTTTCAGTCGATATCCCTCCATCCTAATTCCAAAATGTCTTTTTCAAAGCTCCAAACAAGGCAAATTGTCTGGCGCCATTGTCAGCCTACCTGCACAGCTCAAAGTACAAACTTGTGATCCGTGTGGTCTTACTCACTTTCGCGTCAGTTCAGTACTTTCTGGCATTCACGCCTTGCGAACTAACGTTTCAGTATTTAAATTTGCACCACTGACTGTGTTTTTGTTGCAAGATCATTTTCAGCATTTAACATGATCCACACAGACAAAAGGCAGAGTTTGACTGTGGATAACATGAGAAAGATTGTTATGTATTCAGAGTGGCCACTCTAGAATAAAATTCAACTATAATTCCCGGTTTTCAAGCCGAACTTTCCAAAAATTGAAGAGTACAAGCAGATGTTTTTCAACCTAACGTATTACCGCCTCTCACCAACCACACACATACAAACAAATATGCTAACAATATAAAGGGTCTGTGCGATTCCTATGTATTCAAAAATTCTAATTCAATTATACGGTATATATTTTTAAAATATTTAATTTAAGATGCCGAGTTTACATTGGCCATTTCACATACAGCTCACCGCTCACGAGAAGATCCCCAAACGAGGGGTGACGGGGAGCGGGTGTGAAGGAAAGGATCGGTCCATTTGTAGATTTTAGGGGTAGCAGAAAGCCTTCCGCTGCGGCTTTTCGAAGTGCGTGGGAGTTGATTTGTGTCAATCACGCAGAGCGTGTCCGCAGCAACAGTTTGCTGCTTTTCTTTCAGTGGCCAGAACACTTTTGTATTGCTTATCCTGTGCATTATTTAGACTGTATTTCAAAGAAGTTTAAAAAGAATATACGGCAAAGACTTTAGGGTTACCAGTTGACAAACAAAGGCATTTTTAGATTGCAAAATGTTGTTAACTTTAGACGAAGACACACGTTTTGTGCTTACTGGTGTTTTGGTGGGCTTATAGATCACACACCCCTGTAAAATAATTTTACACCGTTTCCGTATAACTAATAATAGGCCTCATTGTAGGCAAATGTCTTAATATTCTAATATTTATTCACTATGCTCCTAATGGTTGTGAAGCTTGGTCTTTTACTTTAAAATTGACGTTCTGCCTCGGAGTTTTTTTCCTTCCAGGCCTAAAGTCAGGAAACCGTTTTTGTAAGACGTCACTAAAAACGCATATGCATCTTGGCATGGTTCAGATTGCTGATCGACAGAATTTCACTTCTCCACTGCCATGTAACAACTAAGAGTACGGCAGTTAAAAAATACTGTTTATTTCTTAATTCTGTCATGAAACTCAAGTCAAAATAAGCCGCTGCGAATTGCATATTCTTAACTATTGTCAGAAACTTGCTGCTCACCAAGAGCCGCGGTAGATGTCACAAATGTTTTGAAATCAAAACCTCACGCGTTGCGGCGGTGACAACAGAAGAGACGCAAAGGTCCAACAATTTTTCTTTGTTGCAAGAAAAGTTTATTTTCTTTGCGCTTGCAACTGAGAGTGTCGTATTTCTTTACTTTGAAATTGAAAACGGAAACAATATTAACAATTGTTTACAAATAACATTTTGTTACTAATCTTGAAGTTAAGCAGTTGTCTATACCACAAAAAATAGGATATTTCCAAATTTTCCAAAAAACCCGCCCGGAGCATTTTTAGTACCCGAAAAACAGGATTTGTCCGGGTAAAAGAGAACTTCTTTTAACCCTAAACGACTTGCGTCGCTGCACCGGTTACAGCGAGCCCACATGTGTTTTTCACTCAGGGTGCAAACCCCCGACCCTAATAGTGGAGTCACCTGCTGCTATGTCACTTTACTTCCGTCAGGGATCTTCTCCTGAGCGGTCAGCTGTACTCGGACTAAGAATACATCTATAAACACAAGTCACAAATGTGAAAAACATGCCTCAGGGCATTCATAAATACGCGTATGTATAAATTCAAAGCGATCTGGATTAATAAAAGGTAGAATTTTTCACGTAATGGAGAAAAATTCACGCAGAATTCCCTCAATTCAAGGAATTACCGGTGAGTTGCCTATGCAATAAATTATTCATGCGTAATTGATTCTTCATATCAACAAAGTAACTTTTGCTAACAACACAAGTATAGTATTACAAAAATTTGTGGATAATTTTGAAAATGATGTTTGCAAATGAAGATTTCGTTAGAAAATTAATACGAGTAAATTGGTTGTAAATATACATACATATTAAGATTTCTTAAGGTTCTCTTTAACGATTATACCTAATCAGTATTTTTCAGGAATTATGAACCGTTTTCAGTTCTTTTGGGGAAGCTACTTTAGTATTTTTCGAGTCTTAATTTATGTTTTTGGAAAACCAATTTTAGAATTTTTAGAACTTACTTTGGGATTTTTAGAACCTACTTTGGGATTTTTAGAACCTATTTTGGGATTTTTAGAACCTACTTAGGGATTTTTAGAACCTACTTTGGGATTTTTAGAACCTATTTTGGGATTTTTAGAACCTAGTTTGGGATTTTTAGAACCTATTTTGGGATTTTTAGAACATATTTTGGGATTTTTAGAACCTACTTTGGGATTTTAAAACCTATTTTGGGATTTTTAGAACCTACTTTGGGATTTTTAGAACCTACTTTGGGATTTTTAGAACCTATTTTGGGATTTTTAGAACCTATTTTGGGATTTTTAGAACCTACTTTGGGATTTTTAGAACCTATTTTGGGATTTTTAGAACCTACTTTGGGATTTTTAGAACCTAGTTTGGGATTTTTAGAACCTACTTTGGAATTTTTAGAACCTATTTTGGGATTTTTAGAACCTATTTTGGGATTTTTAGAACCTACTTTGGGATTTTTAGAACCTATTTTGGATTTTTAGAACCTAGTTTGGGATTTTTAGAACCTACTTTGGGATTTTTAGAACCTATTTTGGGATTTTTAGAACCTACTTTGGGATTTTTAGAACCTAGTTTGGGATTTTTAGAACCTACTTTGGGATTTTTAGAACCTATTTTGGGATTTTTAGAACCTACTTTGGGATTTTTAGAACCTACTTTGGGATTTTTAGAACATATTTTGGGATTTTTAGAACCTACTTTGGGATTTTTAGAACCTAGTTTGGGATTTTTAGAACCTACTTTGGGATTTTTAGAACCTATTTTGGGATTTTTAGAACCTATTTTGGGATTTTTAGAACCTACTTTGGGATTTTTAGAACCTAGTTTGGGATTTTTAGAACCTACTTTGGGATTTTTAGAACCTACTTTGGGATTTTTAGAACCTACTTTGGGATTTTTAGAACCTATTTTGGGATTTTAGAACCTATTTTGGGATTTTTAGAACCTATTTTAGGAACCTAAAAGCACACTTTTAGGACCTAAAAATCAGAGGACTAGTCTAGATACATGGAAGGAGAAGTTATGAAAATTTTTCAAAAAATTTTTCAAAATTTGGCACCACTGCTTGGAATCCTAGGTATTTGGGGGATGGTGTTTTTTAATTCACAACTCTTGTTCTTCCCCCTTGTTTAACAATCGCGACGTTGAGAATGAATGATCGATGAAGACACACCCACAAAAGGAATAACTGGATAGTACTCAAACCCGAAACTTAAGGTGACGACGCCCTTGGAAACATCTGGGAATCGAACTCAGAATCACTTTGCAGGAACTTTTGTTAAATGTAGCAGTGTTTGTGACTTATCTCAAAACAAGCTATATCTCTCGTTGAGTTCTCAGGAAGGAAAATGATGGAAGAGAGATGAAAGAAAAAAGAAGCAAAGACGTAAAAAGGAGATGAAGGAAGAGGTTTTTAACACTTTAAACTGTAGGTCCAGTCCCGATTAGCCTTTCTGTGCATGAAGTGGACTTAAAACACAACCTCAAACCTCTATTTCTTCTCAACTGTTCCTCTTCTGTTTTCCATAACATGTATCTCCTTTCTGGCTTTCGACCTTTTCTCAATTTTAGTCTCTTTGTTCCTGCTCATTTCCTCCCTCCTGATCATTTCTTTTTGTTTACCCTCTCTTTTTCTTGTTACTCTCTCTCTCTTACTGCGCATGTGTCTTCTTTACTTCACTTCTTCCTTCTTTCTCTCTTCTTTATTTCTCTTCCCATCCTTTATGTCCTTCTTCTTCATTTCTTTTATATCATTTTCTCTCTTCTTTACTTCTTCTCTTTTCTTTCCACTTTTTTATTTCTCTTCCCATCCTTTATGTATTTTTCTTCATTTATTTTATATCATTTTCTCTCTTCTTTACTTCTTTCAATTTCTTTCTCTATTCTTAATTTCTCTTCTTGTCGTTTACCCTTCCCTTCCTTTATTATCTTCTATTCCTTTGTCTGTTTCTTCACTTCCCCTCTTCTTGTTATACTTGCTGAATTATATCCCTTCCTCACTTTCTTTTCAAACGTCTCGCTCTTACAAGAACATGTAATCACAACATCAATAAGACACCCTTTTTATGTAAACAACTTTTAGATTTTTAGCTTTCTTGGGATATTAACAGATGTCGCCAGTGCTAATGGGTTACTTTTGAATGAAAAAATAACGTTAATCGTAATGCGTTGCATCCATCTCTTGAGAAAGCAACAATCATAGAGGAGCATCCGTGAGCTTCTAACCTAGGCCAACAAAACAATAAACACTCGCGAGACCAGACCAATGGCAGTTTTGTCAAGCCTGATTACGTCATTCAAAGATGACACTGGGGGTCTACTTTATCGTTAACAGCGCGTAGACATTTTCACAACGCCCTCACTGTCGTGCAAAAAAATCGTGGCAACTGGTTCTCGATCCGTTTCCGGTTCTGGAACATAACACAAACTATAACTTCTTGCCCGGCTGTCCAAGTTCAAAGAGTGCAGGACCTGTTTTTCGAGCGACTAACAATGTCAATGAAATTGTCCCATACTGCACATTAACGTCTCCTGCATTATGAACTATGAGGTCGTAAGAGATGGCGCAAAAAGTCCATGATCGGCGAATGCTTTTGATACTTGCAGCTGTTAATAGGTACCTCACTGGATTTTTGTCTTGGAACACCGTCAACATTTCATCAGCTTCATTGGATGATAAAAAGAACATTGTAATTGACAAGAGTAGATGTTTACAGTTAAAATACTTCGGCGCTTCGTTCGCAGCAGTAAAAAAGGGGAGTTTCCGGATCAGCGAGTATTTAAGCAAGGCATTTCAGTAATGAATTATCTACGGCCAATCAAAAATGGAATATCATGAAACAGTCATGATCAGTGTTGCAACGTCAAGATCCAATTTTCATCCTAATTTTATCCTAATTCATAAGAATTTTGAACCAAGATTTAAATTAGAAATCATTCACAGAGAGTGTAAAAATCAAAGAAAATACAGAAAAGATTACCGTCTTACATGAATTAAATATATATGTTTTTAACTGCGACTTCTACGTCACTTCAAGCAAATTACGACCAACAAGGCAAGACTTCACCCTCCGCCGTAATACAGTGTGTTTCAAAAGTCGCGCAACCCAAATTTTGAAAATTTATATCACGAAAACCGTAAGAGATATTTACATCGGGTTAGCTGCATTATAAAGCCTCATCCTTTGAGATATTTTTGAATGCTTAACATTATCATTATCAATTTATTCCATACAGAAAATTAAATAAATTAATAACTGGCGAAAGGCAGCTTTAAGTTTTTCCAGAAGAACACTTTTGAGTGAGAAAACTATATAAGAAATTATCGAAGAGTCACAATTAGACGTCTGATGACTGATCCCATGTCAATCTGTCATTTGTGACTAATGATGATCATATATAGCGTTGATTGATTTATTTATGACTGGCGATTTTATGGGTTGAGTGAAAAAGTGCCATTTCTCGAACATATCTCCGTGGCTGGCAACACTAGCAGGTCGAAATTTTGTCACCAGACGCACGCAATATGTTCCTAAGTATTGTCCACACATTTACGTGAAAAATCGTAAATCATGATTTTGTAGCGAAATTGGACTCTTGAGAAGATCCTAGGCTGCCCCTGGCTACCCTGAATTTTCTTCGCTCACCCTTCGCCACTACAGTACGTGGTTGATTCAGCATGGCGTATTCATTGGAGAAGCGCGTGTGCATTGTTTAGGAGTATTTACTACTCATTCTTACACTCATGTGCAATAAGTTTTTCAAGATAAATACCCTGCTTCTGCTGTACCTCACAAAGCAACTGTTTTACGGCTAGTGTGTCGATTTCGAGAAACCGGAAGCGTATGGGACAAAACAAGAAATGGTCGCCATCGTTTTTAACCGATGTGCGTACACTCCTGGAACAATCTCCAACCAAAAGCCTTAAGAAACTTGCTTCTTAAGCGGACTTGTCACTTTCCAGTGCTCATAGGGCTGTGAAGAAAGCTACCCTATAACCATATCGCGTTCGCACTGTTCAAGAACTGCGATATCTTGATAAGGTTGTATCGATATCTCATCGAAGAAAATGGCATTGTTAATTAATTCCTTGTTTTTCACTGTTGAAGCTTGGTTCCATTTGAATGGTTATGTCAACAGCCAAAACAGCAGAAAATGGTCTTCTGAAAATCCTCATGCGTTCCACGAGGTACCGCTCCATCCACAGAAACTTGGAGAATGGTGTGCCGTATCCCGACGACGTATTGTGAGTTCCGTTTTATTTGAGTGAACAGTGAATGATATTGTGTACTGAGATATCATCACTCAGTTTATTTCCCTGCTTCAAGAGGATGAACGCGATTGCTGGTTTCAGCAAGATGGCGCTACTTGCCATACCTCCAACGAAACTATGGCATTTTTGCGCGAGTTTTTTCATGAAAGGATTATTTCCAAAAATTTGTGGCCACCAAATCACTATATTTATCCTCTGTAGATTTCTATCTTTGGGGTTACCTCAAAGGAGTAGTTTACAGGACACATCCAACCACCCTCCAATAATTAAAGACCAACATTGAAACTGCAATTTTGAACATTGAGGAGGAAACACTTCACCATGTATCCATGAGAAGGGCACCCGCTTTGAGCATCTCCTGTAAAAGTGACACGTTTGCTATTGTTGTCAGATTGTTTCTCTTTTCCGACTTGACAGCAATCAACAATATCAAACACCAACAAATGACCCCACAAATTGTTAAGAGTTGGTATTTACAGTTGAAGATCAATTCCCGGATGTTTTCTGAAAATTAACAATCTTTATAAAATATTGTAATTGTTTTTGTTTGGATAAATGGTAACAAATTTATTGACGCAGTGATAGCCTACATGAATATGTCCAAATTGTAAAAATAATAATAATAATAAAAAGGTAGACACAAACACAAAAAAGCCTCGACAAATCCGGACGTGTAGTAGCCGCACTTATGACTCGCCCTTACCATTTCGTAGAGTCCAGCGCAGATAATTCTGCCGTGCAATGCGCGACAGAACTAAAGAAGCAGTGTTGCTAATGGAGCAGATAGAAAAATCGCTGCGGTGCGCCGATGCACAGCTGTTACGTACAACAATAAAATTAGAGAATTCAGGTCTATCTAACGTTGAGTTTTAAACGTCATGCATTATACCAGGACTAGGATTAATATGTACTAACAAGTGGCTTTGTATGTAGCTACATACATATGGACTAAAAATTCGCAAAATATGAACTAACACATAAGTACAATTACCAAAAATTCTGCAAAGAAGACTTCTTCATACGATTCCTTATTTGAGTGATTTCAAACAAAATAAAAAAAATATATATACGTATATATTATTTTTCATTGCATTAATGCACTGGTGGCGTTCTAACTTTTCACTCCCAAAACCCGTATACACTGGTATGGAACTGCAACGGCAGATAATAACATGCCAACGTGTTAAACCGCTACAATTGCACCATAACACTCCTCCTCAAACAGTATTATTATTTCCTCTCTGAGATCTGCGACAGTCGGTTGCCTTTGTTGTACATTTACAAAGGATGCCGGCTTCGACAACAATAACAAGTACATATACTGCCACTAGATGATAAGCTGCGCGGCTTTTTCTTTTGTTATGAACCAGGGCCGGCGCTAGTCATTTTGCCTCCCTGGGAGGTGGCAGTAGATGCCGCTCTATTTCGACCCCCCCCCCCGGTCATTACGCAGCAACGGAAAATTGAAAATCAATATATTCCTAACTAAAACATCAAATATAAAATAAATAATGAGACTTCTTATGCTATTTCAATACTATTCAGCGCAAAAGAATATCTCGCTCGATCACAGTTTTCAATAGGCTTACTTTTTTCTTCTCTTCAAATTTTGCCGCTCGGTTCGCCCTCCCCTTCCGCCGGCCCTGCTATGAACTTGGTCACCCATCAAAGCATGGCAATTTTAACACAGAAAACAATATGTATCGCATTAAGCAGCAAAAATGACAGCCTCCTCTATGCAATTTCTACAAGAACACCTGCCGGAGCCAGAGTTGAATTGCTTAGAATTTCCCGAGCTTGGCTATGCAAGGTTTTTGATTTCAACTTCGACAGAACTGGAGGCATTATGGAATTTAACGTTCATTAGCAAACACACACTTTTACATACACACACGCAATACACGCACACAACGTCAAACCGGTCAAATACTTAGTATAAAATAAAAATATGGTGCTTCCAATCCAACAAAACTCACCGCCACTTTACCTGCTTTCCCCTTCCGTGACAGAAATAGTGCTTCATTATTACAGTTGGCAACACTAGTTACTAGCTAGCCAATGAACATGCACTGCATAAAAGAAGCAACGACTACGCCGTGCTATATTGCCACATTGCCGTCCCTGCTGACCGGTGGGAACCGCGAGCTGGAGCGCTGTTCAATTGTTTTCAATGAAGTTTGCGCGAGTGTGTCCAGGAATGGAATGACAATATGGCAACAATAGCGAAGGTTTTCGAGCAGGGTAGAACACGTGATGCTAAGAGAGAGGGAGACGAAACGAAAATTCGTTTCTACGCAACGGCAAATTTACGTGTGTGGCACTCTAACAAGCTCTCGTCAGCTGTGTTAGAGTGGCAGGGTTGCCAGGTGCATAGAAATTCATACTTAAAAGTTAAATTTCGGTGCAAGATTATGATTTTGATTTTTCACGCAAATGTAGGCCCAATATTTAAGCACATATTGCGTACGTATGTTGACAAATTTTCGACCTGCTAGTGTTGCCAGCTACGGAGATATATCCCAAATATGGCACTTTTTCAATCAACCCTTAAAATCGCCAGTCATAAATCAATCAAATGCTGCATATGATCATTATTAGTCGCAAATGACAGATTGATATGCAATCAGTCATCAGATGTCTAATTGTGACTTTCTGATAATTTCTTATATAATTTTCTCACCCAAAAGTGTATTTCTGGAAAAAACGTAACGCTGCCTTTTGCCAGTTATTAATTTATTTAATTTTCTGTATGGAATAAATTGATCATGTTAAGCATTGAAAAATATCTCAAAGGATGAGGCTTTGTAATGCAGCAAACCCGATGTAAATATCTCTTACGGTTTTTGTGATATAAATTTTCAAAGTTTGGGTGCCGCGACTTTTGAAACACTCTGTAGAACCAACGCTTTGGCAATATCCCCAATTTGGAATATGTTTAAAACATTTAATGATGTCATCAAAAGTCAAAACAGTGTGGACTTATTTTGCCCGACCGCAATTTTGAAAAGTTATGTACTAAAATTACATAAATTACGAAGAACCTAAGATTTGTATGTTTGTTAAATGTTTTCTGTCTATATACTACATTAATCTGTGCGAAAAATCAATAATGTTATCACAAAATTATTGTATAATGAACGCCATAAATGGGTAATATACCTGTTGCGTTCAATTTCTGAAATAAATAAAAACGCTCTGAAAATAAAAAAAAATAAAAAATTCGATCATTGCATTTTTCACATGCAATTTCATACTTTTTGGTAATTTTCCTGTTTTGTTTGATTGGCTGATTTGGTTTATTTAACTTCGCTTTCCTGCCACTTTTGACTAGTCGCGATGATGAGGATGATATGACGAAAATGATGAAGGGACACTCTCAAAGAACACCCAGGCCAGAATTCGAACCCGGGACCCCTGGCACAGCGCTAACCTCTCCGCCACGGAAACCTGCTTTGTTCACTAATCTATCAATTCATATAATTACTCAACCAGTAATGGATGTTCTTGATGAGTGTCCCTTCATAAATTTCACGCAATCACCACTTATCCTAATTGGTGCAAGTAGCCAAAAGGGGACAGGAATGCGACGTAAGATAACAAGGATGCATACAAATAATTTCCCCTTGTCGCTCGTGTGGGGAAAATTTTGTCTCAATTTCCCACCGTCGGGGGAAAAAGATCCCTCGAAGCTGCAACACTGCAATGTGCATTGCGTGGTTGCAGACGACGTTGGCAGAGGAACTAACTAGGCCAAAACAACAGCGAAATGTCGAGCGCCTGGCACAAGGAAACTGTGGAAGGCGCGGTCGCGCTCAGGAAAACGCCGCGTGCACTGAAGACGTAACGGATTTCGGACACTTCTGTTGTCGCAGTGTTGCCGACTCATTGTTTGGAATAACTTCCGGTGGGCGGAACGGAGTTTTCTATTTGCTCTCACGTTGTTTTATGTCCGTTAATCTGCTGCAGCTTCCAGGGCGGATGTGTAACCGTACGACGTCATATTTGTGGGTTGAAATGTTTTAAGAGGAGAAAGAAAGTATGGAAAAGAAACCCAAAGGAGAGGAAAACTTGTGAAATAAATAAAAATCGACAGTGAGAGGTAGAGTGAAGTAAAAATTTATGTAAAAGAAGGAAATTTAATAAAAGAACAGACAGAAAAATGAAGAAAAGAGATGCCAAAAAAATGTACAGCAAAGGATGGAACGTAAAGACATGCAAATGAAAGCGAAAATTTAGAGGAAGACATGAAACAGAAAGAGGGAAGAAGAATACGAATATTGCAAAGAAATCAATGGGTCTCTCCCATGACGCAAATGTGTCACCTTGTAATCAAGAGGTCCCGGGTTCGATACCCCATAGAGGCACATAGTGGATCGGTTCTCGCTTTAAACTTCAGTTCCACCCCCGAATAGTCTTTCTGTGCGTAACGTGGACTTGAAAAACCAAGTCAAGATAACTATAGTCTGTCCCAGGAATCTATGGAGCAAAGGAACGAAAATTAGTTCTGTGCGCAGTAAGTCAAGAGGCCCAATGAATTCTTGGGAGGGAAAGGTGGAACTTGGAGGAAGCAACGCGGCAGCCATTAGCGTGCACTGCTTTGCTCCGCCCACTAGTTTCTCCGCTTCTCTGCTGTTATGCGCGTCCTTGCTCCAGAGTTTCCTGATGCATACTATAATCAGTGATGTGCGTCTACGCGTAAACAACGATAGTCTACATTCTACACGTAGACTATTTTATACGCATAGACGTCGTAATCCATGTAAACAACATGGCGAAAGGTGATAACTTAGCAAAGGCCGCCGTGGAATTAAAAGAAAATTATACTGCGTATCAGTTGCTAATGTGTGAACAGAACTTTTCATACTCTTCCTTCCAAATTCGAATCATTTCTCACCTAGGAAGAAACCTAATATAGGAAATATTCTAGCGTTTTATGGGAAGAAGACCACTCTTGCCTCACGACTGCCATCTGTTGTTGTTTTTGCATACTATTTATCTTCTTCCATAGTTGATGATAAAAGAGAAATTTTGTTGTAAATAGGATTCTTTTCATTTCGTTAGGAACCAATATAGTTGAAAATGTCACTTTCCCTTCATGAAACCCTTGAAAATTAATTTTAATGCACTTTATATTGTCTACGTAGTCTATGTAAACTACAACCCAATGTAATATACGCGTAGATTGCGTGTAATCAACGCATGTAGACGTAAAGTTATAGTCTACTGCACATCACTGACTATAATCCATTTCCCATATTCCGGAGGCGGGCACAGATGGACACCCTAGACATATGAAATTTACATTGTCAAGCACACAGCAGAAATTTAAACATTTAATCCATTTGTTGTACTGAAAAATTATTGTCAGTATTTTGATTGCATGCAACCTTACATGGCACGGTAACAATCCCAAGGTGTTTGTATAAATGGCAACCATTTGCGGAAGTTGAACTACAAATCACTTCAATGTTGCCCTAATTGTTGGAGAACAATGCGGGTAAAGCATTGTTCCTCGCGAGGCCTATAAATTATTCGCTAATTATTATCACGTGTGCGTATATTATACGGATAAAGATAATAAAGATAATTAGAGACCGCGTAGAAGATTTTCGTTCAAGGAGAATAAGAATATCCACAACAGAACATTCGGGATAGAAGAGGAATTCAAAACTGTAGTAATAAAAACGAAAATAGAACAGTCTCGGAATTTGAAGTACTAACGGTTCGAAAGAAATCGTGATATGAAAATCACAAAAGAAAGATAGAAGAGAAAGAGAGGGGGGAGAGAACAAAAACTACGAACTATTGATAGCACAAAACATGGAAGTTCAAAATTGTATTATTTTATTATTGCACCCCCTTTTTTGTACCAAGCAGTTCTAAATATTACCATATTTTCCTGAACTAGAAGCTCTTTTTGGAAGTTGAGTCGATGAGGGGCATGACTCCCCCAACCCTCTTGGGCACGCCGCTGGGGCGAACTATAGTGGAACCACAAGGAAAGAAACCTGCGCAGAACCTCATCGCGCTGGCGAGTGGGGAAAAGGACAGGGGGAAGAAGCCTTCAGAGCGGCCAACGTCAGTGTTGCCAGACCTATTGATTTCTCGGGAAAATTCCATAATAAACTATTGCTATGGCACCTCCAACGGCCTGCTCAAAAACAAGTTTCCTGCTCATCTTACTTGAACATGGAGGGGAGAGATAGAGTGGAACTCCACTCTGCCATGAAAAGTGCTGTTTGAACTGTGAAATTATGCCAAACGATACTTAATTGTGATAGGACATTATTATTATTTTATTACTATTACTACATTACTATTTTTAGATGGTTGTATTTTATCCCACCCGAACATCTATTTCTATTTTAGTTATTTTACGTCGCTTTTGTGTCTCTACGGGTAAGTACGACAATATGGATGAATGAAAAACTGATGAAATGGATGAAGTGACACAAACACCGTGAATCGTCCTCGTCTTACTAGGTAGGAACACTGACTTCGTAGCGTTGGCAAATTATATTATACATGTATGTGTGTGTGTGTGTGTATATATATATATATATATATATATATATATATATATATATATATATATATGTATATATATATATTCATTCATTCATTCATTGTTTTCTGCCTAATTGGCAGGTTTTTCACTGCAATCTCCAGCTTTCCCTGTTCTCTGCCTTACGCTTCGTAATAGCATACGACCCAGTTAATTTAATATCATCCATAAGCTGATATCTCTTTCTTCCACGGACTTTTCTTCCTTCAACCATTCCCTCCAAGGCATCTCTTAGCAGGCAGTTTCTTCTTAGACAGTGTCCTAACCAGTTTCTTTTCCTCTTCTTGATGGTCTCCAGTATAGATCTTTTTTCACCAACTCTTTTCAGTACGGCTTCGTTTCTTACCTTGTCTGTCCATTTTACACGCTCCATTTTTCGCCATGTCCACATTTCAAAAGCTTCGAGTCGTTTCTCTTCATTTCTTCTCAACGTCCAGGTTTCTGCACCATATAGTGCTACACTCCACACAAAACATTTCACTAATCTCTTCCTTAGACCTATGTCCATGGGTCCACAAAAAACATTTTTTCTTCTGTTAAAAGCTTCTTTTGCTATTGCGATTCTCATTTTCACTTCTTGGTTGCAGCTCATGTCACTGCTTATAGTGCATCCGAGGTACTTGAAGCTATCCACTTGCTGGATTCTTTCACTGTTTGCTCTCACATTAATATTCCTTGGTTTCCGTCCTATAACCATTGCCTTTGTCTTCTTTACATTAATCTTCATTCCATACTGCTCACATCTGCTGTTTAACTCTTCTAACATACTATTTATGGTTATTTCATCCTCAGCGAATAATGCCATGTCATCAGCAAATATATATATATATATATATATATATATATATATATATATATATATATATAATGTATATATATTGAATACAGCAACATAGAGGCAGCATAACTGACGAATGAAGCATGTGAGTGTTAATAACAAGAAATTTGCTAGCGAAACTTTCATCGGCTTGAAAATACTTAATTTTCTATCCTTAATATACTATTCTTAAATACTTAATTTTCTACAAAATTATATAGCGGCATGGACGTCCAGAGGGAAGTGCAACTATGGTCGCCAGCCCCCCTCACCTTCTGGAAAATGAATGTTGACATAAAAGTACCTATTATTTCAGATGTATCTATGAGTTGATTTCAGTCACAGTAATTTACATCCATTATTATAATAAGGATGTAGGAACGTGATAATTTCAAACTCAAGTGGCGTTTTCTGAGAGGGCAACATTATTGCGGAGTAATATGCCTCGTTTACCCGCCTGATAAAAATACATTGTTTCTCCCTCGCTGGAAAAAATCTGCGGACGTCCCCATGCCCCCAGTGCGCACGCCTACACCGCTCCCACCCCCGCCCCCGAGAACGTCGTTGATCCGCTACTATTAGATCTTCTGGTTTCCCAAGAAACAATCTCCAGATTTTTTCAAGTCTGACCTGGCTCCACTGCGCCGAGCAACGATAACGGCAGGGAAGATGCGCGATCGCTTTTGACGGAAGGTTTTTCCTTGTGGTCGAGCTATAAGACAGTCTAGAAAACTAATTTTACCTGACAAAGAACTGAGGACTAAAAGTGGTAAACGTTGTAAGTGCCAAAAGCGAAAGTGTTGGGAAATCGCATCGTTCCGCACTTCAGCCCGTAAAAATGTGCACACTAGTGACCTCTTTACACGCCCTTTGAACTACTTAGAGGGCTACCAGCCACAATTCACGTCTACCACATTATAAAGCATGGCACATTTCACAGTTTAACGTGGAAAACGGTGTTTGAATTATTGTGGCACTTACAGCGTTTACCAATTTTAGTCTTCAACTCGTGCATTGAGGAAAGAATATATCCATGGCCAGAGACAACGAAGTGTTAAGTTTCTTGCAACGTGGGACAATTTGCAAGAAATGAACTCCAAGCATGGCCGATTTCCAAATACAAGGACAAATACCTCCTTGACACAGGAATGCACATAATTGCAGTGTACTCTCAGCGGGCAAATAATTACCCGTCATGCCATGACACATCAAAGACCTCGTTCCGAGGGCTTAATTATATGGGTAGCCACAGTCCTATCTTCCTTGGTGCAAAGAAAAGGCAGATATTGTTGACAGCATTGTTGAAGTTCATGGTCAAAGCTATTGTTGCACCAACAAAACATTGATGGTTGCACTTGTCCTCGATTGCATTGTAATTTGGTAACTGTGGTAATCGTATTCCGGCAGATTTAATTGAAATTGAAATTTTCAAGGAACCAAAGTTGTTGGCAACGGCAACTTTCAAGATTTTAACTTCTTTTTGTTTTTCAGGTCCAAAAGTAACCACTCATTTGCAGCATTAGATGCCTCCTGAACACTCAAAATCGTTGTCCTTTTAGGTGTTTTTTTTTTCAGATAAGGGAACAGATGATAGTCAGATTGAGCCAGGTCAGGCGAATAGGGTGGATGGGGAAACACTTGAAAGCCTAAGGAGGTCAGTGTCGCCATTGTTTCACCTGAAGTGTGTGGCGAGGCATTGCCATTCAACCGGATGGCGCCTTTGGAGAGCTTTCCCCAACTTTTCTGGAGGTGCTTTCATTTTCACTTTGGTCCTGAAATACAAAGAGAAGTTAAAAGCATAGGAAAAAATCCCGTCCCGATTCCAACTTTTCGAGATCCCGACAGTTGGAAAATTCAAAATTGTCATTTTTAAAAGTGGTTGATTCTCGATGTTTTCTGCATTGTGTCTAGAAATTCTCGGAAATTGTTAGTTTTTATTTCAGAAATGCAAAATTATCACTTAAGGTGAAAATGACGTGTAGAATTTGTAATTTCCAGAGCGTTAGGAAATTTCGAACATTTCCCGACTTGATCGGGAAGTTGCGAAATTTTGCCGTCCCGAACGTCGGGATTTACATAATTTCCCGTCTAAGAAATTTCTGTCCTGCAAACCCCTAGATACCTTTCAGCGGTTCAGGACGGTATGATATTACTTCATTGTTGAGTTCGTTGAGTTTTTGCACTTTGTGCACAGAAAGGTTAACGTCAATCGGGATCCGAACCATTATATGCGCCTCCACCTGCTATAAAACTCGGAACCCTTTAATTACATGGCAAAGAAGTTACCAATGGGCCCCATTGGGGATGCCCAGGTATGGTATTATAATTCATGGAAATCAGCGAGAGCATTTTATTCGCTGATTGGTTGATTTCATTAATGTATTTTGCTTTTCTGCCACTTTTGGATAATCGCAAAGATTAGGATGATTGATGACACTCACAAGAGCATCCGGGATTCGAATCTGGAACCCCTGCCGTCGTAGCACACTGTACTAACCACTCCGCAATGGCTTGTTGATCGCATTTCAAGATGGCGAATTTTTAAACTTATCGTAACAAATTGGCGTAACAGTCCGTGAGGGGCAGGGCATACCTACTGAATGCCGACCTCACCCCCACCAGACGTGGGAGTAATTCAAACAGTTACGGAATGACGTGTGTCAGCACGACGAACCCCCCAGTCGGCGTAGGTTTTCATGACCGGGCTACACTACTCATTCGTAGCTCCCCAATTTCCTCACGATGGTGCGTGGTCCCATGCACCGGCCGAAATCTCAGGAGAAAAGTTGTTACCCTCAACTCGAACCCTGCACGCGTCTCGTAGCGGATCCCAAAGCTTGTGGCCATGGCTACAGTCCGAGACAACATATACTCTCGCCATGGTTATTTATTGGAATTTAGAAGTAAAAAAGCAGTCATTTCACTTTACAGTCAAGCATATATGGATGACATCAATATTATGAACGAATTTGTCTGTCTTCTTCTTCTTCTGGAATTTCATTGCCATAATTTACTCTGTTTATCCCTATTTTTGTTGCCATTTAATTTGTTCCCTTTCCTAACATCGTCGCCTTGTAATCAAGGGGTCCCCGAGTTCGATATCAGATGGAGCCATATAGTGGTTCGGATATCACTTTAAACTATAGGTCCAATCCCGATTAGCCTATCTATGTATAAAATGGATTTAGAAGCAAACTCAACCCAACCCTTTCCTGTACATCTATACCAGGTCGGTAACATGAATATTGTTGCATTCAACTGTTTACCATATCACAACTGGGCGTTACGGAGGAGAAAACACATCAAGGTAAAGCGCCTTTGCCTTTTTCTGGTCGAGTGTGAGCAAGAAAACTACTCGTAAATTGTAATAATTACGTGCAACGAGTAATATATTTAAATTATTCCTTGTAAACATCATTATAAAGCAGTGAAAACAGGACAATTAGAATACAAACGTGTCATGTTATTTCAGAAACAACATTAAGATTATATTGTCGTGATTATATTCTTATAGTACTGTAGGAAAGTGCAAATATTTGTCATTAATTATTGTTTTCTTCAGTAAGGTGAATGTTGTGTCATCTTGTAGCTTGTAAATCTGATTGATATTATAAATAAAACCCAGCCAGCAACTCATCATTGGAACAAGTAGCAGTTGAGGAAGCATCGAAGCGTTGCATTTTTGTTTTTGTTTATTGCACGATAAATATAAGTGGTACATCACGAAACACTTCTCGATAGATGACGTCTTGTTACGTCACGGGAACCTGCCCAATCTTCTTGCGCGATAAAGTTATGAGACTCTCCCTACAATTATGACTGCACTGAGCTTTCCCAGGACGTGAAGACAAAAATGAAAAAATCTCCGAATTGTGACTGTGGTGATTTGAGGGGTGATGTCCAATTCACTCAGAGAAAAGAAAGACTTTATACAAAACATTATTAAAAATTAATGTTCCTTTTCGCATTAATATGACTTCAATGTTGTATGCTCCAGATGTTAGAATTGGATATATTATACATGCTTTTTTGAGAAAAGCTGATATAAAATTATAATATATTTTTGTTACTAAATGAGTTAATGTAGTTATATAAAATTGTATTTAAGAGCGTTTTTGAACTTTGTGTGTAAAATTTATATAAAAATGTATCTTATGTACTTATAATGTATGCTGGGTATAAACAACCTCCTGTAAATCTGCAAGTCCAATAAAACTTTGTTGAGTTGAGTTGTTGGCAAAAATGAAGTCTTGACAATATAAACACACGCGCGGTAACACAATGCCAGTATTAAGTTAGAACAATCATTACTGAAGACTGAAATTTCAGACAGACTGTTACTGCTGCATTTTATCTTGAGGCACTGAAACGTTTGATGCAAGCAATAACATGTGTGAGGCCCGAGTATCGGGATGATGGCAGCTGGCGTCTGCTTCATAACAGTGCCCCAAGTCACAAGACTGTCATTCCGAAGAACTTTTTGGCACTAAATCGACTTTGTGTGTTGTCACACCCTGCCTACTCACCGGATCTGGCTCCGTGTGATTATTTTTTTATTTCCTAAACCAAAATCTGCACTGAAAGGATCCTACTTTTATGCTGTACCAACAATCAAGAAGGCTACGGCATGGATTTTAAAAAGCGTTACACAAAACAAATTCCAGCAATACTTCCATGCACTGGTAGGCATTGCGCTACTATGTGTGGAAGCAGTAGGGTCCTACTTTGAATGATCCAAGGTAAGAAACTTTCTATGAAGACTTGTTTATTTTTTACAGCACCAGTCACGATTTCAAATTGCCGCACTGTGTATATATGCACGCATGTGTACATAAGTGACGATGGAGCCTCCCAGATGGCGCAGTGGTAGCGTCCTCGCCTTGTAATCAAGGGGTCCCGGGTTCGATACCCGGTGGAGGCACATAATGGTTCGGATTCCACTTTAAACTGTAGGTCCAGTCCTAATTAGCCTTACTGTGCATCAAGTGGACTTCAAACACGAAGTCAATCAATCAATAAGTGACGATGGTTGAGGGTGAATGCCTTCGGGCTCTTCCCTTTTCCAGCAAACACAAACCCTCACCAAAAAATGATTCCGCCCTTCATTTTCTTTCTGGTGGTGTTGGCTGTGTAGTTGGTTGATTTGTTTTTTTAAGTCCACTTTATGCACAGTAAGGCTAATTGGGACTGGACCTACAGTTTAAAGTGGGATCCGAACAACTTGTGCCTCCACCGGGTATCGAACCCGGGACCCCTTGATTACAAGGCAAAGACGCTACCACTGTTGGCTGTATATTATCCTTGACAATGACGACATTTTCATACTGTGCGAATGAAGCTTCTTGCTTTGGTGTGTGTGTGGGGGGGGGATGCCCACTGTACTTGTTATTTCATTTGGGGATGTAGGTTTTTTTGGGTAAGCATATGTGCATATATAACACCAGTCAGTGGCGGCGATTGGGTTTCAACATCGGGGGAGGCAAAGTGCCAAAACTGGGGGGGGGGGCAAAGATAGTATAGTTTCCTTTGTAGATAAGATTTAGCATAGTGCGGGAGCAACGGCCCCCTTGCCTCCCCTAATCGCAGCCACACCAGTCGGTAAACGAAACTATTATAGCAGGATAAGATCATAAAATATTTTGATAACATTTAGACGTAATTTAGAAACAGTGTATTTACATCCTGAGTAAACCCAAACCCACACACAAAAAGTGCTATCGAACAAGTAACGCCGAAAACGTAACCAAACTTATGTTAAGTTCAAACTTAACGTGCATCTAACCCACCTACAAGTTTCTTGTGAACACTTTAATTAATACATGTAAAATATCAGCGCTATGCCATGAAAACATAAGTGGAAAACAGCATGCTGTTGTCTCAGCTCCACAGGGCTGCACACTTTCTGGCAGGGAAATCTTTGGTGACGGACCATTAATGGACACGAATGATTTCTCTGTTGTGTTTGTTCCACAATTAAGAAATGGTATATGCTTTCTATTGTATTTCCTTTGAGGGGATCCCTGGCAGGGATAGAAATAATTTTCTTTCCCCTGGGATGTGGGGGGAAATTCCCTACAACCCCCCCCCCTCCCGGTTCTAGGAGAATCAGAAAACACACACGCATAGAAATAAAGGAAACCAGAGAGAGAAAGAGAGACAAAATCAAAGATAAAGAAATAGGTGAGCACAATAAGAAAGGAACATAACAAGGTAGAAGAAAGGGACGATGTACAGTAAAATCTCGTTAATCCGGACAGGCAAAAGGCAAAAGTCAACAAGAGAACTTCCCCAAAAAAAGGCAGTCAACCACTGATGAAATCCTGTTTCCCGCAAACTTTGTACTGTACTGTATAGTATATTTCGGCCTATGCCCTTTAAATAGACCATAATAAACGTGTGTTGTTGCTATAAACGGAGTTTTAATGCACTTTTTACTGTTCTTTTAGGTTATTTCAGTTAATCTGGACTTTCGTTAAACCGGTCAACTTATTAGTCCGGACTAACGAGGTTTTACTGTATATGTAAGTAGAAGCAGGGGAAAATGGGAGAGCGGGAACCGCAAGAAGAAAGAGAGAGACAGAGACAAAGGAAGAAATAAACGGACAAAGAAGAGGGGAAGAAAATATGACAAGAAGACAAAGAAACTAGCACGAAAGAAGCGGCACTGAAAAAGAGGGAGGAAAGAAGACAATGAGACAGAGAGAGAAAGAAACGAACACCAAGAAAGAAAGAAAGAAAGAGAAGACGGAAGAAAAGACACGAACAGGAGAAGGAAACAGATATAAAGATAATGAAGAAAGTGAGAGAGAACAAACAGAAGTAAGAAAGATATATGGAGAGTGTAGGAATGAATCTTTGCAGTAATAGAGTACACTCTAACAAAATCCTTTTACGACGCTGACAGAGAAGGAGAGAGAGTTAGGCTTACCATGTTTTTTTTTGGTCCAACCCAGGACATACGTATTCGCGATCAACTCGTTACTGCTGAATTTTAGTGTTTTTTTTACAAAAATAAATTGAAATTACTTAAAACTTAAACTATAAATTGTACAAAGAAAAAGATTAACATTATTTTCTAAAATCAATTAATTAATTTTCAAATGTTTAATTGCTGATGTTTAGGAAGCCTCTCTGTTCTTCGTTCTGTTAGTTGACTTTTCACTAGACATGACTTTTTTCAGAAATGGCTTGTTTGTTTTAATAACATCATAAAATTCACAACACGAAAGTTCTGAATTCATTTTAACTTTCAGCAGATGTTTAACAGTGGATACTAGAAGTCTACCGCTTTCTGCAGACCAAATCTACCCCATAATTGAAAATACTCTCTCAACTGGAGCAGATGTTTCAGGCAAAGACATAGCAAGCTCAACCATTTTAGAAATGTTGTTACGTGAAATATCAGCCTTTTGGAACACCTTAAAAATTGCTTGCCACATCTCTTCAATAATATCTGGTACTTTTTCAGAACTTGAACCACAACCTACCTTTTGGTTTTGAATTACCTTGTTCATCAAATAGGTTATCAATATTTACGGCATCTTTTACAATTACAATAATAAGTTGTGCACTCTGCCGGTCATAAATTTTGGTCGTGAATATTCTATACCGGTAGATATTTTCATGTTCAGATATTCAAAACCCAGGAAATTTTGTAATCAAGGAACTTAACCCCGGACAGCTCTAAAAAACCAGGACTGTCCGGGCTAATCCCGGATGTATGGTAAGCCTAGAGAGAGTGTGACACGCAGCTAGACATAAACCAAAGACACGGAGATGAACTTATGTATATAATTTATGATATTATCAGAGGGTGCATGAGAATTTTTATCCCTTCATCCCCTTTTCATTTCAGTTTTGCTTTACGTCCAACAAGCCTCAGTAGGGTAGCAGTGTTAGACAGCGCCACCTACACCTTCCCGACAGATCCATATGTGGGGCAAGTGTGTGTGGATGTGTGTACGGTTGTCTTCAGAGCACACACACACACTCAACGTAAACTGGAGTACGAGCTTTCATCTGACCCACTTGGTACTGGAAGGAGGGAAAACAATGCATCCACACAATTGCCCTCTGCAAAGGACTCGCATGGTGCCAAAACAGTGTTTCCAACTACTTTCCAAGGGCGCCCGCAAGGATGGTCCAAAGGGGGACTTTCCCCCTTCAGATGTGTAAAACGCTCATGTAATTTGAATAATAAAATTGTATCCATATTTTCTCACCAATAATAAGTTACAGGCTGTAAGATACAGCAATTAATTGACATGTCCAACAAAATAATATTTTACTTTATTTTACTTAGCTTTTTTGTACCCCTTTTGGCAGGCACGTATCTAGAAATATGTTTCGGGGGGATCCGAACCAAGTGTCTCAAAATAATAATAATAATAATGTTTAAGTTAAAATAATTATAATTATATTAAATTAATTAAAATAGTACATATTCAAATTAATTAATTAATATCTTGTGCAAGGTCCCTCTAGTGCACTTCTTAAAATAAACTTATACCACGGCTACAGATATCTCAATCTCAGGGGATAGGTTCTTTATTCGAGAATTCCAAATAAGAAAGCGTTTTATAGCCAAGAGGATATAGTTAAATGCGGATCTATAATCTGAAAACTTTACACAATACAGAGAAAATATATAACGAAGCTTGTATATACATTGAAATATATATATATATATATATATATATATATATGTGTGTGTGTGTGTGTGTGTGTGTATATATATGTTGATTCCAGATTTACGTCGGTTATATTCTTCTTAATTATATATTAATAATAGAAAGGAAATCTTCTTCTTCTTTCTTCTCGTAATTCGGAAAAAGGCTTCATCTTCTTTTCTTCCTTCTATTATGGGAAAAGGCTTCTTCTTCTTCTTTTCTTCCTTCTATTTTTGGGAAAAGGCTTCTTGTTCTTTTCTTCCTTCTAATTTTGGGAAAAGGCTTCTTCTTCTTTTCTTCCTTCTAATTTGGGAAAATACTTCTTTTTTTCTATTGTTCTATTTTGTTAACAGGCTTCTTCTTCTTTTCTATCGTTGATTAATGAAATAGGTTTCTTCTAATTTATTGTCTTTCTTTTTAAAGCGTAATCTTATTTATTATATATATATGCGCTCGTTTTCCCCGCTTCTTTGGCAAACGACACAAGCTATACTTATAGAAAGAGTAGGGTCGACTAAACTGACAATAGCGCCACCTCCTATGTAACGACCAAAAGGGGAATAGCCCAGGATCGCTAATAGCAAGCGCTGCCTATGGCCCAGTGCGTCTAATAAGAAGCGCAACCGTAAGTGCTTCGGGGCGTCTAATTGAACACAGCGCCACCGAGGGACGAACAAATACAAAAACTGACGATGTTCTCCTCGTCAGAGGTATTAAATCACATTTTGATCACTAGGATCAAAAAGGAGAGAGATAAATTTCTAAATTCATTTGCTCACTTATTAACTTTTTTAATTGTTTCATATACGAGCATATTCTTAATTATCTTAATTGCCTATATACAACATTTTATTCACTCCTTCTATAATTTTTATACACTTCCTTTATATATTTTGCATTTACTATAATATATATAATCGTTCTTCTCCGCTCCAAGTTTCTACAATGAACTCTGCTCTTCTTTATATGGTGTGCTGCCATCTGTCGTCGCTCTCGGGAAATATTTCTTCCTTGCGTTTTTCATTCGTCGGAACTGGCACGTGACAATTTTATTACATGAATAGGTAAAAGGACGGTATAAGAATAGCGATATAAAAGCACGTATTCATTATCTAGTTTACGTGTACTTAATGTCGGCAAAATTTGCCAAAAAGAGGTCCTGGCAAGGAAATAAATGTCAAGTAGATAAAGAATTTAATGTTTGTTGAATAAAAAAAAAATTACATCCAGTTGAAAAAATAAACTTCTTGGTGATATTTTATGAATGTTACGTTGTAAGTAGTAAAAAAAATTGCGTGAATCTTCTGTGGTACTGTCATTCAAAGTCGTATGATCACAATATAATCCTTGCCTTCCGATGAGTTAGGCGGAAGTAAGATATTACTCGATTAAACAACAAGTATATTTTCATTATTTAATTTTAGTAATTTTATTATTTCATTATTTATTTTTTGTACTTAGTACAAATAAAAACTGTTAATTTCAAGCAATTTCAGTCAGTTCTAGTGAAGAAAATAGCAAAAATGAACCACTATCTTTGGAATTTCTCGACTCTTTCGGATCTCCAAATGTGCTCTTCTTTATATGGTGAATGGTGAATGGTGACCATGACAATTTCACGTGCCAACGAATTTAATTATTTTTTTATTACGTACCCTACGGCGCGTAAAAAATTGATCAGGTAACATGAAAAAGAGTACATTAAGTAGTACCTGTTTCCATCGCCAGAAAGTACAAAACGACGAAGAACATTAATAAACAATTTATAGATGTTTATGGAAAGTAAGCCTTGAGGCAAATTCATTTTTTATTTAAACAGTGAACTTAAGTCTGAACTTGTCAACAATGTCAAACTATCAATAATTTGTAAAATAATATTCCTTGCATATATCCTTGTAGGGGAAGGATCAAGCTTCACTCCTGACGAACGTTGACACTTTCGCGCCAAAACTGAATTTTCTATTCAAACTTAAAAAAACCGTTAAAATCTAGAACTTTAGCCGAATTTCGAATGGAGAATCAAACTTTTCCCGTGACTCGAACCCTCGATCTCCCGGTTACCTTACCGACATGTTACCTTCCCTGGACCTTCCCCTTTCACCAAAAGTTGGGGCTTGGCGATATCTTTCCTCTAAAGTTGTGAAAAGGCACTTTTCTGCCATAATATTAATAAAAAACAATAATTATAATAAATGGTGAAATATGAGTTTCTATGATTTAAGTGTTGCTAACGAATATTAAGAGGCTTTGTCAAAATTTCATCTTCATGTACCTAATTGTTTCTGTGAAAAAGGAGCATGAGGTTACGACAATCTAACATTGTCCAGATATGCAATTCCCCTTAAGGGGGAGAGGGACAATTTCCCCTAGGTATTTCTCGCTGGGGCAGCTGCCGATCACTGTTGCCAACTTCGCTCTTTGGGAGCCAGATCTGGCTCTTTCGTGCACTCGTTTGGCTGTGAACTGTGGCACCCGCCCCACCATGATGCCACCACTGGCTCCGACCCATAAAGACCAATCTTTGACATGAGTGTACATTTTACACGTGAAGTGATATTCATCCTATAGGCTGCGTCACCCATCCCCTCTTTCCTGCCCAGGTATTTTTATATACAGCGATGTGGCTAAAGTGAAGATGGCAATACTATTATCAGGGAATCCTTTATTTTCGATTTCATAGGAACATCATTAGATTATTGAGATGGGTGATGCCGCTTGCCATCACTTTAAAGCTAAGGGTAATAGCAGCGCCCCCCCCCCCTCTGACAACTAAAACTACCCTGGGAGGCACTTTATGCAGCCTTCGTTCATCTAGCTACTTCAAAGTCATCTTTAGCTCTATTAATGGTGAAATGTAGCTCTTTTATGAACACCAGGTTTGGCAACACTGCCAGGATGGCCGTATGAGGCAAGGAGAAATGCATTAGGTTTATGGGACCATTATTTTATTCGTTCTCTCGGGAATATCAAACATCCAATGTCGTAAAAAAGTATTTGGACGGAAAAGGGACACGTTGAACTATGTCATAGTAGAAGGAAAAGTCGAAACTTCCATGTCATTCGTCGTAACTTGAAGTTGATTTCCCATAAGGAATACATGGGATTCTGTAAATACGTAGTAACCGTAATTTTCAAGCATCGTGTCTAGCTTATGTAACGCTTAATCTCAGTTTGGCAAGGTTGAAGACTCCGGCGAGGGAAATTTAGAACTAAGACAAGCATGTACAAATCACTTATTTTGTATCGTCCTTACTGTGCAATACAACTGGAAGTGCACCAGATTGTTCGACCAGCAAGAAGGACACAAGCCCTTGTATTCCAAAATGGGACCGAACGGAATTGCAATAGTGCTTCCGTAAATCATAGAGTAAACCAAAATCTTCGCAATTAAATTATTCCTTTAAGCCAAGTAAACACCCGTTACTCAACTACTTTATTTCTTATGTTAATGTTTTCGTTCTTTCAAAAACGTAATTCAATCCTACATGCTTGTGCATAACACTGTCATATCAAATACACAAAAACTTACACTTACTAATCAACTTCAAAAACAGTTTCCACTTGCAAAATGGAGAGAATCTCATACTCTCTTGCATACTAATCCCTTTCTTAAATAGAAGTGCCAAATCCGACGATATTGAAATAAATGCACAACTAGTGAATAATTGTCTCTCCTTGCCTTAAGGCACCTACAAAATAAAGAAGTCTGCGCATGCCAATGATGCTAATTCATTATATTATAAATTTCCCTTAAGTAGTTAGAAATCTACAACGAATAAACAAGGACATGTGCCAATGTACTGATTAGTACCCATGGAGCATATTACGGTTTCAGGGATCAGTTCTTATATGTATATTTTACCTAAATATCAGAACAAATTTGAAATCAATGGCGTTGTTGAGTCGTCACGAAAACTGTCCGGTCAAGGTCGAAGCGTCCCCTTTCCTCCTCTACACCCTTGGTCCTCCAGGGTTGCCACAGTTCTTCTAAGCTGCTCGGTCGACACTTCGCCCTCTGTACGTATGCGGCCGATTGTGTCTTCGATGGTGTATTGTGTACGGATTATTTGATTTTGCGTTCATTGTGAATGACATTGAGGAACAGCGTCCTACGTGTGGTAAAATAGCACGTGGAAGTGATGGTACTGTACATACCTGGCGAACGGACATTTGAAAACAAAGTAAGATAATCCTTCGAAACGTTTACAACTTTTTCAGAAATCTTGCATATAACGAAGAAGCAAAGAAGAACAACTTTGCACAAGTACAAAAACTGACGGAAGCTTGTGGGGTTTCTGAAAAGTCTGTAGAACGTCATCAGTACTTTAACTTCGGCAGAGGCTCGAGGTGTGAACGGTGTCTTCGAGTTACCAACAAAGAGTTACAAACGGGAACGCAAAACACACAAAAAATCCCTTCCTTTATTCTAGTGTACTTACACATGGAAATTTTTCCTTCAAACAATGAAAGCAACACAATTTTTGTCCATCAACTTAACTAAGTTTTTCAAAAGCTAACTTGATATGAAGTGGAGGAAGAAGAATCACATGTGACTTGACTAGTAAGGGATATACAACATTTTTCTGTCCAGGCCTATGTGATTCACGCTTTGGTCATTCTTTGATGTAATTATTATTCTTGTCCCTGCTGTCCCATTCGCACACAAAACAGCAAAATTTAGTATATCTGACAGCTGATTTAGGACTTCTGCCACAAGCTGCTGGTGCTTCAGAACCTTCCTCATCTTCATGATTCGAACAATTGCGGTCTGGATGAGGAGTTTCCTATCCTCCTCAGTGTCCTTGTGGGTGGTCTTCTGTTCAATTTTCATTTCATTTTCAATTGGAATATTAATGTTTACCCTCAGTTTCTTGCTGCAATCAGAAAGTGAACATTCTATATTGATGAACACTGAATATAGTGCAAATTAGGCAAAATTGTGTGATCCACAACTATGGAAACATCATTATAAAGAGAAAAACCGTGATAAGTACTGTCATGCACTTTTGAACACACACATCAGGGAGTATTCAGACCAAAGTAACATGCTACATGTGTCATTTGGATATCTGCCTTCAGAAATACCTTTCATACCGAGGCCATGAAACAAGCTGCACATGCTGATTGAACTGTGCAGTAAATGCTTTTCTACAGACTAGATGAGCCCCATGTCGCTTCGGTCTGAAAGCTCTTTTCAACGTTGTTTTAGAATGCTCAATACAGACAAATAATATTTCGGTTACAAATTAATTTTTTGACAAGAAGCCAAATTTCAAATGAAATAATAGTGTAAACGAATTACTAACTTTAACTGCAAGATTTCCAATGTTATAAAATTACATTATTGAGACAATTATAAAACCACATCTTTTATTGCACAAACATGAATATAAATCAAACTAAATTAATTATTATCAGGCATTATGAATAAAACTGGATTAAAAGTAAGAAAGAATAGAGATAAAATATTCATTACTAGGACTTCCTGTCTGATATTTATAAACTTACATGTAACTCACTCAGTAAAATATAAGTAGAGAGAGGATTTATATGTACTAAAAACTAGCAAAATATGCAAATAATAATAATAATAATAATAATATTTTTTTATTTCCGTAGACCCATATCCGAGTGTTGAAAACATCATAAAATACAAGGTAGAATCAAAAAGTAAGGTAACAAGTTTTTTTCCACAGAAACCTTTATGTCGTGGTAGCCTAAACTGTGACAGGGTATACATGACACTGCACACTAATATTCCACATAGTCACCATATTTGTCTAAGCACGTGTTCCAGCGGGTGACCAATGCATCAATGCCACGAGTGAAGAAATCAGTGTCAAGGCTGTCCAACCAGGTTTTCACTGCATCCTGTGCCTCTTGCACTGTGTTGAAGTGTCGTCCTCGAAGATGCTTCTTCATTGGTCCGAACAGATGGAAATCGCTGGGTGCAAGATCAGGGCTGTATGCGAGGTGTTCCAAAACCTCCCAGTGGAAACGTGTGACATGGTCACGGGTGAGCTGCGCTGTGTGAGGTCGAGCGATGTCATGTAACAACAATACACCCTCCCCGAGTGCTCCAGGTCGTTTCCGACGTATGGCCTCTCTCAATCTGTCCAATGTCTGGCAGTAAGTCACAGCATTGCCAGTGGTACCACGTGGAAGGAATTCCAGGTGAATCACACCAAGGTGGTCCCAAAAGATCGTGGCCTTTGTTTTCCTTGCACATGTTACTGTTTTAAACTTTTTGGATGGGGGCGATGATGGATGTTTCCACATCACGGAGGAACATTTGGATTCCGGTGTCCACAATGGCACAGGTGTCTCATCACCCGTAATGATGCGATACAGAAATGACGACCCTTCTTGTTGATAACAGATCAGGTGGTTCAGACTCATGCCCATTCGTCTGCCTTTGTCATAATCAGTGAGATTTCTTGGTACCCAATGTGCACACACTTTGCGGTAGCCAAGCGTGTTGTGCACAATACTGTACACAGAACCATAAGAAATGTTCAGTGCATCTGCAATGTGTGACAGTGTGATTTGCCTATCCTCCCTAATCATTTCCTCCACCTGACAAATGTTCTGGTCGGTAGCTGAAGTTGACGGTCTGCCACTTCGCTGATCATCATTAATGTCAGTCCTACCATTTTCAAACTCCTTACACCAACACCACACTTGTTTCCTGGATAACACGTTGTTTCCATACACCTCCACAAGTTCCCGATGGATCTCGACTGGTTTCTTCCCCATCGCATGCAAAAACCTGATCACACTTCGCACTTCCACATTTGACAATGTTTCCAGTAACCCTGCCATCTTCGAACTTCGATTCTCTGCAACTGTGTCACCATGCTGCTCTCTAGCGGTCACCAGGGATACTATCCATCAATACCTACAACACACACACACAAAAAAAAGTTACTAGCATATCGTTGTACATTTTCAGGGCACTTGTTACCTTACTTTTTGATTCTACCTTGTACTAAATATTACAAATGGAGTAGGATTACAATGAAAAGAACAAAATGCAAACACAAAAATACAAATAAAGCATATGGGTTAAACAGTTATAAGTGTTACATACTAAACTTGTAAAAGAGAAAATCCAATTATAAGAGACATACAATATCAAAATAATTTAAATGCTTCAATTTACTAATCCAGTTTAACTATTTAAATTCATTGAGATTATATAGAGGTATATCTGTTAAATACTGTTTAATTGCCTTCAGTTTCTTGTGAGTATTTGTAATTTCTTTGATGTGTGTGGGAAGTTTGTTATGGTATTTTATTCATGCAACATGAGGTGATTTGTCTGAAGGAGAAAGTCTGTGTGCTTGCATGTGGAAGTTCTCTTTTTGACGTGTGTTGTGCTGATGGACAGTCGAATTTTTATCTAATTTACAGTGTTTTAGTACATATTCAATTACTTTATAAATATATAGCAAATATATGGTCATAATTTTATTTTCTCTAAATTATTCTCTACATGAGTTTCTAATTGGTATTTTGAACATATACTGTATTGGTCTTTTCTGTAGAGTAAGCAATCTTTGAGTGTATTCCTGCGCAGCTCCTCTCCATGCTATTATGCAATATTCTAGGTATGGATATACAAGTCCATAGTATAGATTTGTGTTTATTTCAGACACATGACATTGTGTTAGGAGTTTTAGGAGATATAAGATTTCCCTACTTTTTTTCATACATGGTCAATATGATATGCCCATCTTCATTTGTCATCAATAACTAAACCTAAAAATTTAACTGGATTTTCATTATTGATTTCATTATTATCTATTTGTAAGTTTATATTATCAAAATTTGGTTTATTTCCAGGATTGAAAGCCATATAATTTTTTTTTGATAGTTTACATTCAAGATATATGAATTTAAGTGCTGAGTTATTATATTTACTGATATGTAGGTTTGTCTTTCTAATTGTTCTTGTGTTTTTGCATTGCAAGTTATGGTTGTGTCATCTGCGTATGTTAAAATATTTGTATTGTCTGGGGTGGGTAAGTAGTTGGTATATAGTATGAACAGTAGCGGGCCTAGTATGGAGCCTTGAGGGACTCCTGTTTTTGCATATTCAGTGTCAGATATAATTTTGTGAACCACAGAGTTTTCAGTATGGAGTATCTGGGTGTAGTGTGGTCTATCCATGAGAAAAGATTTTATCAGCAGTTTGTACGTGTTTCCTCTAATGCCAAGATTGTATATTTTTTGCATGAGCATAGAGTGGTCTAAGCAGTTAAAGGCTTTGGACAGATCCAGGAAAATAGCACAGGGTATCAAATTATCTTCTAATGCATCTACAATTATCTCAATAAATTGAGAAGTAGCTGTACTTGTCGATTTACCCTTTTGGAAACAATTTTGTAGTGGACTAATTATGTTATATTTGGCACAGAATTCATATATATTTTATTACAAATGATTTTCTCTAACAGTTTTGAGAAAGATGATGTGATCGTTATACGACTATAGTTTTTTATTTCTGTCTCCAGTCCTTTTTCGAGTATTGGTTTGATTATACTTTTCTTCAGTACTTTTGGGAAAATTCCACTATTGATAGAGGCATTTATAGCATACTGTAGTGGTAATGTAATGTATTGAGAACATTTTTTAATTAGATGATTTGACCAACCATCTGGACCTGCTGATTTCTTATTATTTAATTTTTTTATCGTAGTTTCTAGTTCATTTGAGGTATTTCATCTAGATAAATGGAGTTCAGTACAGTATTTCATTCAATTTTAATTGTTTGTACACTTTTGGGGTCAATGGGACAGTTTACATAGGAGTTTGAGAAATACTTATTGAATGTATCCGCAATGTGTTTAGGGTTAGTTATTTCTATTTCATTTTCAAATAATATGGCATTTTCATTACGCTTATTGGGTTTTTTGCCTCTTTGCTCATTTATGATATTCCAAATTGCCTTCGATGTATTACTATTACTCGTATTTCTGATATTATCTTTGAGGTGTTTGGATTTTTAATCTTTTATTAGTTTTTTATATTCATTTTTCTATATTCTATATGACTCACAAAGTTTGTTTTCCTTAGTTATGCACATTTTGTCATAAATATCCTTGTGTATTATTTCATTTGTGACCCAAGTTTTTGTTTTTTTGTTTGGTTGAACATGCTTTATTGTTAAGGGGCATGCAAGATTTATGAAGTAAGTTAGTATGGTCATGAACTTCTCCCATATGTTTTCGGTTTCACTTTCTTGAAATACTAGAGCCCAATTTTCTTTACCTAACAGGTGTAACAAATAGTTTACGTTGTCTTCCCTCATGTTTCGGCTTTCTATTTGTATAGGTTTTCTATGCGTTGTAATGTGGTTTGATTATACTAACTTCAACAATTTGTGCTGTGTGATCAGATATTAAGTTGTGTATCACTTCTGCCTGTATTGTGTCAGAGGGGAGATTGGTGATAACATGATGTATTAGACTTTCGGAGTTACATGTTATTCTAGGTGGATCTGTGATTATCTGTGAGAGTACATAGGACCTAAGGAGATCAATGAATTCTGTTTTTTTTTATTATTGCTCTGAGGAGGTCAATGTTAATATCTCCTAGGATAATGATTTTACAATTCGATTTTGTTATTTTTGTTAACATGATTTCTAGCTTTTGGTAAAAGAGTCATACGTCAGTATTTGGAGAACGGTATACGGTTATTATCTTCACAGATAAATTTCCCATATCAATTCCCATACCTGCTACTTCAAAGACCTTTTCGGTGCATAGTGATTCTAACCAGTGTATTTGTTTCCATCCAATTAGTTTTTCTTTAATGAATATGCCTATACCACCACTTTTGAACTCTTTTCTTGTAAAGAATGAGATCAATTTGTACCCTTTTAACCTACAGAATTCTGTTTGTTCTTCATTTAGTCATTCAGTTACAGTAAATACATCTGGTTGTAATTCCTCTAGAGATATTATTATCTGATCTAATTTGTTGGTAATGGATTGAACATTGTTATGCATAATTTTTAAGAAAGTGTTATTTTTGCTCATTTTTTTACTCTCACTTACCATAAAAAAGAGTCCCTTAGTTTGATTGGCTTTTTTATATTCCTTTTCAAAGGCATGTCTGTGTCCCTGACACTAATTTTTTCTTCACCTTTTACCTTATCATCATTTTTGTTTGGAGTTACGACGTTAGTATCATACTGCACTTCACACACTTCACTTTCCGGTTTTTCCTTAAGAGAGTGCACCGATTCATAATCACTGCTTGCGCAAGGCAATTCTGTGGACAATTTCTGATTCCTCTTGGGATGTTCTCCGGTAACAGACATCTGCGTATCATTTTTGTGGGTGTTGCTATCGTTCCAGTGAAGGGGAATGGGCACGGGATTCTCATCAGTGCTTTTGTTCACCATGTTCAGAATTGATGAAGAGATTAGTCTCTTTCCACCCTTCTTTAGGTGCATGCCATGATTTGTATGGTATGCTCTTTGCACTGTATGGAGTGCTAGTATTTTTGCATTTGGAAAGACCTTGGTTAGGATGATTATTTTTTTGTTGGTTATCTTTATTGCTTTGTTCACACAAGATTCCTCAGTGTGGTCATGTTGGTGGGGTTGGTTGCAACTATTACATTAGTGTGTTTAAGATGTTCCAATTTACCTGTTAGAGCTTTCATCACATTATTTCCTTAGTTTCTGGCTAAGTCATTTGCACCTGATATAATGATGACATGATCGCTTGAGCAGTGCTCGAAAAAAATCTTCAAAGCTAGGCACCAGCTCTGAAAATCAGGCACCCGGAAACTACCTACTAGCAATTGTGCTAACTACAGTGTGTTTCAAAAGTCGCACAACCCAAACTTTGAAAATGTATATTATGAAAACCACAAAGATATTTACACAAGGTTTTCTGCACTAAACTAATCACGTACACTATCACTGGTTAATAAATTTATGTTAATATGTATCCAAATAAAAGCAATTACATTATTTTAAAAAATGTTGTTAATTTGCTGAAAACATCTGAGAATTGATTTTCAACAATATATATCAACGTAGAAATTTTCAGCGAAAAATGCAGGTTCAACCAGGACTCGAACACGGGTCTCTGATACACTGTGCCATTGCTCTAACCACTGAGCCGGCTTGGCCTCGCCTGATTTTTCACTGTCGCTGTTTTACCTGCAGGAATCTTCTCTGCCAATACTTAGGTACATGTGGCGTGCATCTGTTGACAACATTTCGACCTGCTAGCATTGCCATATATGTCCCAAAAATGGCACTTTTTCACTCAACCCATAAAACCGCCAATAAAAAATCCATCAAATGTTGCACATGAGCAATATTTGTAGCAAATGACAGTGACATGGCGTTGGTCATCAGACATCTAATTATGACCCTTCGATAATTTCTTACATATTTTTCTCGAAAATTTTAACGCTGCCTTCTGCCAGTTATTAATTTATCTAAATTTTCTGTATGGAGAAAACTCATAATTTTAAGCATTGAAAAAATATCAATGGATGAGACTATATAATGCAGAAAACCCGGTATAAATATCTCTTACGATTTTCATGATATACATTTTCAAAGCTTGGGTTGTGCAACTTTTGAAACACACTGTATAAGAAGCTGAGCATCACGGTATTCAAAACATCGCTAAATCATTCGAGAAAACAGGAAATGGGGTGTTGGGGGACAAAGAGTAAGAAATTATTACTGACACTCTGGTATGTTCACAATGTTGATTTAAAAGAAAAAATCATTTGCTAACTTACTCTGTACTGCAATTTGAACTTAGAATCATCAAACTTTTGTACATATTGCAGCATAAGATCACAGTCACCAGGCTGAAATTTTTAGTCACCATGGCGACCGAGCCCTGCACCTGAGCTTAATTTTTTAGAGCCTTTCAGGAGGGTGCTTGGCACTTCTTGTGACAAAGCACCTGGTTTCACAATTGCACTACACAATTTATTTGAGTCGAGTCTGCTGATTATTGGGGCTATGTTTCGTCCGTAGCTGTCTGCAAATATAGCAATGTGTTTCATCCTTGCGTTTGTACTTGTAGTATAGACACTTTTTTTACGTTGAGAGTTATGGTTTTTTTGGACGGAAGGAGAACTACTTTCCTGGTCACCCCAAACTTGCACCTTGGAGAGAGAAGGGAGATAACTTTCACTGTCACCGTGAACTTGCTTCTTGAAGGAAGGAGGAGATTTACTTTCACTATCACCGTGAACTAGCTTCTTGAAGGAAGGAGGAAATTCACTATCACCGTGAACTTGCTTTGAATTGTACTTGTGAGCTTGTTTTCTTGCATTTGATCTTTTCATGTTGAGTTCTGTTGTATTGCTTCTATTTATTTCTACCCTTTGCTTGCCTAATATTCCAAAAGGGTTTGAATTCTGGAACGGGTTGACTAGTGAGTAATTTGTGTCTCGATCCTGTGCTTCTGGATGGGTGTTAATTTTCCCTCTCCATGTTGATTTTACAACTTGGCTCCAGGTTTCTTCTCGTTGAGCAGCATGTTGTGTGAACTGTCTTTTATTTGCTTTTCCCATTACTTCTTTTAGGTCTGCTTCTAGTAGCTTTATTATTTCATATTTTGAAGAGATTTCTTGGAGGAGATTTTTGATTGACTCTAGCAGTTCTTCCCAGTTTGAACAGGTTGACATTTTGAACACGTGAACAAGTAAAAACTGCAGCTTTCTCTCACAAAATAACTGCAGGGGGGTGATGCTTATGATGCTATGTATGTTTAGAAGTCTTCATTTATAACTTTTTGCTTACAAATGTTCCTTTTTCCACTTGCCTAAGTGAATTTTGTCTGGAGATCTCACGCAGCCGCCATGCCAGAGAAACCTTTAAAATGTGCACTAAAAGTAAAAAATAAAAATTAACATTTCCTAGTAACTCTTCTTACCCATTACTCCAGTAGTCGTGGACATCAAGACTCTTAATGGTCTTCAAATGTGAATGCAAATTAAAAGTGTTCTTATTTTGTTGTACTATTGAAACATTTCAGTCTATTCATTTTTGCATATCTCAACTCGGATCACTTTTCTCTCATTTCCTGTTGGAATTGAACAGAAATCAAATAACTAAATAACAGCAATGATCAACTAAAGAATTACCCTACAATCACAAAGTGCTAGCCATTTCAATCAGTTAACTTCATGGTAGTTGCTAGGGTTTAATTAAATGAATTTTAATTAACTATTGGTTCCAAACTGGCAAAAACCTATTTGGCCAATGACGAAAGCTTCCCCCAAAAATTTCAGCACAAATTTCATAATAAAACAATTAATACAGCCTGCACTTCAGGAAATGTTAACCCTGGTTGTAATAATCATACTGCTTAGACTGCTTGACGGTCTAAGGTATCATGCTTTGGGCTTCGGCTACGAGATGCATGTAGGTTTGAGTCTCCTGGGGGAAGTGTAACAACTTTCTCCTCAGATTTTGGCCTGTGTATGGGACCGGTGGCTACCCAACATCGTGAGGAAATTGATGAGCTACAAATGAGTAGCATAACCCAGTCATGGAAATCTACAACAACGTTATGTATAACAAATGTGGGAAAATGTAAAATTGGGGATCCACTGTATAATAACAATACACAGCTAAGTACATCAACAATGTAACCAACCATACAGGCTTAATAGACAAGATTAGAAATATAAATTCACATTTTAATGTAAAATACCAGTCTGCCGGTTACAAGTACTTACTTTTTGTAGCCTGTGAACAGTGACACAATGGAGGTACTCTGGAGGTCATTTTCATCATCAGACTGTAGCAGTTTTTCCTTGAGCAGAATCTGCAGCACCTGTATCAGGAAATCCATCTTTATCTGGGTGGACTCGTACAACTGTTGAACAGTCCATGTGTCTCTACTATTGTACTGCAGGAGCACAGCCATCTGGAACGTTGAAGCTTCTAAGGTGTACCTGCAAAAACAGATGCATGTTTGCCAATGTAATATTACTGAACTTTACATTTATTACGAAGTTTAACGTATTAATGTGGCATGCAGCAAAACCAAATCCCACCTTCTTTCTATCCAAGTGGTGGGGATGAAAAACAAGATTCCTGTATTGCTGATGTCAATAGTCTCGTGTAGCTTCTTATTTTCATACTTTGTGATATGTTGCAGATTTATCTTGTTATTAACATAGGGTTTTTAACAGACTATCAGGGACTATCCATTTCTTTTGGCAAAATAATTTCTTTTGCTTTCATTTTTCCCTGGGCAATTTTAAAATAGATTTCCATATCATTTTGTGGTGCTCAACTAAACTATATCATACATTTTATTATGAACACAAAGGTAATTAATTATTCTTGATTCTTGTCTATCAGAATCACAGCCAGGAAGCAGTAGCTAGGAACTCCAAGTATTACTGAGAAAAGTTGTTACATCAATTTAGTAGGGCACCAAGTAACAAACAACTTAGAGGAAGTAAAGATGTACATCGACCTTGTATTTACAACAGCAATCCTTGGAGGATAAATAGTGTGTATTCTGATAGAAGGGGATCAGTTGAGATCAGATCAGTGAGCAGAGCATTATAGCAGTGGCGTGCGGTGATAAATAAGGTAGGGGAACAGGTGACCTGCACTTGCCACCTCCCCTCCCATACCTGTCGTAATATAATACAGTAGACCAAGTAAAATTCAACCCCTGTTGAAATGAACCAAATAAACATACGATACATGCGTTACAAATTGTCAGAAGTCAATACATAAAGCATGTTAAAATTATAACAATACCAATATTAAAGCAAATATGATATAATGTAAAAGAAACATTAAAAACAAAATTGTTGATATGCAACAAAGAAGAAATTAATAAAAGCAATTTATGAGTGATCAGAGGAAAAAAATGCTTTGTTGAAATCTGTTTCATCTCTCTATTTGAAGATTCAGTTGACATTTTTTTTTGTAGAGTTGAGCATTCTTGTAAATCAAACGTCCTCAATGCAATAATGGCAATCAGATGGCCGAGTTTTTTCATGACGTCCGCTAGATTTGTAGAAATTGTGACAAAACCCGAACTGTTCCCAACTCCCTTCTTGGGAACAAAGAAGGACAAGAATAATTTGCCGCTGGAAGAGTATCCAGTTAATCATTTTACAGAGTTGTAGTAACTTGTTTGAAAATGCCTTGTGTACGATTTAGTTTTAGTTTTTAATTCGGTTAGGATAGGTGTTAGTTTGCTGTCTTTTCTGTAAAGTTCAATGAACTAAAAGCTTTCGTCTTCAGCCGGTCGATCATACAACATTCGCAACCCTACGCTCGCAACATTCGCTTCCTTGTACTGCTGCTGCGTGCATCTTGGGGCTGTTGGAACAGGTGGATGCGAGCTGTTCCCTCGGAAGCTATTTTGCAGCGTTTAGTCAAGGCATTTAGCAGACGCTTAGACAGTAGAAGATTTTTGCAGTTTGTTATGACTGGCAGACACCATTTAGCAGACGCTTAGACAGTAGAAGATTTTTGCAGTTTGTTATGACTGGCAGACACAATTTTGCAATGATATTAGGAAACTATAGACTTACTACACTCAAAACTATCACTACGACGCAATTAAACTTTAGCACAAAGCAAAAACTTGAAAACGAATTTGCTATGTCTCTCATAGGGAACAGCTAGAGAATCAGCTTCCGTGGCACCATGAGATTGTTTACCTTCGCACGTGATTGGAAATACTCGGCATCAGACAGCACAGGGTTGGACGACGAGGGTAGATGAAGTAAACAAACTTCCAGTCAGAGTGAAAGTTTTTCTTCGGTGTGTTGATTTCGGAAGAAAGAAGTGTTCTTATTATGTAATCATAGATAATTTAAGTAGCTGAAAAGGGTAATAAGTAGAAGGGAACAGCCTGTTCCCTCTGTTCCATGGAGGGACCGCCACTGCATTATAGACACTACTAGAGAGAGAGTGGTCTCTCATCGCATGTCGGTCTGAAGGCCTGATGCTGGTCTGACACCAAGGTAGTGGTCTTCCTACACTTTGACGTCAGTAAGAACAAGTCTATGTTCTTCTACCACTCAGCGAGTCTTCGGAGAACATCAGCTTCATGTACACACCATGCTTGTGTTACCTGTATTATACTGACACCTGTGGATAAATCTACAATTGCACGATTGAAAGTGCAAACTTGGAGAGATACTTTCTGTACTGATATACACCTTTTTGCTGTATGTGTTATAGTTCTTGTACTATAAACATTCGAAATCCTGCAAGGCATTATGAATCACCCTATACATGTAAGCGAATTAGTAACTTTATCCGCGAGACTTACTTACAATGGTTCTATTAATTTTGGTGGCCTCATGTTCCAGTGTTGCATACCCTGCGAATTTAACAAGGAAGCCAAATCTTACCGGTTCTTGAAGCAATTCGTTAAGAGTTCTCCTTTGGACATGTTATGTAGCCAATTCAGTTTCCTACCACTGTTCTCTGTAGAATCCATTGAATCAATGCACGCCTTTTTCAAGCTGTAATTAAGAAAAGCATCAAGTTAACATTACCACAAAATCAATACAGGATTCAATTATTCTTTGCAAACATAATAGAATTATTGCTTTATTTATTCCTTTGCTTAAATCTAAACACTGCTGTTATTTAACGATAAGAAAAATCTACACTTTTCATTGATTGAAATTACAGTTGATTAACTATTAAAATGGTAATAATTACATCAAAATAAATAACAACAAATATCCTTGTTAAAAGATATCATGCTGTTTATTTGTTTTGTGTGGTTTTTAACAAGAATGTTGCTTTAACATAAGAAGTTTTTAATATCAAATAACAAATATCTTCAGATGAAGATACTAAGGTTAAGAATATGAACAAAAATACTAGATTTGGTAAAATCATTTTTTGAAAAGTTAAGAAATTATTATCTTCTGTAGTTTTCATTTCATAAAAAAACTATCCATTTTTCTTTTTGTGCAAAATTTTGTATTTATTACAGAATTAAAGCACAAACTTCACATATTTTGAGTGCCTCAATCAAGAAATGGTAGAGAAAATTTGCAACCAATCTATCATAATTTCATTCAAGGTATACACAGAATTTACCTCTATTTCTAAAAATGTCTGCTATGTACAAGTGTCACATAATGCTGAAAACAGCTTAGATTGCTATAAAAACTCTACTTGGATTATAAAAAATTTCATGTGTTTAAATGTTTTATCAATGAGATCTAAACATAACTAACTAACTAACTAACTAACTCTCTAGCCTTCTTAAACCCGAAGGTTCATGGCTGCAGCAACACAGGCCTTCCATGTTTCCCTATTTTGAGCAAGTTCTATATACACTTTTCCATCCCTACCGATTTCCCTTAGGTCCATCTCGACGTTGTCCCTCCATCTTCGTCTTGGCCTTCCTACAGGTCTCTTACCATCAGGTTTCCCAACAAGAATCCTGTAAACTCCTCGTTCCTCTCCCATTCGTGCCACATGGCCTGCCCACCTAAGTCTTCTTGATTTAATTATTCTAATAATATCTGGACATGAATACAAATTATGTAGTTCTAAATTATGTAACCTTCTCCACTCACCTGTCTCCTCATCCCTTTTAGGTCCAAATATTTTTCTAAGGATCTTATTTTCAAATACTCTCAATTTATGTTCCTCTTTCAATGTAAGGGACCAAGTTTCACATGCATATAATACTACAGGCAAAATTACTGTTTTGTATATTTTAACTTTTAGTTTCTTAGATATTAAACGAGAAGACAAAAGTTTATGAAGAGAGAAGTAACATGCATTTCCTGAATTAAGCCTACTTTTTATTTCCTCTTTAATATAATTTTCATTTGTTAATATTACTCCTAAGTATTTGAATTTGGAAACTGGTTCAAACGAGTTGTTATCAATAATTAGATTTTGATTATTACCTAACACTTGGTTTCGGCCTGTAAGCATATATTTAGTTTTCTCTTTGTTAACTTCCAAACCTATCTCTTTAGCAGTTTTGAAAAATATTTTAGCATTATTCTTAATTGTATTCACATCATCCCCCAGTAAGTCTACATCATCTGCATATGCTAACAACTGAGTCACACCATTTAATTTTAGTCCTTCTTTAGTTTCTTTTACCTTCCTAACAGCATATTCTAAGGCAAAATTAAAGAGCAATGGAGATAATGCATCTCCTTGTTTTAACCCATCATGAATTGTAAATTTGTCAGACATATTAATACCCACACGAATTTTACTTTCTGTTTCACTGGTGCATACTTTTATCATACTAACAAGCTTCTTAGGTATTCCAAACTCAACTAATATATTATATAGTTTATCTCTTTTGACTGAATCATATGCTTTTTTGAAATCAATGAATAGCTGATGGACATTTTGATTATATTCCCACTTTTTTTCAAGTGTCTGTCTGATGTGAAAAATTTGATCTGTAGTTGATCTGTTACGTTTAAATCCACATTGATAATCACCTATAATTTCATTAGCATATGGGGTTAGTCTTGTTAAAAGAATGTTAGATAATATTTTATATGTTGTTGAGAGTAGAGAAATTCCACGGTAATTATTGCAGTTCATTTTATCACCTTTTTTAAACACAGGAACAATTATGGATTCTTTCCACTGTTGAGGGATTTCTTCTTTATTCCATATTAAACAGATTAATTTATGAATTTGATACATTAATGAATTTCCACCATATTTAATTAACTCAGCTGGTATTAAATCAATGCCAGGTGCTTTGTTATTCTTTAGCCTTTTAATAGCATCTTTAACTTCAGTCAAGTTGGGTTCTGGAACTAAAGGTTCTGCTGTGTGTACTTCATTCACTTCTGATTTATCTCCTACATGGACATTTAAAAGGTCATTAAAGTAGTTCTTCCATCTATTTAGAATATCACTTGGGTCAGCTAGAAAATCACCGTCTTTATCTTTTATCAAGTTTACTTTAGGTTGCCACACCTTTCTAAATTCATTTACACCTTTATATAAATCTCTGATATTTTTATTTTTGCTGTTTGTTTCAATTTCGTTAATTTTGGTTTTCAAGTAATCTCTTTTTTTACTTCTAAACGTGCGGTTAACTTCTCGCTTTATTCTATTATAATTGTTTAGATTTGTATCATCAGAGTTATTTAACCACCTAAGTCTAGCCTGATTTCTTATTTCTATTAGATTATGACATTCATTATCAAACCATGGCTTACTTTTTCTCTGTTTATGGTATCCTATACTTTCTTTAGCTGCTGATTCTATTGCATTACGTATGTGCTCCCAATTCTTATTTACGTCTGTTTCATTTATATTTTCATCATCATTTAAATCCTGCAAAACATCAAATCTATTTGACAGTTTAATTTGGTAATCTTTCTTAATTCTTTCATCAGTAAACTTTCCTGTATCAAATTTTAGAACTTTTAGATTTTGTTGCTTATGATTTATCACTGAGAGTCTTTCTCTTAATTTAGCAATTACTAAATAATGGTCACTAGCACAGTCAGCACCTCTATGTGTACGAACGTCAATTATACTAGTATGCCTTCTCTTATCAATGAGAATATGATCTATCTGATTATGAGTTTTACCATCTGGAGAAGACCAGGTATATTTATGGATATCTTTATGTTTAAAAGTGGTACTTTTCACAATTAAATTCTTTGAGGTTGCAAAAGTAATCAATCTTATACCATTATCATTACTTAATTCATGAAGACTTTCTTTACCAATCGTGGGTTTAAATGTCTCTTCTTTGCCAATTTGTGCATTACAGTTACCTAACAGAATTTTCATATCATACTGAGAAAATTTATCAAAGACCTGTTCTAACTCTGCATAAAAATCATCTTTAGTATTATCATCTTTATCTTCCGTTGGTGCATGTATGTTTATTAAAATAATTTTACACCACCTACCCTGTAAAACTGCATATGATATCCTATCATTAATAAATTCTACTGTTTTAAGAGCCGATATAATTCTATTATTTATGAAAAAGCCTGTTCCAAAATTATGATTTTCAGTACCACCATAGAAAAAAGTATAATTTTTAGTTTTACAATTCCCTTCTCCTGGCCACCTAACTTCCTGGAGAGCTACTACATCTAATTTATACTTAACTATCTCATTAACTGTACACTGAAATGCCCCAGGCCGGTAAAGGCTCAGAACATTCCAGGTGCCTAATTTAATATCCTTCTTCCTAACGTAGATCTTATCCTTAGTCCAGAGACCTCCCAAAGTAGTCCCCACCCGGAGATCCGAACGGGGGACTATTTTACCTCCGGAATATTTTACCTTGGGAACATCCATGGCCTTAAGTAGTACAGGTGGCCCGGTTCTAAATAATCATTTGGGGCTCGAATCATCATGTGGGGCTCGTCGTAGCCTTTTATGATGTATATTTTGAGGGGTAGAGTTGGCAACACTGTGGGTTTACTGTAGCCTTTTATGAGGGGGGTCTATTGCTTTTTGTTTACATCTGGCAACACTACCGTAGATTTTTTGACAGTGTTGTTAAACCTACTGGGTTTTTTCACTGAGGCTCGAATTATTATTTGAGGCTCGTCGTAGTTTTTTATGATGTATATTTTGAGGGCAGAGTTGGCAACACTGTGGGTTTACTGTAGCCTTTTATGAGGGGGGGGGTCTATTGCCCCCTGTTTACATCTGGTAATACTGCCGTAGATTTTTTGACAGTGTTGTTAACCTACTGGGTTTTTCACTGTAAATTTTCATCAAAGGGCCTGAGGGGTTTATGTATTTTTTATGTTTGGCAACACTGTTGGGGGCCTAGTGTTGGCTACACTGTGGGTTTTTACTGTAGCTTTTTATGAGGGGGGTCTATTGCCTTTTGTTTATATTTGGCAACTCTATTGGATGTTTTGTTTGAGGCTTGGGTTTTACCAACCCATCCGAAGAAAATTCCACTATATGATCTTTTACTGGCTAAGCTAACCTACAAATAGAAATTGGTAACACCGACGAGCCTCAAATAATAATTCAAGACTCGTCGGTGTTGCCTACCCACTCTACAAAAATTCCACTATATAATATTTTGAAACCTTTCACGGTGTATGTTAATTTTACTAGCAGTGTTTCCTACTAGCAGTGTTTCCAACTTGTTGTAGCCTTTCACGGTGTATAATTTTTTTAGCTTTTTGTGTGTGTGTGAGTGTACGCGCGCGTGTATTGTAACAAATGCACTCTCTCATCCTTGAAGGATGAATGCACCTTATCGTAATTTTCCAACTGTGGGACCAAATGTTTATATATCGTGACCTTTGTAAACCTCTTTCGGGAACAATGTGTCGCACACACACACGCGCGCGGGTGCCTGTATTGTGACGCAAGCAAACAAAAAAAAACTTTGCGTGTCATTACAAAAAAAAAAACTTTGACCGTATTCTTAAATAACTAACAAGGACAATGAATCTTTTTGGCTTCCGCAAACAGATTAACATGGAGACTGCACCGCCAAATTCCAATAACCTCTTACCTTCCATGTTATCCAAACTCAATGGTTTACTGATTGTTCATCTCAACAGCATTTGGACGAAACTGGACGACGATGTGGGCAAGATGTTTTATGTTTTTAATAACAATTTACATTTCTACGAAATTCCGATCGACGGGAAACTTCAAATCACCGTGAATCCGGTGAACGCAGGCGAAATCAAAATTTCTACCGGCAAGAACATTTTTCGAATCAAGCACGACAAGATGCTTTCTAACATTACGTACGATGTTTCTGCAGGAGATTATCTTTACATGGAACTCCTCGGAGATTACGACAAACTCATTCCTCTCTTTGTAGAATTACGAATCGTTTATCCTATTATAAATAACCGTTAACCAAAAATGCCTAACGACATTTTCGGCAACACCAAGCGTGTAGACCACGCAGAAGAGATTCTCATGTTGGAAATACACGAAGACGAAGATCTCACCGTTTTCGACGTGAGTGCCGGCGATAAGCTGATTATTCAAAACACGAGCGAGGTGCCACCATCTTTGAATCCCATCACGCTTGTGCTTCTCTTGAAACGTAATCTCTAAAAAAATGTCTAGGCAAGCCATCGTCGAAGAATTGCATAAACCTGCACGCCGTAACTACGAACGTTTGGCTGTGGTAACCAAGGGCATCGACGACCTCTGGCAAAGCGACCTCGTGGAGATGAGTAGCGGCAATTTGAAAAACGTACATAAATTGAACAAGGGCAACAAGTACCTCCTCACCGTCATAGACACATTTTCGAAATTCGCATGGGCTCTACCTTTGAAGGCGAAAACGGGAACATGCGTCACGGAAGCATTCAAATTAATTTTTCGCGAAAGCGGCGGCAGACAACCACGGTTTCTGCAAACGGACAACGGTAAAGAATTTTACAACGCCGTATTCCAAAAGTTTATTCAAAAACACAAGATTCAACATTATTCGACCTTCAGTCACATCAAAGCCAGCATCGTGGAAAGATTCAATCGAACCTTGAAAACACACATGTGGAAACGATTCACGCTTCGGGGAAATTACAAATGGGTCGACATCCTGCCGGAACTCGTCGACACCTATAATGATACGGTACACAGAACGATAGGCATGAAGCCAGCCGACGTTACCAAGTCCGACGAGCAGCGTTTAATTTCTACAGTTTACTGTCCAAAGTACACACCCACGACAAAAAAAGCTAAATACAAAATTGGAGACCAGGTGAGGATCAGCAAATTCAAACGCACCTTCGAGAAGGGATTCACAAAAAATTGGAGCACGGAACTCTTTACGGTGGTTCGAGTTCTACCCGGAAACCGACACACGTATATAATAAAAGATAGTAGCGGCGAGATTTTGAAAGGAAGATTTTACGAAGAGGAACTCTCTAAAACAAAACACCCCGACACGTACCTCATCGAGAAAGTATTGCGTAGGAAAGGTGACAAACTGTTTGTCAAATGGCTGGGACTTCCGGAAAAAAGTTGGATCGACGCGAACGAAGTGATCTTGTGAGTACGTGGAACGTGGTGAAGCGTCTACCGGATCCGGAAAGTCAAACGAGAAAAAAAAAGAACGGCAAGTTGCTTCCCGACAGCATCCGCTGTCTGATCGTAGGTCCTTCGGGGTGTGGGAAAACGACACTGCTCGTGGACAATTTTCTCCTCGCACCGAATTGGTTAGATTGGAAGAACAGGCACCTGTACGTGTTCTCGAAAAGTTTGGAGCAATCCAAATACCAGCAACTGATGAAACTGTACGATGGTCTGGACATTGCAACGTTCGCCTCGGAAATAAAACCACTCGACGATTGTCGTGAAAATTCAGTCGTTGTGTTCGACGACGCCATCCTGGAAAATCAAAATGAAATTCGCAACTTTTTTACGCAAGGTCGTCACAAAGAAATGGATTGCTTTTACCTAGCTCAAACGTTTTCCAAAATTCCAAAACAGTTACTACGCGACAACGCTAATTTCATATGTTTGTTTCGTCAAGATCACACCAACCTCAAGCACGCGTACGATGACTACGTAGGCGGAGACATGAACTACAATCAATTTTCGGAACGCTGCTCTTCTTGCTGGAACGGTGACGATTTCGGATTCGCGACGATCGACATGACGAGGAAACCCAACGACGGAAAATACAGAAACAAAATCAACGACTTTCTAAACGTTGCAACGTTGTGAGAAACGACGTGTATAAATAACGTCATGACGAAACGAAAAATCGAAGACGAAAATCTCAAGCTTCGCGATTACCTCGCGAAACGCTTCAAAGGTTGGAAATCCGAGAATCGCGGATTCTACGAAGAGAAGAAACGTCAGGATCAACCCGTGATCGATGCCATCAGCAGTCTAGGTAAAGAAATTAAAAGTGTCACGGAACAAAATAAAAATTTGATCAACGAACTCGTACCGCTCGCAGCTAAAAGTTACGCCGTACCCACACCCATTTCGAGCATTCCTTCGACGCCGTTCGAACTGAAGGATGCACCGGCACGACGTCGAGTCATAGGCACGTCTTCGGATAAAATCGAGTTGGGACCTTTGGCACGAGACTACCTGAGCACGGGGAAATTCGACAAGGATGAAGTGTTCGGATTGTATCCCAGCATGGAAACCAGCGAAGGCGGCGGTGTGGTGTGGAAGATTGGGAAATCGAAGGTGACCTTCGAAGGCAACGACATTAAAGTCAATTTAGGCGAGAAGGATAGTTGGACCAGGTATCCGGGTACGGTGGGACTGTGGGAACTCGTTGCCAAAAAGCAGCCGAAAGATTACACCACGAAGATTACCAAAGTTACAAGGAAATTCTGATCATGACGGATGCCTTGTACCAGAACAACGACGCCTCGCAGAATAGGGTGAAATCGAGCAGCGGCGAGAAGTACAGGAATCTCATCAAACCGATTTGGAACCAGGTCAAAACAGGCAGCGGCGTCAAACGCTACAACACGTTACCCAAAGAATTCGTTTGGGTGGACGACGTTAGGAAACTCGTGGACCGATTGTTGGTGATAGCCGGCGAAGAGAATGCAGGCAACCGTAATTTCTACAACGAGAAGGTTGGCATCGTGGACATGATCAGCACGAAACTTTCCAACTTCATCGTGAACGACGACAAGGGCATAGGTTACCTGATCAAAATCATCAACACGCTGCCTCCGAAATTTTGGAACGTGGCCGAAGGAAAGGGACTCGTGAACGACATCATCAACAAGTTACCTTTCGAGATGCATCTACCTGGCTACCAGTACTGCGGACCGGGTACCAAACTCGAGAAAAGATTGGAGAGAGGAGACAAGGGTGTGAATCCGTTGGACGCGGCATGCAAAGATCACGACATCGCCTACAACACCACGCAGACGGATCTGGACGCACGTCACGAAGCAGACAGAAAGTTAGAGCACGCAGCTTTCGAAAGGTTCGTGAGCAGAGACGCATCGCTGGGTGAACGGGTCGCCGCACTGGGTACCACCATCGCCATGAACACAAAACAAAAATTGGGGTGGGGTATATAAATAACATACAGTAAAAAATAAACATGGCTTGCATAACTGATTTGCCGCACGAACTACTATCTAAAATATTCAAAAAGATAGTTAACGGAGATGTTAATAAACTTGTGATCATAGCTAAAACGACGCCGGCATTTCACATGGGATGCGAAATAGTTCTCAAGGACCGTCTTCGGGAGATCAGTGGAATGAGGTGCGGTGATCTCGACACTCTTCTGTCGGCCGCGGGGGAGAAATTGAACGAGAGGTTGGACGAACTGCACGAGGCGAGGCAGGGAAGAAGACGATATACTGATGATTGGCGTAAGTCCAAACAGGAAACTGAAGAAATCATCACGCAAATCATCGCGTTCTCCGAAGCACGAACTTTCTTCCTCTGTTAAAAAAATCTTCGATACAAATCGTGAAAAAAAATATATATAAATAACACACATCGTGAAAAAAAATAATCTTCGGTATATATAAATAACACACATCGTGAAAAAAAAATTAAATTTCTCTAACACACACACTGAAAATTTCTCTCCTTCGATATGACAACTGAAAAAATGAGTGACCTCCAAGCATTAAAACAAATGCTAAATTTGTCAGTCGAGTATGTAAAAATTCGGGAATTGGAAGTCGACAAGCCTTACACGATAACTTCCGGTTCAATCGTTTCTACCCAGTATGGTCCCAAGGTACGCCTGTTGCTCAACGCACAATACAGTCTATTTTTACCAGATCGATACGCTAACATGTTATCGGACGAGAAGCTATCTATTTTAATCGAGAACAAAACTCGAATCGTGTACAAGAGGACAAAGGAACTTCTTGGCAAGAAAACGAAGCACGTAATAGAATTTGTGTAGCGACTGCGGGGCCGTGAAAAAAAATCTCAGAATATTTATATATAAATAACATACCGTAAAAAAACTACACAAGAAAAAATATCAGAATATATATATAAATAACATACCGCGAAAATAACACATAGAGCATCAACATGAAGCCCAAGGGTGTCGTGTACCAGATACCATACTCCAATCTGAAAAATCTAGGTGCCCTCGATGGGTTACTCACCAAGAAACAACGCGAGAAGAAACGTTCTTGCTTGTCGAAAGGACACGGAATGAAATTACTTCTCAGCACACCTCAATTGAGACGCTTGCAGCGTTCGCGGAAACAGCAAAAGGTCGGAGGTTTCATATTCAGCATCCCGGCCATCCTGGCAGCATTGGGGGCCGTTGGAAGTTTGGCTGGCGGAAGTGCCGCCATCGCGAAAACCGTCATCGACTCGAAGAAGAACAAAGCGGAATTGGAAGAACAGAAACGTCACAACCTGGCCATGGAGAAAAAAGGAGGCAAGGGCGTGATGAGAAAGTTTAAAAAAAGAAACAACGGCACTCACCAACCGAGACATTGAATCTCTGATCGGACCGTTACAAATCAAACACTTCAGAGGAGTTTTCATGTCCGACTCGTTACCTTCAAGCGTGAAAAGAAGAGAATGCGGAGTAGTCAACTTGGACGGTCAAGAAAATCCAGGCACGCATTGGATATGTTACCACAAAAATGATGATAAAGCATTCGTTTTCGATTCTTTCGGAGGTGTTCCACCTACAAATTTAATTCATTATCTGAAAACGAACAAAACCTCTATATACTACAACGACGAACGCATTCAAAATTTCGGAGACGTGAACTGCGGTCATCTCTGCCTCTCCGTGCTCGCGTTTCTCTCTAAAATAAATAACCCTATGATCGAGGATTTCCAGAAAGCATTGTGGAACCTCAAACAGCATCACTAGGATGGGCGTGTTCCATCTCACGAGCGAATCTTCAATCTTGAAACTCACGCTGCACGACGACATCGTCTATCCTAAATCCGTGGCTCTGCGTGCATTCTACAGCATGTACCTCATACCTAATGTTACGCAGCACAACAACAAAATTAGCGTCGGAAGCGAACACATCGTCGTCACGCCAGGACAATACAATCTTTCCACTTTGCAAGCTCAATTACCCAAAGGCACGTACCTTTCTCAAAATTCGGTCACGCACAGAGTGGAAATCCTATCCGCGACGGAGATCGTGGACCTGGGCACCATGGGAGAACTTTTAGGTTTCGAGAATGACACAAAACTCGAAGCTGGCATCAAGCACGTAGCAACCAACATTCCTAAATTCTTGGCCATAGAGACTCTGAACGTACACTGCAACGTGGCGGAAGGCATGATCACGAAATCTTTGGACGGATTATTAGGAAGTCACAAGCAGACGGGAATCATAGCCACTTTCAAACCAAGTTCCGAGTTCATGGAACCGATCATCTACACGCCCTCTTCGCCGATCTATTTTCCAGTATGTCGCAACCGCATAGACGACATAGAGTTGGTGGTGACGAACGAGAAAGGAGACGTGGTGGATTTCGCAGGTGCCACTACGACGGCCATCGTGGAGATCAACATATAATAAATAACCATACATGTAAAATGGAGCAAATCGAAAGTTACGAATTGCAATCTTTCCCTCCCAACCGTCGCACGTTCGCCAATCTGAACGAAGCGAACAGGGAGATCGAATACGACGTGGACGTAGGCGACGGGTTCATTCATCCTCACAGAGCGGACCTCTACCTTCAATTCGACGTGGTGAAGAAGGAAAGCGGAGACGCGTTTCCCGCAGCAGCAAACTTGATACTCGTGGACAACTTCGTGCCTCACCTGTTCTCGCAGGTGGAGGTGAGGAAACACAACACCGTCATCGACAGAATAGATTATCCAGGCATCACGTCGACGGCAGTGGGAACGTTGAAATTATCCAAAACGGACGCCGCGTACTACCAGGCCGGGGGATTCGAAGCCGGGACCAAAATATCGACGAGAAGTCACACGGTGCTCTTTCCCATGCGTCTGCTGCCTGGTTTCTTCTCGGACTACAAGGAGATCATGTGGAAGGGAGGACTGAGGATCACGTTTCGAAGAGCGGCCAACGACAACGACGCACTGATGCGATACGCTACTTTGGGTCCGGACGGCACCACGCCGATAGCCAACACTTTACCCGAAGCAGCGAAATGCGTCATCCGGAGCATGGAATTGAGAATGCCGGTGGTGGAATACGAAACGAATTACGCCCTCAAGTACAAAGCGGAGATCTTGAAAAGTTCGCAGGTGCCGATTCACTTTCACGGTTACCAGTGCGTGCAGAAGATGGCGTCGGGAAGTCACATGGAATTCGACGTGACGACGCAGTTCAACAACATACAGTTCGACATGCCAGATTTCGTCGTAGTGCTTTTTCAGACCGGGAGGGACAAGAATCAGGAAAAAGATTCCAGCAAGTTCGACGACTGCAAGATCAAGAACATTTATCTCAAGAATGGACGCAACGAAGTGTTCCCGCGCGAGAATTACAACCTCGACATGACAAAAAACGATTACCTCAAACTTTACGAAGCGTTCTCGGCTTACAAACGCGTGACCGAGGGAAGCGTGGACATGTACTACACGCCCAGCGAATTCAAAGCGCGGAGACCCATGACCGTCATCAACACATCTAAGAGAAAGAAGGTTGTGGTCAACGATCGTACCAACATCAAGATTGTATGCGAGTTCCACGATGCCTTGCCTGCAGATACTCTGTGCAGTGTCATTCTTATTGCAGAGAAAACATTTGTGTATGACGTCAAGAATGAAAGAGTGACTGAACAGTTTTAAATAAATAAAAAAAATAGCACACAATAAGAAATGTGGAATTTTATATATATAAGTACAAATTGCAATTAGCAGTTTCCAGAAGTTTAATTTTGCTGTGCCATGCATGCATGTAATCGAGGAAGTGGAAGTAAATTAAAATTGTTTTTTTTCGCATTGCCTATTACTTTTTGTTGCACTCTGGGCAGGCCTTACTAGTTTGGAGGCGATAGTGGCCCCACGGAAGTGTATGGACCCCACATTCAAGAATACACCTCTTGTCGTCGTGTGCATCCAAAGCAACTTTCCTAACAATATTAGTTGTAAGCACATGATCGACGCTTTGGATACGATGCTCTTTTTGTAGAATGGGCGATTTTGTTCTGAGGCACTCGAGGTAATCCTCAAACTTGAGGTGCTCCCGAACCACTTGCCTACTTACACCCTTTGCTTTTTTTGTTACAGAACCCTCAGCCCGGATCGCATAGGCTTTGGCACGAAGTCCAGCAAACTCCACAATCACATCCCCGTCTTTCTCGTCCTTGAGTTTGCCGGGTATTTTTTTGTTCCGGGGCAGAATTCCATACCGGTTTAGCTGGGGATAGCCCGATGTGTCGAAGAGCTTGACAAGAGCTGGAACTTTGGCTATATCACCATACGCATCGGCCGTGCGAACATGGTACACCAAGCTGTCTGTGTCTGTGTAGAGGAGCGAGATATTGTGGTTGTAGTGTGCACGTAGTATGCCGTAATATGTCTCGAACATGCACAACTTGCTCAGATCCAAAACTGCAGCTCCCACATAGATGGGCTTGTTGAGTAGCATCTTGCCCCGGTTCATGTGAATCAGAGACATCTGTTCGTTGTAAATTGTTCGAGACCTGAACAGCGGGCTTGGAACAAGTCGACAACACTGTGTTTTCTTCGTCACCAACCTCACATCAACGCGATTTCGCACATTCTCCATGGTCTTCCCAAATACCGCATTGTTCATTAATTTGAAAAAATCGCGATCAAGTTCCGAAGTGGCATCAGTGCGATGTTTGGTGTTCAGTTCGATGTACGGCTTCAACCATGGAGACTGCCTGAACAAGAGCACGCGGTAAACTGCTTTGACCGAGACCCCTTGCTGCATTAACCACTGGAGGTTCCGGTAGTGTAGCACATAACGCTTTTTGGGCTCCAAGTCCATGACGAGCTTCGGTTGATCCGAACCAGGTGGACACTTGAATTCCGGAGCAGGCGAAAGGTCACAGAATGTATCCTGCAGCTTCTCGGGGAAGTCAAGGTCCACCTCGGCAAAAAACCCAAACTCGTCGCACTCTTTTTCGATGTCGTGGTATAAAGGATCAGCCCACTCAAACTGTCCTGTTGGGAGTGGCTGCATCATGGAGTGCCCGTAAAGATTATTCACATCAGTGTACATGATGTAGCTTGATGGTTGGGAGGGGTCGTAACCAGTGGCCATGTGGTGATTGTTGGCGTGTGCGAAGCGTTGCGACACTTGGACCATGCCGCCCCGGATAGCTCTCTCGATGAAAAGCATGATATCAATATCGGAGATAAGTGAAAGTTTAACTTTAGTCAGCAGGAGCATGGCCGACCATGCCAGTCCAGGAAGGCTGTAAAAATATACAGGGTCCAGGTTGTAAATGTTTATCGCAGTCGCCCGAAACGCCTGGAACACATCGGCAAGAAGCGTCACATCAAGCTTCAGGTATGCATCGTGGTAATCACCGAAAGTTCGGCAACCCAACTCGACCCACATAGACTGAGCATGCTTGTACTCCTCGTCGGTAATACCTGAACCTCTCAGCTGGCTGTAGAACTTATCCTGGGGAGGCAGCAACTCTTCTTCGAACTTGGAAGGGTCGGTGACGTATTCGTAGGGGTAGACCCCTTTACGTCTGATGAGTGTGACATCTAAGTTCGGGAAACTTGATGTGGTAATGGCTAGTTGGTCGTCTCTGAGCTTCCCAGCAAGAGCATCGAGGCTTGCCTGGAGGAACCTCAGAGAGTCGAGGAACCGAAGCTCGATGCTGCTGCTTTTTGAGTCGGGGATCGGCACCCACTTGCTGACGCTAATATAACGCTCCTCGTTCTGTGCCAGTACATTGATTCTCGCATTGTCGTACCCTAGATGTGTGACCAAGTGATGGAAATCATATCCCGAGCCATTGTGAAAAAAGACCGGTATGAAGCGCGGGTCCCTGGCTCTCAAGTTACATCTGTTGCACCACGGGCCAATGTAGCTTCCGGTCCCATAATGGTCATGGTGGTGGACCTTTTTGTTATCGTCAGTGAAGACCGAGTTGCAAACAGGACAATTTAGAGCTATTTCGTGCTGATGCTTGTCTTCCGGAGACAGAGGCAGCATGGGCTTGGGGGCCAACAGCACCTTCCCTATCTTGATGGCTTCCTGTTGCATTCTCTCCAGGAAGTGTTTGACCGGGTCGGGACCGCGATACACATAGGGCTCGGAGGCAATATGTTGGTTTCGCCACACCACAACATAGGAGTAACTCGAGGCCTCGTGGATTTGGAAAGGAATGGTAGAGGATGTTTCGGGGTTGGGCTCGCAGTTAGACAGAGGTTGAAGAAAGGCCTCGAAGTCTGCTACAATATAGGCAGGATGCTTCACCATAGCACTGTGCATGCGAAAGCACTCTACTGCACCAGGTTCGGGCAGGATAATTCGTGCAGGCTTGTTGGTACCACAGTAGTGGCGAGCTAGCTTCTCAGCAGCAATGTTGGGTCCTCTGATGCGCCGGTAATCCCGCTGTTCTCGATTATGAAATGTAGCCAAGCACCTGCGACACACCTCGACGTGGTGACTATCACTGCTCTGTTGGGTCGAAACAAGCCGAGAGAGGGAACGGATAAGGGTGTAATGGTGATGGGTTTCGTCCTTGATGAGCAGGAGGTTGATTTCTCGTACCTCGTTGTTGTTGCTCACGTTGCTCACCCGGATGGGGTGGACCTCATTTTTGTTCTCGGTGAGACCGTAAACATTGATGGCTAATTGTAGGCCCAACAAGCACGAACCTCAAACTTGCGAATATGCGAGACTTCTACAGGGTAGGCAATCCCGGCCATTGCATCCTCCAGTTCCGACTCATACTGCTTGTAGTGTGAAACATAGCGTGGACTGTTTTCCCAAGGTATAGGGTGTAATGCTGCCAGCACCGACCAGAGGAAGCATTTGGTGTCTTTGTTCTGAATATTGAGAACAGCTTTTCTTGCTTCAACCTCGGGTGGCAGGGCAATATAGCTAGACCCTGCCAGTGGCAGGGACTTGCTAAGTTTCAGACAAAGTTCGTGGGGGTCGCCACACAGCGAACCGCCCGAGCCTTCAGCCTGATGCTCCTCGTGCTTTGCCACAAACTCCTCGACAAACTTGTCGTAGATGCTGTCAAGATCAGTGATATCTGCTTGATGTAGTGTTTTGGCTTTTGTGGCATGGAAGAATTTATATATTTCATCAGACGGTTTCTTATACTTGCAGCATAGCACAGCATAGAATTTAGTGGAGTATGTAGCCAATGCATCGTTGAGGATGGATATTATCTTAGCTCGCTCGCTCTCCAGAAAACTACGCACATCGCAGAAGCTGTCTGATGTTATGTTAAAGTCTTCTAATAAATGCTCAAACGCAAATCGGTCTGCTTTCTTCGCCAGCTTGACGCGTTTGGCGGGTGGCGATGCATCGAGGGAGGTTACTTCTACCTTTCGCTTGGAAGGTTGCGGTAGAGATGTTCCAGTGCTCTTGCAAGTAAGCTGGTGTCGCTTGAAGTTGGCAATAGAAATATTTTTTCCACACTTAGAGCACAGTTTGGTCGCACATATTCGCTTTCCCGGCACACAAGTACGACAGTGTCTTTGAAAATGTTTACTTGACACAGCAATTTGGCACGTAGGGCAATTTTTTACAGAACGCATAATGCAGAGATTTTTTGGGGGTATGTTATTTAATATCCAATGCTGTGCAATGCAAAATATAATTGTTCACTTTTTTTAACTATTCTCTATGACCTTATTTGGGTTTTTTTTCGTCAAATTATATGCTTCTAGTCTCCTATACAATACAATATACGTACAATATTGTCAACAGTATCATATTTGAGCAGGCCGCTTGTCACCTAAACACTACAGCTCACAGGTTGGCAAAATCTGACATGAAAGCAGATAATACGCTTAAGTCTTATTTATATATAATTTTCACGGGCGTACAATATTGTCAACAGTATCATATTTGAGCAGGTCGCTTGTCACCTAAACACTACAGCTCACAGGTTGGCAAACTCTGACATGAAAGCAGATAATACGCTTATGTCTTATTTATATATAATTTTCACGGGCGTACAATATTGTCAACAGTATCATATTTGAGCAGGTCGCTTGTCACCTAAACACTACAGCTCACAGGTTGGCAAAATCTGACATGAAAGCAGATAATACGCTTATGTCTTATTTATATGTAATTTTCACGGACGTACAATATTGTCAACAGTATCATATTTGAGCAGGTCGTTTGTCACCTAAACACTACAGCTCACAGGTCGGTAAAATCTGACATGAAAGCAGATAATACGCTTAAGTCTTATTTATATATAATTTTCACGGGGGCGTACAATATTGTCAACAGTATCATATTTGAGCAGGCCGCTTGTCACCTAAACACTACAGCTCACAGGTCGGTAAAATCTGACATGAAAGCAGATAATACGCTTAAGTCTCCTATACAATACAATATACGTACAATATTGTCAACAGTATCATATTTGAGCAGGCCGCTTGTCACCTAAACACTACAGCTCGCAGGTTGGCAAAATCTGACATGAAAGCAGATAATACGCTTAAGTCTTATTTATATGTAATTTTCACGGGCGTACAATATTGTCAACAGTATCATATTTGAGCAGGTCGCTTGTCACCTAAACACTACAGCTCACAGGTTGGCAAAATCTGACATGAAAGCAGATAATACGCTAATGTCTTATTTATATATAATTTTCACGGGCGTACAATATTGTCAACAGTATCATATTTGAGCAGGTCGCTTGTCACCTAAACACTACAGCTCACAGGTTGGCAAAATCTGACATGAAAGCAGATAATACGCTTATGTCTTATTTATATGTAATTTTCACGGACGTACAATATTGTCAACAGTATCATATTTGAGCAGGTCGTTTGTCACCTAAACACTACAGCTCACAGGTCGGTAATATCTGACATGAAAGCAGATAATACGCTTAAGTCTTATTTATATATAATTTTCACGGGGGCGTACAATATTGTCAACAGTATCATATTTGAGCAGGCCGCTTGTCACCTAAACACTACAGCTCACAGGTCGGTAAAATCTGACATGAAAGCAGATAATACGCTTAAGTCTTATTTATATGTAATTTTCACGGGCGTACAATATTGTCAACAGTATCATATTTGAGCAGGTCGCTTGTCACCTAAACACTACAGCTCGCAGGTTGGTAAAATCTGACATGAAAGCAGATAATACGCTTATGTCTTATTTATATGTAATTTTCACGGACGTACAATATTGTCAACAGTATCATATTTGAGCAGGTCGCTTGTCACCTAAACACTACAGCTCACAGGTTGGCAAAATCTGACATGAAAGCAGATAATACGCTTATGTCTTATTTATATATAATTTTCACGGGCGTACAATATTGTCAACAGTATCATATTTGAGCAGGTCGCTTGTCACCTAAACACTACAGCTCACAGGTTGGCAAAATCTGACATAAAAGCAGATAATACGCTTAAGGCCGCGTCCGAATCAGCACCAGATGTCACCTAGAGCACCGTTCCATCCGGGGACTTAGCCAACCTCCGTTGTCCGAATTCGCGGCAGACGTGGAGTCGGAGTGGAGAGCAGAGAGGCGCGACAAATGCACGCTTGAACTCGCTGTGGCCCTGCGCTGGCAGCCATATTCTAACTTTCACTTTGTACAGACAACATTTATTGATTAGACGATGTAAAACTCAGTTATACTTTAACATTTTATCAATAATACTAAATGTAGAAAAATTGTAAATGATGAAATAGCATGTTACATTTTTAATATGAGTAGTAAATAGGTGGAAATCATTGTGATGTTTGTTTAGCGTCTGCCTTCTGCTTCCGTGCGGTGTGCCTGCGCCCCAGAGCGCGGTGGGTGAAGTTCGGGCTGACACCTGGCGGAAAAAGTAACAACCGTACTACAAGGGGACATGCAGATTCGGACAACTTGAACGTGACTTCGACGGCACTCGAGAGCAACAGGAGAAAACGGGACGGAGAGCTTGCCAATCCGGACACGGCCTAAGTCTTATTTATATATAATTTTCACCAGCGTACAATATTGTCAACAGTATCATATTTGAGCAGGTCGCTTGTCACCTAAACACTACAGCTCACAGGTTGGCAAAATCTGACATGAAAGCAGATAATACGCTTAAGTCTTATTTATATATAATTTTCACGGGCGTACAATATTGTCAACAGTATCATATTTGAGCAGGTCGCTTGTCACCTAAACACTACAGCTCACAGGTTGGTAAAATCTGACATGAAAGCAGATAATACGCTTATGTCTTATTTATATGTAATTTTCACGGACGTACAATATTGTTAAGAGCACCAGTTTTTGTAGAGCTCTCTTTTTTTTATTTTTTTTCTATACAGTGAAGCTGTAGAAGACACAATTAGCTAACCTAGCATACAACATACCTTTCTAATTAATATGGATATTATCACACATTTTTCTTATTTTATACTGTTGTAAATGGAAAAAATTATGTATGGTAAATGTTTTGTACATTATAGGGAAAAAATGCAAAATATCCCCCAACTTTAATTCGATCCACCTCTGAATCGAATTTTTACATATTCTCACGCCGCCATATGTTGTTCTATTTTGCTTCTTTTACTTGCCTTGCTTAATTAACTCTCGCTAATTAGCATTTTTTTGGAAGAAGTCAAATAGAACAACATATGGCAGTATGAGAAATATGCAAATTAAAGAATATTTTAGTAATATAAGGGCCCTAGCAATTAGCTTCGTCGACTAAGAGTACTCTTTTAAACATCTTCAGCTATCGTATTACTACGTGAAGACGTTTAAAATGTTTGGGTGTTGAAAAAGTTTGACCCTACTTTTTATTTCTATTGTTTGCTAATAGATGGCGCTAATAGTACCCCCTCCCCTCCCTCCCCTCTTCTCCTCTCCCCCCCTCTTTCTCCTCCTCTGCTGTATGACAAATAGCACAAACATAAAAATCAAGATTTTGGAGAGCAAAACATAAAAAACTTGCATGCATCTCATGTCGAACTAGGAACTTTTATCTTTCGGGGAGTCAATATTATTTTTTTACTCAGTCGTCATATAACATGAACACACGCAAATATTCACATGTGCTTTTTATTATTTTGTGTTCGGTAAGTACAAGTATATTCTTACATAAATTATTGTTTAATTTAATAAATTGTAAACTCGGAGCCTGCTATACTAACATTCCTTCTGCCTATTGAAAGCGAATATTGCGTGCATACGGAAATAACACAGAAAAAAAAGCGGATGGAAGCAATTTAAAATCAGTGGAGCAAGGTTAGTATTACGAGAGCGTAAAAACATGTGCTTTCATTCAACTTCGAAAAATAAGAATAAATGTGTGCATACAGAACACATATGCTTTCTTTTCACAGTTGTAAAATCATATAAATTGTACATGAAGTAAGTTGCGGGAAGGCTCTCTCTTTTATGTCTGTGTATATGTTGTACAATTAGGTACAAGTATTGTACAATTAGGTACAAATTGTTGTACAATTATTTTCCCCAGTTGTCCAGTTGGAGTTGGGGGCATAACACTGGTACTATTTGTACCCACAGTGCTTACTCATGTATTTTGTTTAATATTTTATTTCAAATTTACTGTCAGAAACTAGTGTTGCCAGTTCCTGGATGTAGGTTTACCTACTCTGTTGGTTGTCACTGTCAAGCTCCCAGTATTCGTACAGCATAAAAAGCCATAACCCCCTTCTCAAAATATATACATTGTATACGCCAAGATGCTCAATAGCCTAGCAACACATCATAAAAAAACATGCCAAGAGAACCCAGTGGGTTTATAAGTCAGTGCTGCCAACTCCTATTTGTAGGTTAGCTTAACCTGTAAAATATCATATAGTAGAATTTTTGTAGAGTGGGTAGGCAACACCGACGAGCCTCAAATGATAATTCAAGACTCGTCGGTGTTGCCAATTTCTATTTGTAGGTTAGCTTAGCCAGTAAAAGATCATATAGTGGAATTTTCTTCGAATAGGTTGGTAAAACCCAAGCCTCAAAAAAAACATCCAATAGAGTTGCCAAATATAAAAAAAGACAATAGGTCCTCCTCATAAAAGGCTACAGTAAACCCACAGTGTTGCCAACTCTGCCCTCAAAATATACATCATAAAAAACTACGACGAGCCTCAAATAATAATTCGAGCCTCAGTGAAAAAAACCCAGTAGGTTTAACAACACTGTCAAAAAATCTACGGTAGTGTTGCCAGATGTAAACAGAGAGCAATAGACCCCCCTCATAAAAGGCTACAGTAAACCCACAGTGTTGCCAACTCTACCCCTCAAAATATACATCATAAAAGGCTACGACGAGCCCCACATGATGATTCGAGCCCCAAATGATTATTTAGAACCGGGCCACCTGTACTACTGCCTTATATTGTTGTTTCTTGACATGTGTTTTTACAGTGCAGAGTTGTCAGCTCTACGCCTAACCCCCAATATGAATGGAGGAACTACTACACAAGACAGACACAAACATATTAGACAGCACAATTACTACACAAGACGAACACAAACACATTAGACAGCACAACTACTACACAAGACACACACAAACACATCACAACTACAACAAAATATAAACACAAACACACCCCAACTACTACACAAGACAAACACAAACAAATTAGGCTCAGCACAACTACTACGCAAGACAAAACCAACATACTAGACAGCACAACTACAACACAAGACACATACATACACACCACCGATACTACACAAGACAAACAGAAACACATTATACAGCATAACTACTACACAAAATAAACACAAACACACTAGGCACTACAACTACTACACAAGACAAACCCAAAAACACTACACAGCACAACTACTGCACAAGACACACAAACACATAACAACCACTACACAAGATAAAACACAAATGCACAACTACTACTACACAAGATTATATATACACACATACACACACATACATACATATACATACATATGTGTATATATACATATATATATATATATACATATATACACATATACACACACACACACATACACACACACACACACACACATATATATATAGGACTGATGAAGCATTTAATTTCTGGATGAGAACCACCGACGCATGAACGTCGCGATTTAAGCCTTATCCTGACTTTTTCCTGACTGCAGTCGAGACCTGAAAATGTTCCGATTTTTGGGGTAGCACACACATATTCAGGCATATTCTCTCTGTTCGCTGTAAGAATTAATGCTGATACTTGTCAAAATTATTAAATTTAGATGATACTTGTGTTTATCCAATAGTCGTCCATTATTATTATTATCCAAACGTTGTTAATTTAATCGAATTTCAACAATAGACAGGCAACAATCTTTATATTAACTGATATAATATGTTCATAAATATTATATGGATCTAAACATAACAAACAATGAAATGATTAAGAACTTGAATTTTCTAAGTTTTAATAAAGAAAGTTAATTAAGCATATAAATTTTACATATTTCTTCCAGGTAACTGTAAACGTTTAGAAAATGGACCCTTGTTGAACAACTCTACTTGGATTATAGAAAAATGTCATGTGTTTAAATGTTTTATCAATGAGATCTAAACATAACAAACAATGAAATGACTAATAATAAACAAAATTTATTATGCATGTAAATTTTACATATTTCTTTCAGGTGTCTATAAAAGTTTACAAAATGGACCCTTGTTGAACTATTTTTGATTAGATCTAGATGGTTTGAAATAATCCGATTTTTTCTACAAACACAACATTGAAAAGTTTGTCAACTTTTGGGAAAAATGTTTTACAGGATGGTTTCAATCTGTTTACAATTACACGAAATGATGTAAAGTGAACTGCAAAATGCAAAATAAACTTTAAACACAACATTTAGAGTTTATTTACCGGCACAACACTTTCTGAAGTCTGAATTATCCTGTGAGTTACGCAAAGCATGGAAAATTTATTAATTCTATTCTAAATATTTGAGAAGCAAAAATGGACTCCTTTATATGAGAATAAACCTAATACTCTGTTAGCTACATAAAATGTACTATTACAAGGGAAATGTTTACTTTGTACAATAAGTGTGGTTTTTTAAAATCAAATTTAGGGTAACGTTTACCACTTATAACACTGAAATGTAATTTCTAGTACCACTTTTTGTACCAAAATGTGCCCAGTTTGTGTATTGAAATCTTGATCTATTATTCACCATAAATATGTGGCTCTAACAATAATTGGTGTGCATTTATATACAAATATAACATACCTCTGTAGACAAGGAAAAAGAAAAGGGCTGCTGGAAGGGCCATGAACGTGATGAAAGAACATGTATACTAAAGTCTATGCCCAATGTGTCATTAGAATTAACTGGATGTTTCTGGAATTGCTCGTTTAGATCCTTCGACACAACAATGTCCTGGAGAAACAAAGGACATATATTCTGAAATCACTGCTCGAATATAGGTGTACTGCAAATACTACTGTCCTTGAAATTTCTGATCATAATCTTAGGTTATTATGATTAAATACACAACAGATGATGCTGAAATGACCAAAACAACAATTATAATAAATACAGTGGAACCTCAATTTTACATTTTTCAAGGGGACCAAGCCAGAAAACCTTAAACTACATGAAAATGTAAAATTGAGGAACTTAAAATCTGGGTTACACTGTAGTAATACTCTAAATCTGAAGCATTACGGAATCACCTGCCTATAAAAAATGAAATTACTGGATAAATTATATATTTGAAAACCAGAAACGACGAAGCTGAAAAGATACCGATGCCGATGTACTCACCGATAAATTTTGGAACCGATACCGATGCCGATATTTAACCAATTCCGATACATAAGATTATTCAACAGAAATGGGATGTTATTTTCAGCATGGCAAAAATAAATTTGCTATACCGGGTGGGGTACCTAAAAGTACCACAGCGAAAAGTTCTGAAACATGAAGGTTTACTGCAGTTCTGACGTCACCGACGTAAATGTGGTCAAGGGGCCCAGTGGAGAGAGCACGTCTGGTCTTTAGTCGCCACCTTGAAGTCCGCCATCTTCGATTCAGCTCAAATTCTTGAAATGGGAAGGGGGTCATGTGATACACGATTTCAGGCTAGAATTGACTCAGAAACACGAAACAGAAGTTGGTTTCTACATAACTTCAATCTGAAGAAAGTTAGTACTGACTGAAGTAGGATTGTCAGCAATATAATGGCAGGGTGTTATCCTTGTTCCAGGTGAAGCAGCATGTCACAAACTCATCAAGATCGCATAGAAATAGTGCTGCTGGATGGTGGCCTCAGGGTGAGTGTGGGCATCCGCAATGCCCAGCATCCAGATTTGTCACAGACATCACAAGAAAATGTGGACCAAATTCAGGGAGACCACCTAGAATAAGAAACGAGAAGTGCCATTGATGCATGGTTTTCACACAAACGACAAGCAGAATGCGGGTCACAAAAGTATCATACGTATTCGGGGTTCCGACAATTATCCGAAAGTCAAATGTCCCGAACAAAGGGGCATGTTTTGAAATGGAACGGGCCTGTGTTACATGATGCAAGTACAAATGAGGATGGAGATAGGGATTGACATTGTAATTCAGACTGCCCCACTTGACCGCCAGTACTGCTATGACCCACATTCTACTTGTCGTTTGTGCGAAAACCGTGTATCAGTGGCACATCTTGTTTCTTATTCTAGGTGGTCTCCCTGAATTTGGTCCACATCTTCTTGTGATGTCTGTGGCAAATCTGGATGCTGGGCATTGCGGATGCCCACACTCACCCTGAGGCCACCATCCAGCAGCACTATTTCTATGCGATCTTGATGAGTTTGTGACATGCTACTTCACCTGGAAGCATGCCATTACATTGCTGACAATCCTACTTCAGTCATTACTAACTTTCTTCAGAATGAAGTTATGTAGAAAACAACTTCTGTTTCGTGTTTGTGAGTCAATTCTAGCCTGAAATTGTGTATCACATGACCCCCTTCCCATTTCAAGAATATGAGCTGAATCGAAGATGCCGTACTTCAAGATGGCGACTAGAGACCAGACATGCTCTGTCCACTGGCTCCTTGGCCACATTTACGTCGGCGACGTCAGAACTGCCGTAAACCTTCGCGTTTCAGAATTTTTCGCTGTGGTACTTTTAGGTGCCCCACCTGGTATGCATATATATTATGTGAACCTTTAAGAACATAGATTCTCATAGATTAGTACACAAACAGTTCTTTGAAATGTAAATGAATTCCTGTTCTTAACGTTGTAAATTTAATGCTGGCAGATTCAACTTCAGACACACGAGTTTTTGAAGCACCTCTGGAAGTAACCTACTTCTCTTATTGCAAATCTGTTATCGCAAATCTGTCCAGCAACACTGAATACTGATGCAGCATATATGCCCAAGTATTTTCTCACCACTTACTTCAGGTTTGGATACTCACTTTTGAATTTCCAATACAAGAGTGGATCCTGGTCACATGGAATAGTTGCTTCAGCAATATACTGTTTTATTTCTGATTTTAAGGTAGGTTGATCCTCTGAATGGGAGTGTGACAATTATTTTGTCACCTAGGTTTTTATTATTTTATATTTTGCGTAACTAGGTAATTCTCTTGATGCTTGTGTAGAGAAACACCATTTTCTGAACCTTTCGTGCTTCTTTGCCTTTTCGATTTTTCCCTGTTCTGTCATAGGGGCTGAGAAAACAATAGCATGCCGTGGTATTCCTTGACCGTTAGGGCGCGACTTTTGTACATTTTGCGATGGAAAGTTCGACCTAAGAGGCCAATTAGTGGATGGAGTCCAGGAATTAGAACTATTCATCTTTTTCACCCCATTCTAATGCAACTCGTGCCCATTACAACTTTACCAAGGAGGATGTTAGACCACCAATGATGGAACTTTGAATTTTCCACGTGTAGAAGTCTGTTACCATTTGAAATTTCGAGATTTCTTTAATTAGTGGCCAAACTAGAGTCAACAAAACAGTCTACCGCCAGTTTCTGAATCGACGACACCTCTGCGACACTCAGAGTAAGATTTCGGACTTTGTTCTTTTTACAGAGCTGTGTGATACTCGTTGTGAGTGAGCGGGTGACAGTTAATTGATTCTAATTGATTCGCAGTGCTAATTCATTAGTTACATGTACAAGGTGGTTATAATTAAAGTGACGGTGTTCAGAGTGGTACAGCACGGGCTGTAATGAGAGTAGCAGTCTGAAACTTCGTAGATATGCTAATGAAGCAATGCGCTCGCGAATTATGCAAAAAAAAGAAAAAAAAATAGTTCCAATTCTCGCCACCAGGGTAAAAAATGGCGCTGTAAGCAGTCAAAACTTGGTATAGTTACAGGAAAAACACTATAAATCGCAGAAAACAATACTCTTTGTAATAAAATATCGCTACAATTTCACTATTCGAATTACATGAACATTACTAAAGGAAAAAGCAACAAGCGTCACCAACAACAACCAGGAAGCTCACACAATGGTTAGGCAATTTCACCGACTTTGACGTCAGAGTTATGGAAAATTCCACGTTTTGACTGCTTACAGTGCCGTTTTTTACCCTGGTGGTGAGAATTGGAACTATCTTTTTTTTTCATAATTCGCGAGTGCATTGCTTCATTAGCATATCTACGAAGTTTCAGACTGCTACTCTCATTACAGCCCGTGCTGTACCACTCTGAACACCATCACTTTAATTATAACCACCTGGTACATTAGATTTGTTTTCTTTTTTTGTAACTAGGAACAGTGCTTCGACTATGGCAGGCTAGAGCAGAAGAGAAGAGGGGGCCTATACAGGTCTTCCCCGAAGCTATCCTGCATGAGGCCGATGCAGCAGTATACCACATCATGACGCCGCACCGCTAAACCAACACCAAGCCACCACATCGCCACGGCAACTCCACATGATGCTACAAGCTGCCAGCCCGAATCACCGTCTTTTGAGTACGCCGACGCCGACGTCCAACAGTAATTCTATAGAGGGATGGAGAGGAATGGGATGAAGCTACATCAGCTCACACATATACCATTTTTTAAGATGAAATTGAGAGATGAAGCGACTTTTGCTATGTCTTTAAGATGCCGCCGGCGACCAGCATACGCCGAACATTGAGAAGAAGCCAAGAGGACTCCATTACAACACCTTCACCCATTTCGCCATCTCCGAATAGCCAAGAGGGAGGATGGACCAAAGCCAGGTCACGACGCACAGGGATGGCAGTTAGTCAGTTTCCCCCCATCGTCGCCGCAACTTCAAGAGGAAATGAGTCCATGTACATAGGAACTTGACAAGCGCAGCTACAAGGAAGTAACGTGGTGAAGTGTTAGTGCCACAAGGAGGAGACGCGCGAGCACCGCCGATTGACGTCACGCCGCAGTCAAAAGAAGTGCAGTAAACATTGCTGGAACGTCTAGTATGCCGAGGTGGTATAGTATACTACAGTTATTTTTTCTATATGCATTAGTGATCATCAACCCAGGACTCAAATGATCAGCTGTTAGACGAAAAGATACCTCTTTTTTTTCGAATTAAAAGTCGCAAAAGTATTAATTATACTTTTTGTCCAACCTAACCTAAATTTCATAACAACAATTTCTAATTTCATAAGATCGTTCACAGTATACTATTGTTTTTCCACACTCTGCGCTGAGCCGTTTTAATAATAATTATCCTTATGTCATATTATGTGTTTACTCTGAAATATTTCATTATAATTGCGTAACTTGTCTCCCGTCCAGAGAATTTGTGTATCTCTTGCAGAGATCACCTCTCAGTTTAAGTTAAAAATGTAATTTAACTTCGTGCTGTTTTTATTATATTTATGCATCAGATGTTTTCATTTCCATTCAGTAAACGTGTACTTGCCTTGCGTTCGACATTTATGCTGTACGAGTTGTGTGCCCTGCCTAATGTTATTAAGTTCGAAGGCACATTGTGAGAGTTGGGTAATAATTAATTAATGTTTAATCAATTGCAATATATATATATATATATATAAATATATATAAGATTACGTGCCATGCTCATTGGCAGAATTTAATGAGCATGCGCAAATGAAAGCTAAGTATCTTGGTTTCTACAAATTAACATCTGCAGGCATGAGTTCGTCTCCGCTCATAAAATACCATCAATGTTGCTTATATCTAATGAAAGGCTAATGTATTGAACTTAATGTATTTTTACACCTGCAGTATGAGTGTGAGTGTGAATGCTTAAATGATAGTGAGGGTTTGTGTATTTGTCTATTTTTATGTGTGTTATACAATATACATTTACGTTATTTTACAGATGACTATGATTTATGTTTATATATATACTATATCCTTATTATATTGGCATTTAGGTTTGTTCAACATTAGGTCTTGTTCAGCTCATTTCCCCTAATTTTTAGAACTAAACATCAATTATTATTATTATAGACATTATTATTATTATTATTATTATTATTAATTATTCAACCTACACTTTATGCACGAGTTGGCTATGCGTCGTGGTAAAAACCGATCCGGTTACATGAATCCTGGCACCTAGATAGGGGACTTCGGTCTCCCGATGAAGGATCCAGTGAGATTTGGCACCCATGAAGAGGCACCCACTGGAAATGCTGAGTGAGAAGAGTTTGCAATAATTGTATTACAAAAACTCTACAAATGATGAAGAATCATAACCTAATTTTCAATAAATCTTACAAAATGAAAATATAAAACTTATTAGAAGGTAAACTCTAGTATTATCTGTACTGGTTTAAATATCGGATTTTTGCCGATGTCAATTTCTGCTGAATTTCATACATCTGTAATCAGCTTCAGTACATCCCTATTACAATCAAAAGTTTTCTATTGTCAATCTATATCAGCTGGGAAGGACCCAAATTATACTATGTTTAGGACTCTTTGTGAATCATTTAAGATCATACTTCACAGGATAATTTCTGTAGTATGATTGGTTTACTCTTTGTGAATAAGCATATGCTATATAGCATGTCCGAGCTACCCTGCCATTGCACTTGAACACATTATGTCTTAGCTTCACAAGAATGACATATTCGGAAACGTATGACTTGTTACATTATCTGAAAGGTTCAGGAAACATATTTTTATCTTCAATTTAGGAGAGAAACTGTTCACTGTTTGGTGAAAATAGCATACACAATCTTCCAGTGTGAAGCTCAGGACAACCAAGTGACAAATGAAATTCTCTTCGTAAATATTCCTAGCATAAATCTCATATGTTCCACTACACAATGCATTTGTTGTAAGTAACTCGTTATTTAGAAACATCAATAATAATACAAATGATTCAGTGATTAAATAAAAAGCAGTCACTGTGATGTCCCCGATTTAAAATGTCAATTCAACCCACCTGGAACATTCGTTGAAGCTTAGACGTATACTCAAAGCCGCAAGCCTGTTTTAATTTTGAGATCATGGAGGCTTCAGCGTCATCACTGGCAGACATACGTTGGACCAATCTCATTGCCAGCATTTCGCTGTAGAATTTCTGAAACACATCCTTATCTTCTACGTACTTGAACACAGCCATCTGGAATGAAAAGCACATTGAACCATAATCAATAATTAAATGTTAATGTATCTTCTGCTGGGACATCATCTTCAGAAGCCCCTTAATTGAGCTTCAAGGTGTAAGTTTGCACAAGGAGCTAAGTCTGAGATCGTGAAGGAGTAACTTCCACTTTGCAGAAACGTGGCAAGCTACCAATGACGAATTCAATTCCTTATGCTAATTCCTTGGTTCATAAAAACTTTAAGAAGTACTGAAATTATTATTTTTAGTAGACAGGCAGACAGGGCAATAAAAATATATATGTTGCACCAAACTTCTTTTTTCACAAGATCTTTAACTTTAGGAAACTTTACATATTCACATCTATTAGTTTCTCAGTTATCGATAGATCATTGTAGACTACCGTTGAGCTCGTACTGATTTATTGGTATTGGAAGTATCAGTTGAAATTTGATAGCAGATACTTTTCCAGAAAATTTTAACAAAATCACACAATATTGACTAAATGATAAGATATTTACAGATAGATCAGATCGATAAAATTATTGACTGATAAACCGATATGCATATCGACTGATACTGATAGAGTACCAATTAATCTGTCCCATCCCAATTGATTAAAAGGTCAGGCAGACCTTTATCAAGAAAATGACATAGAAATCCTACAGAATTCTTGGAATCCCAGGTCAGTAGCCATCCTGTTCAGACTTTGAAGGAAAATGATTAATGAATTTAGTAATGCAGTGTTATGCACAGAGTGTAATATCAGTCGTATTGCATCCTTTGCAATTATGCTGTATAAAGAAATGAATTGCTGCATTATTAAGAGGAGTGTCCCATATGCATCAAACTGCATTTGAACTAATGTGTTCTCCTTCTTGTGAGGCTCAGTAGGTTCTGCGTCAATTAAAAATGAGAGGAAAAAATGTCTGCTGGGCAGCAAGCAGTGGTTGAAACCCGGAGAAGAAACTCACATGCAGATACTGTTACACCACATTTCCGTTGCAACTGATTAAGTTTTCTTGAAAAGAGTCGCTATGAAAAGTTTTTATTTTGGTGATTTGTAGAGCCCGGATTTCCATGCACAAACAAACAGCAAAATATGCATGCAAATATGCACGAAAAATATCAAAAATATGCACTAAGATATGCATGAACAATATACAATTTTTTCCTAAACATCTTACCTTAAAAAATATATCAAAAATATGCACTACGATATGCATGAACAATATACAATTCATTTTTTTTCCAAACATCTTACTTTAATGACCTCTGTTGCAATGAACTATGAACGTCTTTCTTAGGTTTTCTTCTGTAAACCCTCTGCGTTTATCAGTGAGAAACGTTTTGTAGATCGAGTAGTTCCTTCCTACATCAGCAGAAGTCACTGGTGCATGTGAGAAACACCAAACTTTCTCCTGTGTTAGGTCCTCTTCAAAGTCCACATTTTCACCATTCAGTAAATTTTCAATGTCACAGATTGTTCTGTACCCAGGATTTTTGTCTAATACTTGGCGAAGTTTTTCTGATGCTATTTTGTCAACACCGTGAGTTTCACTGGACAAAGTTTGCGATACTTTGCCCAACAAGGACAGTGAATGCTGCAAAGGATTAGCTATTATGGGACTCTAAGTGTGTAATAATTGCACACTTCTAGATAAACATTTCTGTGACACACAAATAGCGGCTGCATCTTCTGGTTTTAGTGAGTATGACTGCCTTCACTTCATTGAAATTTTCTGCATAATACGACACAGCTTCTAGCCACGAGCCCCATCGTGTTAATACCGGTTGCAGAGGTAATGCAACATTTTTCGCCAGTTTGCGAAAGAGACGTACTCGCGAAGGAGCTTTCACAAATACTTTCTTTACATTTGATACAAGTGCATCTACTTCCGGGTATTGGTATCAGATTATTTCTGCTACGCGATGAAGACCGTGTGCAAGACAAGTCAGATGGACTAATTTAGGATACAATACTTTCAAACCAGATGCTGCTTTGACAATGTACGGGGCCGCGTCAGTAACAAACATTAACACATTTTCATACTGGATGTGATCTGGCCACAACAAAGTTAACGAATTGTTAAAGAATTTGGCAATTGTGGAATGATTCACTTTCCCAAACACCTCGATATTCAGTAAGTAGGGTTTACCACTCGCCTTCATTGCACCAACAACAGCATTGCAAACACAACATCCTGCCGCGTCAATAGTCTCATCGATAGACACCCATATTTTCTCCCATGACCTCATTAAAACAAACAGGTACATAGTTTTTACGTAGCGTTGATTCATCTGGCACCTTCTTTCCCGTGTACTTTTCAAGGAAACCTCGTAGATGGGCATTGCTCAGTTTCGACAAAGGAATATTAGCACTCACAAACGCAGAACACAGATCTACATACAATGTATCACTTACTGTGCATTCAGATCTTGAATTAGTGGATGCGATAGTAAGCAGTTGCTGTTTGCTGCGTGATCTTCTCTGAAGGGCTTCCCTGTGTCTTGCTGTATTGACATGAGTAACTTGAAATTTCTTCTCTGCTAAAACTTTTTTTGCACACCACACAGAACAAAACTGACCAATCTTCTGTGAATACACCACTTCCAAATTATTGTATGTATTTATGCAACAATACCGCCTTACTGGATTTTTCAGATGGCATGTTTAACAGAACACAAAATAACATTTACACTTTCTTGCCAATTTTGACTTATCGCGAAGATCAGGATGAATAAGGATATGATGAAATTGATAAAGGGACACTCACGAAGAACATTCATACGTAAGCTAGGATTCGAACCTGGGACCGCTGGCCACTCTAAATCCTATGGTTACAAAAAAAATTGTGCAGGACTTTGTGACCATACCACTTAAAAAAAATCTAAAAAAAATACTCACCACTTGATTCAATGTGTCTTCAAGCTCAGCTTGCTCAGGGTTATTGCTGCTCTTCTTTAATAAAATATCACAAAAGTTTGCTAGCAATTCAGGGTATTTGGAAGAACTATTGGCTTATTTCATCGCAGCATTAATAATGCTGTTAATGAAACGTTCACATGCCTTGACAAGTGAAACCACGAATCCAGAGTCATTGTTGAATGCTGTAAACACCAAATCATTGTACTATTTATGGACTTCTAAAATAGTATTTATATATACCACTGGATCCTGAAAGAGCATATATAAATATTTCAGGACAATAATGCAAGTAAATGAAACTCAAAATAAATGAAGAAACTTCTCGACAGTACTTTAATTGTTCTTTTATGTCACACAAGTATGTTATACTGTGTGTATGCTGTTATGACATGAAAGAAGAACTTTTGTACAAAATAGATAATCACAGTTGCAGTTAAGCAAAATAATATAAAACAATTTGCAGGTCAGTTTCTGTACTAGTAAACTCTCAACAGCACTTGGGCATGCATGTTTAATTTTTCACTAAATAACTGCCTCAATAAGGGTGAATGTTTCAATTTTTAAAATTATGATAGCATCTGCACAATGCCTATTTGCATCCATCACAGAATACAGGGACTAGCCCTTAACAGAAACAATATAGTGGCCAGGGCTCTTACATGCTTTTACAATGTATTCATTAAAGCTACTACAGAGATTATCCTTATCACTGACTGAAAACAAGAAATACATCTCAATACAAAATCTCTATACCAATGTTAAGAATTATTTTCCTGTAGTTTACGGTTATTACAAGCATAAGAAAACCGTTTTTCATTGTGACATTTCAGGAGAACACACTCTCCCTTCATCAGACATTTATTTTCATTTTCACTAAAAATACAGTTACAACAATGGTTAGCAATTTTTTAAACAAAAAGAATCCCTTATATAATGATGTTGTCAATGTTACATTGTTGCAATTTAGCAACTTAACTGTGAAAAAAAGCAGTCTGTTTTATTTTTATTTCAGATAAAAGAAATTAGATCACATTATTTCTTATTTAAAATTATGAATCCCAAATATCATCAGGTAATTCAAAGTCATCATTGTTTTCACAAAGTCTCTTGATGTTTTCAGTTACATTAAATTTTAAAGATGGGGGCTTACTCCATTTGTGAAAAAGAAAACTCTATACTGGATCTATGTTACCATTTTCATTTTTTAATTTATTCCATCCATTGTTGTAGCTGTATCTTTAGTCAAAATGAAAATAAATGTCTGATGAAGGGAGTGTGTGTTCTCCTGAAACGTCACAACGAAAAACTGTTTTCTTATGCTTGTAATAACCGTAAACTACAGGAAAATAATTCTACAATGCAAGCAATGCGTACACACAAGAAAAACTATCAATGTTAAGAAGCTGGGGCTGTAACAAGGCATCCAGATACAACCTATACTAGTTGTGGGTTCCGATGCCAGGGCCACGATGGTCTTCAAGCATGCAGTTCCAGGAATTACAATGTTCAAGAGAGGTATCATCATCATCTTTCGCCATTTCCTGCCTCTGGCTGGGTCGACATAGAAGTCAAGCCATTTTTTCCTGCTCTTCTACCACTCCTTTCTTTCCACAGAGATGTAATGCTTTTCAATTCCTCCGTAGAAGGTGGCCCCTTGCAACCCTGAATGACTATAACCAGGCTTTTATAACAAGCTAAATACAAACACTGTCGTCTCACTTGGGATTTAGTCATGAAAAATCATATTTACGCTTGCATAAGCCACATTTTTTTTAACCCCAAAACTGAACTGGAAAATGGGGTGAAGCTGTTATTTCAGATTACAAAAAAATATTTATTTTTAAAACAACTTATTCTTCATTTACACTATAAATCTTGTGAAATGACCAATACAACCAATATTTTCAATTGACTTATTGTGCATCAGCTGAATCTTCATTGTCACTCTAAATTGAGTCTTCAGAGAGGAGATGCATGTGTTTCACTGAAGAGAGAATTCAAGAAGTAATGATGGAGAATATAACAAAATTTCAAACCTTTGGTTCCACCCTGTACCATAAGAGTAGTGGGTGTGAGTTTAGGAATTTGCAAGGTTGCAATATTTCTCAAAAATTTCGTTTCTTATTTCAGCCTTGAGCAAAATTAGGGGAAAACTATTTTTTCAAAGGGAACAATTAAAAATGACAGAAAACCACAGAATGGAGGTGGTTTCCTATTTGCAATAATGTAGTAGTTCTTTCAAACAAACTTTTCTCCACAGTAATGATAATGGTGTTTCGTTTTGTGTATAGCCTGCTGTCCATCTGACAGCAAACTTCCATAAATTGTACACTATAGAAAAACGTGCTGTGTAAAGTACAAATCCTGTTGCTAACACATGTGATAAGTGGCAAAAATATTGTATAACTAAGGATTGGGGGGAGGGGGGATTGTTTTCGTTTGCATGGAAGACAGTTCGTCTCGGCTTCAATTGCTGTGATGAGTAGTATTTATGTTTTCAGAGAAAAGCCATGAAAATGATATTTTTAAAGTTACATGTTGTTTGGAAAAAAAAGGTGAAAATTTCAGTAGGGGAACTGACATGTAGCAAAAGCAGCAGAGACTTTTAATATGTTATTTAGCATTGCTTTTCTGCCACTTTCAGTAATCGCGGCAATGAGGATGAGTGATAATATAATGAAATTGATGAAGGAGCACTCACAAAGACCCCTCCAGGCAGCGACATGCGGTGATGTCGACACTTGGGGTAGTAATCAGTGTCGTGCCCAAGGGAGGTTGGTGTGGGTCATAATCCCCCTCCCTCTTTAGGGCCCAGTATTCCTAGAAATACGTAGAATGCCAAAGAAAGGAAAGGATTGCAAAATGAGGAAGGACTACTGAAAAGAAGCACACGTTAATCTCACCCACTTTCGAAAATCCAAAACATGTTGATTTGACTATTAAGCCAGAGATCCCGGGTTCGAACCTCGACCTGGGCATGGGTGTTATTTGTGTTTGTCCCTTCATCAATTTTATAATATTATCTTGACGATTAGCCAAAAGTGTAGGAAAAGCGAAGTAAAACAAACCAAAACAAACAATCAATAAATTATTTGATTTGATTTATGCTACTTAGCGTCGCTGACACATTTGGTTAATCGCGAAGATAATACAATACAATTAATGAAGAGACAAACACAAATAACACCCACGCCGAGGTTGGGATTCAAACCTGGAATTCCTGGTGTTGTAGTGTGCAGTGATAACCACTCCCCCGCGATCGGTTGATTTGGTGTTTAAGTTCACTTTATGTACGTACATAAAAGCTAATCGGGACTGGACCGACAGTTTAAAGTGGGATCTGAACCACTATGTGCCTCCACCGGGTACCGATCTGGTGCCACTTGCACTCCTCCACGGAGGTCGGCCGACAACAAACATGAGTGGAAAGCTCTAACTATTCGGATACGTGGGCATCGGTAAAGCAAACTGCGTATTTACTCAGTGGTACATAAATTAAAACACTACTAAAACAAGAGCGAGAGAAAGAGCGTGGGCAAATATTTGTTATTTAATCACTATATATTCCATATTTGAAAATAAGATAAAAGAAACCATAACATTTTTGTCTGCACATAATACAAGTAAAACTACATCCCATATTATACATACATATTGTACAACGTTTAAAAGGTTGTGTAAATACAGGGAACATAAGTACTGCAAAAAATTTTCTCCTGAGTTCTTTAGAGGATGTACAAAGGAATCGAAGGGAAACCAATCCCCTATCTGTCCTATAGGAGATAGACTGGAGGACATGAAACCATGGGCTTTGAACCATTGAAGCGGGGGGCAAGGGGGCAAGGGAGGTACAGGCAGAAATCTTCCCTTTCCCTTCGGGCTGTTGTCTATACCTGGATCTGGTAAGGCGGAGGAAGAGCCAGCCAGGGTATCCAGCCTTGCAGTTGATGACATCGAGGGACGAGAAGCATGTGTTGTATATGAACTGAGGCTTCAAGATAATAAATATTGTGATTTGAAAATAATTAGAGACATGAGATTGATTGATCTATCTCTGCTAGACTAGCTACTCCTCAGTGCATGTCACTGCCTCCAGGGAACATTGCCTTAAAGTAGCACTGGCCATTCTGGCAGAGGGGTTTGCGTGCTTTGTTGAGGCTGAGAGCTATGTCACCGGTAGATTTTCTACCAGCAGGGTCACCCAAGCTGGACAGGCCTCAGAAGAGAAGCCAGACTAAGGCATTCTGCATCATCCCATCTTACCTGTTATATCCTATCCTAATATTCCTACACAGTCCCAAACAGACAAATGTGAATATCTGCATCTGTGTCCCACATTGTGGAGTTGAAAGTGTCAAGGCCTAACGATGGCAGCCAAAAGAGAACTTTAATAAACAAAGCACAAATTTTGACACTGGAAAACTACAGCACAATAGTGTAAAACAGGATTTTAAGTTGGAACTTGAAAACAAATATCAAGAACTAGGGGAGCTGGATGGTGATGAGGTGGAACAACACTGGGAAAAGGTGAAAAATACATTTACAATGGTATGAAAAAAAGTTTTGGGATATACAAAGGCTGTTGCAGAGGTGAGACTAATTCCTGTAGAGGACAACAGCGACCTCCATTGGCTAGCAAATGTACTAGGGTGAAAATTTGGTCCATTATCTGCCAATTGAGACCAAAATGAGTGCAATAGGTCAAAAAGTTGTAACTGCATAGCAGTTTAAAAACAAGCATGTACATGGACCCCTCCAAGAATTATTAAAATGAAACAAAAAAATTACAAACCACAAAATTTTTATTCAGAATCAGTCATATCGAGTAGACGTACATATTTTTCAAAATAGGCACAATTGGCAGCTAAGCAAGTGTCCATACGCTCCTGCCACTTTGTGAATGTCTTTCAAAATTTGTCGTCAGGTAGCGAACTGAAGAAAACTTGCGCTGCGATGATCACTTATTTGTTCGTCATGAAATGACAACCACGTAAAGCGGCTTTTAAAAGTAGAAATAGCCAAAAGTCGCAGGGTGCAAGGTCCGGGCTGTATGCTGGATGCAGGAAAATTTCTATTTTTCTCTTCGTCGCATATTCCTGAAAAGCCCGCACGGTGCAATATGATTCGCCTGATTCGCACCAATCTTCGAACAACTTGTGCCATCGGTACACTGTGGCTCTACTCAGTCTGTCTTGATTGGCATATGCCTGTTGAAACATTGCATATGTTTCAGCAGCACTTTTCCATAAACGCCAACAAAACTTTATGGCATGTTGCTGTTCATTTTGAATACTCATCACGAAAAGCAATGTTATCCACAAAAACCTGGAGAGGTAAACGAAACACGTTCCACGTAAATCAACACAGGTGCTCACTAACGTGGTTTCGCAACATGTGACAACCTGCTACGGAAACGAATGAGTCATCCTACATGACGAGACTAGTGCCGAAACCATAGGCAGTGTTGCCAAGCCAGGAAAAAATCTGTCTCACCTTCTCTGCGACAGCCTTTGTAGAAACCCTAAGAAAGAGAACTGGATGTTAGAAGAAACTTGGAGGAAAATAGCAGAAAGGAAACACATTAAGGAGAAGATGAATGTGTGTAAAACTAGGAAAAAGAAAGCAGAACTACAAGATGAATATAGGAAAAAGGATCATGAAGTGAAATATAGAATGAACCAGCGAGTTAGCCGAGAAGGCAGAAAAAGCAGTAAATGAGGGAAATATGAAGGAAGTATACCAAATTACAAAGATCTTGTCTCAAAAGAAAACCATATGGAATCGCCCAGTGAGAAATAAAGATGGAGCACTCCTTACAAATAAGGAAAATCAGATCAAACCAATCCATAGAAGGGACAGAACATTTGCTTGAAATACCGGAAGAAACACCAGAATATGAAATAGATGATGAAATAACTACTAAAGAACCAACAAAAGAAGAAACTTAAAAAGCCCTGAGATAACAAAAGAGTGGAAAAGCACCTGGAATTGATAACCTTCCATCATAAATTCTGAAGGAAGACATGGAGATGACAATAGAAATATTACAACCACTTTTTGCAAAAATATGGAAAACAAATCAATACCAGAAGATTGGAAAAGAGGTTTCCTAGTAAAAATATCTAAAAAGGAAGATATTACCAACTGCAACAATTGGAGATGCATAACACTACTTTCAGTTCCTAGCAAACTTCTAAGAAGAAATATTTTAAACCGAATTAAAGGATGTGTTGAGAAAAAGATCTAGAGAGAACAAGCAGGCTTTCGAAACAAATGTTCCTGTATAGATCAGATAAATACACTGCGTATTATTATAGAATGGAGAATGGAATACTTCTCTAATCTGTACCTTATATTTGTGGACTTCCAGAAAGCATTTGATTCTGTAGAATGAAAATGTGGACAATTGTAAAGGAATATGGCATTCCAGCATATATGATTGATCTTATTAAAAACTCCTATGATGGTTCCACATGACAAATTGTGCATGAGGGAATACTTACGGATCCAACACCAGTTATTTCAGGAGTAAGGCAAGGATATATTTTATCACCAACAATATTTCTGATGGTAATTGATAAAGTAATGAAGTGGGTAACAGAAGGAAAAAGGAGAGGTATAAATTGGAGTCTCACAAAACAGCTAGAAGACTTGGGACTTTGCAGATGACATTTGTCTGCTATCTCACACATACTATAATATGGAAAAGAAATTAGAATATTTGGATAAGGAAGGAAAAAGAGTTGGTTTAATGATAAATAGTACAAAAACAAAATAATTAAGAACAAATGTAAAAAAGATGGAAAACTTCCACTTGAATGGGGAAAATATTGAAGAGGTTAAAGAGTTTGCATATCTGGGGAGTTTGGTGACAAATACAGGGGGAACAGAAGAAGATGTTAGATCGAGAATTAGGAAAGCAAATGTGACATTTACTCAGCTGTAGGAAAGCCAGAGAAATTTCAATAAGAACTAAGCTGTGAATTTTTAGAACTAATGTGAAGTCAGTTTTCCTTTATGGATGTGAAACTTGGAAAGTAACAAAGAAAATTACTAAAGACCTACAGACATTCATAAATATATGCCTAAGGAAACTCCTAGGAATATATTGGCCACATATTATCTCAAATCAAAATCTATGGAAACGTACAGAAGAGGAATCGGTGGCACTACAGATCAAAAGAAGAAAGTGGAAGTGGATTGGCCACACATTAAGGAAAGATCCATCTGCAATAGAAAGACAAGCATTGAGCTGGAACCCACAAGGACAACGTAGGAGAGGAAGGCCAAGAATGAGCTGGAGAAGGATAATCCTAACGAAGCGTGAGCCTGTACATTTTCTAGAAGCTTCAAAGCTTCAACCTGACCAAGGGTCATTCACTTATTCTATCAGCCAGTTGATCCTCTTAGGTATGTCAAAAATGCAAAGTCAAGTGTAAACAGACTTCCTGGAGTATTGATGTAGCAAACAGCTCAGGTAAACAGGAAGTAATTCTGCTAAGGGAATAGGAAGTCAAAACTTGACGAATTGGTGTGGAGGAAGTCTCCACTGGCAACAGCGACAGAGCAGAAAACGTAGAAGGATTACTTTTTGGATTCGTCGAGCATAGTCAAGACCTCTCTTCGATTTTGGCTGCCAACAAAGTCAGTGTTACTGACTTACCCTGACAAGCAAGCCTTTAGTACAGGCTTACACTTCGTTTTGAATTCGACATCACACTTCACGTTAGACAGGTAATTATCCTAACCTCACATGTATGATTAAGGTTCGAAGGTTTTTAAAATTGAAGTGTTAACTGTTTGCCATTTATAGTTATTTTCTAATATAACTTGATTAAGTAGTACCTCTTGGGCCATTACCATCAGGCCAGCCTTTAACGAGTAAGACTCTCCTCTGAGGATGAAGGAGATTTTATTGAACATTCCCAAATAATTATATCAGGGGTGGCTAGTTCAATCCCTCATACCTAAGGGTATGATACACAATAGAGCAAGAAATATGGGAAGCAGGAAGCTACGAGATAAGGAAGATGGCTGGAAACAGAGTCAGTTGGCGATGCTTCGTTGAGGCCCTATGCTCTGTAGCGGAGTAACAGAAAATAAGTCAAGTAAGTCAAGTCACTCACAAAGAATACCGAGGATTCGAACCTGCAACATCATGTTAGCATGACGTGCTAACAACTCTGCCATGAAAGTCGGCAGTTGGAGAGTAGGAGGACCTGGGACTTTATGTTATAACATATTTTTCATTGGCTTCGGATCTATTATTGGGGTGAGATCTTTACATATCTGATGAAAATCAGCCAAAATAGACAAACTTGACAAAGCATATTTTGACATATTTCTCCAATTTCACGTTTTTACAAGATATTTCTTCAATTTTGTTGTAATAAGACATATTTCTGTACTATTTTCGCAATTCTCTCGCACATAATCGGTTATTTCATATTTTTTTTCTTCGTAATTTTAGCACAATGGATAGTTCATATTGTCGATGGCAGGATATGTAAATTAGGGAGGAAGTAGGGTGCTGTCTTTTCTTAGTACAGAACAATATAATACCCCACTTTTTTATCCCGCCGACAATTGATAGCCATGCAAACATTATTGAGGAACAGGAAGTAAAGAAGTTTCATTCTCATTTCTTTGCCTTTTTTGCTTTTCACAAAAATCAGTCAAAAGTAAAAATAACATTAGGTACATTACAGCCCCTACTCTACTCTATCGGGTATGGGAGAAATTTGAGAGTGATGTTGTGCATATTTTTGGTTTTACTGGGAATATTTCTGCATTTTTCTGACATATTTGTAATTTTTCATGACATATTTTCCAATTTATATGACATAATTACATACATATTTTACAGTTTTATAGGACATAAAGTCCCGGGCCCTAGTCATAACAAATACATGATACTGGATATGTTGGACTTATTATTTTCACAATTTATGATCATGAAATACATGCAAGGCAAACAACGAAGAGAGAAACAAAAATTAAAGGTTCCGTTATGATACTTACGTTACTTGCAGCTTCACCACACTTTTCTATAGCTGCCAAATCTTGATTGCAGATGTGGCTTTCCAACAAATTCCGAAGTACTAATAGTCCATTTGGTATTCTAGCAACCGGCTGGTACATTTGTCCCAAATCCTCATTCTTATCATCATTTAACAGATTCTGGAATTCTGAGTGGAAAATCTGTAAATGCTTTTCAATTAGCACCTTTTCACAAGTCATTGCAAGTCTTTTAAGCATTGTTTCATGTAAGTACGCCTGCACTCTTTCCTGCTCTTCAAGTAACCTGTGTTCAACCTGTTTTGAAAAAGAATACATTCACAGAGGATACAAAACAACTTATGGAAAAATCATGTGAAAATTATGGATTAGGTTTAGTTGAACCAAGCCTATGAAAACACCATAAAGAGGAAGTAAATCCTGTATGCTGTTTAGGGGTGTATTCATTGTAACTGTACCTAAGGGTGGATTAGAAGGGGATGGGGGCGATTGCCAACCCCCACAAGGTACTTGTGGGGGTGTTGTGAGCGACTTCCACCAAGAACCTGTTTTATTTTTTCATATATTGATAAATAATTTACACAGTTGGAATGAAATATGACATACACAGGGTGTAAGAAACATACAAGAGCGGAATAAAGGGGGATGGAAAGGGCACTCTACTGCTCGACAGGCGTCAGATCCTTAATGGCCTTATTTAATTTATTTGATCAATAATATGCATGGTTGAAATGCAATAAAGCAAATATTATGGTATTTTACGAAGAACTACTGTTATAAGGTAGCAGGAAGATTAACAGAGAGTGCAGCGAGTGACTAAAATAGGGGTGACGAATGATAAGGAGGAAATGAGAGACAGGGGGTGAACATAGACAAGAATGATGAAGGATAGGGGTGAAGAAAGATAAGAATGACGAAGGATAGGGGCGACGAGAGACAGGGAGCCAACAAAGATGAGAATGACAAAGGATAGGGGTGAAGAAAAAGATAAGAATGACGAAGGATGGGGGCGACAAAAGATAGGAGGTGACAAGAGGCAGAGGGCGACGAGACAGGGAGCAAACAAAGATGAGAATGACGAAGGATGTGCCGACGAACAGAGATAAGAATGACGAAGGATAGGGGCGATGAGAGACAGGGGGTGAATAAAGATAAAATTGACAAATGATGGGGCGATGAAAGGTGAGGCAACAAATAATGAGGAGGTGTAAAAAGATAAGAATGACGAAGAATAGTGGTGACGAATGATATACAGTGAAAAGAGGTAAGAATGACGAAGGATGGGGGCGACGAAAGATAGGAGGTGACAAGAGCCAGGGGGCGATGGAGACAGGGGGAGAACAAAGATGAGAATGAAGAAGGATGTGCTGATGAACAGAGATAAGAATGATGAAGGATGTGCCAACAAACAGAGATAAAAATGATGAAGGATAGCAGCGATGAATGATAAGGGGGCAAAGAAAGATAAGAATGATGAATGGGGGCCACAAAAGATAGGTGACAAGAGACAGGGGGCGAACAAAGATGAGAATGGCAAAGGATAGGAGTGACGAGAGACAGGGGGGAATAAAGATTAAATTGACGAATGATGGGGTAATGAAAGTTATGAGGCGACAAGAGACAGGGGCGAACAAAGATAAGAATGACGAAGGATAGGGGTGACGAATGATAAGATAGCAAAGAATGATAAGAATGACGAAGGATGTGCGCGACGAAAGATCTGAGGCAACGTGAGACATGGGGTGAACAAAGATAAGAATAATGTAAAATGGGGGTGACGAAAGACAGGACGAGACAAATAGTAAGGGGGCACCGAGAGACAGGGAGTGAACAAAGATAAGAATGATGAAGGATATGGACAACAAAAGATGGGAAGTGACGAGAGAGAGAGGGGGGGGCGAGGAAAGATAAAAATGACGAAGGATGGAGGCAACGAAAGATATGAGGCGACGCATGATAAGGTACGTGAATGAGAGACAGGGGACGAACAAAGATAAGAATGATGAAATAATGAAAAACAGGATGCAACAAATGATAAGGGGGCAACGAGAGACAGGGGGCTAACAAACGTAAGGATGACGAAGGAAGGGGAGTGGCAACAAAAGATAAGCACGAAATGAACTGAAGGTAAAGGACTAATGTAATACTACTAGGGTAGATCAAAGAAGTCATGAGGTGTCCACCCCTTCACAGAAGATCTAAAAATATTCCCGCCCCCTCTGCTTCCTCACTTATTTTTTTTCATGTGCAGTCACCATGGAAAAGCCGCAGCCAGGGAGAGAGAGAGAGGAGCTAACATGTACCCCCAGCGCCACTAGGGTGATGACGGAAAAAATTAGGCAAAGTACAACTAACAATCTTAATGCCTTGCTGTAATGGTGAATTAAAGGCTTGAAGGGGCGATCCTTCTTCTCCTGTGCCCCTCACAAGCTCTGTTACTTCCCTTATTCTTTTCTTTAATATTTTCTCATACACCTTTGCTGAGTGGCACATAAGTGTTATTTCTCTGTAGTTTTTACATTCCTTTCTGTCATCCTTCTTGAATATGGGAACTATTAGTCCCTTTGTCCAATCTATTGGCACTTCTTTCTCTTGCCACACTGCTTTCAACACTCTGTATAGCCACTGCCATTTCCACTAGCACTTCATCTATTCCAGGTGCTCTACCTTTCCTTATTCTCTTTAGAGCTTCCTCCACTTCTTCCCCTGTACATTTTAACATTTACCTTGTTTTTCAGAGAAGACTTTTTTTTTAACTTTATTGTAACACAGCCAAGCCGGTGTTGTCTTTCAAAGGCAAGCGGCAGGCTCCACGTTCTTGCCACAATCGCCGACCCGGCTCAGGACAATACTGTACATTCGAAACAAAACATCGGTAATTAAAGCAACAAATTAGTAAACTAGTTCCAAGCCCTGCTAGCTATCTCTCTTAAGAAATATTCTTCGGTAACTTATATTTACAATACAACTACATTAAGTCATTCCATTCGTGTCTCTGGAGAAAAAAAGAGGCAATCCGAGAATTAAGTATTCATTATAAATTAAAAACAAACAATCGTGCCGCCCCTACCAAAGTGCCACTCTAGGTCCGGGCCTACGAGGCCTATTGGGAAATCCGGACCTGGTTGCCACTTGTGTGTTGTCATGTACACCCTTCTTTTCTGTCAGGGTTCCAATTCCTTTCTGGATTCCTCCAGGCCCACAAGGCAGTGGGGGGCAAACACTTTTATGGCGGTGTTTACACTGAAAAAAATATTGGTGTTAAAACAACACAGACAGTGGTCCCAGGAAGTCCACACCCCATTTTGGTCAACGTTTAACCTCAGTGGTGTTGAAATAACACAGACAAAAGGCAACGATCAACACCTTTTTAACACCAGTGAGGTGAAACGTTAACCAAAATGGGGTGTAGACTTCCTGGGACCACTGTTTGTGTTGTTTTAACACCAATATTTTTTTCAGTGTATTCGCCATGTCACAAAGCTGTCGATGGGTATCTGTGGTATTTACTGAGTATGTCCATGCTGCACACCCTGATAGCCCTGCCGCCTTGATCCGGTACTCCTTATTTGGGTTTCCCATTATTTGCAGCTCCCCTCATATCTGAGGGAGGTCTCACTGTCTGCCACCAGTGACCTGTCCAGTAGCTGAGGCTCGCACTCAAAGTAATTTGTATTAATATTTTATACAAGTTTTTGCTTAGGATAATTGCCATTGGTGTGAGCAGTAACAGTTCGATGTCCAGTCAGTGCTCAAAGTGAGAGGGGCGGATACAGGAAATGGAACACCCAGCTAGCAGAATTTTCATAATACATACCTCCCTTAACCCCAAAGCTCAACCAAACATCACCTCTGCTAACACTTCAAGTGCTGTTCCCAGTAGGAGCTACCTGTAACAGCAGCAGTCGCATTCTGTTTTTCATTTCAGTTTCAACATTCCACATACAGTGGAGCCTCGATTTTAATTTTTTTCAGGTGAGCAAGCTGAAAAAACTTAAAATGCGGGAAAATGTAAAATCGAGGAAAATTTTATTACATTTTGCTATGTTGGGTCCATAAAGATTGAATGTATAATATGGGAAAACGTAAAATCGGGGATCCAGAGTATATTTATGAACATACACCCTACAAAGTATGTAAATAATTTACAGGCATGACAAACTGTGCAAACGTATTAAAGTAAAATCAGTATTTACATTAACTTGTTTGCAACAATGAAGTCGGGAGAATATTTATGCTTATGCAAAATAATAAACTGCTCGCCATCAAAAATGCAACACCCAGAAGGAGTAATCGGAATCGGACGAAATGTGCACAGTGTGTAGAGGAGAGGTGCAGAAGGAAATGATTAGGTGTTCAAGGCCGTCATGTGTCATGTGCGCCTGCCACGCCATCTGGTAAGTGGTACCTGTTGCAGGTCAGATAGGTGCAGAAGAGCAGTGAAAGTGCATGGTCGTGAGTGTAGTGTGTTAAAATCGGTCAGCAATGCCACGTCGTCGAATACGGCAGCGATTCCAGCAGGTTTCCCAGTTCGATCGCGGCCGAATTGTTGCATACCGTGAATGCAGATTATCCTACCGTGAGATCGGTGCCCGTGTAGGACGGAATGCATCCACAGTGATCCGTGTATGGAACCAGTGGGTCCAGGAAGGCACTGTAGAGCGACGTAGAGGTTCACAACGTCCGCGTCAGACGACGGAACGAGAGGACAGACGTCTGATATGCATGGCCCTTACAGACAGAACGGCCACGTCAACGAGGATTGCGCATGAAGTACGGGATGTTTTACAATGTCCAGTGTCCCCACGAACCGTGCTTCGTCGTTTGGCGAACCGGGGATTTTTTTTTCCGGCGCCCACTGTTGCGGATTCCTCTGATGCTAGAGCATAGGTGTTTGCGTCTGAGATGGTGCCAAGACCGTCGTGCATGGATGGCGGAGTGGAATCCCGCTTCTGTATACAACATCATGATGGACGTACACGCGTGTGGCGGCACCGTGGCACTAGGCTTCATGACGCCTGCATCATGCATCATCACACAGGGCCTTCATTGGGTATCATGGTATGGGGTGCCATCGCCATAGGTGTTCGTTCGCGTCTCGTACGCATTCAAGGGACATTGAACAGCCAACGGTACATCACACAGGTTCTCACCCCTGTTGCTGTCCCATTAATCCATGCACTGCATAATGCCACTTTTCAACAGGATAACGCGCGCCCGCATGTTGCAAGGAATGTCCTCGCATTTATGGAAGCTAACCACGTGCCCCTGCTTCCTTGGCCAGCACGTTCGCCGGATATGTCGCCAATTGAACATGTCTGGTCCATGGTGGGTCGCCGGCTGGCCCAACTCAGGTTTCCGGCACGTAATGTTGAAGACCTCTGGCACCATGTGGAAGCCGCTTGGGAAGCCATACTGCAAGCAGACATCGATATACTCATTCTGTCCATGCCTCGCCGTGTTGCAGCAGTTATTGCTGCCCGTGGAGGCTGTACACACTACTAGCTCCTTGGGGTTATGCAACCATGTTCTACATGTCACATGTCACACCACCGAGCTCTAACTGTAATCATTTTCTTATTTTATCTTATTATGAACTACATATTTGCCAAGTTTCGTGTTTCTATCTCATTTCCTTCTGGGTGTTGCAATTTTAATGGCGAGCAGTGTATTTAGGAAATTAAAATATTTTTAATAAACCTCCAGTAGCAAGTTTTTTGAAAGGAACATGACACCAAATGCAGAACATCAGAAAACTTGAACTTAGTGCCATCACATAGTTTGCTGTGTGTGCTAGATGCTTGTAAAATCATAGCTTTGTAATCAACTGACGAAATAGCCCTGTTTAATTAGTTGCACTTTTGACACAATTATAAGTGTCTACCCAGTGAAAAGCTAGTGCAAAGAAATTCTGTTCATCCTAACAGGCTCTGTATGCAAGAATTGCAGTGTTCACTTTCGGAAGATTCAACAAATGCCTTCCTGTTGCTTGCAATGTTCCATTGATTGGTTAGCAGGTACCATGTGACGTGACAGTACAGAGCACTGTACAGAGCAAGTACACAGCTCCAGAAGGCAGTGCAAATGGTGCAGACACCAAATCAACGAAATAGATGCCTTGGTGTTGCACTTTGTAACCAACTACACACATGAGTGCAAAGAGTCAAAAGTGCAGCAAACTAGACGGTGCCAGTAAAGGTTGTGATATGAAGCAACCTGTGTAAGATAAATGTGACTGAAATGTGCAATAACATCTGAAGTAGAGTTTATTCTTATCAGAATTGCTGATGTCTCACTGGATGCCACATGGAAACTTTACAGTGTTGTTGCCTCAGTTCTTAAGTTCAGTAAAATAACTGGATTCCCCAAGTTCACAAGTCCATTTGTTTGAATTGTGTGTTTTGTGAGTTAAGGAATGTGTCTTTTGTTTTCAACAGACATAATTGAGAATCATTAAATAATATTCTCTACTTCCTATTTGAAATTAAACCAAAACAAATGTGACAAACACCAGTATCTTTATGGATGTCTAGATTCCATAGAATTTTCAAGTTCGTGAACAAAAATCATGTGTAATTTACTGAAGGAAACCCTGTACTCATACTTATTAGTTTAACTGTGATGAGCTCTAAAGCTAAAGGTTCTGGATTCAATTTCAAGCTAAGAAATTCTTGGGTGTTGTTCTCTCCTGAATTTCATCAGGAATTCACATGTAATCAATCCATGTAACAGAGTGGACAAAATATAAAACTGATTGGCCATAAAAATGTAAATGAAATTACTTAATGTCAAATCATCAAAGTATGTAAGAGTCCTTCCTTTTTTTTAAAAAATGAAAATTTTTCATCGGATGTATCAGCACCAGAATTGACAGTTGCAAAAAAAAGAGGTCACAAAAACAGTAGTTGAAGATGCAAAAACGCTGGGTACAAAGGATAATGTGGTCATAATAAGTGGTACAAATGACGTCTCAAGAAACAACGCAGATGCCATCATCCCAAATCTGTTAAATACTTTACGAAGGCTAAATCACACTAACATAATCATTGCAAATATTCCCCACCGCCATGACTTAATGAAAAGCTCATGTGTAAATTCAGAAATTACCAAAGTAAACCGTAAATTAGAGAAAGTATGTAAAGCCTTCAAAAATATCAAACTTTTGGATCTCAACTCAATGGACAGGGCACTCCACACGCAGCACGGCTTGCACTTTAACAGAAGAGGAAAAAATCGCATTTGTCAAAGGATCATGGATATAGTAAATGAAGATCATACAGACTGTTCTACCATCCCTCTCCCTTGGAAACAAACCCCCTCTACAGTAAACGTGGAATACAACACAGTGCTAATTACATGCAACAGTGGTGATAGTGATACAGAAATGTTTCAAGAAATGCCAGATGCAGGCAGTGGTGATGATCATTATATGGAAATATATCATAAAGTGCCAAATGGATGCAATAGTGTTAATGGTGGTAGTGATGTAGAAAAAATTCAGAGTTCAAAGATAAATACACCTCGTACATTAAGATCCTCAGAAAGGATAAAGCGTGTGCCCCAAAAATGGAATGAAGATTTTTTATGGTAAGTCGTAACAAAAGTGAAAGAAAAACTACTAAAGAAAGCAAATGCTTCTTCAAACTAAAAGGTAAAACGACAAATCCAGAGTGTTTAACGCAGCCAAGTGGCAAGTGGCTCATTGTAATGTGCGGTCTCTTGTACCAAAAATTGATGAACTACAGTGTGTTACATTACTGCATGATTTTGATATTGTCGCAATCTCTGAAACCTGGACTGATGCCTACACGCCAATGGCATCTATCAACCTACCAGGGTATCAGATCGTGAAAATTGATCGGATGCATAAAACCGAAGGGGGCATTGCCATTTACATGAAAACAGAACTGAACTTTCGCATTGTAGGTTATAATGACTTGGACAATGTTGAATATATCAGTATTATTGTAAATAATAATAGTAAAAGAATAGGTGTGTGTATTATATATAGAGCACCAAACATAGCATACACAAAACTCTCCATTGTAGAAAATCTACTCTCTGAGCTATACCCTTGTGTAGACACCCTATTGCTGATGGGTGACGCAAACTGTGACTTCTTAAAACGCGAATCAGACACCATGTATTTAAAAGCAATTTTTAACACATTTGGCCTGACTCAAATAATCGACAAACCCACTCGAATCACAGCAAATAGTAGAACACTCTTAGACTTCATAGCAATAGATAATACTGAACTTGTTCACAGGTCGAATGTTGAAAACCCTATAGGCACCTCTGATCACTGTCTCACATATGTATCGTTGGTTTGTGAGAAGCCCATAAAGCAGATGAAATACATTACATATCGTGACTTTTCTAATTTTGATAGTGATAAATTCGAAAATGATATGAAAGCCGTAGATTGGGAATTGCTGAAACCTATTTATGATATTGAAGACAAAATAAACTATTTTAATTCAAAAATCATCAGTGTCTTTGAAATTCATGCACCTACTAAAACGGCAAGGGTAGGTAAAAAATATACTCCATGGATCACAGATAATGTAAAACTAGTAATGAAACTCAGGGATAATGCCTTACGTAAATTTAAACGAACAAATAACCCACACGACTGGCTACAATACAAGGATCTGCGTAACTTCACAACGTCAATTACAAGGCAGGAAAAGAAAGCATATTTCACATCCCATATAAACAGCAGAAATGTGAACACACGTGGTACCTGGCAAAAATTAAAAGATTTAGGTATTGTTGATAAAACTACAAATAATATTGATGCCCTTCCATCTAATCTTAGGGATGCAGATGTTATAAACAACCATTTTGTTAGTGTAACACAGAATCTCAATTTTTCTGAAACACTTATCCAAGAACAGTACAATTACTTCATGACAAACAGGAATGAGAATACCACGGATTTATGTTTCACAATTAAAACAATAACAGAACTTGACATATATAAGGCAATACATAGTATACACTCAAATGCAGCTGGAGCTGATAAAATCACAGTTAAAATGTTAAAGTTATCGCTTCCCTTTGTACTACCTGCACTAACACAAATCATCAATTTCTCTATTTGCACTGGAGAATTTCCCTCCGTATGGAAGGAAGCTCACGTAATCCCACTAGCAAAGAAGAAGAATATTCAAAGTCTTGATGACCTCAGACCAATAAGCTTGCTGCCTGTTGTCTCCAAAATTATTGAAAAAGTAGTGTGTCAGCAACTCACCAAATTTGTTGATGCGAACAATATTTTACCAAAATTAGTCAGGTTTTCGCAGTAAACATAGTACAGCCACTGCACTCACAAAAGTAGTAGATGACTTCCTTCATTTCATGGATGAACGGTGTGTAGTCATACTAGTCCTCTTAGACCTCAGCAAAGCCTTCGATAGTGTACGGCATGATCTACTTTTAGCTAAACTCAGATATTATAACTTCAGCCCATTAGCAATCAAGTGGTTCAACTCTTATCTTACAGACAGACACCAGAAAGTACAAATGCCTGGCACTCCACTATCATTTTCAAAATCTGTGCCAATAAAAACTGGGGTGCCTCAGGGATCAATATTGGGGCCACTACTGTTTACTTTATACACAGCAGACTTATCGAGAGCAATACAAACATGTACATATCATTTCTATGCTGATGACACACAGATATACCTACCTACCACGCCAATTACAGTTAGACGTGATGTTATGGTCCTCAACGATGAATTAAAAAGAATTTCCACCTGGTGTGACTCCAATGCACTGATATTAAATCCCAAAAAATCCACATACATGTTACTGGGGAACAGACAAACAATTACAAACGACAAATATAACGACATAGTCTTGAAGATACGTGGGACGTGCATACCGCATAAAACAACATCTAAAAACCTGGGTTTGGTGATTGATAGTTCTCTCACTTGGACAGAACACATCAATGGACTGTGTAGAAAATCATTCTACATTCTGAGAAATTTATATAGGTCTCAAAATTATCTAACAGAAAAAGTTAAACTGAAGCTCGTTGAGCTCTTATTGTGGTCACTCTTTGATTACTGTGATGTAGTTTATGGTCCTGGGGTCTCAGAGATAAAAGGAAAATTCAGGTGATGCAAAATTCTTGTATACGATTTGCATTGAACATAAGGAAATATGAACATATCCTGCCTCATTTGAACACAAAGAAAATATTAACAATGGGCAGAAGAAGGCATCTGCACTATATCACCTTCATAAACAAAATTTTGAAAGTAAGTAAACCAGATTATCTATTTAGAAAACTTAAAGTAGGCACTCAAATACACTCACACTTCACGCGAGGGCATAACAAACTTTTTACATGTCATCACAGTACCGCCTCCTTCAAATCATCATTCTCGGTAAATGCAGTTTCAACTTGGAATAAATTGCCCATAACAATAACTAACCAATCAACACTGCATGCTCTTAAATGCACAGCAAAGGACTATCTACTATGTAAACAGTTTGAATCTAGAAGCACACACGAATAAAAATACATCCCACAATGTATTAATGTCAATGTAAGAATTTGATATTACTTCATGTCAAATATTTCTATTCTTGCAGCCTTCAAACATTAACAAATATGCATTTATGTGTGCATGTGTGTGTGCCTATATATATATATATATATATACTTAAAATTGTATTTAGAATTTAGTTTTATGTATTTTTTCTTTTTGTGTATACATATACTCATTAATTGTATCTTTACAGTTCTTATTTGATTTCAAATTATCCATGCATTTTTTTCATCTTTCTTACTTATTTACTATTGTTTGTATTATTATTATTATTATTATTATTATTGTTTTTCTTTCTTTTTTTCTTATGGGATATATATACCGTTTGTAACTGTAGACTGTATTCTGACAAGGGTTAGGTGGGAGAACAGCATACACTGAACCTCGCCCGCTCAATAAAGATATATTATTATTATTATTATTATTACCTGATGGACTTGTATCGGTGCTAAACTAAAAATTACAGTCAGAACTCCTTATTTTGAACATTAATTGCATGAATATACTGCCATGTTTTTAATGCATTAGTCAAAACAGTAGAATTTGCTAAATGTGCATATTGCTGCTCTATTTATTATATACCCCAAAAAGTATTTAAGGCACAACTTACAATGAGTAATTCTGATATCCTTATGATGCATCTGCTTTTCCTAAAAAGCATAGACTTTACACCACAGCACACACAATGAATTTCTGTCAGAACATACAATCTTTAACATGGAGTTCCCCAGTGAATGCTTGACATCTACAACAAGCTTTTTTTTTAGCATGAGATGATCTGCCATGGTCAAAGTGACCTTGAGACCTTTCCAAAACATTTGCAGCTACATGTCAAACTCCAAACTGTTGGACTATTTCATTTTTATCTTTAATGAACATTAGCCAAGTAATTTCTTAATGTTCACATAACAACGGTTGATAATTATTAGGGATGGGACAGATTAATCAGTTGGCTGATATAGGAATATCGGAGTAAATTACAGATTATTTTACCGATCCGATATATCTATAAATATCTCATAATTCAGTGCAATATTCTGATATCTTGTTATAATTTTTATGGATAATCTTCATGGCCTACTTTTAAAAAAAGTAAATGTATAAATATGCAACTTTTTTTTGCACTGCAGTCAACTTGAAACACACATTTATTAAGGTCAATGAACCATTCAGGTTCTTCAAAGACCATTTGGAATTTTATATCGGATTGGTAGAATATGAGTTATCAGTATTCGTCAATTTTGGCCGATACCGATAACACTGAGGAACAAATTTAAACTTTTTGTTTTGCCGCTGGATGAAAATGGGTGATCTTTAATAAATCGGGTGCGCTTATTTAAAAAATCATAACTAAAATGCTCTATCACGTACCATTTCTGGCGGAAACCATTTTGGAAAATGTTCACCGCATATTAAAAGAAGGGTAAAATATAGCATTTTGCTCCAAACCTTAATGTGATAATGTGAATTTTAGTAATACATTGGGTTCATAGAATACCGAATATGATTGTAAATGATGTAGTTATGACATGCACTAAAATTTGCAGTTGCAGTAAAATAGTAAATATTAAAGTAAACAGTAAAAGTAACGCACGTTCAAAACATATCCCTGTATGATTTCCGCTTGTAGCAGGCGTGTTGAACATCAGAGACTGTGTTCCAGCAGTAATCCGCTAGTAAACTGGGAGACCATCTGCCTTGATAACGTTTTTCCATTTCTGTGATTTGTTGGTGAAAGAGCTAGCCCTGCTGTCACTCACTACACCCAGATTAGAGGGGAAAATGTCTAAATGGGAACAGAGAAAGTGTATCTTGATAGACATATTGCATCCCATTTCTTTGTATGTTGCCAGCATACGTTCTACAAGTTCAGAGTAATTGTGAGCCCTATGGCTGCCAAGGAAATTGCGACACACACACTTGAACGCACCCCTTGCTGCTTTCTCACATTCACTTAACAGTTCTTTAAAATTGGGATTGTTCATTACCTCCCAGATTTGAGGTCCAACAAAAATCCTTTCTTTTATTTTAGCATCGCTTACACCTAGAAATTTGCTTCGTAAGTACCTTTTCCTACTTTGTTCATGGCCTTCACAAAGTTCTTCATTAACCCTAACTTGATGTGCAGTGGGGGGGAGTAACACAATGTTGGCGTTGACAAGATGTTTGTGAGTGACACTTTTTTCTCCAGGTGTGTAACACTCTCTGTGAGGCCAGTGTTTAGTTTTGTAATGCATGTCCTTTGCTCTGCTGTCCCATAGACAGAGGAAACAACAGAATTTCGTGAAACCTGATTGCATCCCCAAAAGAATTCCCAGTACCTTCAGATCAGCACAGATTTTCCACTGGTGTTTGTCGTAGCTAACACTTGTGAGAATCAAAGCAATGTTTTCATATGTTTCCTTCATTTCACTCGCATGAGCAACTGGCACTGAAGGTTTCTCATTTTCATTATGCGGAAGGACCACCTTCAAGCTAGTTTTTGACGCATCGATGAACAACCTCCATTCGTCTGAGTTATAGTTTTCTCCCAACTCCTGCATTAATCCAGTGACATTGTTGCAGTATACCAGGGACCCATTCATAGAAAAAAAGGAAGAACATTTTAGTTGACGTTTTCTGAATGTAATACTTGTCCCTGGTTCCAGCAGGTTCCACCCTGGCAGTCTTGAACCCAGCAGTTCCGCTTCTTTCTTTGTAAGGTTCAAATCGCGTACTAAATCATTTAATTCTGGCTGGGTGATAAGATCTCGAGGTTCGTGCCATACCATGGGAACAGCAAAGGGTATGGATAGATGGGTACCATGTAACCACTCTCGTAAATATTGCGAGCATCTACTGCAACAGACATGAGAAGCCCACCCTTTATCTTGGTCTTCGATTTTGCATCCGAAATATAGCTTGTAAGCTTTCTTCACTATTGGTGTAATTGAGATTGGGTGAATTTACACAGTTACAAGGCATCACTGCACTATTTTCAAATACCACACAAAACAATCACAATGAAACACACAACCTGACACACAACCTACACTTCCAGCGAACAGAACGCAACTGATAAAGACACAGTACAATAAGTAAGTCACCTTACCTCTTTAACAGACTTTTCTCTACTCTTATCTTATCTGGTAAAAAATAAACAACAATGTTTGCTCTTTTTGGTGTCGTTACAATGCTTTCTTCATATTACGCAGGAAAAACAGCCACACGTGTTCTCTTGAAGAATCCCTGTATATCATATGGCGAAAAAAAAGCTTTGTCACGTTTACTTCAATTTTGTGTTATTTCAAAAACTAGACGTGGTGGAGAAAAAAGAACATCATTTTCGTGTTCAGCAAGTCAAAAAACATAGAAATAGGTTGTTTTCCGGTTGCGGCAAATTTCATTGTTCCTCAGTGTAATCGGTAACTTTATCAGTAATCAGTCAAAATTTCTTATCGGCCCATCCCTAATAATTATTAAAGATAAAATACAGATTTTACTTACGCTCGGCTTAGAAGGTTCTTATTGACCATTGGTCAGTATGTGTAACAACTGACACGAGCAATATAACCACCAATAATGAATGTCACCCCCCCACACACACACACACACAATATGCAATAAATGCTCATAAAAATATACATTAAAAAATAGCAGAAAAATACATACCTTACATAAATTACTCACATAGTTTCTCTGAAAATCCCCTAGTTTCATGTACTGCTCACGACTCATAAAGCGTGCATCACCACATGTCTGGCCCTTCTGTGACTTTGCAGATGATGTCCTAGTTGCTGGTTGGCAGTAGTTGAATACATGGCTAAAATTGTGTTAAGGCAACAAACACTATGTTCACTTGGGCATGTAATAATTTTATGCATACATGGGCATGATGTGTTGAGAGAAAACTTACCATGAAAAAAGGCATCTACAATCACAGTAACAATGTACTTACTCTTTTAAATACATACATATATATTGGACTCATACGAGTATATAAATTTCCCAACAGCAAGATAATATTGTAAATGTTCCATTGTACCATGCATTAATTAATGTTTGTAGCAAAGTAACTGAAATGGGTTTTCCATTCGGGTAGGTTGTATTCCAAAATAACAAATCACAAATTCTTATTTTTTTCTTTCCTTTCCCCCCCTCTTTCTTAACAATTATGTAATTGCCCCCTACATGGGTATAATTGGAAATTAAGAAAGTAGATATTTGTATTCAACAATAGTCAGTCCCCTGCCACAAGGCCTGTTAAGATGAAAACTGAAGCTGTACTTTAACAAGATTTTTTTATTTTGATTTATTTTATACTACTTCGCGTTTTGTGCCTCTTGGCGAAGATGGGGATGAGTGATGAAATTGATGAATGGTAATTCACAAAAAAACATGCCCGAGCAGGATTCAAACCCTTGGCGTTGCAGCACAATGTGCTAACCACTCAGCCACAGAGTCCGGCACTTTAACAAGAGATTTAAACTTGCTTTTATTATTAATGCATGTAAAAATTAATGCTTCAGACTTCATCCTGGATGGGGAATTGCTACATTACTTTATTTAATATTTTTACAAAACTTCACGCATACAAGATTGTAATTCTTAAGTGAACAAATCCTAACCACAACTAAATACAATTTCATATTTCCAAATATTCACTTTTATCAAATCCCAGTAAAGGTATATAACAATGTAAATTCACTATACTGTAAAAAATATAAATTCTTGACCACAAGCATAATTTCTAGACATTTCCTTGACTGGTAGACACTCTGGTAGGGAAAAAAATTGCAACTTTATAAAAATAATAACTAGGTGGACTTTTGCATATTTTTTTCCTGGAGACATTTCATATTCTTGCACCTGATTAATTCACTTCACTTGATTGTGAATACTCTGGAAAAGTTTTATGAAGTACATAAATGCATATTTAGCAAAACGTGCATATTATTGCATATATTGGAAGTAATTTTTAGGCAAGTGTGCATTTCAAATTTCCCTTTTCCATTTCTTTGTTGTTCTTTGCATCAAGAGTAGAGCTGAGCCCATACCACCATTTGTCGATGCTGATACCATGACCGATACCCACAGATGCCGATGCTGATACTTGTATAATTCCAGTAGAAAATAAGAAGGCTAGTTACCGAGTCATACTAACTCGTCACGCCACTAGGCACGTATTTAGAAATATATAATTTGGGATGCCAGTTCGACCCGAGTGTCTCAGAAATATGATAATAAAATTGTTTCTATTTAATACGTTAATATAATTATTTGTAATAATATGAAAATTAATTAATTAGTATTTAATTTCTCTGATGCATATGGAGTATTGTTATATGTAACCACATAAGAAACGGAGGAAAGACAATGTTAAACTATTTTGTTCTTTCTATCTTGACTAAAAAATATTGTTATTATATAAATAGTAAAAAGACACTATAAAATCAGAGATAAAACAGCAAATATGCATCATCTAGCTTACGTATAGTTAAGACAGCTAAAATTTGTGTAAAAACAACAGTCATGGCAAGGAAATTTATGTCAAAGAAGTAAAAAATTAAATATTTATTGAATAACAAAAAGAATGGTGGTATGTCTATTTGATGAAAAGTAAAGTTCCTGATAAATATTTTATGTACATTATTGTAAGTAGTGGTGTACATAAATCTTTAGAGGGGCCTCTCCGATGGTGTCGCTGTCGCCTTATAATCAATAAATCGTGTGTTCGATACTCAGTGGAGGCATATAGTGGTTCGGGTCTCACTAAAATGTAGGTCCAGTCCCGATTAGCTTATCTTCCTTAGTACTGTCATTCAAAGCCGTATGTTCCCAATCTAATCTCGGCGGAAATTATTGATTGATTGATTTGCTTTATTTTACTTCGCTTTTTGTGCCACTTTTGGCTAATTTGCGAAGATGGGGATGAGTGATGATGTGATGAAATTGATGGACACTCCCAAACATCCATGGTCACGCCGGGATTCGAACCCTGCCATCGTAGCATGATGTGCTAAGCACTCCGACACGAGGGGTGGCTTTCGGTGGAAATAAATAGTCATCATTGGCCAATACCAGCAGTCACACGAAAGACAAGTTGAATAAGTATACATTTCTGATTCCCCTTCGCCCTTGAACGTAGATAAAACTGCCCTCAAGATTTTTTTCTCGGGGTGGGCAGTATGGCTTGAAGTGGGGTAACGTGGAGTAATGCTTTCCCCCAGCTCAGAGAATTCTCGTAAAGAATCTCCAGCACTACGATAATTTGCATAGATACTTGATCTGCTGTCTTTCACCACACCATGTTCTTACGCTAGAATTTCACCATTGAAATTTTATGTTGTCTTTCCAGATATCTTAGGGGATGGGGGGGTACCCCCTTCTCGAAACTACGGTTGCAAAGATCCAGTGACACCTGAAAGGAATGAGTCACAAGTCCAGGTCCTAGTGACAGCAGTAAGGTGGCATTATTTACTGATTAGCTGTCGACATGTAAATCTGGTCAGGTTTTCCACATGCCTGCACTTGTTTGGAGGGAGGGAGAGAGAGAGAGAGAGAGGGAGAGAACAACTGATGTTGTTTGTAAGAACAAGTAAATTTATTTATACACACATACTTATCAATTTAATGGAAACACCTGAAAAAAGTGCAACTTACCAGATTAATATGGCAATGGACCACCTTTCGCCCTCAGAACAGCTCTGATGCCATGTGGAATGGAGTCACAGAGGTCGTGAATAGTAGCAAGTGGAATATTACACCATTCCTCGTGCAGTGCAGCACTCAGTTCCATGAGAGAGGATGGAGGAGAACATCTGCACTGGATTTGTGTCTCCAAAATGGACCACAGATGTTCAGGTCCGGGGATTGTGTAGGCCAGGGGAGGTGTTCAACTTCCTCCTGATGTTCCTCAAACCACGCCTCAGCTCCAGCTGTGTGAATGGGCGCATTATCATCCTGGAATATGGCGTCATTGCCTGGAAACCACATTTGGACCATCGGATGCACGTGGTGCCTAAAATGGTGACGTAATCACGGGCAGTGATGGGACCGGTTAGCGTCAGCACAGGATCCACTGGAAACCAGGATCCACAGCATCACAGAGCCGCCACCATGTCTCACGGTTGGGAGGAGACACTGAGGATCGTACGCTTCTTTGGGCATCCACCAGACATCAACATGGCCTGTGGTTTGAAATAAGGTGAACGCTGACTCATCCGACCATATCACACGTTTCCAGTCATCAGCGGTCCATGTTGCATGTTCGCGACACCATTTGCATCGAGCTAAAGCATTATGGTCCCTTATCACTGGTTTTGCTCATGCAAGCCGACCCCATATGTCCATGTCTGTAACATGCAGCGGACTGTGATTGTCGACACAGGCTGTGGGAGGTGCTGATTGAGTTCCTCCGTCACTTGCACTGCAGTCACACAACAGTTTGTGGTGACAATCCGCTTTAATGCTCGGCGGGACCTGTCACTCAGTGTTTTCTTCTGACCACTCTTCCTCTTTGCTGATGTAGTTTTGCCGAGAGTTGTGCAAGCTGTCATCACCTTGAACACTGTCCCTCGCGACACATCCAACACACTTGCCACTTTCGTCATGCTCGCACCACATAATCAAGTGCCAACAATTTGCCCTCTTTGGAAATCAGACAGGTCGCCCATTTTCCACTATCACCGTCAGTTCAGTTCACTGCACACTGTGGTTATACTGCTTCTCATGTAGTACGGAGGTTGCCCTACCACACCACAACCAACAGCCTGGCGCTGCAGTCGCCGCCTGATCGTTGCCAACCCAGACAACCGACGTGTTTCCACCTCCAAGTGTTTCCATTAAATTGATACCTGTACATATCAACAGATGACTTGTGAAACAATGACTTGAATCATTAAAATCTTCAGTTGGTTCATTTCTAGATAAGGTAGATGAAATATGACCCTTCCCTTTGGCTTCAGTACAGAAAGTTATGTATAGAGCCCGGAAGTTCAGGCATTTATTTTCGTTAAAATAGGCAGGCAAAATGGCATTTATAATGTGGTAAATAGGCTCTAAAAATGAAAAAAAGGCAAAATAAACCGAAAAAAGGCACATTTAGAAGTCGCTTACTTTTATCTATAATTTCTGGCAAAATGTTAAAATCTAAATTGGGAAGAGCATTTCAATTTTCTCCGTCTTGATTGCACATAACTACAAGGATTTTTTTTTTAAGTTCTCAACATTCATTGATAGTCGTGTCAAAGAGAATGTTTTTCATAATACAAAATGATCTTTCTACTTCGACAGAAGTTATTGGAGCATACATATAACAAGCTAATATAGCTGGACTCATTTTGGTAACAGCATTTTCACCTTTTACAATATCACAAATTGTTTTCAATTGTTTCAAGTCCTCATTTGCACTCACTACCCGTTAGCACTTTTCCGCAACAGCTCACCCCTTTTCTCCTGGCACTTCCATCATCTGCTGCATAGATTCCTCGAAGATTTTCATGGATGCTATAATTGTAATTGTCTCTGGCAATGCACCACAATGTGCAAAAGTAAACTTGAATAGCACAGGAGTTTTTTCACTTCACGAATTGAAGCCGCTTCATTTTCTGGAAGAGCATCGATCACCTCACTGATTTTTTGAAGGTTGTTAGTATAATATATAGCTGCTGATATCCAGGTTCCCTATCTCGTCAAGACTGGTTGCTGAGGTAAACTAAGCTCAATCCCAACTTCCTGAAATTTTCGGGTTCGAGAGGGAGATTTCAGAAATATTTTCTTTGTGTTCGAAATCAACCTGTCCACTTCAGCAGTCAATCATGCACAAGAAATGTTAACCGAAAGGCAATATCCTGACTCAGCATGAAATACTTTTTTCTCACACTTTTCTCCTTCAGCAATGTTGAAACATGTGTGAGTTCAATATTACTTAAATAAGGCGAAAATTATTCACATAATAAACGGAAGAAAAATAAATGCCAACAACGTTTTTTGGGAGAAAAATAATTTATATACACATTTTTGTTAAAAAAATGTCAAATTTCATTGAAAAAGGCAAAAAAAAAAAAAAAAAAAAAAGGCATTATAATTAAAAATATGCAGTGGGGGTCCCAAATAGGCAAAATAGGCAAAATGAAAAGGCTTCCAAAACATTTGAAACAACATAAGAAACGTATATCCGGAAAAATTTTATCAATATATGCAGTAGATAAAAAGAGGCATTATGCCAAACTTCCGGGCTCTAGTTATGTAATTGGTATTCCTTTGCCAAACTCTATATTCTTATGCTTTGGAACACCTGTCATTGGAATTAACCAATAGAATTTCTCTAAAGTCATGTGCATTTATTTACATTCACTTCATTCATGCTGTGGACAGATGATAGGCATTTGCAATAGCAAAAGAGTGAAGAGAACTTTAATGTGTTAGGTATTCAGAGTAATTTATTGCACCTCATATGGATACTCGTATTACATGCACATGACCTATTATTGTCACTGGTAATTAAAACACAATGCACCATCGAGCCTCTTTAAGGCACATCAACTTCTCGCCATCCATTATGCACATGACACCACATTTAGGAACAACCATTGATCTTTATGGATTCTTTCACACACAAACACCACAATTCGGCATCTGTACCAGCCACCATGAATGGCATGGCTCCTTTCACCAATGCCGTAAACACAAAGCACAGCATTTTCAAAGCTATGGATACTTTTCTGCCCTAAGGAGGAACTATTTCTATACACAGGAATTTCTTCAAATCTTGGAATTATGTGGGTAGTGGCATGCTCTAGGAAAGAGGGTGTGTTGGTGCTGTCATAAAGCATATATAGAACATAATACACAATTTATAGGAAACTTTTTTTTAAAGTTATAGTTCATATAAATCTGTTCCCTATCAATAACAGAATGGCAGAATCATTCAGAATGTTACAGCCTATTTATACTGTAAGGTATAAATGTTCAAATTAAGGATACAATTGCATGAAGCGGAGTTTGGACACAGAATGCTGATTGTACACTTTTCTTATTCCTTCTTCTAAATCTCCCCATATCTGGTCATGATCAATCTGTATCAGGTCTGGTGGGTTTTGGTTCTTTGGTCCAGACATCGTTTATATACGTTGCCTGTAAAAAGAAATTAATGTACATGCTGCACTGCAATTATTCACATGAGCATGTATCACAAAAGTACAACATTTATACTTAGATATTAAAGAATCATATCAATGTATGTGTGTTTACATCAACTATCAGGATTGAACCTGCGATTTCAAGTGTGATCCAAGTGATCAGTGTGTAACCGTACATATTACCATTAATATATATTATTACTAATTATGTCAAGTATAGGTATATGCATCTTCATATTATTTATTTAAGATGCATATTGCTCATATCCCCGTTTAAGGAAACTACTTCTCGTGGGAACTAAGCAGATTCTTGTCTCCCAGCTCTGACCTAAATTCCACATCTTCCTTCCAAAAGGGTGAATCTTCTGCCCGTCATCTCCCACCTTTTCAGAACAATAGTAGTGGCTATTCCGGCCCAAACTTTCACCACCACCTACCATGCTTGGCGACAGCCGCTTGCTGTTTTTCAGCCAAAATAGATCCCTCTTCTGAGATAACGTTCATCAGGTTGGGTATGTCGGTAGCCGACAGTTTCTTGAACCTTGGCCTACATGACCCCGTGGTTCAAAAGGAAAGGGCCAATCAGAACTTGCCCCTTTATGTGGAAGTTTTAGGAAGAATGGAAACCCGCGAGAGGAGAGAACAACAGTTTTGGGGACAATAAAGAACAGGACAGTATTGGACAAGTGTTGGTAGAGGACAGTTCTGGACAAGTGTTGGTAGAGAAAAGTTCAGTGGAAGAGTTCGGGGGCGAAAGTTCATTGGATGTGCTTTACAAGACTTCGTGCATAACAGTTCGCAGTGCATTAGTTCAGTGCAGCAGTACTCGTACGCTAAGGGATGCGGAGTGTGATCTAAGTTTCCCGCAAGAGACAATGTGTTTGGAATATTGTTACGTCGGCTGAGTGATATTCGAGTTGCCCGGAGGGACTCAATGTGCATTTGAAGTGTCACTCAAATGAAACGTTCTGCGATTAGTCTAAACGCGGGCGCAGCAGTGCGGTGAACTACGAGTTGCGATTGTGGACAAAACCAGTGTGACGGGTTCGCGTCCCGGTTACCGTACGGAAGTGTGCGGGGAACTTTTCCGGTATACCAGGTTAGAGTCCCGCCAGCGGGCACCGCAGGTAAGCGGAGGAGAACTATATGTGCGCCGTACCAAAGAGGAGCAGCGAGCAATGTAAATAAATGTAAATAAAATGTATATAGTGTATACGACGTCTCTCCATAAGAGCCCCTCGATTCTTTCACCGAGATCTGCGGGATTTTGTTGTGTTTTGGTCCCTGCAAACTGAGTCGGCCGCGTTGGTGAGAATTATTGTATGTCAGCAATCTTCTCACTCGGCGTGGTCTGGCTATATTGTGGCTTCCAAAGGCGAGATGGCAACTATTTGAGTGGCGTCTCGGCTTGGTCGCTTACAAATTGGCTTACCCAACCTGGGGCTCGTTATTCTTTACGCCCTGAAGGTCAATATCTCATGCTCAAAAATTTCCAAATTTATTTCTATCTTTTCGAAAAATCTCATTAATGACTGTTCAGTATACACTTCATAGGAATGGTAAAGGAGGCATTAATCTGCTCACTTCCCACAATTTTGCTCAATTCAAAACTTTTCACTTTGTTATGCTCTGTATTTGCGGCTCACGGCTTTCATGCCAAATCAGAAATTTAGGATACGTAGGTGCGTCGAAACTGTTACTGCTCCTTCAAGGGAAATGGTTATGACATGTTTATGTAATTTTCAGCAGATTTTAAGAGGGATCACATTCTCCCCCCCCCCCAAAGTTTCTTAGTTTATGCACTATTTGTTCGCTGTTGTGTTATATGTGTAATTAATTCACTTTGTTTCAGGTTTCGTTTTTAGTTTTTATTATGACATATGTTATTATTAGTGCATGTTTATTGTCTTGGTTGTGCATATATGTTGTGTGTTTATTTGTGCTGACGCGTGTGAAGTGAATTCTAAATGGTTTTAACTCGTTCACAAGCAAATATTTCATCGATAACTTCAAATATGAATAACGAAGGCATAATGGAAAATGCTTTTAACCCAGACGTGTGAGTGAAGCTGTGTCATCGCCAGAGAATGGAGTGCTACGAAGCGTGTCCACATCCACGGACAGCCAGGAGTTTTCCGCCATGTTGGAGGGCCAAGTTAATAGAAATCCGGACGGATTTCAACAGTACTTCGCACAATTAACGCAACTAATAGCAACGCAGAATAATAACATCATGGAGCAAATAGCAGCACAGTCCCAGCATGTGCAACAGCAAATAACGGAGCTTCGAACCAGCATGGAAGTCAATCGCGCCGACATGTGTGAGCGGATAGACAGGTGCACTGCCGAACAACAGAAGCAGGCGGAGCGATTCGACATGTTGCTATCCAGATCAAAGGATTCAGAGAAAGATGTCACCGATCTACAGAAGAAAATGGAAGACGTAGAACAGCGTACGACTACATCCGAAACACAATTGCAGGCCCTAACGGAGGAAGTTCGCACCATCTCGAGCACCGTGGCTGACGATATTACCACTCGTATCCAAGGACAAATGGCAGAACAGTGTGAGGCGACAGAAAATCGCCTGAATATGAAGATGAGACGCCTGGAAACTGACATGATGTCTTGGAGAAGAGACGTAAATTCATCAATACAGCGCCTTTCGCAAGAAGCAACGACGTCAGAAAATGTAACCGCTGACCGATCGTCCGACCACGCCCCCTCCAACGAGCAAGAAAGTTCCACCGTAAATATGGCAACGCAGCCTCAAGCATGCAGGAATCTCCCAGGCTTGACGGCTCCATCGTTCGACGGAAGCCAAGGTGTTCTGGCGGTACACGGCTACCTCAAAGCCCTTGACGATTACCTTCTTCTGCTAGGCGTTCCGGCACATCTACAAGTGCAAGTGGCGCGTACTACGCTAAAAGCAAGAGCCTTGTGGTGGTTTGAAAGAATTGAGGCGAACATTCGTAATTTCAGTGACTTTAAAACTGCGCTCATGAATGAATATTCTGATAACCAGAAGATGGTGGAGCTAAAGCGGTCGATCTACACATCTCGGTACGACTCAACGACAAAGCTTTCGTACAGTGAGCATGCGCTGGACCAGATTCATCTTTCGGATGAGGAGTTGGTTGCTGTGATATGGAAACAGTACAATTCTTTTGTCCAGCGGACGTTAATAGCGGCGAAGCCAGCTTCCATCCAAGAACTGCTTTCAGTCCTGAGAAACCTCACCGAAATAGATCGCTGCAGAATATCGCAGACGGACGCAAGACAAGGCGGGAGACACGTCACGAACATGGCCACCGCGACGGAGGAGCGACCACTACGCTATCCCGCACCTTTCCGTGGACCAGCCCGAGGACGGAGAAACAGGAGAGATCATTTTTCGTCACGCCCGAATTCCTCGCCGGGGCTTGTCGAAGCTGGAGGGGCCGCTGAAAGAGGGACCCACGAGGGAAATTTTAGCAGATTGGCGAACAGATATAACCACAGCAACAGAGGCGCACCAAATCAAGATGGCCGACGCCCCTACAATCGCCCTGTAAGAGGCGACACACATCAAAATGAAGAGCCAGAAAACTAAATTCACTCAGGCTACAAGGCCCCAGTAACTTGAGTGACAACACCCATGAAGCAACATATTCAGAAAATATACCGGAAGTGACGTATAGAGGGCCACCGGAAGTGACGGACATCCCCAGTTGCACACCCGCAGAAGCGAGCGGAAATGGACGAAAGAGAACATCCTTTTCTTGTGACCGGCGTGTGGAAGATGAACGCAACACAGATGGACAGAAGGACGGCTCAAGGCTACAAGAGAACGAAGAGAACGAAGTAAGTGATAGGCAAGAGCAAGAGAACGAAGTTTTGCCAGAAGAGGAGGAGAGTGGGGAGACGATCGTAAAGGAAGTGATCGAGCCCCCTCCGGAGCAAAATAACGCGATTTCTCGTCCCGAGCAGTGCGAAAAGGCACTCAGCGTTGAGGTCAATGAACCTGAAGAGGACGGCGCGCCTGCAAAGAAGCAGAAGAAAATCTTGCCCGAGATTGTTGTGAGCATCCATGGTTCTCCTTATAAAGTTCTCATAGACTCGGGAAGCACCGCTAACGTTCTCAGCCAAGAATTCTTCGAATATCTCTTGCAAAGAGATCCCGAATTGCCGTTCGTGAAAGTCTCTAACGTTGTTGTACGTTCTGCCACGCCGTCGAAAGATTCAAAAGTGAAACATCAGGCACTTCTGACAATAAAGATCCAAGAAAGAACTGTTTTGTGTCCAGCTCTCGTCGTGAACGGGTTACGTCACCAACTACTTTTGGGTTGTGATTTTCTATTTCAATATCAGGGGCAATTGGATTTCTCGTCGCAAACCATGACGTGTCAAACAGAAGAAGACGCTGTTACCGTTAATTTTCACTCCAGGGTTGAAACAGAATCGCACAGTCTGTCATTTCTGACCACGCTTGATAACTCCGACACAGAAGTCGTGAGGGTTGTGTCCCCCCAGGGGTCGAGCACCGAGAAAGAGAAAGTGAATCAGATCTTCGCTATCTCGAACAGCCCTTTGGAGAAAGTAACGGCAAATCTGGAGGGTGGATACAGTGTTGCCGATATCCGCGAATGCGTAGGGAAACAAACGCGCGAAAGTTGTTTGAGCTTTTGATAAAATACCAAATATTATTTTCGGATGCACCAGGAAACGTAAATAATTACGTACACAAAATAAAAATGAAACAGGATAAGCCTTTTTCGTCAAGAATGAATTACATTCCTTTTCAGTACAGGAGGGTCGTTGATGAAGAGATCGCGAGGATGCTTGAACTCGGAGTGATAAAAAGAGGATGTAGCGAATATATTAGTCCACTCCTTGTTGTAAAGAAGAAAGACTTGAAATTACGCATTTGTGCGGATCTAAGAAAACTGAACCTGTTGACCGAGAAAGACAGCGAGAGAGTGCTTAATATAGAAGAGGTGTTACGTAGATTTGAAGGTGTAAAATATCTTACGTCACTGGATTTCAGTCAGTGCTTCTGGAGTATCAATCTTCACCCAGATAGTCAAAAGTATGTAGCTTTCTTGTACAACGGAAAAATGTATGTGTTCACAAGGGTGCCATTTGGTCTGAAAAATTCGCCTGCAGCGTGCCAACGTTGTATTGAAAAGACGCTCGGAGAAGAAGTACTTTCATTTACAGCCTATTACTGTGACGATATTCTTTTTGGAGACGGTACATTCGAAGGAATGTTATTAAGAATGGAAAGAGTGTTCCAGAGATTACTGCAAGCTGGATTTACAGTGAAATTGCGCAAATGTTCATTTGGGAAACAGGAAATAAACTTTCTTGGCTTCATTTTGTCACAAGACGGCATCAAACCTGATCCAGATAAACTGGCCGCCTTGGAGAAACTGCCTGCGCCACGTAACGTGCGTCAAGTGAAACGCTTCTTGGGAATGTGCTCGTTCTACCGTGCTCACGCACCGAAGTTTGCAACACTGGCTGGACCGCTGTACGACCTATTGCGCAAGAACACAAAGTGGAAATGGACGTCGGTTGAAGAGGAAGCTTTTCAGCGTGTGAAATCTGCATTCTTGAAAGATGTAGTGTTATATCATCCCTTACCAGAGAGACCTGTCCATGTCGATTGTGATAGTAGCGGGATTGGACTAGGAGGGGCCATTTATCAGTTAACAGATGACAATGAGCCACGAGTCATCGCTTTTGCGTCACGCACGTTGACGCCTACTGAACGCTCGTACGCAGTGTGTGAGAGAGAAATGTTGTGTGTAGTGTACATGATAAAGAAGTTCAGATATTTACTAGAAGGTAACCACTTTTACATATGGACTGGTCACCGTGCATTATCTTTTCTCTTGCGATGCAGAATAACCAATCGTCGATTAGAGTCCTGGATGTTATTTCTGCAGGGATTTGACTTCGAAATCGGCTACAAGCCAGGAAAGGATAATGTCATGGCCAATTTGCTGTCCCGCCAGCCTCTCAATGAAGATAATGAGATATGTGACGAGTATGATGTTAATGATTCAGCGGAGATGCTGGCTGCTTTATCACTTGAAGTGGATGAACGCGTTTTCAAGGACATAAAGGATCTCGAGAAGCTGCAAAAGCAAGATGAAGAGCTTGCGAATATCATGAAAAAGTTGCAAGAGGATGATCCGAAGACTCAAGATAATTACAAAATTGAGAAAGGCGTTCTTTACAAAAGGATAAGACAAAACACAGAGGAATGGCGAATAGTTGTTCCGAAAGGAACGAGGAAAAACTTATTTGGTACTATCACACCAGATTTGGCCATTTCGGTTACGAGAAAACGTATGCTGGAATATCTGAGTTATTTACATGGAGGAACATAGCCAGGAATGTTCGACAGACACTTGCCACATGCGACATATGCCAGAAAGCGAAAGTTCCTACACGGCGCGCGCAAGGACCACTACACCCTATTCTCCCGGAAAACAAGGGTCAATTATTGGCTATTGATATAGTTGGACCATTACCGAGAGGTAGAGGAGGCGTGTGCTACATGTTGACAGTTCTTGACTGCTTTTCGAAGTTCCTTGTGCTGTACTGCTTATGGCGTGCGACCACAGCAGCCATCTTGGACAAGCTGCTGACCGACTATCGAGTGAAAGTGCAACAGTTCGAGAATATTCTGTGCGATAATGCCACCACTTTCACCAATAGAAGATTCGTGGGAGCAATGGAAGAATACGGTGTTCACGTGAAGCATAGCTCTCTTTATTATCCAGCAGGAAACCCAGTTGAACGTGTGCACCGAGAAATCAAAAGGATTCTGCGCATTTTTTGCCACGAAAAGCACACGTTATGGCCACAAGTCGTGCCTACAGCAGCGTGGTGCTGGAACATGACGACACATTCAAGCTTGAAATTCAGTCCATAGGAGATCCATACAGGCAGGTCCCCTCATCGCGAAATAGCGCGAATGCTTGGGCTATCTAATGCTCCTGACACTTGTCGTGACAGAGAGTACATGATCTCTATGGCTAAGGAAAACATGCAAAAGAGTGCGAAGAAACGCAAAGCGCAGGCTGATAAAAGAGCGCATGAAGTGACTTTCAAGGAAGGAGATCTAGTGTTAGTGAGAGTCAAGTCTAAGAGCAGTGCGCTTGACCGCACAACAGCAAAGCTTTTTCCTTATTTTCAAGGGACCCTATGAAATTGAGTGCAAGGTCGCCGAAAACGCCTATCGGTTGAAAACGTTGCCTGAGGGTCTTGAAGCAGGTACGTGGAATGTCGCGAATCTGAAAGGGTACCGTAGGCCGCTCCAGTCGCCTGACGAGGACACCCGACAGGAGAAAGTTTAAAGGGACTTCCTCAAGAAATGTAAATAAACACAAGAAAGTGAATGACCTTTTGTTTATATTTATATTGCAAAGATGTTTCTCAGTTTGTGTAATGTTGTAGTCATAATTTAATTTCAGAATATACAATTATCATTTATATATAGGCCTATATATATATTATCCATCGTTTAGATATTTTAATAACGTAATGTTTGTGATATGTGCATTTGTGATCTTTACATGTACTCAGTCGTAAGATTTGTGAACAATTATATAATAACCACTTTTTAATATGTCCGTTTCATAATATTTTATATTTTAATGTAATATTGATTTGTTTGGGAAATTATATCGTCGATTAAACTCCTCATAACTTCCCAGGAGGGGCAGTGTAACCGTACATATTACCATTAATATATATTATTACTAATTATGTTAAGTATAGGTATATGCATCTTCATATTATTTATTTAAGATGCATATTGCTCATATCCCCGTTTAAGGAAACTACTTCTCGTGGGAACTAAGCAGATTCTTGTCTCCCAGCTCTGACCTAAATTCCACATCTTCCTTCCAAAAGGGTGAATCTTCTGCCCGTCATCTCCCACCTTTTCAGAACAATAGTAGTGGCTATTCCGGCCCAAACTTTCACCACCACCTACCATGCTTGGCGACAGCCGCTTGCTGTTTTTCAGCCAAAATAGATCCCTCTTCTGAGATAACGTTCATCAGGTTGGGTATGTCGGTAGCCGACAGTTTCTTGAACCTTGGCCTACATGACCCCGTGGTTCAAAAGGAAAGGGCCAATCAGAACTTGCCCCTTTATGTGGAAGTTTTAGGAAGAATGGAAACCCACGAGAGGAGAGAACAACAGTTTTGGGGACAATAAAGAACAGGACAGTATTGGACAAGTGTTGGTAGAGGACAGTTCTGGACAAGTGTTGGTAGAGAAAAGTTCAGTGGAAGAGTTCGGGGGCGAAAGTTCATTGGATGTGCTTTACAAGACTTCGTGCATAACAGTTCGCAGTGCATTAGTTCAGTGCAGCAGTACTCGTACGCTAAGGGATGCGGAGTGTGATCTAAGTTTCCCGCAAGAGACAATGTGTTTGGAATATTGTTACGTCGGCTGAGTGATATTCGAGTTGCCCGGAGGGACTCAATGTGCATTTGAAGTGTCACTCAAATGACACGTTCTGCGATTAGTCTAAACGCGGGCGCAGCAGTGCGGTGAACTACGAGTTGCGATTGTGGACAAAACCAGTGTGACGGGTTCGCGTCCCGGTTACCGTACGGAAGTGTACGGGGAACTTTTCCGGTATACCAGGTTAGAGTCCCGCCAGCGGGCACCGCAGGTAAGCGGAGGAGAACTATATGTGCGCCGTACCAAAGAGGAGCAGCGAGCAATGTAAATAAATGTAAATAAAATGTATATAGTGTATACGACGTCTCTCCATAAGAGCCCCTCGATTCTTTCACCGAGATCTGCGGGATTTTGTTGTGTTTTGGTCCCTGCAAACTGAGTCGGCCGCGTTGGTGAGAATTATTGTATGTCAGCAATCTTCTTACTCGGCGTGGTCTGGCTATATTGTGGCTTCCAAAGGCGAGATGGCAACTATTTGAGTGGCGTCTCGGCTTGGTCGCTTACAAGTGGCGCAGGAACGTTTTTCACTTGGGGGGGGTACAAAATTCGAGGTCCCCCACACACTGCATTCATTTCAGTGTATGAAACATACATACATACATACATACATACATACATATATATACTAAAACAAATTAATATTTGTTAGTTAAGTTGGTATTATAAGCAGGAAAAGTGATATCATGCAGTATCCTCCACTTAAGAAAGGTGAAAATCGTCATACTCTTACAAATGAACTCTCTTATTATTCGATATTTATTTAACTTCAGTTGAAGGCCGGATGGGGGCTGAAGTGTCTGATTGGGGGCGCCCTCCCCCCCCCTTCTGTTGTCTTCACTGGTCCAAACATGTGCTTTTTCTTATCATCTTAATAATCTTTTGAAGTAATCGCCGCCTGGCAAACAATCATTATTACGCACATTCAAAGTTTTGAGGGCGTTCATTCTTTATCATAGCAACCTATTTATTTTGACGATGTACACCTGTTCACTGCAACACAGTTAAAAACATCCTTAAACCAGGAAAAACACCAGGATCTTCCAAAAATTATCGGCCAATAGCACTAGCGTCATGCGTATCAAAAATGTATGAACATCTTATACTTAATAGAATTACGTGGTGGATTGAATATAACAATATATCACCAAAATATCAAATGGGATTCAGAAGAGGAAAGGGGACAATAGATGTTTTCACTACACTTATTTTAGACATATATATGGTTGTCAATTGTTCGTCGTGAATTTTGTATACTTGTTTTTCTGGATCTTTCTAGTGCATATGATGCAGTGCCTATAGATTTGCTTGTAAAAAAACTAAAAAATCGTAATCTTTCTAAGCAATTTATTAAAAGTATAGTGGGATTATTATTACAGAGAAAAAAATATGTCCGTTACGGTCATCAACTTCATGCCGAAAGCTATTAGATTTTCAACGTCTCCGTGCTTTACAACAGACTATTTTAAATTAGCAATAATACTTCCCGTTCACTTTCTTCCATATCCAGATAAAGATACACGAACGTCAATGCCAAGTATGGTGAATAAACATATTCATGGAATATGTACACTCTGTAGTGCATGAAGATTTTTATACAGGGTGTTTATAAAGACTCACCCCACCCTGAGTATTGTAAGAACGACTAGGAAGAAATGGCAAAACACGTATTCCATGATGTTCAGGGGGAAACGTTTTGAGGCCAACCATTCTAGCCCGGGCCCCCAAAAAGGGGTCGACTCAATTTTTTCAAATAGGAAGGGGGGTCGAAGAATATGTCGTTTGAAAGGTCTTATCATAATAACAATAATACAGCAAATCTGGAGTCTCTACGTAACTCCAATTGACAATGGCGTGAAATCAAATGTGGAACATGACCAGAATTAGACAGGACTCTAACGCCTACAGTAGTAATCCTAGACAACAGTGGGAGCTGGAAAAATGTTCCTACACTGTAGCATGATTCGGAGATATCCTAGCAGTCTACAAATATGTACCCCCCCCACCCCAAGATATGTCAAGCGTCCGTACACAAAACCACATATCATCGCGCCCCCTGAGATTGCTACCAGGAGGACAAGGACCAACATGCACAATCGCAACTCAAGTCAAATGGGAAAGGAGGCACGGAGTTACATGTAGAGTGTCTCTCAAAAGTTTTATGACAACGACATTTTAAACTAGGCAACCCAATTTGCACAAGGCGTTGGTGGGTTACGTGAAGAGTTAGGCTCAATTTCAGGGTTGCCACATGCACAATAGATATATATGAAATACGGAAAATAAATAAAAAACAAATATTATTGTATAAAATTATTAAAAATATTACTATTATATCGCAAATGACAAAATTCTTTCTGAAAGACAAAAAGTAGGTTTTCTAGTATTTCATCGCTGATGAGTCTACAGAAAGGAAAAGAGGAAAGAGGAAACGAAAGGTGACAAAGGAGAGGAGAAAGAGACAGAAAGGAGAAGAGGAAAAGTAGAGGAGAAAAGTAAGAAAGGATAGACGAGGAGAGGAGAAAGAGAAAGCAAAAGGAGAAGAGGAAAAGTAGAGGAGAGAAGAAAGAGAGGATAGACGAGGATCGGAGAAGTAGTGAGAAGAAGATTCGAGGAGAGATGAGGAAAATGGAGCAAAGAAGAGAAGTGAGAAGACAGGAAAAGTATTCGAAAAAAATATGAGGAAAATGGAGCAAAGAAGATAAGAGAGGAGGGGAGGGGACGAGAGGAAGGGATGGGAGAATAGAGTAAAAGAGAGAAAAAAATAATAATGAAGAGAAGAGGAGAAGAGTGAAAAGTTGTGTTTGGAGTTAACGATGAAACATGAAAGAATAACATTTCCATTTCAACGAACTGAGAAGTGGAGAAAAATGGAATAATTCTTATAAATATGAAAATTACATTCAGGTCTTTAATGGTATAATCGCAGGTAAAATCGAAAATCTTACGTGGAAGATTTTATCTTGCTCTGAAACGAATTTCCCACCGATCAAATACATTCTGTGATACATTTTTAAAATGTTATTGCATGTTTAATGTTGATAATTTGATCAATGCATCAATTCTTGACAATGAGACCATATTTTCTGCAACTGTGTGTTGTGTATATGTTTGTATGTGTGTATGTATATGTATGTGTGTATGTATGTATATGTATGTGTATATATATATATATATATATATATGTATGTATGTATGTATGTATATATATATATGTGTGTGTGTGTGTGGGTGGGTGTGGGTGTGTGTGTGTGTGTGCGAGCACGTCATTACTCTACGTTATATAAGTGTACTTATGTTATAGTTAATAACTATGTAACATGTAAGCATGTTATTTAATCCCATTTATATTCATATTCACATTATTTATGTTATATTAATGCCTCTGTAATTGGAGATATCGTTTCTCTGTAGAAGGCAAATAAATAAATAAATAAACTACCTCTTCTCTCCTCTCGTCTCTAGTCTCTTCTGTTCTCCTCCTCTCGTTATAATTCTCAGCCCTCTTTCCTCTCTGCTTCCATCTCATATCGCCTCTCCTCCTGTTCTCTCCCCTTGTCTTCGTCCCACTCTTCTCCACTCTTCCTGTCTTTGATTTTCGACTCCACTGCACTTTTCTCTTCTCTTCATTATCTTCTTCTCTTTCTCTTTTACTCTATTCTCCCTTCCCCTCCTCTCGTCCCCCCATTCTCTCATCTTGTTTTCCTCCTCTCTTCATTATTCTCTTTTTCTCTCTTTTACTCTATTCTACCTTCCCCTCCTCTCATCTTGTTTTCCTCCTCTCTTCTCTTCTTTGCTCCATTTTCCTCATCCCTTTTCGAATACTTTTCCTTTCTTCTCACTTCTCTTCTTTGCTCCATTTTCCTCATCCCTCCTCGAATCTTCTTCCTTTCTTCTCACTACTTCTCCGCTCCTCGTCTATCCTCTCTTTCTTCCCTCCTCTATATTTCTCTTCTACTTTTGTTTTCTCTTTCTCTTCTCCTCATCTATCTTCTCTTTCTTCTCTCCTCTACTTTTCCTCTTCTCCTTTCGTTTCCTCTCTCCTCTTTTCCTTTCTGTAGACTCATCAGCGATGAAATACTATAGAGCGTCTCAACCTTAAAAGTCAGTATGGAAGTAAATGGAGTACTTCCCTCTCTCTCTAATACATGAGTTTTGCCAATAGCTCTGTCCTTCTCTACCACCGCTGCGTTGCCAGATGTTACAAAATTTACAAAATGTAAAAGTCATAAATTTCAAAAAGTGAAATCATTATCCTCTAGAGTTTTTTATGTTCTATTTACTGACGGCATTATATAACCTGTCATAAATTAATGTGATCTGAAATTTCCATAATTATTCAATTTTGCAAAACGCTTAATTTTTTTTTGTAGTAAATACTTCAAAGCCATACATATCAAACCGCTTGAACAAATTCGGCAGTTTTTTTTTCTATGGGATCTGGGGTGTTTGTAGATATGATATTCTTCGCCTGGGTGAATTATTTTGCTTACGAGGATAGTTATACGTATATATATATACATTGGATATTTTGTAAAAATCATCATACCGAAACAGGAAAAAGTTGGTTAGCGAGAAACTTTTCGGTCTGTCGCGATACACGTGTAGACCAACCGAAAAAAGTGTTGACCATTGTTTGAAGCTATTTTAGAATGCATTGTTACCCCACACCACCGTTATTTATTGGGCAATTGGAGTTTGTTTAGGCGAGCTGTCTCGCGTATCAAATTCATTGCGCGCCACCAAGGTTAGAATTCAGTTGCAGGCAGGTGCCCCGGTTCGTAGGAAGTGCAGTGTGACTAGTGTTGCCCACGAGACGAGACGAGACGAGACTTTGGTCTGTCCCGTCCCGTCTCGTGAAAATGCTTTCTCGTCTCGAATATATTCGTTTGTCCCGTCTCGTGTCCCGTCTCGAAGGGTTCTGTCTCGTCTCGTCTCGTCCCGTCTCGTTTTGTCCCGTCTCGTCTCGTAAAAGTGATCCGGGATATCATGCCAACAAAAGTCAAAAGTAGCAGAAACACGAAATATTTTTCCGGAAAGTGGGATAAAGCTCCAAATATTTTACCCATTGCGTGGTGAGAATAAATAAGGTTCGTTAATCATGAGGACATTAATATTAAAAATGCAGTTTGTTGGTCACTGATTGCTAGGTATCTTATGAAATCTACTTTGTGGTTTTTCTCGCTTTATACAACTATACAACTGTCTATCCATCGTACATTTATACCAAGTTTGTTAGAACCTGTCCCGTTTTTCGCGCTAGCGATCGCTCGACAGTTTTGGTGCCAATCAGAAACGAGAAAAAGTCGTCTGCTGGGCAGCGAGGAGCGAATGGAAGCCAGAAGAGAGGAGCTTACGTAGACGTTGTTGCCACGTTGTGTATTTTAATTTGCTGCCTGGCTTTGGCTTTCCCCAGCACGGAGTTCAGGCAGTCTTCAGCAGCAACACCGCTTGGTTTATGCTAGAAAAGTCAGCGATCAGCTACCGCGGGAAGCTGGACAGGTTGTAACAAACACGGTATAAGTGAGTGCTCTTTTTCATTACTGCTATACCTTTTGGAAGTCTTGAAATGTTTTTCAATAGACCTTCTTTCTTTCTGAATGTCGAACTTCCGTGCACTATGAAAATGTACATTTCTTCTTTAAATTCTAAGCTTGGCGGTCGGGAGCAACAAAAAAGTTTCTAAATGTGTAGTACGAACACAAAAGACTATTTAAAATTTCAATACTTAGTATATTACAAATAGAAAGCATTTATTGTTTTTAATATTGTTAAACATCTTCTATGACATAAGTTTCAAAAAGTGTTTCTTTGTGATATTGTGCTGTTTCTTATGCTCAGCTTATGACGCACATACTTCTTTGTTTTCTCTTTAGCCTCTAAGTCAGATACCACCACCGCTTGATCTAATTTATCCTTCGGCAGGCACGCATCTAGAAATATATGTCGGGGGAGGGTGTCCGAGTCAAGTGTTTCAGAAATAATGATAATAATAACATTAACGACAACAATTAAGCAAATGTTTAAATTAATACATTAATATAATTCATAGGTCTATTCACTTGAATATGTAAATTAATCAATTCTATTATTGTTATTGCATGACATGTTACAAAGATGGTAGAAGAATAGTAATATAACAGCACGAATATTAGCTAATATGTAGCTTACGTGTAGTTAAGATCGTCAAAATCTGCATAAAAACAGCTGTCCTGGCAAGAAAATTAATCTCAAAAAAGGTGATGAATTGAATATTTGCTGAATAACAAAAAAAGATGTTACATCCAGTTGACGAAAAATAAAGTTCCTGATTAATATTTTATGCCCATTATTATAAGTAGTAGCGTACATAAAACTTCATTGATATTGTCATTCAAAGCAGTATGATCCCAATAGAATCCTTGTTTTCTAGTAAGTTCGGCAGGAATATGTAACCCTCGATTCGATTATGCTAAACAAATATATTTTTTGTTTAGCTAGAGCAAGGCCCCAGGAGGATGCAAGAAGCCTTTCCTGCAAAAGTGCATGTTTTACGAAGCGAAGAAACGTGACAAAACCATCACGTATGGAAGGCAAACCTGCATTAAGTTTATATCGCACGTTTACAGAGCCGTGCCTCCTGAAGTTATAAAAATCCCAACTTCAATGATTCTTTTAGACATGCTATTAGTTGAAAAAAATATGTTTAGATGCACCCAAAGTGCATCATTATCAGATTATGCATATAACGTGTTATTGGAATCAACATATTTGTGTAAATTGGGTGCCTCCCCGATGGCGTAGTAATAACGTCGATGTCTTGTAATGAAGGGTCCTCGCGTCGATACTCAATGGAGGCACAAGGTGGATCGGATCGCACTTTAAACTGTAGGTCGGCTCGCGATTTAGCCTATTTGCGAATCAAGTGGACTTAATATATATATATATATATATATATATATATATATATATATATATATATATATATATATATATATATATATCAACCTTAAGAATATTAGAATAAACTAATTCACCCGCAGGTAAGTCAAATTTCACATATCCTTCTCCATCCTCGTTCATAGACTTCCTGCAATACTCTTGTGTTGCATCCCACCAGATGCGAAAAATGTGAAGTTATTATTTCCCCGTACTGCGTTATTTCTTTTCATAACAGTAAGGCTAAATTCTCGTTTTATCTTAACTTTTAAAAAATGTGCAAAATACGTATCTACCTTTAAACAACCACCCTTTCCCATTATGTGTAAAATAATCCCACTCTGTCTCAGAAAACCTCTTCCTAAGATCAAATGAAGGAAACAACTCTCAAGTCTCAACAATTATAATTTTTTGCTTAAATTTCCTATAATTTATACAAACAGTAGCACATATCACGTCCTTTGGTGCAACACTGTCAACAGCTAATGTTACTTTCCTCGTCCTAATAAATTTACTTCCAACCAGTGACGGCGCCAGGGAAATGTGACCGGGGGGGCGGCGGAAGGGGGAAACAAAATATTGTAAGGGGGCAGTCACATTAAAAAGCCCGAAAACACTACACATATATATACTTATATAATAATTATTATTATTATATTCATGTATGGTAGCGTCTGACTACCATGCTAAAGGTCCCGGGTTCGATCCCCGGCCGGTTCAAATCCGGGAACTTTTCTAACGATGGAAGCGGCCCCGGCGCCCACCCAGCGTCGAATAACATGGGTACCTGGGGGAAACCCTGGGGGGTAAAGGCGGTCAGGGGCGTGATGCTGATCACATCACCCCCACTCACGACCGGATCAAGAAAGTGTGGGGCGTTACCCCCACACCCCCTATACGCCTTCATGGCGTGGTGCTATTCACAGGGGAGCACTTTACCTTTTTTTTTTTATATTCATGTATGGTGTTTGTGTGTGTCTTTTATTTAGAGTGGACGTTTACTGCTAAATTTACTTCTTGATTACGAGTTTATCTCCACATGATTCATTTTAATAAAGACATTAATTCTTTTTTATGGGTAAGTTGCGTTGTCTCTAGTGGCCTATTTCAGTATTGAAAGACATTCATAATTTTATAATTCATCGTCTTTCTTGAGATGAAACTACTGATATAAATATTTAAGCTATAAGATAATAATATAAATGATGAAAATAATGCTTCTAAGAGTTTAATTTTCTTGCAAAATAAACGTGACGTTGTAAGAAATGAATCTTCTTAAGTATTAGAAACAATGTGAGGCACTTAGTGAAGTGCAATTCTCCTGCAGGAGAATTCTGCTCTATGTGCTTTGGAGAACACATTGCGCACCTTTGGTACGTTCAGGACTTGACATTTCTTCTCAATGGCAAGAACAGCCAAATGAGGCAGTTTGCATCCAGCATCCTGTTTCGAGCAAGCCTTTTCAAAGATTTTAAGGACAACCATCTTCGTAACGCTGAAGAGTTTTGTGCAAAATTTGTGTTTCACCTTTCATGGAAATGTTATCACAGGATAAAAAAATCAGACAAAGGTTACAGTTATCTCATAATTCAAGAAATATTCTGACCCTGGCAATACTTACTCTTACTCTACCACTCCAACTTATGTCTCTGCTACCCAATTACAGGCACCTATGGAGTTCGTGGGAAGAAGTTCTTCGATTTGAGAAAGAGCGAACCTGCATCTAATGATTGAAGAGTGGCAAATCCTAATAAGCGTTCTTTTACCTGCCCACGATATGTTTTGAATCGAATTTTAAGTGTAATTTGCATTTTAAGGTTCACGTTCAATACATTTCCAAATAATATCCCCTCATTAACTTCAAGAGTATCGAAGAAATTCCCTTTGTTAAGGTTTCCTCAGACTCATCATCTCAAAATTCAAGTCCCTGAATAGTAACAAACCGCGATGAATCCACAACAACTGACATGTAGTGTCTGGTTTTTCTCCGATCACCTTTGGTCCTGGGTTCGATACCCAGTGGAGGCACTTTAAACTATATAAGTCCAGTCCAGATTAGTCTTACTGTGCATAAAGTGGACTTCAAACGCCAAATCAACCAACCAACCAAATCTTGAATCAACTTTGAATGTATTTTAATAATTAGCGTTGTCACTAACGACCACGATTAGAATAATTTGCCCGTACTACAGATGATGTTTTGTGGTCCTGAAAATATTCGTGATGTTTTAAAATCATCCACATTCAACACTTTTTCCCAGTTCTTAAGACTGGTTAAAACTTAGGTTAATCTCGGCTATTACAGGACATAAATGAATGAGAAATTCCCTATGCATAGCTCGGCGCTCGAATCTTGGACGAAACAAATTAATATTTGTTAATCAAGTTGGTATTATAAGCAGAAAAGTGATATCATGCAGAATACACCACTTTGAAAAGGTGAATATCGTCATACTCTTATAAATGAACTCTCTTATTATTCGATATTTAATTAACTTCAGTTGGAGGGCCCGGGGGGGTGAAGTGTCCGACATGGGGCGTCCCCCTGCCTCCTCTGGCGTCGTCACTGCTTCCAACCCTCTAATAACTTCGCTGCTGATAGCCTCACCTTCGAAATGGAAGCTTGTGTGTCGGCGATTAATACAAATAACTTGTGTTCAATGTCCCTCTTTCAATCAAAGTCTGCCGTTTTCCCTTTCAGCTTTTCCTGCAAAACTTCCTGTCAGCAAGCAAACTAAATTACAGAATTTTTATTGCCCCTCCCTTGCATCAACTTTCATTCCTACTTTAGGCCTGGATTTATGGCACGTACCCGCTACTGCAGGTCAACCTCGCCCTATGTTTGGTGTTTGCTCCCTGAAGCAATGGTGTCCATTGTTCAAAGCGAAACCTTTGTCAGTGGGGAACGGCGAAAAATACTCTCGGAATACACCATGGTGGTAAACAAGCTACCGCCACCCTGACATTGCTGTCAGCTTCCCTGTGAAGTTCGATAAAACTACTTTGTGAAATGTGTTTAATAACGAGTGAAAATGTAGACAGTAGATACTACATGTAACATTATTTTGCTAATAAACTTGAAGGCTAAATTTACAGAATAAAAAGAACAGCTACAACATTCCTTCATCTGATTTACAGAAAGGCTAATCGGGACTGGACCCACAGTTTAAAGTGGGGTTCAAATCACAATGTGCCTTCACCGGGTATCGAACCCCGGACCCCTTGATTACAAGGCGACGATGCTACCACTGTACCATCGGCGAGTCCCCTCATAGAACAAAGTTTCCTTCTACGACGATTATACAGAACTTAGTGAACTTCCTTCATTTGAAATCTATTCTATATCAGCCTCAGTATTTCGTTATTACAATCCAAGGAATAGTATTCTCCTTAAATAAGAAATAAAGAAATAAAAAAAAAACATTGGAAATAATCTTCAAACGGACGTAAAAAAATCGAATCCAACCACCTGCAGAATGCCTGAGGGAAACAACAAGAATTTTCTCAACAAAGACATATCCGAAATTTCCATAACATTCTAATAATTTCGCAACCCGTGCAAATAATCATGTGGTAAAATCTTGTCGTGGTTCCCTGTAAACACTAAATCACCAAATTAGTTCTTTCCAAATTTCCCGTATTTTCTCCTCCTCTTTAGCTCTCAGCTGTTCGGAGTGGAATAATGCAAGATTATTTGTCCCTAATTATCTCCTTCTCTTAGTCTTGCTAATATCTTGGACTCCTTAATAACTTTCCCAACAACTCCTTATCAATTTGTACTGCCATGTATCCTACAATGTTTTTCCTACTTCCTAATAACAATCACTTCCGTACACCCTTTGATGTAAAAATTAAATAATAAAAATAAACCATATCCGTCGGTCCGTTTATCTTTCCAACCTATAGAGCTGAGACTATTTTTACAAGATAAACCTCGGACGCAGACACTCCACGATCTTTTGGCCCCTCCTTCCACCTTCTCTACCAGCCCCTTTACTTGATGTTATTCAGAATTGTATTAGTATCTGGAGTACTATCGTAACATAAAGTTATTAACCTGGAATAATTTTTTTAAAAAAAATGGGGAGTAACGCTGTGTATCGAAAGAGTATAGGAAATAAGTTTAGGTATTCATTCATGCCTCTCTCTAGAATAGTCTTCTTATTTTGACTTATTACACGCTTATCAACGTTTCTAATTGAAATACTTTATTCCAAGCAAACAAGTATTTGAAACTGATTAAAAATTTTGCTTTTATGTTTTCGAGACATTCGAGACGAGACGAGACTTTTCAAAAGCCGTCCCGTCCCGTCTCGTGTCTCGTCTCGAAAACGAGACGAGAAAGGCATTCCGTCTCGTCCCGTCTAGAATTTCAAAAGGCTTGTCCCGTCCCGTGAGCAACACTAAGTGTGACAATTGTGGATTGCATGTAAGTTACATATTTAATTTAATAATGGATAGAGAAGCTGGAAAAAGACGCAGCATTGGTAAACTTCGAGATAAAGAACGCATAATAGTTATGCGCGTGTTAAATCACTTTTAAAGTCAATGAATATCAGCAAGGCGGTTTAGACAACGGCTGATGTTACGGAGTGTTCTGAACGTCTTATATACAGAATACGAAAGGAAGAAACCAAAGGTCCTCTCAGAACACCGGCAAAGAAGAAGTCGAAAAGAATGGGGAAGCAGAATAATGTCGGAACGAAAAAATACGATGGAACCGGGTCCATCAAGAGAAACAGATTTTTATAGGATGTAACGTCATTACCAGACGAGAACAGTAGTTACGCTTAAAGCTATTAGAGCACACTTTGTTACTACTTTATTTTCCGCAAAAAAATATATCTTAATGTTTGTTTTTGCATTTATTTAATTCTGTTTATGTAAAGGATAAAACATTCAACGAAAGAAGTAACAATAGTTGCGAGTATTACACATGGTATAATGCAAATGTAAAATAGTAAATAGTTACATAAACATTTACATGCAAATCTTGAGATAACAATCGTTTTTCCCAAAATGCATCAAATACATAGATTTTGAAAATTTCCTATACAATATTAAGGAAGTAAATTTGTCGCAATCATTAGCGGTTAACAGCGACTCGATGCGACTCCGTTAGTTGATCTGGCAGCGCAGCGCTCCATTTAACCCATACTGACTTTTAAGGTTCAGACGCCTGCCTAGTTTTTGTCTTTCAGAAAGAATTTTCTCATTTGCGATATAATACTGATAGTTTTAATAATTTTATACAATAATATTTGTTTTTTATTTCTTTTGCGTATTTCATATATATCTATTGTGCATGTGGCAACCCTGAAATTGAGACTAACTCTACACGCAACCCACCAACGCCTTGTGCAAATTGGATTGCCTAGTTTAAAATGTCGTTGTCATAAAACTTTTGAGAGACACTCTACATGTAACTCCGTGCCTCCTTTACCATTTGACTTGAGTTGCGATTGTGCATGTTGGTCCTTGTCCTCCTGGTAGCAATCTCAGGGGGCGCTTGACATATCTTGGGGTGGGGGGGGTACATATTTATAGACTGCTAGGATATCTCCGAATCATGCTACAGTGTATGAACATTTTTCCAGCTCCCACTGTTGTCTAGGATTACTACTGCAGGCGTTAGAGTCCTGTCTAATTCTGGTCACGTTCCACATTTGATTTCACGCCATTGTCAATTGGAGCTACGTAGAGACCCCAGATTTGCTGTATTATAGTTGTTATGATAAGACCTTTCAAATGATATATTCGTCGACCCCCCTTCCTATTTTAAAAAATTGAGTCGACCCCTTGTAGGGGGCCCGGGTAGGGAATCGTTGGCCTCAAAACGTCTCTTCCTGAACATAATGGAATACGTGTTTTGCCATCTCTTCCTAGCCGTTCTTACAATACCCAAGGTGGGGTGACTTTATGGACACCCTGTATATTATATACAGACCCATCAAAGTCCGCAGCTGGTAATACTCGAGCTGCAATATATTGCAATAATCTAATGGAATACAAAATCTACCCATTACCAGCAGAATTTTCAATATTCACGGCGGAAGCGTTTGCTATTCGTCAAGCATTGTTGTATATACAGGAGAAAAACCTCAAGAGGGTAGTGATAGCCACTGATTCAGCGTCAGTCTTACACTCCCTAGGATCGATAACAGCTGATTACTATGTAGACTGGTACATTGTTAACATAAAAATTTTGTATCACAAACTAACCAACTCAGGTTACAGTATTTCTTTTGTCTGTACTCCTGGGCATACATCCATAGAAGGGAACCACATAGCAGACGCATTAGCCAAGTACGCAGCTGAAGAATCAAGTCACCGATCGCTTCGGATTAAATTTTCTGCAAAAGCGCTAGTCACATGCTAAAACAGAATTGTTGAAAAGTTGGCAGAAACAATGGACAATTACAGGGAAGACTAATGGGAAAAATACTATTCAATTCAACCACTTATACCTGAAGAACCTTGGCATCAAGATATTAAACTTTCAAGAAATTATTTAACAAGCCTTCTTAGATGTCGGCTAAATTACACCCTAGCCCCTACAGACTTGTACACTAGGAAGACTGTGCAATCCCCAATCTGTCAGTGTGGTGCAACTGAAGGAACACCTGATCATATTATATTTGAATGTCATCTTAATGCAACTACGCGTGATTATTTCTTTAGAGACCTAAAAGAAGCAGGATATAATAGGGCATACGCATTGTCAACACTTTTGAAAAACCCGACTAAGAAAATAATATATGTACTTACCAACTATATTGTGAGAAAAATACGTATTATAATATTGTAAAAAATATGAAATGAAAAATAAATGTAACTGGTGCATAGTTGACAGTGGCGGCGCCAGGATTAATCATTTGGGGTGCTGAATCAAATTTAGGGGGTGCGAGGTTGAAAATAAAGCTTGAAATATGTATGCATGTTTTTGCAGAGGCGCAACCACCACTTTTATCTGGGGGAGAGGCAAGTACCAGGATAAACGTGCCAATAATAATAATGACATTATTATTATTATTATTATTAGTAGTAGTAGTAGTAGTAGTAGTAGTAATTATTGAGTGTCAGTTTTCAGAAAGACCCGCTGGTTGGCTAACTGGCTGAACTCCACCCTGGCCTGATTTATCCTAAATTCGCCGGTTCATGCACGGTGTCTGGAGTTAAGGAACAGACGCGCAAGGACAATTTAAACATATACAGGGAGGTTATTTCAGTTGTTTACCGCAAGAGTTTCGGCCGCTCAGCGGCCCCTTCATGCAACAGGTCCCGGCAAATTGCGTTACAGAAAGTCCGTAACAGAAACAGCTTGTTTTGTAATGTTTCCACTTTTCACAATTACAGTTACAATTACAATTGAAATAAGCACGTACCTTGTCGCAGGGATGCTGGAAAAGGTGTTCTCCCAAATACAAATATTTCTGGCACCTTATTTCTGACATCTAATCTTAGATTAGACATCGCTACTTTATCCTCAGTTGTCGCGAGAGCGCCGGCAGCTTATCGGGGGAGTAGTCAGCCGCGAGAGGGCGCTTCATACTGCACGAATGCGACAGCTGTCGGCAGTGATGCCAACCGTAGGGACATGTCCCTACGCATAGGGACTTTTCACTATATTTCGCCCGCGTAGGGACAGATTTTGCCAAATGAGGGAAAACGTAGGGACTTTTTTCAATCTTGGGAAATAACATTTTATTGTGCAAAGGTGCAAAGCTTACTCGACAGTCAATTGCACTTTCTTCGTTCTCGGTTTGGAATGAATGGATTAGTTTATCTGGATACTTTAGCGAGGAGGAGAAAAAATAACTAACTAAAAAATTTCCATCAGAATCTTGGAACATGTTATCGGTTACCAAGAACTTTCAAGGCAAGTTCTTTTTTGAAAACATTTCCACTCTCGCAAAAATAGTGCTAACATTGCCACATTCTAACGCTGGAACGTAAAGAATATTTTCAATGTTAAGTGATACAAAAACAAAAAAGAGAAATAAAATGGGACCAGAATTGTTAAAGACTGCAGGAAATACAGCATCACCAACCAACATCTTTCTCTTCACAGCAGCAGCATGTATGACTTCATATAACATATTCAACAGTAAATGACTCAACGTTATTCATTAGGGGTGTGCGGGATCCCGAAAAGTCGGGACCGGAATCGGGGAAAAATTTCCCGTCCCGATCCCTACTTCGGGAAATGACTTCCCGACTTTAAGGGATGCCGAGCAGTCGGGAAATACTTAATGGTCACTTTAAAAAGTTCTTAATTCTCGACGTTTTCTGCATTGTAAGTTTCTGGAACTTATCGGAAATTGTAGGTTTTTATTCTATAAATGCAAAATCAATCACTTAAAGTGAAAATGACGTGTAGAATTCGAGATTTCCAGAGCTTCGGGAAATTTCGAACATTTCCTGTCCCAAAAATTTCCCGACTTGGTCGGGAAATTGCAAAGTTTTTCCGTCCCGAATGTCGGGATTTAAAAAAAAATCCGTCCCCGACCCAAAAAATTTTGTCCCGCACAGCCCTATTATTCATTAAGGCAAGGATTTACTTTTCCGGACTCTTCTGTAATTTCTACGCTGTCTTATACTCACCAAATAATTAGTCGTGATGATTTATCACAAGTTAACATGTTGGGGTGAGGTGAAAAAATTGTTCATTGACGTGTAGAAGTTGTAAAATAAGCTTTTCAATTCTCGCAATGATTCTCCGTATACAAGTATGGTAGCCATATTTGTTGATATGAACAATTGACGTTCGCAATTAGTTACGCTGTCTACAGCGTTTCCACACTGTTGATTTCATACTTGGAGAGCATGGATCGTGTAAGAATGGCGGAAGAGAACAGTAAAAAAGTTGTTAATGTTGTACAGAATGTTAGGTAGTGCAGGAGGATTGCCGTGGGCTAATTAATAAACTTATGGATTTCGGTTTATTGCCCAAAGAAGGTGCTTACATGTGACAGTGACAATCACGATGTAGAAGAACATGTGGACTGATTTGATTACAGGTAAGTTTGGCAACAGTGCATCGATAGTAAAATTGCAGGATACGAAAATGGCGTCTTCGATGATGAACTTTTGCCGTAAAAGTGCTACGAAAGTAAGATTTTTTATCGGTTCGTAATCACAATTAGCGCAAAACCATTCACGGATAGGGCCACTGACCATTCTCAGTAAGGTTAGGTTAAGTTAGGTTAGGCAAGGCAAACATAATTAAAATTTGGGGTCGAAAAACCATGCACGGGTAGCCCCACGAACCATTCACGGTAAGGTTAGGTTAGGTTATGATAGGCAAACATAGTAAAAATTTGGGGTCGTAGTAATATCAGGAATATATATTTCGTTTTTTAAGTATTGGAAACACAAAATCTTCCGGTAAATAATGAGCAATCGTGCCGATCGCGGACCACTCAATTTAACTTATTTTGCAATTTCTACACGTGACACCCCAACTTTAACTTTAAATTCGTGATTAGGAGGCCTCAATTAGTGAGTATGTGAAATATTACAAAAATCGGGGAGGGGTCCTTGTATTGTAAATTCGCTCCTTCATTTATTGTGGAAGCACCGAGCAGAAAGATTTGGTAAGTAAATGTGTATATTTTATCTTCTGTTTTGCATGCTCATGAGGTGTTTTTTTTTTTTTTGTCGCTTTACTTGGCGTAGGGACATTTGGTCAGTTGTAGGGAATTTTGACTACGTCTGTAGGGACATTGCCGAAAAATGGTTAGCAACACTGTCGGCTACCAGACGTAGTGAGTGTAAGCTCATATTCACTTCTGTTTGCGTTTATCAGTACGCGTGTTGTTTATACTGTGTTATTGAGTTACTGTGCTATTCAGTGCTAGTGCTTTATTCTGTGTTAATTGTTATTCATTCATTAGTTATGCCGCTAAACAAATATAGTTTTGAACAAAGTGTTTTTATGTACGATAATTACGTGAAAACGAACTCTTGCAGAAATGTGGTCAGGTAATTAAATCTGTCGAACCTAAGAAACGTGTTGTATTGCTGTTGAAGGAGGTCATTTTCAACATCTCTTATAACACAGGAGGTTAGTGATCATCATTATTAATACTTTTAAATATCATTTTACACGCTTTCGGTTTGCTTTATGCGCCGGGATGCTGTCTTCCCTTTCTCAACTGAGGATAAAGTAGCGATGTCTAATCTAAGATTAGATGTCAGAAATAAGGTGCCAGAAATATTTGTATTTTGGAGGACACCTTTTCCAGCATCCTTGCGACAAGGTACGTGCTTATTTCAATTGTAATTGTAACTGTAATTGTGAAAAGTGGAAACATTACAAAACAAGCTGTTTCTGTTACGGACTTCCTGTAACGCAATTTGCCGGAACCTGTTGCATGAAGGGGCCGCTATCGTGGTAAAAGACTGAAATAACCTCCCTGTATTTGATTACTACACGATAAACACGAAGGACTGTCTTTTTAGCTATAGAATGTCTCTACAGCGCACTTGTACCCGGGGGAGTGTGTCACGGTTCTTCTTACGATGCCTCTTTTCTGGCGACTGTTGGTGACGGCTGCTGCTCAGTGTTGCCACAATATGAGGGCACGATTTCCCTTTCCTAGGGGCAAAATTTCCCGTTTTGGACCAATTTTCCCCTTCACCTAAGCTAATCATACAATAATAATAATAAGTATTAGTAGTGGTAGTAGCAGTAGCTGTAATTATTATTAGTGGTGGTGGAAGCAGTAATAGTAGTATTTCCGTTGGTCCATGTCAGCGTGAATAAAAAATGTTAAATTTTTCACATACATGTCACTTTCATCGCTTCCAGACCAGATGACCCTTGTTTGGATCCTGGTCAGGAAATCGTTAATCCTCATCGTTATTATTATCCGAAGGTGCAGGAAAAGCAATGTACTCAACAGAAATATAAATAGATGCAGGGTATATTCAAGGGAGCAGAAAAAAGAACAGAAAAAATGAAAATGTGAATATGAAACTGGATAAAAAAAAGGTAAAGTGCTCCCCTGTGCATAGCACCACGCCATGAAGGCGTATAGGGGGTGTGGGGGTAACGCCCCACACTTTCTTGATCCGGTCGTGAGTGGGGGTGATGTGATCAGCATCACGCCCCTGACCGCCTTTACCCCCCAGGGTTTCCCCCAGGTACCCATGTTATTCGACGCTGGGTGGGCGCCGGGGCCGCTTCCATCGTTAGAAAAGTTCCCGGATTTGAACCGGCCGGGGATCGAACCCGGGACCTTTAGCATGGTAGTCAGACGCGTTACCGACTTTTTTTTTTTTTTAACAAAATTTTATTTTATCAGCATATATACAAAATATGTCTGTTTTCTTACATAAATTCTGTTAAAGTATTGTATAGAATTTTTAACATAGTAAGTATTATAGTAAGAGTCCCATTTTGGCTATCTGATACAATATTTTTGGCGTAAACATGCATTTGTACCTGTAATATAAATATACATTTCTTCATATATTTAATACCTGTTTACACTTTCACACCACAAGTACATAATTATTGTTTTCTAAACAACATTGAGGTAGTTTCCAAAATACTCATACATTTTTGGATATTGTAACATTTTCCATCTAGTTCTTTTTAAATACTGTGTGAACAAAATGCTATTGCTCTCATACTTTTTACAAAATACATAATATATTGTATTAGCTATTAACCAAATTACTGCATTGTTTTTCTTTTCTGGAAAATATTTGAAATCTGGTCTTGTACACATCGACGGTTGAAAGTATTGGGGTGATGTTCGACATATTTGTCCTAGATATGTCGTTAGGCATTTCCAAATTTCCTGTACTCCATTACATGTTACTATTCTATGCTCAATGGTGTCTATCTCTCCACATATGTTGCATTTATCAGTTGTTAGTCTATTGATATTATGTAAGCGTTCATTAGTTGGTATAATATCATGTATTACATTGTACCAAACACTATACACTGATGTATCCAGAAATTTCTTATTTAAATTTTTCCAAATATTTTGCCATCTGTTATTGGGAAAATGTTTTTCAATGCGGTGAGTTGGTATCTGCAACTGTTTGTGAAACAGTGTATACAAGTATTGAGAGAGTTTTACATCTTCACCTTTTGGCGGAAGCACCACATAACTGAATTCTTGCATCAAACTTCGGAGATATAACGGTCCTTTTTTCAATCTCCGTAGATCTGGCGGATTTTGGGGTGGAAATTCCTCCGTCCATAACTGTATCCATAATGATGTAATGGAATCTTCGATGCCATAGAGCGTATAGGATCTTGCCAGGAATAGGGATTTGCATTTGATCTCAATATTTGTGAGCTCCAATCCTCCTTTTAGTTTCATTTGCCATAGATTGGATAGTGGTATTCGAAAAAAATGGCCATACCACATAAACCAACCAATTGCTGAATTCATTATTCTGAGGTATTTTTGATTGATTGGGATCACTTGGGCCGTATAGTTTAATTTACTAAACATATATGTTTGCAAAAACCACACTCGTTGTATCATGTTCAACTGTCTGCTTCGCATTTTATAACATTGTATGCGAATGTCTCTCGCTATCTTTTGCCAATTGGATTCTAACATTTGTTCCTCGTCCCTGTGAAAAATTATTCCTAATATTTTAATTTCCTGTACATATGGGATCCCTATATCTGGATATTTTTGAGCCCATGTGCCAAAGGGTAGCGCCTTTGATTTTTCCATATTTATTTTGGCCCCACTAGCACGGCAGTATATATGCATCGCTGCCATCATTTTTTCCATTTGCTCGTTTGTGGTGATACAAGCGGATAAATCATCTGCAAAAGCAAACACTTGGTTTTCCTTAAAGGCGTGTATCGCGTCGGGAGTAGTTTTCCTGATATATTGCAGCAAAGGATCCAGGGTTAAAGCAAACAAGAGCATACTTAGTGGACATCCTTGCCGAATTGATCTTGTTATATTTATTGGGGACGACAGGAATCCATTGACCATTATCCGAGATGTTGCCTGTTGATAGAAACCTTTCAAAATATTAATAAATTTATCACTGAATCTATATGCCTCTAGCACCTCAAACAGGTAGTCATGCGACACTAAATCAAACGCTTTTTTGAAATCAAAAGCAAGCACACATGCATCAAGTTTCTGCACCAGATAATAGGATATCAGATCGCGAATCCCTCCAACTGCACTGAATATGTTATGCTTTTTGCCAATGCATGTTTGTTTCTCGCTGAGTATCCGTGGTAAAATTAACTTTAACCTATTTGCTAAGATCTTTGCCATTATTTTATAGTCACAATTTAGTAATGTTATTGGTCTGTAGTCGTCTACTTGCTTTGCATGTGTTTTTTTCGGTATCAATATGATGATGCCTTCATTTTGTAAAACTTTTCCATTTTTAAAGGCATCTTGTATGATTTTGATTAGTTCATATTTTATAATCTCAAAAAACTGCAAATAAAACTTGTAACCAATACCATCTTTTCCTGGTGCTCCTTTAAGATTGCATGTTTGTAACGCTTCATATACTTCTTCTATTGTTACTTCAGTATCTAAAAGTTGTCTATCCTCTTCTTGCAAACCATTAGTTAAAGAATTCAGTATTGTCTCTCTTGCTTCTGATTCCCCCTCCCCGGTTTGATAAAGCTCCCCATAATAGTCATAAAATGTTTGCATGATTCCTGGCTGACTCGCATGCGATTCTCCACCTGAATCCACAAGATTGTTTATCATGAGTGTTTTTTGTTGTTTTTGCATCTGTACATAGTGATACATCGAAGTTCTTTCATCTTGAATTAAATTCTTGGAATTGGTTCTTATTGATATGCCTTCCATTTGTTGCCTCTGGAGTGTTAAGATTTTGACTTTATACTGCTATATGGCTTGGTAATTTTTGGTGACATCTCTCCCTTGACATGCCTCGTGTAAACACTGGTAATAAAAGTTGATCAATCCATTTCTGTCTTTTGCATTTTCTTTTCCATACCAGCAGAAAAATGTTTTTAATTTTGGTTTTACATATCGAACCCACCAGTCATTATGATTACTGTAATACTTTTGTTGTTTACACCAGTCGGTCCATTTTTGTGCAAATATTTCATTGATATGTGGAAGCTCTAATAACTGTATATTTAGCTTCCAATATGAAGGACCCCTGACTAGTTTTGTTTCTTCCAGGTTAATTGCCATTTTTACTGCCATATGATCAGTAAAGGGCGCTGGAAATGCTTCTATGGATGTTATATTTTTTATTTGATCTGTATTTGTATATAACCTATCGATTCTCGATCCAGATTTATTATTAAAATATGTAAATATTATATCCTGTCTCTTCTGTAACCAAATATCTTTCAAATGCAATTCTTCAATTAATGTTGCAAGGGCTGGACTCTTTTGATAAGCTCCTAAACAATCGCTGGGATTTAATACCTGATTAAAATCACCCCCAAATAATATTTTAGATTCATTTAACGGTAGCAAATATAAAATGTCCTGATTATAAAATTGTTCACGGACCTGTCTATTTTGATTGCCTGATGGGGCATAAATATTCACAAAAGTATAGTTCTTACTTTGAAAGCTAATGCCTCTCCCATCTACTAACTTTTTTACATTAGTAATGGTTAGGCCGTTTCTAACAAGTGTTGCTGTCCCACGGCCATTGATACCAGTATTAACTATCGCTTCGTAACCATATATTGATGGAAAGTCACACATACAAACTTCCTGCAAAAACAATACGTCTATGGAGTGTACCCGTACAAATTCTTCTAACATTTTACATTTTACAGGCGAAAAGATTCCATTAATATTAATAGTACATATTCTAGTGGCATATACCATTAATAAATGAATAATATAGCACACAGTTAATAGTACTTTCCGATCGTCCCTCATAACGTTGAAAAAAAAATGCAAACAACAAATGAAATATCAAATTAAATTTCCCTTTTTAGGGTTTACTTCTTCTGTTCATTACTCTATTCATACCTCCTACCTCTCTCACTGATCTCCTCTTCGCTACTGTGTTCTCGCTACCTTTCGAAGTATTTTTCGTCCGTTTTTTTGCACCCACCTGCTGAGATTTTTTCCACTTTGACACTGAAGTGACACTTTCGTCACTTTCTTCTTCTGTATTCAATTCACTTTCCAGCTCACAGTCTTTTGATGGTCCCTTGTCCTCCTCTTTTGGGCCGTTGTCCTTTGCAGCTGGGATGGGAGGAAGATCAACTGAGTTTCCTTCGTCCTGCATCTGGTCATCCTGCATTTCTTCACTTCCTTTTTCCTCTTGTTTGTCTAGGTGGGAAGTTCCCGGTTGTTTTGTGTCCATCGGTAATATTTTCTGGTTGTGTTCTTCCTTTGTGGTCTCCGTATTTACCGGTGGGAACATTTCCACCGGGCGGGTGTCACTTGGCACATTCTTTATCCCCTTATCTTTCATTTGTTCTTTTATCACATTTTGTAGACCTTCCGACCTGTTTTGATTATTATCTGGTTGGAACTGATTTGTCACGTTCGAGGAACTCCCCCTTTCCACTACTATATCACTATAATTTCTCTCTCGGTTTTTATTCACACGAAGCGTTGTTATCTGACGACTATCACATTGCCAGCTATCGTGTCCTTCTTTTCCACACACCCTGCACGTTCTCGGCTGTCCGTCGTATATCACATGGCATTGATGAGATTTTACTGTAATGAACGACGGAATCGGTTTTTTCAGTTCCATTTTTACTATTCTCACCCCGTTGTAAACTTGATATTTAAAGTTTTCAGACCACGTTTCTTTATCTATACATTCCACCTTCCCAAATTCCGTCATTTTTTCTTTCACACAGTCATCATCTAGTTCTAGTGGTAAGTTAAACACTCTTACCGCTTTTCTTTCCCTCCCCGCATCACTCAAAAGCACTTTTACAGTTTCACCATTATCATAACAAAAGTTTGTTTCCGGACCACATTTCTCTAATATTCGCGTCATTATAACTTCTCTGATACATTTTACGAAAACACATCGAAAATGCGTAGGTATTTGTATTCCCAAGATCTCATCTACGTGGAGTTGAAATTGTCCATGAATAAAGTCATGAATTTCTCGCGCCGACGGCCTCGGTGCCCCGAACGGAAAACGTATCTGGATGGTATTTTGTCTAATGATATTCATCTTTTTACTATTCTAAAGTACTTTTCCAATTCTACTTACTCGCCAGCCAACTGCACCAAACACCACAAGCAACACGCACACGGCACTCCCGCTCGTTGTTTCCTGAAGGCAACTTTTCACTGACCTTCACGGAGCAACTAGTTTCCGCGTCCGCTCTCTCTGAAGGCTTCCACGGAACTTGATTGAGCCACCGAACTGGAACTTAATATAAACTGTAATAATGTAGTCAGATGTCTTAAAATTTCCCTGAAGTTGTGGTATTTTTATTCGAAATTCCCTTTACCCTTTCGGCTAAAATTTCGGTCCGAAATTCCCTATAAAAGGGAAATTTCCCTTCATGTGGCAACACTGCTGCTGCTCGCCAACACCCAAGCAGAGAGCGTGGCTCAGCTCTCGGGATGTTCCCGAATTACACTTGTGTGTGCAAGTTCCCGTTCTCTCAAACTCTGCGGGAGGTTTCGTAATTTTTTACTCCCACACACTTCACACGTCTAATTTACACATAAATAAAATCACTTCACATTTAATTTATACACAAAAAAGAAAATAAGATAAAAACACTAATTATATACAGTATGTAACATTCTTATTCGTACTCATGGATTTTCAAAGAAAATGCTTTAATATCTGAAAGGAAATACACTCTTTTGAAATTGTTTCTTTACAATTCAATAACTAATATCATTAGGAACATAAAATCTTACCCAAATTCTGTATAACCTATGACAATAATAAATTAAATAAAACTGAAAGAGAAACATGACATTTCTATTCGTACACTTAATAATAATACGTATAAAAGAAAAAGCAAATTGACTGACAGTTCTAATACTTTGATGCGTATCCTTTGGCTTTAATTACTGCTTGACACCTGTTCTTCATAGAATTAACCAGTTTCCGACATGTTTCAGAGCTTATTATATTCCACTAGGCTTGCACAACAGTTTTCAACTCTTGTTTGGACTTGGCGCCTGCTTTATGAACTTGCTTCTTCAAAATTGCCCATAAATGCTCAATGGGATTTAAGTCTGGAGTTTGAGCTAGTGTTTGTAGTAGTTTGGACACATTCCATATTAGCCAATTCATGTTAACTCGCGCCTTATGCTTACTGTCATTGTCTTGTTGGAATCTGTAGATAGGCGGCATGTCCATTTTTGGGCACTCTGCTTTACATTGTTCTTCAATATGTCCAAATGAACATATACATCCATGATACCATCAATAAACTGGATGGTACCAACACCTTTGGACGACATACAGCCCCAAATTATTAATGACCCACCATCGTGTTGAAACTGTGTTAATGTGATCATTGTCTTTATTTGATTTTCTCCAGACCCTATTTATCCCATCTGACCCGTATATATTAATCTTGGACTCGTCTGACCATATGACACTATCCCAAAATTCCTGGTCCTTGTGGATGTGCTCTTTCGCGAATGAAAGACTATTCCTGCGATTCACCTTATTTACATACGGCCTCTTTCGCGATATTCTGCCATGATATCCATGCTTCCCAAAGGCACGTCGGACAGTTTGATCGGACATCATCTTGCCAGCAATATTTTCTACTAACGGTCGTAACTGAGGAACGCTTAGTCGGGGGTTTTCTAGCACTATTTTTAAAATAAAGCGTTCATCACGTTTATTCAACCGTCTCTCTTTTGGTTTTCTCGGCACATTCTGTGTTGAACCTTTCTCTCTAAATTTGTTTACTATGTATTGAACTGTTGAGTGTGATTTATTGATTGTTTGTCCAATTTTTCTTAACGAATAACCTCTAAGATCCAAATTTATAATAACATCCTTCAGATCGGAACTAAGTTCCTTCACCTTGCCCATTTCTAACACGCTGATAGATAGACGATAGGCCTACAACAATACCTACGCCAGCATTCCGCTTGACGGGGAGCGCGCCTGCATGTTCAAACTTGTTAAGAAGTTGCAAACTGAACGAATTCGCCCGAATAGCGGTGACACTGTATGCGAGGAAGATTGAAACTCTTGCCTGTACGAATAACAATGTTGCATGAAACAGCGTGTTTTTCTCTTCTCACACAAATTATATGCTCTGTCTATACACTTTGAACATTCATTTTTATTGACATTTGTTGGTGAAACCTTAATTAACATTAATTTCCAGGTACATATGAAAACGATTATATTTACTAGTAGATACGACTTTTTTCCTCGGAAATTCTATGTGTACGAATAACAATGTTACATACTGTACATTGTTCACTGAACAATAATAGTAGACTTATAGTAGTAGCAGTAGTAATAATAATAATAGAAGTATCAGACACGTTATTAAGAATTTTTTTAGATCCAAATTATTCCAAACTGAAAAGAATATTAATTTAATAGGGTGCCGCATTCTTTATTTTACATCATCTTAATTTAGATTGTTCGCCGTCCCCTGTGGACCTTTACGAATTTATGGAAAAAAAAACATTACGAAATGTATTTTTATTTGCATAAAATTTGGAATTGAGAATGGCAATCCCCCCCCCCCGCTAGCCTTGCTTCCTTTTTTACTTCAATGTTTGCCCTTTGTTCAAAGTTGCCCCCCCCCCCCCACACACTGTGGTTGCACCACTGGCTATGTTCCATCTGCCCCAGACGCTGCGGTATCAGGACAAAACGCGAAGTGCGCGGCAACTTCATCTTTGTTAAAATCCCCTTCTGCCGCACTAGATCCCCATCAACGAACTTTAACCTTTCTTCGGGAACTTTCGGCTCCTCGACAAAGTCTGAAATGGTACTTTACTAAACATGTTGCGTGGAACATACAGAACGTTCTAACAGATAAATTACCTGTCACGATACAACTCGCGTTAAATAATTTCCCTATCACCATGGCCGTAGGCAGGAAAAAATTTCGGGGGGGGGGGTTCATTCATAATTGTTCCCATGGGCGTCGCCACAAATTTGAATAATAGAAATAATAACAATAATTGTACAATAATAATTAAAATTTCATAATAATAAAACAATTTTATTCCATAATAATAATAATACTAATAATTATTATTATTATATTATTGTTATATCCTTGAGGGGGCTTACTCAATCCAGCAGATGAGTGAATATCCAGCACAAGTTTCTTTTTTTTTTTTTTTACGTTTCATACAGTGTGTACTGAAATGCACAATTATTATACTTCGTCATTAAACTTTAGATACCTTCAAGAGAAAAGCTTTAAAAGTTAGATGGAAATTTTAGTCATAAAATTTTTGTTGTTTGACTTTAAAATTAAATTTTTGGAATTTTGAAAAGTGTGGAACCAGTTATTCTCTTTAAAAACTTAGCCTGGTGCATGGATTGTAACCTCAATCGCGAAAGTAAAGCGCTACGAAACTGGAGGCACTAGGTTTGAACTCCTATCAAGGGGGATTTTCGACTTTATCGGACAGGGAATTTAAAAGCTGGAAAGGGAATTTTGGGACAATCATAAGGGAATCTTCAGTCTATATTCCTTGTGACGCAGGAGCAACACTGGAAAGATGACAGCAGAAGTGATAATGGAGGGGTCGCGGGTGGGTTACGATTCTGAGAATAAATCCTGTTTCACTCAAGTTTCAGAATTCCAAATGTATGAAAATTCTAGCTCCATCGTTTCAACATTGTCTCAATGTATTTTTGTGATGCTTCGAAAAAAAAAATGAAAATTTGTTACACATTTTGGTTTCTGAACTTCCATTAATCCAACATGTCAGAAGTTTCGGGGGGGGTTGAACCCTAGAAACCCCCCCCTCTAAATACGGCCATGCCTATCACGACCTGATGTTATCTTGCAAGCACCTAAATTTTTTGTTCCATTGCGACTTGGAGAATAGAGGAACAACAAGTCGGCGGCCAATGAAATCATTTAACAACAATGCCCCCCCCCCAAAAAAACTCACTGAGCTGTAGGCAAAATAAAGGAAAGCACAAACAGATCACTTAAAACAAAACAAAAAAAGAAACAATTCTTAAGAACGATACTGACGAAAGAAAAGACAACGCCCTTTGATGTGTATAGAGACTGCCGACTGCACAGGAAAATATATGCGGCTTCTCTTTTAATGCTTGGCTGTTTCGCGCGCTCCATGTGATTACCACATATGACACTGTAAGAGTTACGTAATGTTTTTGTTAATGTTAAAAGTTTTGAATACAGGGTGCGGAAGAAAATTAGGGGGGCGCAAGCACCCATTCGCGCCCCCCTAATAGCTGAAAAGCTACAACCAAATATACATTTATATATATATATATATATATATATATATATATATATATATATATATATATATATATATATATATATATATATAATAAAACAATGGTTCTCGTCGCACAGCACATACCTGCTAATCCTGTCCTGTCATGAGACGTACTTCCAATACTTCATGTCGTACTTCTGGTAATCCTCGTTAATTCAGAACCAGTAATCACTTTTCGACGTTTGTAGATACTACGAAGTCTTCTTCGTTTCTACGACGTGCAGCTGGCAGCCGACGTGCGAAATTGCAGAAGAGGTGTGACGTACTGCCAGACGACTCCACTCCAGTGTTGCCACAATCTGTAAGCACAATTTCCCTTTGCAAGGGGTAAAATTTCCCCTTTTCGCCCAATTTTTCCCCTTCATCTAAAGAATTATTAATAATAATAATAAATATTATCGTTGACCCATGTTCGTATGTATGTATAAAATGTTAAACAATTTAACTTTTAAATGCTACGAGGCCAGTGGTCCAGGTTCGAATCCCGGCCTGGGCACGGCTGTTTGTGAGTGTTGAGCACATTGAATGTTGTGCATTCAAAGATAGGGAGGGGCCCATTAGATGGTTTCATACATTTGGTTTACTTTACTTCGCTTTTATGCCACTTTTGGATAACTACGAAGATGAGCAGGAGTGAAGATATGATGAAATTGATGACGGAACACTCACGAAGAACACTCATGCCCAGGTCGGGATTCGAACGCGGGATCCCTAGTAGATGGTCATTACTCATTAGTGTATGTTGTTATCATAATTCCTCCTATTGCCACCGTAAACTGGTCGATTAGATATGAGGAATAAACAGAATCAACAACAAAAAAAAACAACCTATTGTCTCAAGGGGATTCGTTCCCCCTTTTAACGCATATTGCACGTTCTCATCAAAATTTAACTCTTACGTGCAGTTCCGATTAGCGTGCCTTGAACACAAAGCTGACAAATCAAACTTTAAAAAACATTACTAGCCTGTTAAACTTGGTGATAAAAGACAGAATATTTGAGTCTTCAAGAATATAAGGCATAATATATCCAAAAGCCTGGTAGTTGAGAGGGGCGATCGCCCCACCGCCTCCCCCTGTAGATCCGCACCTGCATCACTTCAAAATCCAAGAATTTGAACGAAAAAGAGCCTCACATTTGAACATTACGGTATGAAGAGGTAGTCCAGGCTTTGAACCCAGCATACGCCACTGTAATTTTACTAGTTACTTATAAGTTATAAGAAGTACCCGTGCTGCAGCTACTCATTTAAAAAGGGCACTGTAATTGTGTAACAAGTAGCTCCATTACTTCGAAAGACTGACTTGTCCATGTTTAGAACAAAAGGCATTTAGGAAAATTTAAAAAAGTGAACATTCGACGGTTTCTTACGTGCATTGGACAGGAATCATTTAGCAAATTGATTTGCAATTGTTTCACGTATGAACTGTATTTCTTACATGAAGATATTTCCAAATCTTCGCTGCGAGGTGGTAACTTACTTCGCTGCATTGGACTTCAGTTGCTTGAAATACGCACACAAAGGGGGAAAAACAACTTATATATATATATATATATAAATGTATATTTGGTTGTAGCTTTTCTGCTATGCACCAGTTACATTTGTTTTACATTTCATAATTTTATAATATAATATTTTCTCTCACAATATAGTTGTTAAGTACATATATTATTTTCTTAGTCGTGTTCTTCAAAAGTGTTGACAATGCGTATGTCCTATTATATCCTGCTTCTTTTAGGTCTCTAAAGAAATAATCACGCGTAGTTGCATTAAGATGACATTCAAATATAATATGATCAGGTGTTCCTTCAGTTGCACCACACTGACAGATTGGGGATTGAACAATCTTCCTAGTGTACAGGTCTTTAAGGGCTATACCTGCCGCAAAATTAGTTTGGTATTGATACTTGTGAACCACGTGTTGAAATCGGGTCTACGTCACTGCGGGAGGGTGGGTTGCTGGCATGCGAGCCAATCAAAATCTTCCCAGTGCTTCACCCAAGCCCTGGTTACCTAGCAACAGAAAAAGTTTTTCTCGGTGTTGCCGCTTATCGGGCGATTCTTCCTGCGATCAGATTTCATGTTGTTGGGAGAGGACGTGTTGTTTGTTTGTTGCGTTGCGTTACTGTGATATTTTAACCAGTCCGTTTGTTTAGTGTTTATTGAATTTAGAGTATTCTTTGTTGTATATAGCGTGTTGTTTTAGTGTGTTATTTTTTGTACATAATTTTCTGTGTTCTGCTTGAGTGTGTCGTGTGCTTGTGTGAAGAATGTCAAGCACAGGAGGCAATACTCGAGATGACAATGTACCAAAGAGGCCATGCACTAAAAGAAAAAGGAATTCTTCTCAAAGGACAAACGCGGGAGATGGTTTGTTCTGAGCGCAAATAATTTGAGCAAGAGAAAAACAATGGGGGGTCGAATCATTTCTGTAAACAAAGTTCTGGACAGGACTGCTGCTGCTTTCGGCGTGTCTAAGAACACTATTGTTACCATAAGGAAAGAAAAATATAATGTGGTAGAAATAAATAAATGCGAGGCTTCAAAATTGGAAAGCCCAGGAAAGAAGAGGAATATGAGTAAACGCGTGACAAATTTAGATACTTTTCAGCAAGATGCTATTCGTCGCCATATTTACTCTTATTATAGGAGGAAAGATCATCCCACTGTTGGGAAACTGCGCGTTTCGTTGAAAGATTCGGCATTTTTTCAAGGTGAGGAAACATCTTTAAGGACAGTCATAAAATATCTGGGATTCTCATACAAAAAAAAAAATAATGGACCCAAAGTAAAGTATGGAGGCATATGGAGATGTGGAGGTAGAGCTCCACACATTCTCGACCTCGACCTAGGCCATATTATGGAGGTGATGCGGTGATGTGGTTCACCAACCGCCTTTACCACAAGTTTGCCCCAGGTACTCACTTGGACTGAGTCGACCCCGGAGCCGCTCGGGATATTTGAAAAAGTTCCACAAACCACCGCGGGTCTCACGCGTGAAAATCAGACGCCCCACCAACTGGACTTTGTGCACTTCAGTTGCGGTATAATTGAAAGACGGGCAGACTTTAACGGCGACTTCGGAAAGAAATGGTTATTGAAAGTGTATATACAGAATGGATTGAAAAGGTAACCTGTAAACAATGCTCGTTTCATTAATTCGTTCATGTTGTAAGGGAGATGGAAATGAATAGAAAAAAAAACAATAACACATTCATCATTGTTGTCATCATTGTTATTCCATTTTCCTCGAAAAACAATAACACATTTCATCATTGTTGTTCCTTTTCATAACACGTTTTCCTCGACACAGCGTCAGACGGCTGCAGCGCGTACTGTACCGCATGATATGGCAACACCGTGACGCGTGTTCCTTCAGCTCTCAATACCAAACTAATTTTGCGGCAGGTTTTTTTTTTTTTTAGGGTGTAATTTAGCCGACATCTAAGAAGGCTTGTTAAAGAGTTTCGTGAAAGTTTAATATTTTGATGCCAAGGTTCTTCAGGTATAAGTGGTTGAATTGAATAGTATTTTTCCCATTAGTCTTCCCTGTAATTGTCCATTGTTTCTGCCAACTTTTCAACAATTCTGTTTTAGCATGTGACTCTAGCGCTTTAGCAGAAAATTTAAACCGAAGGGATCGGTGACTTGATTCTTCAGCTGCGTACTTGGCTAATGCGTCTGCTATGTGGTTCCCTTCTATGGATGTATGCCCAGGAGTACAGACAAAAGAAATACTGTAACCTGAGTTGGTTAGTTTGTGATACAAAATTTTTATGTTAACAATGTACCAGTCTACATAGTAATCAGCTGTTATCGATCCCAGGGAGTGTAAGACTGACGCTGAATCAGTGGCGATCACTACCCTCTTCAGGTTTTTCTCCTGTATATACAACAATGCTTGACGAATAGCAAACGCTTCCGCCGTGAATATTGAAAATTCTGCTGGTAATGGTAGATTTTGTATTCCATTAGATTATTGCAATATATTGCAGCTCCAGTGTTACCAGTTGCGGACTTTGATGCGTCTGTATATACTATGTAAAAATCTTCATGCACTACAGAGTGTACATATTCCATGAATATGTTATTCACCATACTTGGCATTGACGTTCGTGTATCTTTATCTGGATATGGAGGAAAGTGAACGGGAAGTATTGTTGCTGATTTAAAATAGTCTGTCGTAAAGCACGGAGACGTTGAAAATCTAATAACTTTCGGTATGAAATCCTTAATCGACTTGTATGCTGTGAATAAGATTGGAAGATTTAATTTATATTTAGCTGTATGGTTTGATGACATTAAGGCTTGTAAAAGTGATAATTTTGGTATTATCGGACTAGATATGGAAGACATCTTTTTCATTAAGAATTTTCTCGCAATATATTGTGCCCGTAGATGGAATGGTAGTTCTCCTGCTTCAACAAAGGTAGCATGTTTTGGTGTTCCTTTCCATAGACCAAAGATTCTACATAAACTATGATATTGTATAGAAGATATTTTCCCAAATGCCCAATTTAGATTATTGTTAATCAAGAAGGAGCCATATTCTAATCTTGAGTGTAGCACTTGCTTGTGAACAATGTGGAGTAGTCTAGGATCTGCTCCCCACTTTTTCTTGACTGTGAGACATTTTATAATGTTAAACGCCTTAAGCGCCTTTTCTTCCACGTGTTCTACTTGGGCTTTCCATTTCAATTTATCATCCAACATAATGCCAAGAAATTTGTGTGTCTTAGTTTGTTTTATGTGTGATCCATTAATGTCTAACACAACTAGAGTTTGTAATCTTTTTCTATGGAACACAATTACAGATGATTTTTCTACATTAATGTTTATGCCATTGTTACCACAGGATGTGCATATTTCGTTTAAAGCCAGTTGTGTTTTCTCTATACCATCAGATAGATTCTTTCTGCTTTTGTATATAACAATATCATCTGCATATTGCAATAATCTAGAATACTTCAATACTTGTTTACCAAGATCATAAGTATACAAATTAAATAATGTTGGACTGCACTGGAAGTCACATCTTTCCACAACGGTAGCGAGCAACTTCTGCACTCTAGCAGTAGCATTCGCAACTAACAAGGTGGATTTTCTGTAGGTTGGTCTGTGCGGGATATTCACGAAACAAGATTAGGTTTCGTCATCGCATGTAGGCTCTTGGTACTCTGAAGAATAGTATCATAATTTTAGCAGTTTTATGCAATATAATTACCACTTAAATTGTAAACTTACGTTAAATCAGAGACTGAACCGGGAAGAAATAAATATTAAAATTCAGGATAATAGATTAATAAATATTTTCCGGTTTTCACTCCATCTTGTGAATATTGTCGATACTAGAAATGTTCACATGTTATATTATAAGCTTCGTTGTGGTTTGGTGTAACGTCAGTCTGTTGAGTAAGGTCAGTAAAATCATAGCAAGTACTCGGTTAAGTACATTTGTTAAGTGATATTACGTGTGTTTTTTTAAAAAAAATTCCTTAACTTTGTATTTGAAAAGAGGATGGCATTACAATGCACTAAAACATAAAAATATGATAGTGTCAACAATCCTGCATTGAATTACCCCTGTAAATTATTAACTCGATAAAATGTTCTATATAATTGTTGTCTTGTGCAAATTTACGAGGGACTCCAATATATGTCACTTGCTACATGCCATCCCCGATAAGTTAGCGGTTGCGTCTGTTAACTTCTTGCAACCAAGTAATCTTCTATTCGATTCCCGTGATAATTACATCTCAGTGGTTGAGATATCAAGATCATAAACTCTTGTTAGCAAACTCGTTTTGAGAATTTCCAAACTTTAGCATTTTTTTCTTCCAAACTTGCTATGACTCGAACTCACAACTCGAGATGTTGAAACGTGCTCGGATTTTTTTTAAAAAAGTACTATCTTCAAAACGGGGTTACAAGTTGGTTGAGTGGATAAGGTTGCCCACTCGCAGCTGGTTATCCTGACTGAGGCTTGTCGTCATCGTTTTTACCCAGAATAATTTTCGTTCTCTCTTATTTTTATTATTATATCTTTTGTCCTTTCATCTATTCGCCACCGTCCATCAAATGGTGCTAACAAGGATTGCTAATACGTGACGTCATCCTTGCAACTCAATATCCAAAAGGCTAGGGCTAGGTAATGTAGTTTATATTCAAGTTTTAGTTATGCTTTAAATTGTCATAAATTGTGTGCACAGTCATCTCTACTCGAGTTGTTTTAAACGCTCATTTATGTATTTGTCTTGTTGAATATAAAAGAATAAAACAGAAAGAAATAAAGGAAGTTTTATTCAACAGAGGGTAATGTTGTCTGGCCTTCTACCGAGGGTGAAGAAAAAGTTGAAGGAAAACTGGAAAGAATGGTGCAAAGGTGAATTTCAAAATGCAGGCAGCTTTTATCAGAGGATAGCTAATTTCAATAGAATCAGGCCTTGGTTTACAAAAGTTCAAGGTACAAGGAATGTGATAGTACTACTAAATCGCATTAGGTCAGGACATACAACTACTAAAAGTCATTTACAAACGATCCGGATTGTACAAAACCCAAACTGTACATGTGGCAACAAGGAAGATATACACCATATCATATTTGAGTGTAATACAACCTTGGTGACAATGAAGTTCGACCAGAAAGGAATACGTGATTAAATGCACAGAAACATAGGCGGTGGAATGGGTGACCCGCAGAAGTGACGCATGTGTGTAAGAGGAGGCGTGTGAGCAGGCAAGAATCGTGATCCCAGCATGTTGCACCCAAGGGCACGTAAAGAACGAAAACGGGGAATTATACGCGTGACATTGAACTTCGACCAGGCACCAGACCCATACGGAAAATTCCAGATAGTGGTGCATTCGATGGAAGCATGACGTCACGGACACGATAAGGCAGTCCGCCGTATATAAGCGCGTGCTGTGCACCGAGGAACCGCAGTGCATCATCACCATGGCCAGGGGCAAACCTATTGACAACACCGTGAGTAGAAGAGTGGTGGAGTTGCAACGGGGTGGGCTCAGTGAACGGAAAATAGGGCGTCAACTGAACTTACCCAAGTCAACCGTCCACTGCATCATCAAACACCACAAAAATACGGGTACTACAGAGCCAGGTAAGGCCCCCGGTCGAAAACGCCTGCTGAGCGTGCGTGACCTACGGATATTTAGGCGCTATATCCAGACCAACAATCATGTTTCTGCGGCCGAATTACGACTGTGGACTCGAGAACGCTTTCACATTGAAGTGTCAACCAGAACCATTCGCCGTTACCTACAGCGATGCGGTTACCGAATGTACAAGGCGAAACGTAAACCCTTCCCTTCCATGTTGAACAAAGGCAATCGACTACGGTGGGCACGAATGTACTGGGGATGGACATTTCGGCAGTGGAACAGTGTTTTGTGGACGGACGAATCCATTTTCAATGTTGTGTACGGGAAAATACGGAAAACAGTCATTTGTCGGAAGGAGGAACAGAATGAAGCAAAATGTTATGCACGTCGGGTACAGAAAACCGCGTCAGTGATGGTATGGGGATGCATGACGGCATCTGGGGTTGGCCCACTACACGTCTGTGAGGGCATTGTGAATGCACACGCCTATACACGCATGCTGGAGCGGCATCTTCCCACAGTGCGAAGGCACCTGTTCCACAGGCGGCGTTTCAACTTTCAACACGACAATGCCAGGCCTCATACAGCGCGGCTGACAAGAGAATGGTTGACTCGCCATCACGTGCGAACTCTGCCATGGCCACCATCGAGACCCGACCTCTCGCCCATTGAGAATGTGTGGCGTGTTCTTAAGCGACGTGTGCAACAGAGGGGACCCACGACAGTGGCTGCTCTTATCGCCTGCCTGCAGGAGGAATGGCACCGCATCGATGTGGAATACCATGAACGACTCGTCCGCAGCATGCCCCGACGCATTGCCACAGTTATTCGCCGACGGGGCGGTGTCACACCATGGTAAACAGGATCCCATCTAACAGTGGTCGAACTTCAATGTCACGTGTAGATGGACGAAAATGTTTTATTTTGTGTGGACACCATACATTGCTGCGTTGCAGCGGAAATTTATGTTTTCCTTTGTTCCATGTAGCCTGCTGAATAAAATATGTTCAGCATATGCATGTGTTCTCCTTCTTTCACAACGCACTCCTATATTTGTGACTGGTCGAACTTCATTGTCACTAAGGTTGTAGATACACACAAGAAAGAGAGACATACTATAAAACTCTTATAAACTGTGAAATTCCTTTTCCTCAGTGTTTGGAATCTTTCATTTGTGAACCTAACCTTACAGTTCGATATACAGGGTCATCCCTTTGGGATGTCAGAAAAGTAATCAGTTATATACAAGAGGTTAATGTACGTATCTCCGAGCAGCTTGTTGTAATATAAGCAGAAAGGATGTAAGTTTCGAGTGAAAGGAGGTTTACAGACTTCAGCCACATGGCGGCGCTAATGTGCATGGTAACAAAAGTGGTGATCACGTTACAACAGCGCACACAGTATGTCATATGGTATGCAAATTTTTCGACTATTACATGCATGCTACTGCCGCCATGCAGCTGAAGACTGTAAACCTCCACTCACTCGAAATTTACATCCTTTCTGCTTCTATTACAACAAACTGCTCACAGATATCTACATTACCCTCTTGTAGATAACGGTTTATTTTTCTGGCATCTCAAACGGATGACCCTGTATATTGTTATCTTTTTTAGAAAATATCGCTTAACTATTTAGTAGAAACAAACTATTGATAGTGTCTTTTAATAATAATGTACTAAAAAAATGTAGCGGTAATCGCAAGTAAAATGTAAAAAAGTAAATAAATAATGTTGTCTGGAGCTATACTTTGCACATGTCTATTGCCTATAAATGGAATAGCACATCACATTATACTAGGTAACGTTTTTTTTCTTTTTCTTATTATTAGACTATTATTGAGATGAAAATTAGGGGTGATGAAGGGGGTGTGGACCTGACAAGAACAGGTGGACAAGCACCCCTTCACTCATCCCCTTGTGCTGCAAATGGCAGGACGTTTGTTCTAATTGTTTTTTTGCAGGAAGGAAACCAGAAGAATATTATTGACAGAAATGCTTTCTCAAAGATAAACGACAAGGAAAATGATTCCGATTCATAATCCTGACTTATATCCAGTGATGTGCCGTAGACTATAAGTTTACGTCTACATGCGTTGTCTACGCATAGATTACATTGGGCTGTAGTTTACATAGACTACGTAGACAATATAAATTGCATTAAAATTAATTTTCAAGGATTTCATGAAAGGAAAGTGACATTTTCAACTATATTGGTTCCTAACGAACTAAAAAGAATCCTATTTACAACAAAATTTCTCTTCTCTTCCATCATCAACTATGGAAGAAGATAAATAGTATGCAAGGAAGACAACAGATGGCAGTCGGGATCCAAGAGTGGTCTTTTTTCCATAAAACACTAGAATATTTCCTTTATTAGGTTTCTTCCTAGGTGAGAAATTGTTCGAATTTGGAAGAAAGAGCATGAAAAGTTATCCTTACACATCAGCAACTGATACGCAGTATAATTTTCTTTTAATTCCACGGCGCCCTTTGCTAAGTTATCACCTTTCGCCATGTTGTTTACATAGATTACATAATCTACTTGTATAAAATAGTCTACGTGTAGAATGTAGACTATCGTTATTTACACGTAGATGCACATCACTGCTTATATCACAGACTCAAGGTGGATTTTCTATAGGTGGGTCCGTCCGTGATATTCAAGGAATATGATTAGGTTATGTCATCACGCATAGGCTCTTGGCACTCTGAAGAACACGAACTTTGCTGATTGACGCATTCAGCACCCAACAGTATCGGCCACTTGCTTTATATTATAAGACAAAATACCACTAGCATATTTTGTTACTAGTTCCAGCACATGAAAAACGCTGTAAAATAAACATTAAAAAATACCATACTTTTGTATTTCACTATGAAATGATTTATTCACATAATTACACATTGTATGTACAGTATTAACTTTCAATCGCAATGTACAATATGGTACAAACTCTCTTCGATACTTTCATTCTGCATATGAACATTCATACCACTTTGAAACAAGAACATTTTTAGGAATAAAACAAGAACAACAAAAACAGTACGAAAAATACAACATTATTAGCGTTGTCATAAAACTTAGTGACATCTGTGTTATATCTAGAAAATAGTGCACTCTCCGATACTCACACTAATTTTTTTTATAAAATCGTTTTTTGTTTTATCTAATTTTTTAGTTTTCTTTATCCTTGTCCTTTTTCTTAAACATTTATTGAGGTATTTGGCACAGTTCATATAGTTTGTACCTGTGAAGAGTTTGAACACAAATATTTGAAAATTAAATAAGAATCTAGATAAAATTTTAGTAACATTAACAAAACAGTAATCGAAATTACGTATACATTGTCATTGTCAGTTGTTAAAAAAGAAACTAAAAATATTAAAAAATATATAACAACAATTTTTTTGTTCGATTACAGATAAAAGCAAAAAGTAAAGAATTTTTCACATCTCTCTTTTATAAACTTATATATATATATACACAGTAGAAAAATATATATCAACCTCATTCAGTCAAGCTATGTCTTTGTAGAGGTTGATTGGAAGACATATAGTATCGTAGAAGAGCTAAACACATCTTCACAATTCACTGGTATTAAAATAATAATCAGAATAATTATAACAAATACACTTACTTACACATATCCAATTATTCAAGAGAAAGACTAGTTGGTTGGTAACCATTCCTAGATATGGTATTGACATGGTAATCAAAGATGTTTAACAACGTTTAAGATGTGAGGTGACGACATATAGCTATTAATTTTTGTCTTTATGATTGCATAATTCAATCCCAGGAACATTGTTAAGTATTTGTACAAATTATTCATATTTTGTTCATTGTTAACATTTTAATTCCTATCATTGAAAAAATAACATACCTAGATATGTTTAATTTCAAGGATCAAATCGTATTGACTGAATATGTACTGAGTTTCTTTATTTTTATCTGGGAAATATATAATGTCATAATGTAAATACAATGATATTCCTATCTTTCCGTGTATACAATCGCGAGAAACAACATGCTATTAACACAAATACAGTGTCAAAAGACTTATTGAAAGTTTATGTAATCAGAACTAATAACAATTAAAAACCAAATGTTTAAAAAGTTTATGCGTCATCCAGTCCCAAAGACAGGTTATAATTTTGATCATGTATTTAGATATCATTGGTTTTAATGTTCAAAAGTGTTAGCAATTGCAAATTGCATGCAATCTTGAATTGCAAATTATAGAAGTATTTTGTATAGCTTACTTGATGGTTATTCGTCATGCATTTCCAAGTGTATAAGGAGAGAGAAAATAATTTTTGAATCTGCGAAGTGTCACAGAACTAAATCGATTTTCTTCAAGAAAGACAGCCTTCAGGATTACAAACCAATGCTTGTACTAGGCACTTTTAAGGAGAAAAGGTGAAAGTAAACAAAAGAAAAAAAATTCAACCTGAGGAATATCTTGACATGTTTGAAGAATTTGCAACTTTGAGCGGTGTAAGTTCAGTGTAACATGTTGTGGATATCACACTTTGCACAGTGCAAGCAAATGTGTAAGTTCTACAAGCATGTCTAAAATTAGTGTTATAGCAGTATAAGAAACAGCTATTTATAATCTTAGACAAGTAGGATACCATGTAAAGTATAGAATGAATTTAACTATGAAGCAGGGGCTGAAGAATGAGATAGAATTAGATTTTCTTTCAAGGGAGAAAGAGATAGGCTACCATTGTTACTTTCAGTACCATTTGGTGTACACTTATGAGTGTATATCTAGCAACATCTTTCATTCATTTTTTTGGTTTCTCTCACTTATAATAAATGTCGTCAACACTGGTATTCAGTTTTAGGAGGAAAATGACGCATATCTTCAGCGACTCCTTGCACTTTGAGCGTCAGACCATATCTTCGGAACACAACCTACCGTCTTCACAACCGGAACTTTTAAAAATACATTCCTTCTGAACTGAAGCGCTGTTCTCAGCGTTCTCATCGATATCACTAGCGCACCATCTTCAGAACGGTATCTTGCACACATCACATTTGCCTAAAACGCAATAAACACGGCCTTTGGGCAAGATATTGTCGAGAAACAAACGCACGTCGCAAAGACGTCTGTCGTTTCGATTTCTCACAAAGCTCACAACGCGGAGCTTGCAAATGTCACTAGGAGTTGACAACGTAGGAAATCCAATCAACCGTGTGTGCTACCCTGTGGTATATGCCAGGTTGGCCAACTTGTGCACAGGAATAACCAGCCGAGACGATGCCTATCAGATACCATCGTCCAGCCTTCTCCAGCATGAGAGGACCCCCGGAATCTCCCTGGAAAGTACAAGGAAAAAGAAATCAAATTTATGATTTAGATTGATTGAAACTTTGTTCATATGTGTTTTAACCTTAACTACAAGGGAGAATCAAATAAAACCCTTAATTTGTTTTTGTTTTTAATCTGGTACATTTCTGTATGTAGGGCTCCACAAGTTCGCTGCATTTTAGCACAGACCTATTGCTGATCTACATATATTTTCAACTTTGAGTTACACCTTAGGATGAATAAGTCTTTGGGGTCCACGTGCAGTCACTTTATGTCCACTGCGAAGGCCTTTCCACACATCTGCCTGCAAACTGAGGCCATTGTCGAACTTTCTCCTCCATTAGTAAATTTGCTGGTGTGGTAAGCATGCACAAAGATATTGAATTATCATTTGCCGAGAAATTTCTGTAAATTTTAGGCTGACAGAGGGCAAGAAACCACTCATCTTCACTGTTGAAAGTGTGTAGAGGAGGCGCCATTTTTAAAGTAACAAAAATGTCATTTTGAAGCTCACTTAATCAGTGTTGCAACCATGGGATTGTCTTATAAATAGCAGTTGATACCTCATGTAAATTTTTATTGGACTTTTAAGTTTTTTCATTTGACTCTTGTAAAATACTATTGACAGTCTCTCAAACTGCGATGAATTTATCTTTTACTTTATTTGTCGCACCCTTTCAACCACAAGTGTATCTGTCTCCATACCCTTCAGTTGGGGTGTTGGCTACATGCTGTCAAGGTCACGAGATTTTGCTTTTCCTTTTCAAATCTTCTTGAATTCTATTTCGGCGAGCGGTCTGACAGACTTTAGTTTGTCGTGTGTTTTTTGTTACGTTGGGTTTCAAAAGGCTCATAATTCATTTTCAATTTCAGCAAAATATTAAATATTATGTACTTTGAACTACCTCTCTTCTGACAACATAAAATTGTAGAATTTTTAAGAATTTGGAAATTTAAAAAATAAAGGAGCCACTGTTGCAATTTTTGATTGATTTTCTTCCTCTTTGCATAAATTACATTACGTTTCTCTAACTAAACAATAATGATTAAAAACTGCTTTACAATAGTCTTCTATAACCATGTCAAGTCACGTAAAATGCGTTAGAAGTTGAAAATAGCAAAACAGCTGTCTGTCAGACCCTTCCATAGTAGCTGGGTGGGTCATTATAAGCGGCCATAGTACTAAAGGGTTAACAATGAAACTAGGTCTACGCACAAAGTAATAAGCCAAGAAATGTGCAAACTAAGTCTTCAGATATGCATCCAAATTTACGTATAATACATTACCCTTCGTAGATAAGATTTTGCGGGGGCAAATGTGGCGAAAACTGGGTGGCAACTGCCCCCTCGCTGCCACTGCATAAACCTTATGTAAGTGTATGTATGTGTGTGTATTACTAAGTATATGATCATTAACTTTGAATAAATATTATATCTGATTTTGATTGGAAGAATTATATATTATTTATTTCGCATAATTCCCGAGTGCGTGTGCAAGTGAATTGAAAGACAGCAAAAATTAAGCTTTTCAAATTGCAAGGAAGATAACAAAAGATAAGACAAAAATTAAAGAATAACAAATATGCAAGTTGACATAAACTTACTTACAAGCATACAAGTGCATTATAGCAATAATAATGATATGATTATGATGTTAGTACTAAATTAATTGATGAAATACCAATTTTCTTCTACATTCATGAAAAATGGTGGTAATTTAGTCGCCACCCCACTTGAAGAGACATAGGAAGAATGTTAAAGCAGGGTTGTTGAGGGTTCAGATACCCATAAATTCTAATGGGTTCTATTGGGTTTCACAGCAGGACCGGAAATTTTTTCTCGCACAATTTGAATTCGGTTCAAGTTGCGTATTGTTACATTGAAAAAATGTCCCTGGACCGTATTTAAATTGATGCGGGAAAAAAGGTTCCTGGACCTAATTGAAATACCTTACAGATAAAAAGGTTCTTTACGGTCCAGAACCCATTCACGCTTCCTGATTTTCTCTCCTGGACCGGAATTGAATTTAATTAAAATTTCTGAACCTTTAACAACCCTGTGTTAAAGGCTTTCTACTTGGTGCTGTTTGAAAGTCAATGGTGTAGCAAGACACCAAGAATGGTGCTGAACAATGTCAAATCATCAAAGGTGGTGTTCTCGTACACCAAGTTTTGAGTGTTTGCTACGCAAACCTTGAGGTTTTTTTGCACCGTACTTTTCACAGTGTGACATGCGCCACTGTTGCTGCATAAAAGAAGCTTTCCCTAAGTTGTGGAAACTAATAGGCCTACATGTGAAATAGCTACAGTTTTATTCTTGTTGTTATACCTGGAAAGAATCCTTTCTAATACATGTGAAATAGCTACAATTTAATTCTTGTTGTTAGGCTATACCTGGCAGGAATCTTTTCCACCTCCTCTGTAACCCGCACACATCATCTCATCGTAGATGACGACATTGATGCCCTTGGAGCGGTGCCATCTCTCGCAGAGTCTGTTGTCTATCACAGGCACGTCCACCGCTTGCAGGGTCTTTGGTCGAAGTCGCGAACCTGGAAAATGAACATCCAACTCACACATATCATAAAGATGCAACCAGATATTTACTAATACACGTAGTTACTACAAGTGATCGAAAATGAAGATGCCAGAAAGCATACCAGCAGTAAATTTTTAAATTTATTGGAGCTGATCGCACAAGTAGCTATGCAATGGCCAACAACGTACAGCTCACCGCTCACGAGAAAATCCCCAAACGAAGGATGACGGGGAGCGGGTGTGAAGGAAAGGATCGGTCCATTTGCAGATTGTAGGGGTAGCAGAAAGACTTTCGCTGCGGCTTTTCGAAGTGGGTGGGAGTTTATTTTGCGTCAATCAAGCAGAGCGTGTGTCCGCAGCAACAGTTTCCTGCTTTTCTTTCAGCGGCCAGAGTACTTTTGTATTGCTTATCCTGTGCATTATTTAGATTGTATTTCAAAGAATTTTAAAAGAATATACGGCAACGACTCTAGGGTTACCAGTTGACAAACTTTAAAAAAAAAAGGCATTTTTAGATTGCAAAATATTGTTAACTTTAGACGAAGACACACGTTTTGTGCTTACTGGTGTTTTGGTGGGCTTATAGATCACACCCCCCTGTAAAATAATTTTACACCGTTTCCGTATAACTAATAATAGGCCTCATTGTAGGCAAATGTTTTAATATTCCAATATTTATTCACTATGCTCCTAATATTATACGGTTGTGAAGCTTGGTCTCTTACTTTAAAAGAATAACATAATTTGACGTTCTGCCTCGGAGTTTTTTCTTCCAGGCCTAAAGTCAGGAAACTGTTTTTGTAAGACGTCACTAAAAACACATTTGCATTTTGGCATGGTTCAGATCGCTGATCTCCACTGCCATGTAACAACTAAGAGTACGGCAGTTAAAAAATACTGTTTATTTCTGAATTCTGACCTGAAACTCAAATCAAAGTAAGCCGCGGCGTATTGCATATTATTACCTATTGTCAGAAACTTGCTGATCACCAAGGTCCGCGGTAGATGTCACAAATGGTTTGAAATCAAAACCTCACGCGGTTCGGCGCTGACAACAGAAGAGACGCAAAGGTCCAACAATTTTTCTTTGTTGCAAGAAAAGTTTATTTTCTTTGCGCTTGCAACTGAGAGTGTCGTATTTCTTTACTTTGAAATTGAAAACGGAAACAATATTAACAATTGTTTACAAATAACATTTTGTTACTAATCTTGAAGTTAAGCAGCTGTCTATACCTCAAAAAATAGGATATTTCCAAATTTTCCTAAAAACCCGCCCGGAACATTTTTAGTACCTGAAAAACATGATTTGTCCGGGTAAAAGAGAACTTCTGGTAACCCTAAACGACTTACGTCGCTGCACTGGTTACAGCGAGCCCACATGTGTTTTTCACTCAACCTTCTCCTGAGTGGTCAGCTGTACTCGCTCTCTCCTTCTTGCACCTTTAAGTTGCACTCCTCCCCCCACCCAGTGTTGCCACATGACGGGAAATTTCCCTTTTGCAGGGAAATTCGGACCGAAATTTTAGCCAAAAGGGAAAAGGGAATTTCGATGAAGAATACCACAATTGCAGGGAAATTTTAAGGTCATCTGACTACATTATTACAGTTTATGTTAATTTTGAATTTCATATCCACATTTTTATGTTATTTATTTATTTTGCTATTCCTGCTTGTTTCTGCTCCTTTAAGTTTATTGAACTTGCTTTTATGCATCTTTGGATAAATAGTAACGATGAGGATTAACGATTAAATGGATTCCTGACTAGGATTCAAACCTGGGACATCTGGTCAGGAAGTGATGAAACTGAAATGTGATTTTTTTTTCAAACGAATAACGAATTCAACGTAATACTTAACTACGTACTACTACTGCTTCCACCACCACCACTAATAATGCTGCTACTACCATTACTACTAATTATTATTATTATATAATTTGCTTAGGTGAAGGGGGAAAATGGACCAAAGAGGGAAATTTTGCCCCTTGGAAAGGGAAATTGTGCCCTCATATTGTGGCAACACTGTCCCCACCCCGCAGTCCACGGTCTGGCGCTCCTTGATGATCACACATCATGAGAAACGCAACAATAGTGTCTGCATTTAAAATAGTAATTTAAATAAGTGCTGATAATATGAACTTCGCTTTTGCATAGGAGAATTAAAATTATTACATTAACTGTTTGTCCCTTTAACAATTATTTGGTTTTGATTGATCAAAATTATTTAAAATGTTATACGCAAGAATGTACAGTCACGTGGTTTATCCGTTTAAACTGTCCAGGCACATTTTCAGTTCTCATCTCGATTCTATTCATCGTGGATTAAAGTGTAAGAACAAACGCTTTAAGTTGTTATTGTATTATATAAAATGTTTCTTTTTCATTCAGTTGGTGTGATTTGTGCGACATATTCATTTTGCGTGCGAGTGTCGCAAGTGAAAAATGAGTTTGTGGCTAAAACGGACACCTTCCAACAATCGCGACACAATTACCGGCAGTAATTTATTTCCAATTCGGCCTCTGGTCATAGGCGCAGACTCCATGGGGCTTGGGGGGGCTCGAGCCCCCAATATTAACGATGTGGGGGCAGAGCCCCCAAATAATTCTACTTAAGAGGATCTAATGTATTATTTTGCTTCTCTTGTAAAGTTTACTCTGAATTGTGCCACATGAACTTAACTTTAAATACACATTTGAAATGTTCTAGACCAGGGGTTTCCAACTGGCGGCCCGCGGGCCGCATGCGGCCCCCGTTGTCTTTTTCTGCGGCCCGCGAAGCCAGTTTGCAAAATACATTAATTTTATTTATTTTTATTAAAATACGTTCTTTTTTTACTGAAGGAACGGATGCTCTGTGAAGAAAGACAATATCACAGGTAGAATTGATTTTGCAGTCAATAATGATAATCAGAAGAATCTAAAGTGACGTAACTTTCTCTTCACACCATGCATTCCATCCCTTCGCTATGTGGAATGAACTCGCCTGCTTCCGCGAAGGCTTCACTCTTTGTGTTCAGAAACAAACTGCAGAGTAGCGCTATAGAGATCTGTTTTACTACGCACGAAGTATGAAGAGATTTCCAGTGTTCCAACTCGGATTGTACTATGACCGATTGTTAAAGTTTGTGCAAATATCGAAATGAAAAATATCTCCAAAAAACCTAAGATTGAAAAATAAAATATCTTCTTCCAACTTGAATTGCGTGATTTGCAAGGCGATGTGTTCATTCAAACTAGGCAAGAAAAGGGGCCAGAGTTTTTCAAATACCTTTCAAAAGAACGCTTTCCAAACCTTCGTAGTTTTGGGCAAAGAAGGACATCGATGTTCGGCAGCACATACACGTGTGAAAGTGTTTTTTCTTCAATGAAGTTCATCAAGAACTGCTACAGAAGCAGACTGGCAGATTCTTCACTGCTTCACCTTCTGAGACTTTCAAATACAGAAATTCAAATACAATTTTAATAAAAAAAGCAGATCGGGCTCAATTTTCACATTGAACACTTACTATGAAGGATTCTTATTTGTATGGTGTGTAGTGTTGCCCACGAGACGAGACTTTGGCCTGTCTCGTCTCGTGGAAATGCTGTGAAATGCTGTCTCGTCTCGAAAATATTCGTTTGTCTCGGGACACATGATCAATCTCGTCTCGTCTCGAATTTTTAAAGGCCTGTCCCGCCTCGTCCCGTGGGCAACACGTGTTTTTCATTTCTTTCAATTCATCCATATGTATTGGGTTCTTGTGAAATATATTGTAATTATACAATTTTGATTTGTAATTCTATTGTTTTATTGCCTCATTTTAGAAATTTAGGTCATGCGAAAGTACTAAATTTTCAGTTCAGTATTTACATTTTTTTTATTTTTAATCCCCCCCCCCAAAAAAAAAAATGCGGCCCGCCTATCAACTGCTGGATATAATTTTGGCCCTCGGACCTTTTGAAGTTGGAAACCACTGTTCTAGACCATCAACTTTGGGGGGCTGAGACCGCTAAACCATCAACTTTCGGGGGGGGGGGGGGTATGACCAGAGGCAGCAAAACACATGACTTATTACTATATACTAAGTACATAATTATGAGTATTGTTAACATTTTTACTAAAAAGAGTTTCAAAAGACGATGTGCATGAACTAGGGGAGTGGATGGGAGTTCGGGCTACAAATGGCTCTTACATGACATTCAGAACGATATCGTTGATATATTAGGGAGATCTGTTTTGCGTTCCGTGATAGCAGATATGAAAAGTTGGGAATATTTTGCTATTATGGTTGACGAATCTTGTGACATATCCATCCGTGAACAATTGACATTCTGCATTCGAACAGTGAATGAAATTTTTGATATTTTTGAGGAATTCATGGGCTTTTACGAGATTCAGAACACTGAGGCCAAAACTTAAAAAAAAGGAAGGAGTGAGTCATTCATTAATTTATTTCAGTGATCAAAGTCCTCCCAATAATTTTGACAAGTCGGCGCACCTTCCTCTGGTTACAACTAATGGATTTCCCATCACCTCGATACCTACAAAATATCTTTGTCGTACTGTTTATTGTCTCTATTCTGATAGACGAAGCTGCTCTACCCACTGTTTCCACGTTAGGAAGCAATGCAATGCTTAAGGAGGGAGGTGGAAGGATCATTGCCCTCTCTCTATGGAAGCGGCTACTCTCTCAATATTTTGAAAATGATGTGCAATGACGTCATTATCATAACACACAATTCCGTAATATTGTTTGAATTTTGGGGAAATTTTGCAAACAGAACTTTGATAATATAGCGTGATCAAGACTTATTAAAGTTTGAATATCTGAGAAATGTTGCAAACATAATTTCGAAAGCACAACGTGTCCAATCATGATTTTTGTAAAATATTGCAAACAGAACACGTACAGCGTGTCCAAGGCTTACCTTACTATGTTTGAATTTCTGGGAAATTATGCAAGCAAAATTACAAAAGTACAATATATTTTCGAAATTTTATTCATTTTAAATTTCTGGGAAATTTTGCAAACAGAACTTTGAAAGTACATGACAAGAACAGGTTGGCAAGCAGGGAGACTTCTGTCGAATTTTAATGAATGGGTTCTACTGAAAAATAATGCACTTCTTGGGTTCGTTTGTTTATGTTAGCAACATATGTTTTATAACTAAATGTTTATCGACTTAGCTGTTAAGCTCAATAGTCGTGTCTATTTAAAAGCAGGCTACTCTTGTGCTATACATTAGGAACTCACAGTGAAGTCGATTGGGTTCCAAAACTAGGGAGGCAAGGTGCAAAAAGTGGTGGGGGCAGGGACAGTTTACTTCCCCTTGGTAGATAAAGTTTAGCATAGTGCCGGAGCAAAAGTAGCAAAACGTTTGGGGGGGCAACAGCCCCCTCATCGCCCCCACTGGTTACAGACAAAATGTGAATCAAAACGCCATTGAATAATTTCTTGAAAGAAGTTTTGTGTGTCACCTCCCCCATCTGCAATTCTGGTTCCCACCCCTTCTATTTTTTTTTCTGAAGTCGATGTTGTAATAAGAAAAGGAAATGAATACCCTTATCAGCTGGCAAAACGACTTATAAAAGTTGTAAAGAAAGTGACTGGTGTGACTTGTAGCTAGATACTGAAGCAATTCAATAATTTCATTTTTTTCTTTTTTCCGATCTTCATACTTCAACTCAGAAAAGGTGATAAATACCATTAATTCATTTTTCTCAGTTAGTTAACAGCAAATATATCACTTCAATGCATATCTCAACATGCGCGTGCACTCCTGCACAGCAAGGTCAGCAATGCTGGCTCACATGATTACAGTTGCAAATTATTATATTCTTTTTTTACTTTTAATTTTAAATTATTTCTTCCCTATTACCTCAACAGAATCAACCAGTAAGCTTCCAATGTTTGTCATTTCCCGATATGTGGTCACCCACACCCTCTTGTGGCGTGTTGATAAAACATTTGCGACCCACTACTGTGGTCAGGGAATAGCCAGGGGAAGCAAGGCTCGAAAATGGTAACAGGTAACCTTGAACCATCCAATAAGAGGTTGCTTCAATTGGAGGGAAACTTTCCAATCGGCAGGGACTGAAATAACATTCGGGCACAAGCAGCGAGGTCTATTGATGTACTAAGTGTTGCGAACTGCATGATAAATTGTCCACGTATACTGTATATTACTAGCGTTGTAGCAGATCAACGAAGCGGGTTATAATTTTTATATTTTTAAATAAACCAAGCTCAGTAGAAACACAGAAATATGATTTCTGACATGCGTATGACATATTATACATGAAGATAAACATTTCAGAGCGTTGGGTATATTGTAAGCATCTAACACGTACATAGCCACTTCTGCCAAAAGAGCTGGTAACACTCACTGCCCGTGGTCACATTTTTTACAAATGATTTGAAAGTTTAAAAGTTACTGTTTTTCGGGCGCGTGAAACTCTGCTTGTTTGTGCATACATCTCTACCGCCTCTCTCTCTCTATATGTGCGTTTTTGTACAATATTTAGTGTCAAGTGAACATAGTTGGAGAGCTTCAAAAGAAATCACTGTAGCTTTGAAAACAACAAAGCCATAATTTCCAACTCTAGATGCTCCTGATAAACTATGGCAGCAGGGAAACGCTTCAAATGTTCCCAACCTTTTACGGTTTAACATGAGTAGTATTTTGTTTATTTTAAATAAAGAGTTAACATATTGTATTTCCTTTCGTATGAGCTTCACCCCATCAATACATATATTTTGTTTCCTCTCTTTTCAATTCTTAGAGCCTAATAAACACCATTAAATGATTACGTGATTTATGTACTTTCATCAAAAGTGATTGTGATATTATAAAATCCTCATGTACATTATTCTATAAATTATTTATTTTAAGTGATTTTTTTCCAAAAAATCACCTGATTTAAGTGAATCCACCTTGCTATCAGGTAAAGTGCTCTCTATGTCAGTATAACATAACATGCATGAACAATGAATTTTTGGTTTTCATCACTTTTCTGGATTTGCTTCTCCAACGAAAAATGTCACCACATGCCATTTCATCTTAGTAACAAAATAAAGAACCTTGTGGAAGAAAATTGAGGGTCTTTTGGGGTCTGAACGAACTCTAGTACTGTGCAAGTCTTCTGGTATTCTTAAATGTAGAGTTGCGAGCAGGAGCGTAGGTGGTGTTCATGATTGTGTTTGGAATGCATTACGTGGCCTCATCTGAGTGTAATCTGTGTGAAACATGAGGTAAAAGGGGCTAGACAGAAAGAACCTTGTGAACTTACCACGGTGAGGCTGTCGACTGGACAATTCTGCAAGCAATGACTGAAATCTTGATTTTATGCCTTTTCTGGGGCCTCACTAATGCCTAACCTACTCACATGCTTCCTCCTCCATGAGAAATCACTTCCCACTATTATCTCTTAACTTGAGTAGGTTTGGAAGGTGTGTGTGCTCTTAGCATCCTGTTTTTGTCACATGAACCATCAAAGAGTGAGGCTTGAGTAGTTGAATTCCGAAACGTTCAAGACAATACTAGAAGCGAGCATACTTCAAGAGTTCAGTCTTGAAGACTTGGACTAGGAGCGGAAATCTTTCGAATTACACTTGACTGCAGCTCTTAATAAAATGAGTAGATGAAACGAAGAGCACATAGTTTCTTCCCCTTGTTATAAATATTTGATTTTTGTCATATAAATCACATACGCTCTAAAAAGTTCTTATGCTTACAATAGGAGAACGACAACCAACATCTGGCCTCACATTCGACTTCCATGATTTCAAGCGTGTGAACGATTGCAGTAATCAAGTCTGCATTGTAGAGTACTGCATGCTGCGGGCTCGGTTGCTTAATTGGCGATGCAGTAGGTGACGTCACTTCCATAATTCAAGCCTACGTTTTGAACCTTTCGGACACAGCCCCCAGATCAACGGCAACGCCAGGGTCAAATATCTAGGGGTGCTGAGGGGGTGCGGGATGAAATGTAGGGAGTGCGAAGTTGAAAATAATGGAAAAGAAATTAAACTTGCATGTATTCTTGTCCCTTTATCAAATATCAATGGACTTTTAGTAGACTTTAGAAAATTACTAGTGACTTCTTTATTTTTCTTGCTTGCTTTAACCACAACATATCAGGGAAGTAAATTCGGCTTCTCTTTCAAGTTAGTATTAATGGGTTTTCTGTAGAATACAATAATAGTGGTCTTTCTTCGGTACCTAACATTCAATGCTCAGTGCGACGATATGGTGGTCTTCATATGTTATAGTGTACCATAACACTGTAAAGGTTATAAGTGTTTTCGGTAGAAACTAGTAATTAAACGAAAATAAAGTAGTAGCGTTTACTAAATTTGGTAATTTTGATCAAATTCTTTGGTAATCATAAGCTAAATTTGCACGATTACCAAATATGTCAATTGTTTTTCGCTAAAAACTATTTTTTGCTTACCCCAAACTTTTATATCTGCGAAGAGTTAACAGTATTTTCGGCTGACAATAGGTTATGAAAAAGGGGTGCTGGAGGACACGCTGATGAAAATTAAGGTGTCCGTAAGCACCCCTTCGTACCCCCTGATTTATCTCTGAAGGCCCCTGACAAAGCATATTATCAAGTTTTCATGTCGTTTGCAGAACTGTCATGTCGATAGCATTACTCAACTCGCCCAAGATTAGCTGAAAGAAACAAAGGTGTGATACTCACCTGCCTGCAGGGCACCCCAACCTGCAGCCCAACCGAATTTCCCCAGGAAGTCTTCGCCCTTCTCTGGTAGACATATAGGTGCTATATGGGGCATGTACTGCACAGGCCTTTCGAGTCTCAGAACTGCGACGTCATACCTGTCTGCCTGAGGGGTGAACTTGAAGAAAGGGTGGACCTTGATGTCTCGCACCCCGAAGGTGAATGCAGGCAGTGGCTCCACCTGAGAATTGATGACGTAATCTCCCAATGTCACCTGAACTTGACGTGGCGATGCTCTGGTATGAGCGAACGTCATGGGATCGTGCAAAGAGATAGAAAAGATGTATGTAAGAATCCGTTCGTTTTAGAGGCATCCTTGTATCTACACAATTCATATTTTCACTTTAAGAACCACATGAAATAATCTTACTTGTGGAGAGGATATTTTTCGAAAATATGAAATGAAACGATGTGAAATCAGAGTAATTTAACATGGACTGTGGAAGAGAGTTGAAAAACAGATCGAAGTAAAAATATGTTGCATTAACAGGAAAATTAATATAGTATAAATTAAATTTTTAATTTTTACTAAGTACAATCAAATTAAACAAGTTCAAGTCTTACTACATACATTGTTCTTTGTATACTCCTGTTTACATAAAGTGGCACATTTTATGAGGTTTTACAGTTGAAGTATGTGTCATTTTATCTGAAAAGGAGTGTACAACGAAAATGTAAAAATCTATTGTTTTACTTGGATGAAGGCAAATCTCTAGACATCAATTAATGTTTATTTTACATATATGAACTTATAATAATAAACATTCTAACAGACACTCAATTACATTATTTTGCAAGTACACCTAGTTATTGAATCAGTTTATCCATATCAGAATTTCAAAGAACTACGATGTTATATTAAGTAAGAACTACGATGTTATATTAAGTAATAAATTTAGAAGAAAAAAATCTATATACATAAAAGCAAGGCTTTTCAAAGCCTGGACATTAATATTCTCGTCATCGCAAAAATATCGTACACATCACTTCCTGTAAGGAAATTTGAACGAGTTAATTTGCCCAAAACAAACATGAGAAGGTGTCACGTACGAAACTTAGTTTTCAAATGTTACCAAAAGAGAAGTTGGAGCTCAGTTTACTACACAACCGCAATATACTCCATGGGTCTAACCATTATATACATTGCCACATCCGCCAGTTTATTGGTTATTGATTTCTGAGGACCTGCTAGTGGGGACAATTTACAACATGATTAAGTAGCAATTTAATTGAATTCACTATACAAAGTTTCATCTTTGTAGCATCGATAGTTTCCTTAGGAGCCAGATTTTAATATTATTATCTTATGGGCATTTTACCAACAATATATCTTCTTTTACTGGTTACTAATATACTGGTATAATGTTGATTGTGTAATTTTCATTTCCATTGACAGACAGACGGACAGGGTGATGGAGATAAGAAATACCCCACTATACCAGCACTGTGTATTCTTTCAGATATCAACAGATATCAAATTGTTCGGCTGTTAAAATGAACAAATTGATGGACCAATACGAAAAATTTTCTAGAATTGATAGCTTTTGTATCTTACGATACACCATACCACATAATTGTAGCTTTAGTTCTGAGATATTGAAGATTAAACATGCTGACTTTCATTTGTTATAGCCACAGTCACTGGCGTACACAAAAGGGTATGATGAGGCTACAGCTCCTCCAGAAATTTTGAGAATAAAAAAAAAATTCAAAGAGAAGCAGTAAAGATCTCGGGAAAAACTAAAATGGTAAATGACCCCCCCCCCCCATTATGAAGGTTAAAAATGACAATTACGAAATATTTTATAGTGTATCCCCCCCTTATAACGCAGATATGTAATATCGACCATTACGTACAATTTCAACTCCTTCCCCCCCAAAAAAAATCCTTCGTACGCTAGTGGCCACAATCAGATCAGACACATTTATACGTATAATGTTAGGTTCGTATTAAATAGACGTTTCTGACTATTTAATTTTATACTTACATCCTCAATTTTTTACATTTTTTAGTTGCTACTGGTAAGTGTAAATTATTATATTGTATCACTTCCTTTTACGAAACCTGTAGCATGTAACGTATGAAATTGCGTTTGATTAGGCATGCTGAAGATGCTTCAGTGAACTATATAGGGACGATAGTAAGATATGCGAATTTTACTTTGACTTGGCATCTAATGTAACCAAGTCATTTGACGAACTAAGATGTGACACTTGAAAAATTATCCACTATTAGCAAACTAACGTAAAGGTTAAAATAAAATAAAATAATAATGGGAGAGTCAGAAAGATTATTAGGGGGAAAATTTTCGTGATATTATTTCTAATGATAATCTAATTTAATAACATTCATCTTATGTAATAATACGAACCTCTCTTTATAATCTAAATTAAAGTTTTATTCTGGCTTAAATCTCCTTAATTAAATTTCACATATGTATTTACTAAAGAGAGGTAAGAATCGATAAGTATCCATTGGAGAGAACAAACAGACGAACTGATCGAGAAAGTAGATACTGCACCATGTAGAGAATGAATTAACATATTTTTTAACACACTATTTCTGGTTCAAACAGTTTCGGAGATATCGAAGCATTAAAAATGTTTGAATTGCTGACTTTCATTTATTTGATCCCCCTTCTACAGGCAGGCGGACGAACCAATCAAAATAGTTTATGGCAAGTCAAAGAAGCATTTACTAGTAGAAGTTCATTTGTAGAAAATTTTAGATGTTCACTTTTTTTCTGGTTTTCGAGATATCGAAAGCTCACCTATCATTTAACGTTTCATGTTGATGCTTAGTACTCTAAACCGACAACAGATAGAGTCAATGTTTGCATCAAACATTACGTTCCAGTGCTAATTAGTAAAAGAGTTATAAACGATTATAATGGACTAGTTATTGCCCCTCTACAAGTTCTGCAAAGTTCTGCTGGCCATGAAAGCATAGAATAAGTATGTCCTACCCACTGCAATGGACAACTGCATAGATAGGCCATGAACTACTAAGTTAATAGTTAATTAAAACATGGTTTTGAAGCAAAGTTGATACAATTTTCTAGGTATATTGTATCATTTCGTTACGAAACCTGTAGCATGTAATGTATGAAATCGCGTTTGATTAGACATGCTGAAGATGCTTCAGTCTACTAATGTATATAGGGGTGATAGTAAGATATGCGAACGTTACCTTGACTTGGCAACTAAACTAATGTAACCAAGGCATTTGACGAACTAAGATTAGGATGTGACACTTGAAAAATTATCCACTATTAGCAAACGAACTTAAAAATTAAACTACGTACTACCTTGTATGAGGAAAAACAGGGAACAAAATGCTGTTCTTTGCAGACCCTGATAGAAGGGAAAGGACCTCAACCGGAGAAAAAAAATATTGGAAGAAGGCAACAAAATTGAAAAGATTGAGGTATTTGAACTTCATAAAATACATATAAATAATGTGCCTAACAAACTGACATTACAACGCCTAAACGTTAGGCCTACAACTGAAATTGTATATAGGTGGGGAGAGGTCTCACATATACCAATCCAGGTTTATTTCTTCATATCACAACAGCAACAGACTTCTACCCTTAATGCCAAGGTAACTTACTTCACAGGATTATTACCCTTACCGTGTTTCCTTTCTTTAATAATAGATGTCTCTTACCGTGCGACGCAATGACCAGCCGTTACTACATGCAATCTATTGACTAGAGATCCACCACATCGACTAGAACCAATTCTTATATACGCCTGGAATTAAAGAAAATTCTCTATGTATTATATATACACATACAATTAGCAATATAAGATATAAAAAACATGTTGCTCATTAACACATTCTCGAAATTTACTTTTATTTTGTACATTTGATGAATGCGATTATAAGAATGGCATATAATGTTCCTTTTTTTGTATGTTTTCGAGCTGACTTCGAAATTTTTAGTGCATTAAAGACCTGAAATACAGACAAGAAGGGCACTTATGAACTGTAGCGTGCCACTGTCGAAACTTGAAAGTGACGTTACTATACTAGCGATCATGAAAGAAGTGGAAAGAAGTTCAATCAAGAGTGTTTAATGTAAAGATCCATTCAACTACAGGATTTCTATGAGCAAACAGATGTGCGCGTACATATCCTGTTTTATTTCAGTAAATGCAAATCCTAAACAATTTTTCTCAAATATTTTCAAACACATTTGATTGTATGAGGAAGCGTGAGCGCATATGTCTGAAAACATATTTGTTTCAGCTCAGACAAATGTTGGCATATTTTTTCAGAAACAGGATTTGTATGAGAAAATATGTGCGCATACATATTCTGTCTCTAGAAACATATTTGTTTCTGCTCATACAAATCCTGAATTTTTTTTTCAGAAACATTGGAGCACGCGTGCTTCGATTTTGCAAACGTATAACCTTTGTCAGAAAAGTTCCAGGACTGTTTTTTTTTTTTAAAAAAAAATTCTCAAACTGTGATATTGTACTACGTGTTCGCAGTAGTGAAAAGGAAGTTGTGTTGTGCAGTTGTTGTTGGAAATGGGTCTCTCGACGGAGGAAAAAGTATTCATAGTTGAGCATTATATCCGCTCATACGGAAGCGGTCGTGAAGGTGGACCGAGTTTGAAAAAGGTGACTGGTCTATATGCAACCCAAATGACAATCGTCCACTCCACATGCCCTAACCTAACCTTAGGTTTCCTGACAGTTATGCAACCCAAAAGGCACGATTGTTATTTGGGTTGCATATAGACCAGTCACTATATTATAACATGTCTTATACTTTTGTTCATCTTTTCATTTCAGTACTGTATATTTTGTCTGGAATATTTTCACAAACATGTAATTTATATGAGATGCAGTAAATTCTGCAAAGTGTTTGTAGGTGAAAACATGCCTGTTCAGGCAATTTCCACAGTGTTAAAGCACATTGAAAAGTACTTACCTGCCATGGAAAGCTCCCAAAGCCTGCTTCATCTCCTCCAACTATCCTCCTCTGAGCGCCCAGCTTGCCTACAGAAACGCCACACCCTGCGGACACAGAGGAGACAAGTTGAGAAAGTAAGGAAGTGTGTTTCCTCACAATTCCTGGAGAGAGTATCATCCCCCAAAACGAAAATCAAACACTCCTATAACTTCTGAAGCAAAATCCTCTAGCTATGTATACTCTGTCCCCGGAATCTGAGGAGCAAGGCCGTGCATAACGGCAGAAAGGGGGAGGAATCGAGTGGGCAGAACGAAGCAGTACATGCTGCTGCGAAGGCTGGTAACTGCAGTCGTTTCCCCCTTCATGCAATCCCATTTCCACTCACGTGTTCATTGGCGGAGCTTTCTCGTGTCACTACTTGCGCGGAGACATGTTTTCGTTCGCTTGCTTCAGAGTTAGCCGGGACAGAGTATAGAAAGTTGACTGCCGACGAGGTGACTTTCTATCTTGTCACCGAAGTTCGCAGGTTCGAATCCCAGCTTCACACAGTGTCTCTTCATCAATTCCATTTAATCATCACTGTCTTAATTCAATTCCGGTCCAGGAGAAAAAATCAGGAAGCGTAAATGGGTTCTGGACCGTAAAGAACCTTCTTATCCGTAAAGTATTTCAATTCGGTCCAGGAACCTTTAAATACGGTCCAGGAAACTTTCTTTCCGGATCAGTTTAAATAAAGTCCAAGTTCCGTATTGAAATTGAACAATACGCAAATTGGACCGAATTTAAATTATGCGAGAAAAAAGGTTCCAGGTCTTTTACGGAACCAATTACAATTTATGATTTCCTGGATCTTTAAACAATCGCAGGTTTGTGCGGGGTTAAAGATCTGGGAATTGTAAATGAATTCAATTCCCACCCGGAGAGAAAATCAGCATATGTAAATGGGTTATAGATCGTAAAGAACCATTTTGTGAAGCCAATTGATAGACCTTAGCTACTGAAACACTGTTCCGCCACAGAGTAGGGGAGACCGGGGCACATTGTCACAGTAGCAATTCTGAGAAAAGCCTAAACGTCAGTGAGCTGGTGCTGCTTTCTCTTTTACCTACTAGATATCACTTTCAACTATACTCGCTTAGAAGTGTGCGGGAAACACGTGGCTGAGTCAGTTGAGCTTTGTCTGTTTTCAGTGCTTCAGTGTAAATTTTTTGAGTCCTGGAATTTTCCTACTGTGTGTTCGTGAAGCGTGAGTGGTAAGTATTTTCGTGTGTGTTATGTAGTTTAGAAATAGAGCTTCATAATGTGGTACTCTGAATGCGCTTAATCTTATTGCTTGGTACAGATATTTTTAAAAAAGAGGAACTACGACGCGTGGGGCAAGTTGTCACAAATAAGACGGGGCATGTTGTCACTGTGACAATGTGCCCCACTGTGTGTTAGTAATGATACAAATGGTGTATTCCTCTTTTAACAAGTGGTTCTCTTGCTTCGCAAATGGTGAGAACATACAAGAGAAAGACTGAGAGGAATGCCCCGCCCATGGGAGACCTACTGGCTGCAGCAAGAGCCGTGAAAAGAAACGACAACCCCGTATCAATACGTAAAGCTGCCAAAGAATTTCATGTCCAGTACAGAACATTGGCGAGATTTTGTGCGCGTGTTACAGATAGTGAACTACAGTCCGGGCAATGCTAATTCACATTGGGTTACTCAACATGTATTTTCGGAACATGAGGAAGACCTACTAGTATCATACCTAAAACAAGCTTCAGACATATTAATATATATAGGAATATTTTTGCAACTTATTAACTCTAAAATCACAAGAAAGTTGAATGCCACTGGCAAATTGATTGTGTTGGAAGTGTAGGCCCTATCTTTTGCAAATGTTCTTACTGAAACAGTTTTGTGTAACCTTTAAGTTTGTAGTTTTGATTCATTAGCTACTCTGTAAGCTAGTGTTGTTTTCATGAAAGTTCTGGTTTACCTACAAAGATTGATGCAACAATATATGTATCTTTTGGGATGAAGAAAATATACAGGCCCACCTACTTTATTTCCTGTTTAACTAGCATAATTTACCTTTCAATTTAATTATATTTTAAGTCTCTTTTACATGCTAAGTATTTAGTGCTAGTAACATTGCCAGTCTTTTTCTAGGAGTTGCATTAATTAATATATACCTATTTAATGAAACTGCCACTAGAATAGCATGTGACAACTTGCCCCAGATATTGTGACAACTTACCCCGCATATGGGGTAAATTGTCACAACTGTATTGATCATAAAGAAGAGTTAATAAGTCCAGTTCAGGATGAGTTATATTGTACAGAGGAACATATGTTGTGCACAAGATAACTAAGTATTTTCATGTAAAAAATTATAATTTTCGGCCTTACGTGAGAGCCACAAAAAAATAAAATGTGAAAATTGTGACAAAGTGCCCCGGTCTCCCCTATACTTCACTAGACACTCGTAAAATTCAGGATAGCGTTTCAAATCATGTGAAAATGTCGAATTGAATTTCTGTTGAAAGAATTGCTGTTTGGTTATTATAATTTCTGAAGCATTTTCCATTGTATGTTTGCCATTGCATGTTGTTTATGGGCGAACCGTAGTTTTAAAAATTAACAAAAATGTTAATGCGTCTATTCTTTTACTTACTAGCTTATTCTCTTCGGTAGCCCTTCCGTCATAAAACATTATTCCTGGCTTTAGTTTTGATTGGGTATCAAGATTTTGCAGTGTTTTGTTGTGTGACGTATCGAGTTCAATGATCCTATCATCTGACTTCCTCAAAGATATTATAAGTAACCAACAGATGGAGCTGATAATCATAAATCAATTATTTACTGAACTAAAGAATAATTATAAATATGACCGTGATAGCACTGGCCAACAAGTTAGTAAAATTTCAGGGAGAAACTATATTCTGTGAACTTACAGGAACAATAGTTTGTGTGAAAAAAAAATATAGTTGGGTTCGGAAAGTTATATTAGAAGTTCTAAGCTGAAAGTACATTATAGCACGCACAACACATTGTAGTGTAATTTACTCATGTCACCAGTCTAATTGCGTAAGTATTCCCTATCCCTAGTGCAATGGCTGAAAACCTGCTCCCGATTGGATGTCAATAAGAGCACGTGATTATATGCATAGGTGTAACTTGGGCAAGAGGGGAGCACTCACCCCCCCAAATTTTAATCTTTATTAAAATTTACAAGTTAGGGGACTTGAGAAACAAAGTAATAAAGAGTTATATTTGTGATTTCGCAAACGTCACAGTTATTTAGCAAATAATTCTGGACGCTATTTTTATGAGATAAAAAACTTTTCGAGACTCCATCCCCCCAATGTTAATCCCCTCGTTTGATTCCACCCCTCAAAGTTAAGTCCCAGAGTTGATTCCGCCCCCTCAAAATTAGGCTCCACGTCACCTAATTATGACCCCTAAAAATTTAGGCCCCAAGTCTGTCCCCTCAAAATTAGGCCCCAAGTCTTATTCTGCCCTCTCAAAATTAAAGCCCAAGTTTAATTCTGTCCCCTTAAAATGTAGGCCCCAAGTCTCATTCTGCACCCTCAAAATTAGGCCCCAAGTCTGATTCTGCCCCCTCAAATTAAGGCCCCAAGTCTGATTGTCCCCTCAAATTAAGGCCCCAAGCCTGATTCTGCCACCTCAAATTAAGGCCCCAAGTCTGATTCTGTCCCCTCAAATTAAGGCCCCAAGACTGATTCTGCCCCCTCAAATTAAGGCCCCAAGTCTCATTCTGCCCCCTCAAAATTAGGCCCCAAGTCTGATTCTGCCCCTCAAATTAAGGCCCGAAGTCTGATTCTGCCACCTCAAATTAAGGCCCCAAGTCTGACTCTGCCTCCTGAAAATTAGGCCCCAAGTCTGATTCTGTCCCCTCAAATTAAGACCCCAAGTCTGATTCTGCCACCTCAAAATTAGGCCCCAAGTCTGACTCTGCCTCCTGAAAATTAGGCCCCAAGTCTGATTCTGTTCCCTCAAATTAAGACCCCAAGTCTGATTCTGCGCCCTCACATTAAGGCCCCAAGCCTGATTCTGCCACCTCAAATTAAGGCCCCAAGCCTGATTCTGCCACCTCAAATTAAGGCCCCAAGTCTGATTCTGTCCCCTCAAATTAAGACCCCAAGTCTGATTCTGCGCCCTCATATTAAGGCCCCAAGCCTGATTCTGCCACCTCAAATTAAGGCTCCAAGTCTGACTCTGCCTCCTGAAAATTAGGCCCCAAGTCTGATTCTGCCCCCTCAAATTAAGACCCCAAGTCTGATTCTGCGCCCTCACATTAAGGCCCCAAGCCTGATTCTGCCACCTCAAATTAAGGCCCCAAGCCTGATTCTGTCACCTCAAATTAAGGCCCCAAGTCTGATTCTGCCACCTCAAATTAAGGCCCCAAGACTGATTCTGTCTCCTCAAATTAAGGCCCCAAGTCTCATTCTGCCCCTCAAAATTAGGCCCCAAGTCTGATTCTGTCCCCTCAAATTAAGACCCCAAGTCTGATTCTGCGCCCTCATATTAAGGCCCCAAGCCTGATTCTGCCACCTCAAATTAAGGCCCCAAGTCTGATTCTGTCCCCTCAAATTAAGACCCCAAGTCTGATTCTGCGCCCTCATATTAAGGCCGCAAGCCTGATTCTGCCACATCAAATTAAGGCCCCAAGCCTGATTCTGCCACCTCAAATTAAGGCCCCAAGTCTGATTCTGTCCCCTCAAATTAAGACCCCAAGTCTGATTCTGCGCCCTCATATTAAGGCCCCAAGCCTGATTCTGCCACCTCAAATTAAGGCCCCAAGTCTGACTCTGCCACCTGAAAATTAGGCCCCAAGTCTGATTCTGCCCCCTCAAATTAAGACCCCAAGTCTGATTCTGCGCCCTAACATTAAGGCCCCAAGCCTGATTCTGCCACCTCAAATTAAGGCCCCAAGCCTGATTCTGCCACCTCAAATTAAGGCCCCAAGTCTGATTCTGCCCCCTCAAATTAAGGCCCCAAGACTGATTCTGTCCCCTCAAATTAAGGCCCCAAGTCTCATTCTGCCCCTCAAAATTAGGCCCCAAGTTTGATTCTGCCCCTCAAATTAAGGCCCGAAGTCTGATTCTGCCACCTCAAATTAAGGCCCCAAGTCTGACTCTGCCTCCCGAAAATTAGGCCCCAAGTCTGATTCTGCCCCCTAAATTAGACTCCAAGTTACGCCACCCACTTAAGTGTGTACAGTCGTGGAAATACGTACTTCCCCCATAAGACTACTGGTATTAAGGCTACTTGGGGGAAGTATTTTTTCGCATGACTGTACATCACCACATCATAAAATTGTTAGATATCTGTATGAAAAGTTGCTAGATGGAAAACTACGAGGGGACAGGACTTTATTAAAAAGAAGAACATGCCCCGTTTTATTAATACAATCCAATAATTTTTATTCTTGAAATATTCAACTCGGATCCACTCAAAATAACTGCCTTTCCACCCATATCCCTCGGCATGATTTGCAGTTTTTTTTTAAAAAAAAAAATCGAAAATGATAGTCTCAAAATATATAGACAGCCTTTAAAGATGTTTGGCGAGTACAAGTGCAGTGCGTTTCGTTGAAACAGGAAACAGTCATGTACAGTCATCGGCAATAAAAATGGGGCACCTATATCCTGAAATACTCGCTTCCCTGCAAGGCGTTGTGTGTGTTGCCTAACTCAACGGCGGTGGTAGAACTTTCCATTGAAAATTTGCTACTAAATTCCACTTATCGTCGTACTATCGGATCAAAAATTATAGATACTCGAGTTTATACTCCAATTACAAATTAACCAGTAGACCTACATAAAAACAAGTTACATCAAAATTTAGATTATTGAATTCTGCGTTATTCTTTGCTAACCTAATTTTTTTCGAGTATGCCTTCTATTTTCTATGGTCGTGAGAACCAGAAAAAGAGTCGTTTTGTTTAGTATTGCAAACGATCGCTACCTTTGAAATTCTATAAATAGAAAACGGGTTGTCCGATCGTAATGAAATTTTAGTATGATGCAGGCAGAAAGGTTCTGAAAACAATTCTTAATTTTGAGATTTTTAAACTTTGTAAAAACACAGTTATCGTCAATTTTGCGAAACAACTTTTTCTTAGTATTGCGTAGCCCTACAAATACAATATTGATATTGTTTTGAAGCTCTTTGCATCTGTTTTTAAGATCCATTATCGTTGTCAATTCACATTAGGAAACCGATTTTATACAGACTTTTATTCAGCAGAGTAAAGATGTACGTGGAACGTGGCAATACCACAAGCACTGACTCGCATAGCCAGCCCTCAGTTTCCACGGTTCAATGGACATCGCTATGTGTTGTTGTTTCGCAAAATTGACGATAACGGTTTCTTTACAAATTTCAAAAAAACTCAAAATTAAGATTTGTTTTTCGAACCTTTCTGCCTGCATCATACTAACATTTCATAATGATCGGACAACCCCTTTTCTATTTATAGAATTTCAAAACTAAAAAAATGGACCTTTTTTGTTCTCACGATAAAAAATAGAAGGCATACACGAAAAATCATTTAGTGTGCATAGATTAACGCAGAATTGAATAAGCTAAATTTTGATGTAACTCGTTTTTTTGTAGGTATACTGGTTAATTTTTTATTGCAGTCTAAACTCGAGAATCTATAATTTTTAATGCAACAGTAATGTCCCATTCTTATTGCTGGCGACAAACGACACCATCTTTGACTTAAATGGTGTTTTGATGTTCGTTTGGATCAGTGTTGCAATCTAAAGCTTGTTTTATAAATAACAGTTGATAGCTCGTGTAAGTCGACCAGTATACAGTCTGTCATATAATTATTGTCGCACTTTTAAGATTTATATGTGACTCTCCCTCGTGTATTGTTGTTCGTTAAAGAGTTATGCCGTTGTGAAAGTAGCGAAATCTTCATGAATCACCCTGTATATAAATGTGCTTTCTATAGTTATTTGACAAGTACATGAAGAATGACACGTCTAAATTTCAATCATCCAGTTTTTTAAATTTAATGTTGTTATTTGGCGTCACTTTCTGCCAGATTCGGCTACGGTGTGAACGAATGATGATATGATGAAATTGATGAAGGGACACTCACAACATCCACGCCCAGGCTGGAATTCGAATCCGGGACGCTATGCTAACCACTCCGTCACGTAGGTCAGCTATTTACCAATTTCATTATTATTGTTCCCATAAGGGGAAACAAGTAAAAAAAATATAAATTACATAACACAATGCCTTTCACTGTAAATAACATGAAATGTTTACCACTCAAATGTGCATACCGCCAAATAAAACATATCAGAAGTTGCTATATATATATAAATGTTTTTTCATCTGGGAGTCTGTTTGTCAGGTCATTGTTGTCGTCAGTATGATGGATCCAGAAATGTTAAGAAAAAAAGGATGCAGAAACAAGAATGATACAAATTTCCTACCATGAAACATGTATGTACACAGAAAACAGGGCAATGAGAGAAAAATATATAAAACGAGAGAGTAGAACGGAAAAATGAATTGGTCAAGACGTCTCTACTTACTGGGGTCATTGGTCACAGGTCCGTAGTTCGTGTCTTGAGTTGATTCTGCGTCACTATCGCCCGAGTCACTAGTCTTGTGACAACAGGCATAGAGAAACCCTCCACAGCTTCCCTCGATAAGACCTCCCGACATCCAGCAGAAGAGAAAGAACTCACAAGTCCCAGAATAGCAGAGGCTTGGGTCACCGAGAAGAATCTGCTTTCGTTGCTCTGAAACAAGATGCATAGTTTTTAAGGTCGTGGTTAGACCGAAATTCTACTCAGAAGACCAGTGACTTCCTCTCCATGACCTAGGATCTAGCACCACAGCGATTCTTAAGCAGCAAGGAAAAGGACTTTCACGTCTACAGATTGATGACAGTTGCATCCGAAGTCAAGGATTGGAGATGATGCAATTTTGGACCTCACAACGTATCAATGGATGATATTCCGCGATGAAAACATGCCGGGTATTGTCGGTATGGCCTTTGCCATTTCCCCAAGACCTGTAGAAAGCATGAAAAGTGTTGAAATGCAAATTTTCTTGCTGTAAGAAGGCTTCTCATACGCTTTCACACGTCACGTGCCCGATTTCTTTCCAGAGTACCCTGCGTGATGACGTCATGTTGAAAATCATGAATTGTATTGGGGGAAAATATGCAGGAATTCTCCATAGATGGCTCTCGATCACAAGGAAAAAAATGTGTCATATTTGCTTTTAAAAGTTTGTGTTAAATTGAATGATATTACTGTAATTATGCAGCATAAAGAAATTACTAAAATTTGTAACACCATTTTAATATTCTTAATTAAAAGAATTCTACAATATTTCCATAATATAATAAAGTACTCAATATCTTTTAGAAAATTGTAAGGGAAGTTCACGAGATTCGGGAAAAATTTTCATTTTCCTAAATCTGTCATGACGTTGACGTTTCATCAAAATACAGTATTTTATATTTCACAAGAATATTTATCACTATTATTTTATGATCTTAGTCAACATTTAATCTGGTTAATAACAAATGACGATATAAGTAATAGTGTAAGAACAAATTAACAATCTAATAACAACGAAGTTTATTTTTAATCGAATTTAAAGAACAAAGTGCAACTGCACAGAGCAGTGCGTGTAAGTTTACAGCTTAATAATAAATAATAATAAGAATATTTTAAGAATAAAATTTAACATTCAAGATATCTTGCAAAACGATTTCAAACATTTTATTTTGTGGTGTTTGACAGATTAGTTTTGATATAAAATTGATTAAGTAGATAAAATATAAAATTGGTCCATTGCTAGAAAGTAAAAAACCAAAGTTTAACCAACCATTTACTGGCAATATGTCAGTACCAATTCAAAATTACTTTCTTCATATATCATTTAATGTTTGTTTTAAGTTCACTTTATGCACAGGTAAGCTAATCTGAACTGGACCTGTTGTATAAAGTCGGATCCGAAACATTGTGTACGAGGACGTTACCACTATGCCATCGGAGAGGCCCGTACGTATTATATCTTTATATATCTATCCATGAATGTGTGCGTTATATAAGGGTTTGAAATTAAGGTCCAAAATTGCATCATTCAAGACGAGATATACGAAAACAAGACAGCTCATTTAGTTATAAAATCACCAATAACTTTCCCTTACATGCGAGACTTCAGTAGGAAGAACAAAGCAAATATAAGACCAAATGATGACAGCCAAAGGAGAAGCAATACCACTAAGAATAATGAAAGAAATGACTTAAAATAAGCAAGAAACTGTCCCATTAAAGGGAGACTATAAGCAAATACATGCAAGGTAGCATAGGTAAGGTCAACTACGAGTAACAGCTTAGTATAGTATGGAAATGTTTGCTTGGAATGAAGATCTACAAGTTAACAAAATGAATCATATTCTTGTCACGCTGATGTTAAAAATGTATTATTACGAGATTAAATGGAAGGTTTTATCACTACCACAGGAAAAGAAATTCTTGCAAGAAGTACAAACTAATGATGATATTCAGAACGTAATTATTATTCCACTTGCTTACACAGAAGGTTCAAGCTGGAATTTGTAATGTGATGTTGGTTTGCAGAGAGCATTGATCATTGTGATATCTGAACGGAGCGGTATGTGTGTTGCTTGCATGTGTCTTACCACGGCATCTGTTGACATTATTGAGTACTAGGCCCACAGAAAGCTAACCACGCTGATTAAGATTTGAATACGTTAAATTTTGCGTGGGATTGAATGTAAGCATTGCTTACACTGTTTAAATCCACTCCATGCCTCTGGTGGAGTATAAACTTGAAAACCAGAATGCCTCAATCATATGCATACGTGTAGCAGCAATCATAATGATATTCTGACAGTTTCATTACAAGTTTGTGGGAATATCATTAATGCAGAACTTTTAGCACATGTGTAAGTGAAACTGTAAATTTCTAGGCAGATTTTCCCAGGCAATTCTTACAGACAGTGGGCATATGGAAACAATTATATAGAAATCCACGTAGTTGAAAGCATAGTCGTAACGTGGTGTAGGCAGGGGGCAATTCCGCCCTAAAAATTTCACGTTTAATGAAACTTACAAGTTAGTGGCAGTTTTCATGTGGGAAGCAATGTAATAAGTTTTTTTTTTAAATTTCGCAAATGTAACAGTTATTTATGAAAATAGTCCTGGGCGCTATTTTTACTGATTGATTCTGCCCTCCAAAGGCAAACCCCAAGTTCGATTCTGCCTCTGTCCCCCCTAAAGCGGGGTTACGTCCATGGTTGAAGGAGATCTAGTATCTAATGAAGCAAGAATTCTGTCAAGATGTTACAGAGACTGATGCAGAATATGGTACACTACCAGCGTCAGTAGAAATCTGATGGTAGAATGGCAGTTAGTTAGACAGTCTTATGTCGAAGTCTATGTGTCAAGTCTTAAGTCACATTCAACATGAGTTAATAGCATAATAAATACTGGATCAGATTAGTAACTACGAATACATAAAACTACTTCTACTTTCACTACGACTACATCACAGGCAAGTGCAGTGCACTACTTACTTCCAAACTACACAATCACTACTTTTCTACGTGTACATAATCTACCAAATGTGAACAATGCAATCTACCTACACATTTGCAAAACAAGTATATGTATCACAGTGTAGTTAACGAAATCTTAGGACTAAAGAACTCAAGTATGGACGACGATTTCAGAAACAGCTCATGGAAACATTTCTAATGAAAGACTGTCTACATACGTATGTACTGAGCTGTAGTGTGTACTTACCAGGATCTGGCCAGGGTCTTTGTCTTAGATTTGAGTGTCCTAAACAAGAGTAACAAAATAAATTGCTAAAATTATTATGATTGCGATATGATGCTTGCGATAACTATATTTTCTTATTTAGCTTCTAAACATCTAAATTAGTTTAAATTACTAAAATAACGTACCAAATAACAATAAATATTAGTAATCCAACAACAGATACAATATAACATTGGTTTAGAGAACAGAAAAACTGACGATTTTCAATTTTTATAGTAGGTTTTAGTACAATTAAATGCAACATGGATGATGGTAAATAAAAAGAATCATTTTGAAACATTCCTGTAATGAAAGGGTTGAACAGAAACAATTGCCTGGCGTTTTCCTATGCACCGGTGTCAAAGCGATGCAGAGAGTTGTCCCAGAAAGTGCACACCATATTTTAGGCAACGTTTAACCTCAGTGGTGTTGAGATGACGCCGTTTACAACTATTTATTTCTGGTAATTTAGCACCACCGATATTAAACGTTGACCAAAAGTAGCATGTACTCCATTGAACCACTATTTGTGTCATTGCAACACCAGACTTTTAAACAGTCTACGGTTGTGGTTGAGGAGGGTACATAATGCCTACAACTCCAGCTCTCCTTTACGAATAGAGCATCTTACATGTGAAAAGATAGGAAAATGTTGCACTGTCTAGGAGAAAAGTATGTATATCTATTCTCTGTTTTACAAATACTATGTTTGAGTTTGAGTTGTTGTTTTAAGTCCACTTTTTGCACAGTAAGGCTAATCGGGACTGGACCTACAGTTTAAAGTGGGATCCGAACCACTTGTGCCTCCATCGGGTATCGAACCCGGGACCCCTTGATTACAAGGCGACGACGCTACCACTGCGCCATGGGGGAGGCCCCAAATACTATGTACGTTAACAGTAATGTAACTACATTATTTGCTAATTATATCTATGTGCCTTACTAATTATACTTAGAAGGACACAAGGATGTATATTAAATCACACGAGTAATTTTCGTGCATGTACAGTATGCATGTGCATGAATGTCTGAAATTTTGAAAATCAATTATTCCATACGTTTTTGCGGTTCTCGTCCAATTTATAAAATCAATGTGTGAATAAATAGCCTGAAAGAGAGATGGACAAGGGTACACACCGGGGGGGATTATGGCGCAGGCTGCGCCATCGAGATTTTATATATTTTCCAAAATGTATGTAACAATTTTATACCTTACACCATATCTAATCCATTATATGAAGAAAAGAAAGTGAGGGTATTATCGAAGGGGGGTGGGGAGAAATATTCAACTCTTACATACTAAGCCTTAATTGACACGTGGGTTCTGCGGGGGATTCTGAATTAAAAGTTGGGGGGACAGTATCCAACTCTAGGTCTTAGATTGAGGCGGGTATTTTAGTTAGAGGGGGATGGAGCATTATATTGAGGAGGTTATCCAATACTTGTGTATTACTATTGCCTTAGACTGTAGCGGAAATTCTGGTATGGAGACTGAGAATTAATTGTTTGCATGAGCCAATAACCACTCTTCAATATTAAGCCTAGAATTGGTATGTAAATTTTGGTGGTAGGGTTGAGTATTAAATTTAAAGGGCGAGATAGAAAGCTCTTGATAGAATGTTAAATCTTAGAATATCAATGGATTTCTGTAGTGGAGAGAGAGTTCGAACATTAAATTTTGGAGACTGTATTTAGCGTTATGGTACCCACACGTTTTCGACCCCGAACGTGCCAAAAGAGAAGCTGGAAAGACTAAATATATCGGGATCCTAAGAAAGTATGGACACCCCATTAATATTTTGAAAGCCTGCCTGGATGTAAAGATTCTTGCTTCGCTTCGCTCGTAAAAATATGTTGCGAGAATGCGTGTTTGGCTGTTTACTGACGTGAATGTGAAGTTTTATACTATAGCTGCATTACAAGACATAAGCGATATTCACTAATAACATCACTTCTTAAAATATAATCCTTAATTAATTTAAAGCAGGTGCGTCATTTGGAAGAAAAGTATATCGAGTCCGCATTTCTAATTTCTTGTCATAGGAAAAAAAACTTTAACAAGTTATATTTATATTGAAGATAAAATCCACGTAATTATTGTTATGAGTTACTAAAAAAATTTATATTTACCCCAAGAAAACGGTGTTGGGGGAGGTTAAAGAGGTCAGTGTCAGTGCTTCAACATCTGGCACTGGTGAACTATTCACTTTGTCCTTAGTGTATCACCACAGAGAAAAGTCTAGAGGTGTTACATCGGGAGAACGCGGAGGCCATGATGTTGGAATATCCCTCCCAATCCTGCAGTTTGGAAACTTGTTACTCAAATACGTGAACGTGGAGACAACGGTCGCTGGGACGACAGCCCACAGTTTCCACGGTTCAACAGACATCGCTGTAGTAGCATCTACAGGGTGTACCAAAAGTACCATTAGCCCCTCTTTGAATTGTAGACAAACCTGCAAAATGTTATTTTAACAGCATGCGTATGGTATACCATTAAATCAGACCAACGGCCACCATTTACTCTGTGTGCACACCGCCATTTTCATGGCACAGTATTATTCGCCTCCAGGTGCGATGTGAAATGCTCCGTAACTTGGCTGGCGTGAAGGAAGCAAACTCACTGCGAACAGCTTCTTGAAGTTCCTCAGTTGCCTGATAGCGATTATGGGCGACTTTCTGTTTGATGTGCCCCCGTAGCGCATTATCACAAGATGTCAGATTTGGACTTTGGGGTGGCCATTTTAAAGGTGCTGGTAAATTTGGCGATCCTCGTCCAATCCGTTTGTCTCTGAACACATCATTGAGGAATTCTCTTAAAATGGCCACCAAGAAATCCAGATCTAACATCTTATGTTAAGGAGGATTTCACATCGCACCTGGAAGCAAATAATAGTGTGCCATGAAAATGGCGGTGTGCACACAGATCCTCTGGAGTAAATGGTGGTCATTGGTCTGGCTATACCTTCCTCTCATCATACGCATGCTGTTAAAATAACATTTTGCAGGTTTGTCTACAATTCAAAGGGGGGGGGGGGTTAATGGGACTTTTTGGTACACCCTGTACGTGCGCTGTTGCAACTTATACGTATATATCTTAGTCCTCCTACAAAAGTAAACAACTTTTCTAGAAATCATTTTCCTATTGAGCGGTTAGTTCTCACAGATATTTGGCAAGTAAAAAGTGATGAGAAATGGATACTTCTCCTTTCTATAGTCTCTTTTGCTTGCTCTCGCTTCTTGTACTTATCTTTTATTTGTTTCTTAATTGTTTTGTTGTCTTTCCCTTATTTTTGAATCATGATATTTAAACGTTTTCAAATATGTCTCATTCACTTGGAAATCGTTTCAATTTAGCCAAGGCGCAGGGAACAACCTTAACGCACAATACTATATAAATGCATCAGTCTATTTATAGTTGATGAATTTTTGTATAGCATTTGTAAGGTTAACGCCAAAGTGCATATTAGTCTAATTTATTTTTGATCAAGAAAGTTGTATTTGGAGGCAAAACCTAGGTTTTCAGGAAGTTATGCACTCGACACTCCATGGTGCTTTCAAACTATAACTTTAACTTATACGTACCTAGCATGTCTACAGAAAACCGGACGTTTTGAAACAGAAGAGAACAGGGGATTCTTCAGTTGTAACAGGTCGAGTAGAAAGAATCCGTGACAAAATCGCGCAGATTTTTGTGGACATGTTACGTCGAGCTATGCAAAATGTCCCTCGGTGAATGCACGAATGGTTACTTAGAAAAGGTCGCCATCTAGGGGACGTTATCGTTAAGTCATAAACCTACCCATCTCTTCAGCGGTATGTAATGGCAACCTATGCATTATTCATGATTAAATATCTTGCAACTATTTATTTTCTTCATTTCTAAATGTCCCGACTTTTCGAGACACCCTATATCTTGATCCTCCTAGTCTAAAAACTCGAATTTATAGTAAATACATAAATATACGAGGTTGCTATATTTGGAAAGTTTACTGAACTTATTGAAAAAATGGCAGATATACAAAATAAAGTACAAACCTCCATTTTGGCTTTTTTTTCTCGAAATGTTCAACTTGAGAGTTCAAAGTTAGGCCTCTCTTATAGATTTTCCGAGTCGATAGATCTACAGACATTTTTAATTTGACACTATTCCCTATTTGAATGTTATAATAGCGAATTCAAATAATACAAATCCGCGTTTTCAATTTGAAACTCTTGACAAATGATGAACGCGATATATAGTGAACTCTGACGGTTTCAGAACTCAGCTACGTTTTCCACGTCTCACCTTTTATAATAATTTCTGCCGATGCTAATTTCAGTTGGCAGTGGCGGAGATTGGGTTTCAAAACTAGGGGGGACAAGGTGCCAAAACTGGGGGGGGGGCAACTGCCCCCTCGGCCAGTTGTTGGTGCCAATGACACGATATGTCAGACCCGTAACAAGAGGTAGGCTGGGGGAGCTGAAGCCTATGGCGCTATGCACAGAGGGCGCCACTCAAAGTTGTTATTGTTTATTATTATTATTAAGACAACAAAGTGAGAATGTGCGACAGAGAAATTTACACTTGTCAGAGGTATTTTCTGGTAACACACTGCTGAAACCTTTTTGATTTCCAAAGTAATAGTAATAGTATGTTTTAAAAAAATATTTTTCAAACTCTAAGATATAAGTGAAATGTTCTTAAATATGTCAAACTTTCTTTTCTTAACAGAAATACAAACTATGAATGTTTAAATATAACCTATATTATTTTTTATGAGTTCTTCTTTCTTTCCTCATTTCAAAATTTGTAGGATATAAGAATCACAAACCATGGCATAAGAAAATATCGACGGACATAAAATGTCGGTGCTTGTTAGTTCGGGGGGCGGGGCGGGGGGGAGCAACCACAATCCTGCCTAGGTAATGTAAGATGTGTACAGTCAGATTTACCATATCGGATTTTAAACACAGGATTCAATTACTTGCTCCCAAAAATCAAGTCCTTAGTACACCGTCGTCCATTCGCGTACGCAGAATTTCTTTCGGGAGGAGTTGTTCGCATATTTAGAACTTTGCACTCTCAAAAGTGCAATCGGGTGTTACTGCGTACACGCCAGTGCTCCTGTCAGAAACGTTAGGAATATTTTGATTTATTAGCTTTCATTATAATTGCGGGTTTGTACTGTGTGTCTTCTTATATTTTTATTATATTATATACAGGGTGAGTCAAAAGTCCCTGACCACCCCTTATCATTAAAGTCTTCATTAATCTGACTTCACCACTGAATTCCTGGTCAAATTCTAGCCAAAAATTATACCCCACATGCCCCCCATTCCATCTAAAGAAATGAAGTTGGATCTAAGATGGCGGACGTTTTCATGACATGCACCAAAAAGTTTCCCCCCAGGCCTAACATATTACTACCATGACCAATTGCTGCAATATACACTCCCTTTATTTTATAAGGGGTGGTCAGAGACTTTTGATTGTTGTTGTTGTTGTTGATTTGTTGCTTTAAGTCCACTTTATGCACAGTATGGCTAATCGGGACTGGACCTACGGTTTAAAGTGGGACCCGAACCAATGTGCCTCCACCGGGTATCGAACCCGGGTCAGGGACTTTTGACTCACCCTATATTTAATATTGTGGAACTGCCTAAGTGTTTTCTTGAAATAGGCCGACGTCGTGGCAGCTGATCAGCACAGCACGTAAGGACGCCAGGGGTCCCAGATTGGAATCACGCTTTGGGCATGGATATTCTTTGTGACGGTCTCTTCATCAATTTCAACCTCATCGATGCGATTGGTCAAACCTCCTTCCAATTTGAAAATCTTGCGGTATATTCCAAGATGGCGGCTTTCGAGATGGCCGCCATGATGCACGCTAGCCACATCTCATGTTCCCCCACCTTTATTACACACATCCGAAGTTTCATCGTCCTCCGTCAAACCGTTTTCAAATAAAAAGGGTGGTGCTGGAGTTTTGCAAATGCAAATGCACCAAAATATTATTCTAAATGTAATTAAAACTTTTCCATATAATAAAGACACTAAAAAGTGAACTCACTCACTATCAAAGTATTTTCCAAAAATTTTCAACGTATTTTTTCAAAATGTTCAATGTATTTTTCAAAACGAATTGAAATCATACAACTTATATGGGCTTAGAAAGGAACTATTTGTTCCAAAATTCTCTGTCAAAATCTCTCTGACTCTCAGAAATAACAATCGAATGTAGAAAACGCACTTCGAAGAAACATGCAAAATATTTTTTAAATGTTCAAATCTCAAATTGTTTCTCGTACTCTTGGGAGGTATACGCAAGAAAGGACATAGTGACTCAAATATAAGGAACCGAATGCTGTCACTTTTCAATATCGTTATTTTGATAACTCAGACATTTTGTATGGGTACTGCAACGGTTTCTGCATACAAATAATTTGCATTCCGAACAGCGTACAGTGGTTTTATTCTTCTCATTTCCGCCAAATTCATGGCTGGCGTGCTTGATTTATGGTAGGAAACGTCCCGCGCGCGGTACTGAGTGCCGCCAAAGGGGGACCGGCAGTGATGTGCCGTAGATTATAAGTTTACGTCTACATGCGTTGTCTACACGTAATCTACGCGTAGATTACATTGGGTTGTAGTTTACATAGACTACGTAGACAATCTAAAGTGCATTAAAATTAATTTTCAAGGCTTTCATGAAAGGAAAGTGACATTTTCAACCATATTTGTTTTTAAAGAAATGAGAAGAATCCTATTTACAACAAAAATTTTCTTCTCTTCTATCATCAACTATGGAAGAAGATGAATAGTATGCAAAAACAATAACAGATGGCAGTCGTGAGGCAAGAGTGGTCTTTTCCCCATAAAACACTAGAATATTTCCTGTATTAGGTTACTTTCTAGGTGAGAAATTGTTCCAATTTGAAAGAAAGAATATGAAAAGTTCTCTTCACACATCAGCAACTGATACGCAGTATAATTTTCTTTTAATTCTACGGCGCCCTTTGTTAAGTTATCACCTTTCGCCATGTTGTTTACATAGATTACGTCATCTATGTGTATAAAATAGTCTACGTGTAGAATGTAGACTATCGTTGTTTACGCGTAGACGCACATCACTGGGGACCGGTCACTTGAGGGGCGTGTGTTACGGGCTGCTAATTTAATAACTAACTAATTAACTCAATTAACTCAACTGAACTGAGCTTAGCAACGCAACAACGAAGAATAGCTCGCCTCACCTGCTGGGCGAATTAAACATTACATGAATTATAATACGGTCAGGATTAGTGCCTAACAGTCGGAGTTACCAAGAATAAACCTAGGAGGATTTGATTTTAAATACCTGAAATGACGTTACATAATACTACGGTGTTTCTGAATATACCTATATATTAAAGCACAGATAAATACACATTACATCTTGCCCTCTTTCACTCGATCTCACATTCATTCTCTCATTCTATGGCATATTGCGACAATATGACAAATACAAAGGTTAGATTAATTACTACTTTGACCATACTCTTGCTATGTCTTGGCTACATTGCCTTTTACAATTTATCGTTTAGGATTTTAAGTATAAAGTGAATATTTGTTCCTTGTGCGAACCCCTTCTATCTTTTCTGAAGGTATAAATATATTTCAATGAACTATTGTTTGCTGTTAACATAAACTCTCATCTTAAACATTGATTACTCCGCCGGAAAACAGATGTCTAGGGTTGCCATAGCACTGATTTAAGTTATGCAATGATTTGATTTTACGCAGATTCGAGGTAGATAGTCGTCATCTTTCTCACACACGCACATGGTTGGATCTTACCTTCGCTGCATCCCCTCTGACCTGGGTTGGGTGAAAGTGGTCCTACAGTTTTGGAAGGCCTCCACACTCCATTGTTGCACCTCGCGGTTATCCTGGTTGGCGAAAGTGGATCAGTCGGCAGCTCCATCTGGCATCATCGGATCCTGGCTTCACTCGTTCACTTCGCAGGGACGTCCAGGACGGTACACGCCCACTGTCGACTCTTACGACACATACGACAACTTGCGCAATAATAGGTCCGTTCTTCGCGGTCACTCGTAAGTACAGATACGTGACTTGGGCGATGAGACGCACATACGCGATGAGCCATTCGCGGTTTCACATGGATATCAAATGTTATTAACTTTTACTACTTAGGACGTTGTTTTGGACGATTGACACGGGTGGACGTGTCTGGTGTTATTCTCACATAACCACACGTATGTGCACGGAGAGGGGGAGAAGGACCCCCTGGTTCTATTCTGCTCTACTCCATGGCTCTGAAACACTCACTCGAGGAAAACAAATCCAGACCTCGCAGCTAGGTCGCGCGTAGCTCACACTCCGGTGGCGATTGTAGGCAAAACTGTGGCAAAACTGTGTCTCGATATTCCAAATCATCCCTTTTATTCCAGATTTGAACGTGGTGACGCGCTACCCTCTATGATCAGGTGCTTGTTTATTGTTTCTGGTGCTTTGACCGTTGTCCTCCTATCCTGGTCAATGCTCACTCCGGTCCTTAACCCCTGGTAGCAGCCCCTCGCGCAGAGATTAGGTTAAATCTTCCTCTATTGTATTCAGTCACGGAAAGCAAGGGCAACTCAGTAGGGTAGCGTCTCCCTTTCAATTCAACGATGAATCTTTAATAATTCATAACTCCCGTAGTTCTGTTCTGATTAGGCTCAAATCTTGGAATCAGTACTTTTATGATGTGGTCTTCCGCTGGTTAAAATCTCATCCAATTCGGTCCATTGGTTTAGAAGTTGCATTTTTCTTGATATTCCCATAAGAATACATGTAAATCCGAATTCGGGCGAAAAACGGTGGTTGAGCAAGCTAGTGCTGGCTAAGGCAGTTCGCTAGACCTGTATTCGCGACGGATATTAATATTACCAATTGCAATTAATTCCTACCAATTGCAATTAATTCCTACTAACGGGCAATTAGATTTATTACTTGTCACTCAATATTTGACCGTTATACGTGTAATCAACAGAAAAAAGGCGCAAACGGCTCTATGTTTTTGGGGAAATAGTGAAGATAAGTTACCTGGTGCTTTCCCGACCATTATTGCGCTGGTAAGGAAAATAATTCAAAAGTTTAAAAAAGGCGGCATTCACTGCCCATAGCGCGGGTTACGGAGGGTTAAAGATATTGACAGGGGAAACCACGGATAAGGGGGTTTCGTTTTTGCTCTAAAAAGAATTGTTAGCGCTCTCGCCTTTGAAGCAAGCAGTCCTTGCTTCGATTCTCAGTATTAAAATTTGAACTTTAAGAGAAGCACCGGGATCCTAATGAAAATGCCGCTTTGGCAGGCATTGGCCCTTAAGAGGGCTGTTGATCAAGAAGTTTTCATTGTCAGCATAATGTTATATTGGGCATGTGTTAAGATTGTAAGCAGTGAGGATCAGTGGCGCAACCACAGGGGGGGGCAGGGGGCATTGTCCCCCAACCTAAGACGGAAATGTGTTCTAGGGAGCAAGGGGGAGCAAACATTGACGGCCAAGGTACCTGCAGGGGGCAATTACCGCCCAAAATTTCAAATTTTATGTAAAATAAAAATATTTTTCGTGAAATTTTCTTGCTCGCTTCGCTCTCAGTGTATGTTCTGTGTAATGTATTGTAAATTACCAGAAAAAGAGAGAAGTAAAATAAATTGATTTTGTCTTAAATGCATCAACAATTGTTTTGAGGAAAGGGAGCATGCACATTTGTGTAATTTTTGCTGTTGGTTTATTATGAGGTGGGTGAATTGATTGTGTAATGTATGTAAATAATGTATGTTGTGTATTAAAGAAACTTTGAATAGAGTCCAGCGCAGATATTTCTGGCATGCGATGCGCGAAACAACTAAAGAAGCAGTGTTGCTAATGGAGCAGATAGAAAAATCGCTGCAGTGCGCCGATGCACAGCTGTTACGTACAACAATAAAATTAGAGAATTCAGGTCTATCTAACGTTGAGTTTTAAACGTCATGCATTATACCAGGACTAGGATTAATATGTACTAACAAGTGGCTTTGTATGTAGCTACATACATATGGACTAAAAATTCGCAAAATATGAACTAACACATAAGTAAAATTACCAAAAATGCTGCAAAGAAGACTTCTTCATACGATTCCTTATTTGAGTGATTTCAAACAAAATAAAAAAATATATATATTATTTTTCATTGCATTAATGCACTGGTGGCGTTCTAACTTTTCACTCCCAAAACCCGTATACACTGGTATGGAACTGCAACGGCAGATAATAACATGCCAACGTGTTAAACCGCTACAATTGCACCATAACACTCCTCCTGAAGCAGTATTATTATTTCCTCTCTGAGATCGGCGACAGTCGGTTGCCTTTGTTGTACATTTACAAAGGATGCCGGCTTCCACAACAATAACAAGTACATATACTGCCACTAGACGATAAGCTGCGCGGCTTTTTCTTTTGTTATGAACCAGGGCCGGCGCTAGTCATTTTGCCTCCCTGGGAGGTGGCGGCAGATGCCGCTCTATTTCGACCCCCCCCCCCCCGATCATTACGCAGCAACGGAAAATTGAAAATCAATATATTCCTAACTAAAACATCAAAATATAAAATAAATAATGAGACTTCTTATGCTATTTTAATACTATTCAGCGCAAAAGAATATCTCGCTCGATCACAGTTTTCAATAGGCTTATTTTTTTCTTCTCTTCAAATTTTGCCGCTCTGGGCGATGGCACGGTTCGCCCTCCCCTTCCGCCGGCCCTGCTATGAACTTGGTCACCCATCAAAGCATGGCAATTTTAACACAGAAAACAATATGTATCGCATTAAGCAGCAAAAATGACAGCCTCCTCTATGCAATTTCTACAAGAACACGTGCCGGAGCCAGATTTGAAATGATGTTGGAGCCACATAATTTATTTATTTTGAATAATTCCAAAATTATGAAATATGAACAATTTGTTGCTGCTGTTCGCTGCTCTCTTGCCAAAATGCTTTATTGGGATGCTAACACCATGACTGGCTTCCTCCTTCATGAACTCGTGCATGTTGCTTAGAATTTCCCGAGCTTGGCTATGCAAGGTTTTTGATTTCAACTTCGACAGAACTGGAGGCATTATGGAATTTAACGTTCATTAGCAAACATACACTTTTACATACACACACGCAATACACGCACACAACGTCAAACCGGTCAAATACTTAGTATAAAATAAAAATATGGTGCTTCCAATCCAACAAAACTCACCGCCACTTTACCTGCCTTTCCCCTTCCGTGACAGAAATAGTGCTTCATTATTACAGTTGGCAACACTAGTTACTAGCTAGCCAATGAACTTGATCTGTATAAAAGAAGCAACCAATACGCCGTGCTATATTGCCACATTACCGTCCCTGCCGAACGGTGTGAACCGCGAGCTGGAGCGCTATTCAATTGTTTTCAATGATGTTTGCGCGAGTGTGTCCAGGAATGGAATGACAATATGGCAACAATAGCGAAGGTTTTCGAGCAGGGTAGAACACGTGATGCTAAGAGAGAGGGAGACGAAACGAAAATTCGTTTCTACGCAACGGCAAATTTATGTGTGATGCACTCTACGTACACAGTTTAGTATTGGCACGTTGCATATGTATTTTCTTATTTTACGTCGCTCCATGTTGCACATGTACGAAACGTATACTATCGTTCATGAAAGTTTACATGTTAATGTAAAATATATATATATACAGGGTGTCATTTTAATGGCGCCCACGGACCACAGATTCGTGTAGAGGACATCAAAACAAACAACTTTTTTCAGTAACATTTTTCTCGTTGGTGCGTCGTTTCGGTGCTACAGTCGTTCAAAAAAGCCCGTTTTGCCGCCTGAATGCTGGCAACCACACACAACATTTGATTGCATTTGTGACGTCATATCCCGCCGTGAAGCGATGCGTTACAGGGTTGCCAGGAACACACATATTCTGTGAAAAATTACATAGCTACAATCAGCCACATTATGTGCCGTAACACAAAACGAGAAAACACGTTCTGTAACCTAACAGGAAGTAAACAAACGATACGTAAAATGGCAGAAAGAAAATAGAATTCAAGTGGAAGTGGTCATATCGAATTTTGTATCAGCTTGCATGTCAAATATTTGCAAATTTAGTTACCACGTTGGCATCTACAATTTAGTCTATCCACTTCGTCCTTCTGATACTAGTTGTCTGTGACACACTGAACAGGTGACAAAATAGAAATGAAAGAACTAAAAATTCCAAAGGTAAGCAACAGATAATACAATGTATATTCAGAGCATTATGAGGCAAGTGGGAAAAATGATTGAAAATACAGGGATATAGTAAGTAGTAGTACGAGTAATACAAGCTCTAAGACGACTATGTTTTTATCTACGCACCGGATATACTATTACAAATGTGAACAGGGTAGTATATTCGGTACTGATTCATCATTAGATTGTTACTGGGGTTGTACTTGTTTTAGCCGTAATGTAACAACGTGAACCTCGGATACTTCCGTTATCAGCACAAAAGTACCGCATGGCATCTGGATACAAACCTGTAGATATCAACCTTGCAACGAGATTTGCAAATATTTGACATGTATTGGGCGTAAACAGCCACGTGTAAGCTGTAAGTCCAATAAAATTTATTGTTGTTGGTATTTTAGATGTAAGCTGAGACAAAATCCGGCATGCCATTTCATTTTGAATACGTGTTTTACCATTTCTCATATCGTTGGTCCACTTTCCCCTTCCCCTGAGATGACTGCTGATCTTCTGGCTGGTAGGCTATGATGTTCGGTCTACTGGACACGTTACTCGCTTCGTTTTACAGCTAATAATGTGGTTGGTAGTTTGTCATTTTTCACAAAATTTGTGTGTTCCTTGCAACCCTACCGTGCGCTGTTTCGTCGCAGGAAATGACGTCATGGATACGATCAAATGTTGTGTTGGGTTGCCAGCATCCAGGCGGCAAAACGGTCTTTTTTGATCGGCTGTAGCGTCGAATTGACGCACCAACGTGAAAAATGTTACTGAGAAAAGTTGTTTGTTTTGATGTCCTCTACACGAATCTGTGGTCCGTGGGCGCCATTAAAATGACACCCTGTATATATATATTCGGAATGCATGTATCAAGTATTTTCTGTTTTTCAAAAAATACTTTGTGGGCTTATTTTCAATTATTAATGTGAAATTGAACGTGTTGAAAAAATAATCCAAATCGTTTGTTCGAACGCAAATGCTGTAGCATCGACTTCCATCCCTTTCTTGCGTAATTTAGAAGGATGATAACGACTTTGATACTACTACTACTACTAGTAATAATAATAATAATAAAATATAATAAATAATAATTATTATTATCATTACTATTATTATCATTATTCGCAAGTTTATCCTGGTACTTGCGCCCCCCCCCAGACAAAAATTCGTGGTTGCGCCTCTGGTGAGGGTCTAACATATATATGATGCCTGTAATGTTTGCTATTAAAATAATAAACATAATAAAAAAAACTGTCTAGGTGCCGAACCGCCTAGAATTGTTTCTGTCTTTGTCCTAGTAGAGAAAATAATAACAAAGCATGAAACCATTTGCAAGGGGTGAAAACAACATTATTCAAGAACAATTACTCGACCTAATAAAAGTTTTGTAGCGCATTTAGCAAAACCTTAGGAAACACTAAGGAAAATTTTGTACAAAAGCAGTGAATATCTTTGTTCAGTCATGAATAACTGAATCTGCTACTCCCTAATTACGCAAATTAACTTTAGATAATCAATTTGAGAGACAAACGCTTCGAATTATTTCAAAAACAGTAGCGAGTAACTTCAATTATAAACAAAGTATAGAATGTATGTTGCACAGTTTGGGAATTCTGAACTGAAATGTTCATTTCTTGCATGCGCACCTGGATAATTTGCTGAAACCGTAGACAATTTTTGTGAGTACACATGGTTAAAGGGTTCTGTAGGACATAGAAAAAATGTAACTTAAATACCAAGGATTTTGGAGTTGCAGTGTGGTGGAAGCTTAGAGCTGTATGATCATGAGCGTTTATCCTAATTGTATTTACGAACATTTGGTAAAACGAACATGGCAAACACACTCAGCTACATACGTACATGTACAAAGTATGTTTATTATGCTGTTACCTTAATCGTTGTATTAATAATCGAAAATGTATAATTCAGTTTCATTTAAAGGTATTAAAACCTACAAACAAATATATTTTAAAAATCTCTGACAAGGTTAACTATTATTATCGGTTTATGTGAAGAAATATGACATCAAAATCAGCACAATGAAGCTAACATAAATAGCAATATAGAAATACGAGTATGAAATAAAAGTTACAGAATACAGGGCAAAATCTACGACTATATTCAAAGGCGTTGTATCACAAAGTTAACTGCATAAATATTGAAATTCAATATATTTTATTCGATTTTGATATTAATATCACAATTAAACGTCATTTTATGTATGAGTACCAACAAAAGATGAGGTTGCTGCTTGAAAATTAATGAATTCTATTGAAGTATGCATATTGCTATCGAAAGTAGTGTCATCTATTACTGCTTTTGTATTTGGATACGATCTTTTCAAAGCCTAAAGCTTCGAAACAGTTGCAGCGATTAGGGGGTCGAGGGGAACAGTTGCCCCCCTTTTGTCCCAGCACTATGCTAAACCTTATCTACAAAGGTTAATGTACTGCCTTTGCCCCCCCACAGTTTTGGCACCTTGTCCCCCCCGTTTTGGAACCCAATAGCCGCTAGAAATTATGAAAACTGTATATTGTGTGATCGACAAGGCCCGTAGCCAGAATTTTATTTCGGTGGCGAGCTCATCTCTTATCAGCAGCCGCCATCTAAAGACGAAAAGGTAGGGGTAGAAGCCCTGAAGGTGAATTTCTCAGCATATTACAACATATTATATAGCTAATCTTCTTCTTATATTACAATTATATTTAACCCTACTAAGGAAGTAAATTAATTACCACTATGGGCTACTTAAATTAGATATTTGTAGCATTTCGGGATGGCCACAGCCCTCCTAGATCCCCCCGGCTACGTGTCTGGTTTTCACCTAAGATAACCTTATAAATTAACTTTTATTCTTCTTGTCTCGTGGTGAATGTAATTTGCAATAACAACTTTGTATCGTATGTTAGATTACAGCCCGTTTCGCCTTATTGCGTTTTCACCTACCCCAGTACAATTTCGCGTTGTGTTTTTTCAAATTTCGCTTTTTCGTCAAAAACGAAATATGCATGCCCCTATGAATTACCCGTCAAGTGGATAATATTCCCAGGTGGGACATTTTTGTGTGTAAGGCGAAACAGGATAAGGCGAATGAGATGTCCCGTTTCGCCTTAGGAAGTTCGTGTCACATGTAAATCATTTGATTATGTAATCAAATTATGCAAACTTATTCTTGAGTACTGAAGGACTCTACTCAATAAATAAGACACAAATAAGGAATGACAAGTGTTTTCACTTAAGTACAAGGACGGAATTGTTTCTTCTTTTTTCCGAAACACTGAATGTAGATTTTGTCATTAAACAAAATAATTCTTTATCTTGTGAGTATGTATACCTATGATTTAGCGACATCTAGTGAAGGTCATTTAAGTAACTTGTTGAGCATGGATTGTAATTCACTTAAGTGTTGGTTTTCAAATTTTAAGGAATGATATTAGGGTCGTACTGTCTCACAGAGCACAGGAGCATTTGCCCACGGATTCCGCACCATGGCGATTTCTCGGTTACCACAGTCATGAAACTGAACAAAGAGAAACTTCATCCATGAAAAGGCCAAACAAAAGACAAACAAACCATGCTCTGTTAAAGAATTCAACGGCAGGACACAGAAATGGTGAATCAAGAGAGCAGGAAAATACAATTTGCATACCACATTCCTCTAAGAATATCTTTCATATATTTGGGCTTTGGTCCCTCTGATTAAGACCGCACGCGTAATTTAAGGGCCTCCCCGATGGCGCAGTGGTAATGTCGTCGCCCTGTAATCACGGGGTCCGAGGTTCGATACCCGGTGGAGGCACATAGTGGTTCAGATTCAATTTTAAACTGTAGGTCCAGTCCCGAATAGCTTTACTGTACATAAAGTGGACTTAAAACATCAACTCAATCAATCAAAGCACGGGTAATTTGTTTCACAAGCAACATTTGTGTTATTTTCTGTCACTTTGGATATTCTCGATGACGAGAATGGGCGATGATTAGATGAAGGCAATGTTGGGCGATATATCGTCCAGACGATATATCGCGATATTGAAAAAGTATCGATATCAGCTAGACGATATATGGTCACGATATTTTGGCGATATATATCCTGGAGACGGAAAAAAATATCGTATCGTATCGTCTGTGACGATCACGATATCAAATTTCCGATATCATCCATCCCTAGAGGGCACACTCAAAGTTAACGCACATGCCGGGAATCGAACCAAGGAACTTTCGTGGCGATTACGAAATACGAAGTCCGCTTAAGATAAGTTTTTATTAGGGCTGACCCGATACCACTTTGAATCGATATCGATTCCCACCGATACCCATACCGATACTTGAAAATTACAATAATTAAAATTTGTTCAAAATATTTTAACAATATTGGTGTATAAATATTCTTATCCAATTATATACATGAATTTACCAAGAAATGTGGTTTAGAATATTCAAGAATTAACTAACTAACTAACTCTTTAGCCTTCTTAAACCCGAAGGTTCATGGCTGCAGCAACACAGGCCTTCCATTTGTCCCTATCTTGAGCAAGATCTATATACTCTTTTCCATCCCTACCGATTTCCTTTAGGTCCATCTCAACGTTGTCCCTCCATCTTCGTCTTGGCCTTCCTACAGGTCTCTTACCATCAGGTTTCCCAACAAGAATCCTGTAAACTCCTCTTTCCTCTCCCATTCGTGCCACATGGCCTGCCCACCTAAGTCTTCTTGATTTAATCATTCTAATAATATCTGGGCATGAATACAAATTATGTAGTTCTAAATTATGTAACCTTCTCCACTCACCTGTCTCCTCATCCCTTTTAGGTACAAATATTTTCCTAAGGATCTTATTTTCAAATACTCTCAATTTATGTTCTTGTTTCAATGTAAGGGACCAAGTTTCACACCCATATAATACTAGAGGCAAAATTACTGTTTTGTATATTTTAACTTTTAGTTTCTTAGATATTAAACGAGAAGACAAAAATTTATGAAGAGAGAAGTAACATGCATTTCCTGAATTAAGCCTACTTTTTATTTCCTCTATAATATAATTTTCATTTGTTAATATTACTCCTAAGTATTTGAATTTGGAAACTGGTTCAAACGAGTTGTTATCAATAATTGGATTTTGATTATTACCTAACAAAAATCTAATTATTGATAACAACTCGTTTGAACCAGTTTCCAAATTCAAATACTTAGGAATAATATTAACAAATGCAAGAATCAAGAATTGCATCAGAATATTAAAATAGATGTTATGTAATCACGAAATATAGTTTTTCGCGCAAAATAAAAATAAATTTAGAATTTTGCATAATTTCCAGAAAAATTAGACCCCGTAAAAGACCAAAATGCTGGAAAAGTATCGGCTGGTATCGGCTCAGCCCTAGTTTTTTATGAAATGTCACTTTTTCATAAACTAAATTTCGGTCCATATATGTAGCAACAGGATCCTGCTTGTCAAAACTAATTTATCCAAAGCTACTTTAAGAGATTTGTTGCACTGACATTGTTGTCTTTAACCCTGTCATTGCCACACGATATAACATTAGAAAAACACATGAACTATTTACGAAACAAAATTAACTAAAGAAACTGCTCTATTCACATTTAGGATAGGACAATTATGTAGCCCAAAATTCGTACGCCCCAAGGAAGGAACTTTAAGAAAAGTGTTAATTTCATGACAAGTAACTGTGTTTCAGGTACACTCACCGGCAATAAAAAATGTGACACCTAAATCCTGAAATAGCCGCTTCCTGCAATGCGTTGTGTGTAGTAACTTTTCGACAGTAAATTCGGCAATCCCACTGAAAGTTAGACAACACGCATAACTTCATGCAGGGAAGAAAGTACCGGGTGGCCAGAATAAAAGTTACCCAGCTCAGAGACCTCTGTAGCCTGTTTGAGGCATCGTAGAACTGAAATTTGGCGAATCCACTATGCAGATCATGGGGAAGAGGGTGGCGATAAAAAAAGTTCAATTCTCCGCCACCAGGTTGAAATGTGGTGCTGTAATAATGAATATTGAAAAAACATATAAGTCAGGTGTACAAATCTTTATTGTTGGTTTCTGCCAGTACAGCAGTGTTCAATATGCGTGCCAGAAGTGTGAATGACCTGTTGGAAGCGTAGCACAGCATGATCAACAGTTGCACGAAGCATGTCCCTGGAAATGGTAGCATGGTGATCACTTCCGAACTTTTGTTCAGCATTAACGTTAAGTGATTTAGCCGAGTTATTAATTACAAAGACATTTGTTAGTGGCTGGAAGTTGCGAGTAAATAATCTCTCGTTTATTGCAAGATTGCAAGGTAAAGGCAAATCCATAACCAATTGGAGCAGTTTACATTATTACAACCCATCAAATACAGCACCACATTTCAACCTGGTGGCGGAAAAATGAACTATATTTTATTTATCGCCATCCTCTTCCCCATGGTCTACATAGTGGATTCGCCAAATTTCAGAGTTCTACGATGCCTCAAACAGGCTACTGAGGGCTCTGTGTTGGGTAACTTTAATTCTGGCTACCCGGTATTTCAAGATCTAGGGTTCCATTTTTTATTGGCTGTGACGATACAATTACATATTTCAAAATGTAATGGAAAAAACTCCGCGATGGCGTAGTAGTAACGTCGCCGCCCTGTAATCAAATAATCCCGGGTCCGGTGATGAATATAGTGGTTCGGATCTCATTCTTTTAACTGTAGGTTCAGTTCCAAATTGTCCCGCACCGTGGCAGTGCGGTCTAAGGCGTCATTCCTTGGGCTCCGGCTACGCAACGTGCACTGGTTCGAATCTCCTTGGGGAAGCGTAAAAACTTTTCTTCTCAGATTTCGGCCTGTGCATGGGACCATCATCGTGACGAAATTTGGGAGCTACGAATGAGTAGCGTAACCCTGTCATTGGAAAAATACAACGACTGGGGGTTCGTCGTGCTGACCACACTTCACCCCGTAACTGGTTGGATGGTCTCCCACCTCTGGTGAGAGTAAGGCCGGCAGTCGGTATGTAAGCACTGGACCTCACGGGCTGTTACGCCAAGGGTTATTTTATTATGAAAATATACCGGGTGGTCCAAAAGTCCCGGAACTGTCACATATCGCGAGAAATACACATCGAATCGGAAAAGGAAGAAATACGTGTTTAATAAGTGAAAGAAAGCTATTCAATGATATCACACTTGATTCCCCACCCCCGTCCCCTAGGGGTGAAATTTTAAATGGGAACCCCCATTTGGTATTGTAGAATCGGAAAGAGGACTTCATTCCGAGTCCAACGAGCTATGAACCATCCTCCTAGCTCAATTAGGAACGGATATATGGCGATTTTAAATTTTCGCGCGCAAAAAAAAAAAAAAAAAAAAAAGGTACGTATTTCTGCTCCTAATTGAGCTAGAGTGAATGCGATTGCACGTCAAGACATTTCAATAGAGTATATGGAAAAGGTGTGGGGGGGGGGTCTACGATCACATGCAGATTCCAAATGTGCAATCGCTTTCATTGTAGCTCAATTAGGGGCAGAAAATAGCTTTCTTTCACTTATTAAACACGTATTTTTTCGTTTTCCGATTCGATGTGTATTTCTCACGATATGTGACCGTTCCGGGACTTTTGGACCACCCGGTATATCTCTGTATTCCAGTTCGAAGACTAGAAAAATGTACATTTATTTTGTTTGAAATATATAGCCCCATACTTTTTACGTCGCATTTCTGATTGTTTTAGCTAATCGCGACGTTTATCTTAAAATACCTGATAATAGTATGTAATCTCCTGGATATGCCACAGTTTATATGTTCCAAAGTAATTACGAAATTTATGGTTTCTTAAAAATATATAAACGTATCAGGGTTTAGTTTGAATGTTATTAAATCTCGTTGTTAAATATACTTACACATGTATGAGGTTAATTACAATTCAGTGAAAATTAATGTTAATTGTAGATAGCTACATCAGATGTAAGTCACGTATGAATCATATTATACCAGTTATATAATAACAAATGAACCCTAGAAATAATATATAGTTAATTCTCTTCTTAACTGGAGCAGAGAAAATAAACATTATTCCATGCGTGTGCTTCAGAGTCGAAAAATCTGAAGGAGACAACACATCTGACTACATAGCTATATCTGTACGATATTCATTTTTCAGTATCGAAGTTTGATGTTGATATCGAGTCGATATATTGAACATCGAAAATTCTACGTTGATATCGACAATATAACAATGTCACCATAATATCGACATAGTCTAGTTCAATAGTATCAATATATCGATATCGATATTTTACGTTATTAACACACTATCGATATATCGATATGACGGCCATATATATGTAGCAATGGGAAGATTTCAGTACGTTTGTAGGGGTGGTGAGAAATTACTCGTTTTAGAAAGGCGTTTAGCCTAGACTTTCCAGAAACAGAAAATTTCAGTTTTGAGTTACCATTTTCAAAAAAGACAATAGTTTTGGTTGAATTTATTGTTATGTTTGCACATTTTTTCGTGGGAATACATTGTCCTCTTATTGCAAATTCTTGCATATGTTTGTAGTGATAGTAATAAGAGTGTGGTAACTGCTAAACCAAGAATGAATACATGCTATTCAATTGCCAATAGTATTGTTGTTGTTTGCAGCAAAAACATTATAATTCCTTTATTGCTATATTCGTGACTGCAAGAAATTATACCCTGCAGATGTGCTTATCTTGTGTATCTTTTCTACCCCTCCAGGTACTTAATAGATAAAGAAACAACGAAGGTTTCACGTCTTCACTACAAAACGAACCTAGGACCTCTGGATTGGTTACGCCCTACGCTATGGAAGCTATTATTTGTTTATAGATTTCGTTATTTAATGCCAAATTGTTAGGTTTTTAAACATATTTTAGGTTAATCCTGTTACTGATGATGAATGATGTCTAAATGAAATGGATGATCGAACGGTCAGGAAATACAGAGCATTCCGTGACATTCGCTACGAGACTCGGCGGCAAGCGGCCCGGCGCTGGGCGCCGAGTATCGTAGCGAATGTCACGGAATGCTCTGTATAATGTTATTTCTGGGGACCAAGGTGCAAGTCGTCTTCAGTCATTCAAGTATAACATAGTCATGTCTCTGGTATAATACTATCAGATGTGGACATATTGCTGTACCTGCCAGTGATAAGGTAACAATATTATCGTCATTATGAGACAAAATTATTTCGTTAGATATCTGAAATAAAATAATTTCTGAGTGTGTATATATATAATTGGATGTGAATCCACTTCTACATCGCAAAGTGAGTGTCTTTTCCTAAGTCTATAGTGCAAGTGCAGCCTACGCAACAATATCGTGTGTGTGTGCAATAATGTGATCGTCATTTGTCACTTTCTATGTCAGCTCACCCTCTTCGTTTAGTGTCGATAACCGCTGGTCAAGCAGGGAAGTTGGTCCAAAGAGATGATGAACTGAGGAACAAAACAAAACTTAAGTTTAAAATCACTTTTACTAGTAAAACTACCGCCGGATCTTGACTTATGTTTAAGCATCGAGGGTGGCCCTGAACAACTGTAAATTAAACTGTAAATTATTACAGTACAGTGGGATGAATAGGGAATATGCACGGAAAGATCGAAAGTGCTGAAGCTTCTAAGGAGGGTTGACCAATATAAGAAGATAATAGAAAACAAGTGTAGAGATTGTTAAACCACCGATAGAGGGAATGAATATAAGGTTAGGACAAAAACTGATGAATTTTTTTAAAAAATAGAGAAGTAGCACAAAATGAGAAAATGTGAAAGCAGAAATATATTAAATGTTGAGATGTGCACTTTATAAAGTGAATAGAAGGGAAATTTAAACTTAGAGAACCTAAAATAGAAATATGCCCTTGAAAAAATATTGAAGGGTGGACTTATATGAGTCAGTAGTGGAACCAATTTGACTATATGGAAGTGAAAGTTGGTCAGCAACAGTTGAAATAAAATGCTTCCGTAGAATTGCTGGTAAAACAATTAGAGATAGAGTACGTAATGAAAGAATCAGAAAAGAATTAAATCAGAAACCAATAGAAAATAAACTGACACAAAGACAATTAAAATGGTTCGGATCTGTGGTAAGAATAGACGAAGACAGAAAATCAAACCAATTCATGCAAGCTAGAACAGAGGGGAGGAGAACAAGAGGTAGACCCCGGAAGACCTTCGAAAAAGGAGTTGAAGATATAGAACATGAGAAAGGAAAAGGAATAAAGAGAAATGAAGATGATGACAAAGGAACGGGAGAGAAGGAAGGAGTGGAGAAAGACAGAAGTGATAAGATAAAGAAGAAGACGAGGTAGAATTCAAAGAGATTAAAAAGAAGATAATATGGACTTGAAAATGTGTTACAAGGAGAAATATTCACTTTAGAAAATGAACAGAAAGGATTTTATAAACTTAAGGAGAGACTAAAATAGAAACATGCACTTAGAAAGATGTTGAAGGATGGAATTATGCACATAGGAACAAGTCAAAGAGACCCAAGAAGAACCAGAAGGCCTATATGTGCCTCAATAGAAAAACAAATGAGAGATATATGTGAACTGAACTGAAGCGCGGGAAATATTTACTAGGATACTTAAATGAAAAATATGCCTTATACTCAATTTAATTAGAAGATTATTGAGAACCCACGCTACTCTCCAGGCTGAAAGTTAATTTGAAAAGAAAGATCCTCAAGATTGAAGGACAGACTATGAAAGGGATACATTCATGACTGCGGACACAAAGCCCATTTTTGCAAGATGATTTCGGTAAATCTGACGTCACGTTTTAGTAGTATTACAGTAGTTTAGTATCTCCAAATAATCACACATGGATGCTATGTAGAGATGTGAATCTTTCTTCGTCGGTGGTTTCCAATGTATAATAATTAATTATTAACAACAAGAAACTAATAAACTAATAACACTATTAATACTAGCAAATAAACTAGAAGTTGAGCATTAAGTTAAGAACGTTAACATTACTATTTTTTTCAATCACGAGGTAATGAAGTTTGTACGACTGTCTCATGGAAAAGAAACAAATAAAGTTAAAACGTACAATCCGCCATCTACCGACAGTTTTTGGTAATTCCACGTTAGGTTTCAAAATACTATTACATATATTATACAGGTTATCAACTTTTATAGCTTTTAGAACAAACAAGGTTTTTATCCTAGTAGATTTAGTAATCAGCAATGATTAAATGACAATATCATATAGGCCATTCTTGCTGTTTTTCTAGTCTCCAGTCACTATAGTCCACGAATATATTGCAGTTGTAATTCATAACTGTTTAAATATAAATAGTTTTAAAAAATAAAAATATGTAGGTTACAAGCAAACAGCACATTTCTATACACTGCTGCCTACAAATACCTATCGTATTGCATAATACAGGGTGCTCAAATAGTCACGCGAGATTATCAACGTACGTAAATTTTGTATACAAAGCGATAGAGACGTGAATCTCACATTGGGTATTAACTTCGTCTATTTCAATACTTTTTGAACATTAAATAAGAAAATTATGCTGTACATAAACGTTCCGTGAGGGGAAAATGTCACTATGTAATAAAGTTTTTGTACGAAGTGAAAACAAACAAAGATAAAAACAGATGTGGCTTGCAAAACTTTTCAATGTGTATCAATGGTGTTTGTGAGTATTTACCGAATTGAAAAAAGAACGATAAATGTTTAAGCATTTTATTCCTTACAGACGATTTATGGTGTTTATTATGGCATATTCATAAAAAAAGTAATCCTTTCGAAATTACTAGTTGTAGTGGCAACATTGATTGTGTCAGAGGGCAGTACCAAGTTTGCCATGTATATACCGGACACTGTTTCGGAATAGGCGTCACATAATTTCGTAAATAAGAACTTTTTTGGAACCGGTGCAAAAATTCAGCAAATATGGAGTATTATGCTAGTTCTTATACTAATTAAATTATAACGATCTGGATGAAGAAATTATGTTTCTCGTGTCCCTTCGAAAATGTGAGAGCCACATCAAAAAATGTTTGTTATTTGTATTTACAAACCCTATAGTACTGCAGAACCTCCAGCGATATTTGGCTTCTGATTGGCTGCCATTCCGAAAGTTAATGCAGCGTTCCTTCAAGTTAACGCTAGATGGCAGGGTTCAAATTAACAGTGGAGATTTCAAATATCCATTCCAACAAGATAAGAAACCCATTAATACTAAGCTTGGTATTTTAGCACAATTATTTAAATCAATGTTTTAGAAGACAGAAATCAGAACTCATCTTGAAGTGAATGATCACATCAGTGCAAACATTGAAACTACCAATGACAATTGAGAAAATTATGTATGTTTAAAGAATATCATTTTAAACATTATATTTATTATATAAACGTATATTTCTTATCATAATTTCGACAATCTGATTACAAACTTTATTACTATATAATCACGAGTCTTATTTTTCCATACGAAGAAACAAGGAACAATGGACACGGAACATAAACACTTCCGGTGCACACAGCCAATAAGAAAGCTTTATATACCTCTGGTTCTGCAGCACTATCGGGTTTGTAAATATGCAACCGGGACTGCGATTTTCAGTCAGAAGGGATCTGATTACCACACGGCAGACTCAGGTACGATTACCGAGATGGGTGATCCAAGGTCGAACTTTTCCCACCTTATCCTATACACATAACGGCTCTGGGGTTCGCCCAACCTCAAATGGGGAACCTTGGGGCAATCCTGGGAGTAAAGGTGACCAAAGCGTGGTGCTAATCACATCACCTCCAAGAATGGCCAAGATCGAGAATGGGTGGGGTCCTACCTTCGCATCCTTCACGACACGGTGCGATGTGCACGGGGAACTTCACTACTTTACTACCAAATTAATCTACATACAGGGCGTTCTGGTTAAAAATAACTGATTACGATCCGAAAAGTACTCCTTATATTGTCTCGTAGTGAAGCTCAGTCGATAGAACATCGATCCCAGATTTCAGTAGTCCACTTGTACGATCAATCGTGCTGCAGAGTCACGCATGCACAGAAACTACCTGGCCACCGAGGTCCCCAGATTTGACACCATTATACTTTTTATCATGGGGCTCCATAAAGAGGTGTACAGGAGGACATTTTACGATTTGGGTGATTTGAGACAGCGTGTCGTTGCGTTAATAATACATCAAATGCTGGTCAACACTTGGCATGAACTTGAGTATCGTTTGGATATCTGTCAAGCTACAAATTGTGAGGTATACAGGGTCAACGAATAAGGTGTGCTTTATACAGCGTATATTGATACACCTGTAGATTGAATTATATTTTCTGCAAATATGCTGTACAAAGAAACAAACTGCCGAGTACTAATTGAGGTGAGTGTATCAGCGTACATAAAAACATTCTGAGTTACTTTGTACACCCAACGGCAAAAGAAACAGTAGGCGAATTGTCCACCACCATTTTCATTCGGTCTGTATTACACAATGTGATTACAATGAATTGAAATTGACGTCAATTAGCAGAGAACAATGCCTGCTTCGAACCAACACAGTTTCATTCCCTGAAACAACACAGGAGGATGTACATGTAAAATGAAAAAGTAATGCAAATAGTGGTGGACAATTTGCCTACCGTTATCTTTGCCGTTGACTGTACGTACAAAACCGGGACAAGAAAGTTAATAAACTTTACAGAAGCTAAAATATATGTGTATTTCTGTATACCTCTAGCTCGGACACCCTGTGTAGATGTCGCTCGATCCATCTGTTATTTGTAATATTAGTGGTACCGCTGTGCATGCACTATAGGGGTCAACACAGAGTGCAGAAGCACAATTATTAATAAAAGTATAAGTTTCGTGGAGAGTTGCATCAAAATGATGCAAGGGAAAGGTTTGGAGCAACAATAAGAGCATGTTCTCACAATACTTAAGTAACTCATACAATATATATCTTGTACATTTTAATGTATTGATAGAAATGAAACCTGACTCACCTCTAACATCCTCCGGAGAAAGATCCTGCAGGCCGTGACCGTGCGGGTGGTACGGGACATCAGGGTCCCTGAACACAAGCCTGGGACTCCTGGGTCCCATCGGAGGCCCCCAAGGCTCCCTGGGCGGAGGCAGCTGCCCTCCCGACGGAGGGAACAGGGGCGGTGGCGGCGGGGGAAGCAAAGGAGGCGGTGGTCTCGGTGGGGGCAGCACCAGTCGACCAGGCTCCCGTCCGTAGTACCCGGGAAACCTGACGTAACGTCTCGACCGCGCACCGGCGCCATCTGTTGATGAGTTTGTGAACTTTTCCATCTCGTCCAATCCGAGGGTGCCTTGAGTCTCGTCTTCGATCCCCGGCGGGTCTTCAACGATGCTGAACCTCCGTATCTCCAATGCCCTGTTCCGTCTGTTCTTGAGAGTGGCTACGTCGGACGAGGAACTCCACCGAGCTGTGTTTGACCAAGTGCTCACTAGAGGCGCCACCAGTATGAGAAGCAGGAAGGTCATCGCTACTGGGCCTGAGCCAGAGGTTGTCCTGCTGTAAAGAGAAAAAAACGTGTGCAGGTCAGAACAACGTTACCGTACCTTGGAGTAACACTGAATAATACATCCTGTATTTTAATAAGTAAGTAGTCAGCAGTGCTTGAAATGAGCATGGGGATTTTATTAGAAATACGGTACGTTAGTACACAGTACTCGAATTCTGTACTAATTTTCCCCCTACTTATACTAACGTGGCGGCGATTATTTGGGGAGGGGGTGTCGTGGGGGCTACACCCCACTTTTTGCCACTTTTGTCCCGCACGATAGCTTCTTCTCTTAATGCTAAGCCTTGTCTACCAAGGAAAAGTCAATTTTCCTTTCCCACCGTAGTTTTGTCACCCAATCGCCGCTACTGTATGCTACTATTTATAATCTTTGAGGACAGGGGACAATATGTGATTGATTTCTACACTGGAATGACTTACCGAGTTTTGGACCATTTCTATAAAGGCTGCTGCTTTGATTTTTTTCTGCTTCCAATCTGCTTCTTTGTGTAGTACTGTTAAGTTGAACAACATACACAAAAAAAAATATACGAGCAATTTGGTAGACTTGCAAAACCGAAAATATTGCTATTGTTGATAATGTATAGTATTGTCTATTTAACATATAACTTACACTGATAATATTATGATAGAAAAACTATCCACAAGATATACATACAACTATATATAGTCTCGGTCTATCAGTCTATAAAATTTGACCCTCGTTTGATTTTTTTACCTCTGGTAAATTCATGCACGGAAGGATGAACAGACCGACAAGATCTTCGTTGCATCCTCGAATTCTAGCTGTCAGTGCGAACATTGTTTATCCGCCGTGTCATCTGTGATCTTTTCACACGAATCGACTTCTTCATCATCCAGGAAACAATTAGAATGCCGAAGATCAAAGAAAATTCACCGACAAGCCCGCAGTCTCCTACTGCAGCGACACAACAAAATTCAATGATACAGTAAAACCTCGTTAATGCGGACCCCGATAAGCCGGACAGGCAGAAGGTAAAAAAAAAAAAGAATGCAAGGTTTTAAATGTACAGTATTGCTTTACATTTTACTTTAGGCCTATGCCCTTTAAATACACCATAATATACGTGTTTTGTTGCTATAAACGGAGTTTTAATGCACTTTCTACTGTTGTTTTAGGTTGTTTTAGTTAATCTGGACTTTTGTTAAACCGGTCAACTTATCCCACCATTAGTTCGGATTAACGAGGTTTTACTGTAATTTTATTATATGTTAAAGATACGTTCCTCAAATTCAATTCTTGTGCGAGTTTAATCCACTTTACGGTTAGGATTATTTATTTTTGCAACATCTAATTTTAGTCTAATCCTTGCCAGATTCCGTGCAAACAAATTTTCAACAACACTACTGACTCACTTAATCGGGTGGATGTGAAGATTAAGAGACCATTTTATTGTTGAGTTGTAACACTAAATATAGTGAATCCGATACAGGAAATGCTTGAGGAACTTTCATGCAAGCGCTCCGTATGGTCCGAGCGTCCCGCCTGCACCTCAAGGCCAGCAAGCAGCGGAACAGAAGTGAGGAAGGTGTCCATCTTTTGACGGAAACAGTGGATCTATTTTTGGATGATTTTTTTTCGGCAACTACTACTCACAAATCGTGTGAGGAGTGGTTTCCCAGTGCACAGACGCGACCGACGAAGCCTCCTGCCTCGTTCACTTCCTCTCTCTAGATCCTCTTACAAAGCTACAGTGCCACCGCCGCTCGCTCTGCAGCGTACGCGTGCTGAAAGTGGCACGTGCGGTGTGTATTCTTATCTATCATGTATTCATAATCGTCCTGCCCCACACACAGATCCCAAAATGGAACGACTGGCACAAATATATTGCCTCCAGTAACATATTATAGTGCATAAAGTGGTAATGATGCATTTTTAGAGCATAAAAATACACAGAAGGATACGTTTATCGGCTGTTCTGTGGGCTGTACTAAAAATGCATCAACTGGGAAGACCAGACATGACCATTTAAAACAAACCACAATTACATGTTTAAGTGTGTCAATTGATCCACGAAAAATGCATCAAGCTTGGTTTGATGTATTTCGAGTTGTGTACACTATTGTATCTAATCTGTTAGTGACGTCACCACACTTTCTGGCGGATGGCTTCCAAAGACTTACAGTTTGCCATATCTTCAAATTACACGAACCAAAAAAGGAATCATTATTCAATAATGGGAAGTTTCAGCATTGGAGTTAAATCTTTACAGATTCAAACATTGCATTGGTAATGTGCTAAATTTTAGGTTCGAACGTCCATGGCTACAGGGGTTAGTAGTACGTGCTCCGAAACCAGAGATCCTCGGTTCGAATCCTGCAATCATTAGCTACTTATCTTTACACTTTTGTTTCTATCATGAAATCTGCCAATTTCGCCTACATTTTTACTGGGTGGGCCAGAATCGTGATTTGCCTCATTTTGGGTAGACCATAACTTGCTTTGGTTGTTACGTACCCAACTAATAGATGAAAAGAGGAGTTTAAAAAAATTGATACTAGATGGCAGCACGAAGCCAAAGGAGAAAACTTATTAATAACTTATATAAAATTGATGAAACGGCGACGAAACGTAAATTGAAATTTAAGTAACAAAGGCTAGTAATAAAGAAAGAGGTAAGTTGACAAAAAAATGTATATATGCAGTACTATTTTAAGATATATTCAAAGCCTCGTAAATAATAAATGTATAAATTGTGAGAAAGTATCGGAGAAGAAGAAAAATCTGTTATACTGCTTTTCCGGATTCTCTGGAGTAGCGACGCGCAGAGGGGAAAGCTTGTGGCCGGGGCCAGACTAGGTGGGGAAGGGTGCGGGATGAAAGCAACGAAGTGCTGCTTTGTATAACGGCCGTAAAGCAAAACGCTTTCTGCTGCCAATTTCTTATTTTATTCTTAACAATGGCCAGTGTATTGTTTTACACAAATAACAAATAATATTGACGTTTATTTGTCTTTTGATGCTACGAAGAACAGAAAAAAATTAAAACAAATTTAAACATACATTTTCAAAAAACATGCAAATAACCACAAACTATGAAACATCATGTATCAAAATGTGTTTTAAACAAGTCTGAAAAATATGTTTCAAACACTTTGTTTTAAACATTTGTAAAAAAAAACAAAGCCATGTGTTTCAAACAAGTTGTTCTCGAACACATTCAACACTATGAGGCGCTCACCTGAATGCAGAGTTCCCCTAGACTTGCGAGCTGACATGTTTACTACGGAACTACTGGATCGCGAATGAGCCCCCTCCCGTGGATGCCCCTCCCCTCCGCGCGTTCATTGGACGAGGCGCACACCCTTCAACATGCGCACAGAACGCGTTCGCGTTTTCTTACTCCAGAGAATCCGGGAAAGGAATATAGTTGTTCGTGAAGCCATCTTCGTTTATTGGTCGTTTAGATAATTTTCGTCCCTCTTTTGGGTAATTGCGAAAGTGAGGGAGGATAAGTGATGTGATCAAACTGATGAAGGGACACCTACAGCCAACAACTATGCCCAGGCCGGAATTCGAACCCGGGACCCAAATTAAATTATGTGTTATATACGTGGTTCAATCCAAAAGTTCGGGGACTCGGTTCATAGTTCTTTACCATGACGACTTCGAAACATCGATGCACAACCACCACCTTCATTGTAACCCCTTGAGCAATTATACACTTTTCCCAGGGCTGGTAAAGCTGCTGGAAGCCATGTGATGCTGCCTTCTCCTCGGTTTCTGACGCGAAACACAACGTCTTTTGATGGGTTTTCATGTGGGGAGAAAAGTTAGAAGTCGCAGGCGTCTAAGTCCGGTAAATAGACGTCTCACACGTTCCATGTGTGGCCATAAAACTCAGAGACGAATATGGAAGTGTGGGCAGGCGCATTATCATGCAGAATGTGCCTTTGTCCACTTTGCCACATCTCAGGCCGCTTATGGTGGATGGACTCCCGCAAACGATATAAAACTTCTACATAGAGCTCCTTATTTACTGTTCTGTCCTCCGAAATGAATTCTCAATTGATAATTCCTTGGGAATAAAAAAAATCAGATCGAAGAAAATCCTGCAGTATCCATGTACAGGGAAAGTCATTCTCGTATATTTTGTTTCATGGCCACACCTGGAACGTCTGTGGTGGAACATCCCGTCTATTTGCCGGACTTGTCCCCCTGCGACTTCTATATTTTCCACCACATGAAAACCTATCTAAAGGGTGTCGTTTCGCATCAGAAACAGAGATGAAAGCAGCTTTACCACCGCTGGCAAAAGTGTATCATTGTCCAAGGGGATTACTTTGAAGGTGGTTGTGCACCGGTGTTTTGAAATCATCAAGGTAAGGAATTATGAGACGAGTCCCCGAACTTTTGGGTTGTACCACGTATAATTTAAAGCTGTGACTCATTTTCCATGGGGGCAACGGATCCACTTCCTCCCTCCAGACGCTCTCGGTCCAACCTCACCCCCACCTTCTGACCCTTCTTTCTTAAGCGGGAGGGGAAATAAGTCAATTCTCGAAATGAAAATTCCTGAATGGGGTTTGGTGATGAGTGCAATGTACGCTTGTGTGATTCAACATGGAGACAATGAAGCAAATTATCCTAGCTGTGGAATGCTTTACATTATTTTAAGTCTACTTTATGCAGAGAAAGGCTAATTGAAATTGGACCTACAGTTTAATCTGTGATCCGAACAACCATGTACTTTCATTGGGTATCGAACTTTCGACCCCTTGATTACCTGTCGCCGCCGCATCATGGAGGTGCGAGCATTTAATGTAATTAATTTGCTACATTTTACTCTGCTTTTTGTTTTTGGTTTGATTGATTGAGTTGCTGTTTTAAGTCCACTTTATGCACAGTAAGGCTAATCGGGAATAGGATCCAAACCACTATGTGCCTCCAGAGGGAGTCGAACCCGGGACCCCTTTATTGAAGGCGACGAAGCTAACACTGCACCATCAGGGTAGAGGAGTCCCGTTAAAAATGTCCTTAGTGACCGACATCACTATACGAAAAAATAAAGACACTTTAAAACAATACCCTTCATCCAGCAGCTTTGAAAATTGATTAGAATATTTTTTTTTTACCTACTGAAAATGTTTAATATGACTTAAGATTTATTTGCCTGTACGTTAAGGTCTGTTAATTATGATATTTGCGTTGGAAATCTAATTATAGGTTACACTAAACCACATATCTTCAAGTGTGTGGTCATTTATCGTCAACCAATATCTGTTCATGATATGGCATCCACCTGCATGCATTCAGCTTGGTTGGTTTAGTTTTTGTTCTCATAGATAGCGCCACTGTACTGATTCATGACCAAGAAACTTCGTTTATTTGTAATACAGAGATAAAGAAATAGTAGTCTTACAAGTATTTTCACTGTATTTTCCTGTTCAATTATTCAAAATATTTTTCTTTATTTACTGTTATTTTATTACTCCTATTATTTATTTACAAATATTTACATTCTTAACTACGTCTACTGGTAATATAAGGGCCTGCTTAGGTTTTATAAGCTCCTTTTTATTTAAGAAATATGTATGGTTAGTTGATCGAACTCTCCAGCCTAACTATTGCCTATCATTGGAGCAACAGGAAAAGATTTATTAATTCCTTGCATTGACTCATTCTCACCCAACAATATCGGACTTGCCCGAGTTGATACCTTCCTGGAGATGAGGCCTGCTCGAAAAAGTTATTTTTATAAAATTAGATATGCGGTTTATAGGTATCTGTAAAATACCGGGTGTTTCATAAATACTTGAGGGGTTGCAATAATTTATTGCAAGTAAATTATTGAACTTGCGTTAATGAAACCAGTCTAGAATGATCGAGGAATGCAAACAGTTTGTGTGTGTATGTTTTGTTAAGCTGAGAGTTCATATCCCTGCCGCTAGGCGGCACTCAAATCACCCACATCACTCACAGTGTTTTGAGCAATGTTTTGGCCCCCAAGATCACCGGACCTTACACCGTCTGACTTCTCTTCGTGGGGTTTCATCAAAGACAGGGTATTCGCCTCACCGATGCCGCGTGATATCGCAGCGATGGACATTATCGACAGGTCCATGTTGCAAGAAGTAAACTATCATGTTGATGCATGCTGTGTCCCCCGAGGTGCACACATTGAACATTTGTAGGTGTAGAAAATAAAACTGTTTCAGTTCCTCGTTCATTCTGGACTGGTTTCATTAACGTAAGTCCAATACTTTACTTGCAATAAATTTTTGTAACCCGTCAATTATTTATGAAACACCCGGTACTACGTTTCTAAGATTGTGATATTAGATGACAAAATGTTGCAATGTTAGAGTTTCCTGCGTAGCTGTACTTGCAAATAGGCTTACACTGATTAGGCGAGCAGCATCTGCCATGTAACTAGATAATACTGTATGCACTGGCGTACGCAGGTTGAGCTGATGGGGCCACAGCCCTTCAGAAATTTTGAAAAAAAATCAATGAAACTTGGGAAAAACAAAGTGGTAAATGACCCCCTATAACCATATTTGTCTTTGAACAACTTTCAAAATGAAGCTTAAAAATGCAATTAAGAAATATTTTATAATATTCCCCCTCACCAGAATCCAGCTATGTAATATCTACCTTTACATTTCCAGCCCCTCCGAAAAAATCCTGCGTACAATAGTGACTGGATGCTAATGAAATTAACTAATGATCAATTGTAAACAAACATCTCAATGGTTCTTCAAGACGCATCCCCACTACATGGAAAGCGCAGCGTAGAAATGAACGATTGATTGTTTGTGATGAGAGGCCTATTCAGAAATCAACTTGCGATTGGCTCGTAAAAACCAATACATAACCGCAGCGATATGGCGCATGCGCAGTAGCCAGCAGTAATGTGTAATCGCACTCCCCACACAACAGCAATCCATTTGCTTCAACTGAGCCAGTGTTGCCACATGAAGGGAAATTTCCCTTTTGCAGGGAAATTCGGGCCGAAATTTTAGCCAAAAGGAAAAAGGGAATTTCGATGAAAAATATCACAATTTCAGGGAAATTTGTTAAGGCTTCTGACTCTACATTATTACAGTTTATGTTATGTTCCAGCTTCATATTCACATTTTAATTTTTTTCTGATCCTTCTTATTTCTGGTCCCTTGAATATAAGCCTGTATCAATTTATATTTCTCTTAAGTTTATTGTACGTCGCTTTTCTGTATCTTCGGATAATTGTAACTATTAGAATTAACGATTTAATGGATTCCTGACCATGATTTAAACCTGGGACATCTGACCAGAAAGCGATGAAGCTTACGTGTATGTGAAAAATTTGTGTAACATTTTTTTTTATTCATACACTCATGGACCAACGGAAATTTTACTACTACTACTACTGCTAATAATAATAATAATAATAATAAATATTATTATATTTGTTTTGGTGAAGGGAAAAGATGGTCCAAAAAGGGAAATTTTGTCCCTTGGAAAGGGAAATTGTGCCCTCAGATTGTGGCAACACTGCAGTGAGCTTTTCCGGATTCTCTGGAGTAGCGACGTGCAGAGGGGAAAGCTTGTGGGCGGGCCCAGACTAGGTGGGGAAGGGTGCGGGATGAAAGCAACGAAGTGCTGCTTTGTATAACGGCCGTAAAGCAAAACGCTTTCTGCTGCCAATTTCTTCTTTTATTCTTAACAATGGCCAGTGTATTGTTTTACACAAATAACAAATAATATTGACGTTTATTTGTCTTTTGATGCTACGAAGAACAGAAAAAAGTTAAAACAAATTTAAACATACATTTTCAAAAAACATGCAAATAACCACAAACTATGAAACATCATGTATCAAAATGTGTTTTAAACAAGTCTGAAAAATATGTTTCAAACACTTTGTTTTAAACATTTGTAAAAAAAAACAAAGCCATGTGTTTCAAACAAGTTGTTCTCGAACACATTCAACACTATGAGGCGCTCTCCTGAATGCAGAGTCCCCCTAGACTTGCGAGCTGACATGTTTACTACGGAACTACAGGACCGCGAATGAGCCCCCTCCCGTGGATGCCCCTCCCCTCCGCGCGTTCATTGGACGAGGCGCACACCCATCAACATGCGCACAGAACGCGTTCGCGTTTTCTTACTCCAGAGAATCCGGGAAAGGAATACAGGAAGTGAAGAACATGGACGCCGAAATTCATCATCGATTGTGTCGTGTTCATGGCAATGGCGTTACGTCTGATAGTGCTGTGAGAGACTGATGCAGGAAATTTAAAGTGCGCTTGTACTTAATGAAGGACGTAATGGAAAACCTTCAATTGTGACCGATGAACTCGTCCGACAAATTGAAGAAATTGTGCGAGGAAAATGACGTGTCACAATTCTCCGAGAAATTTCCAGGACACATTCGACGATGAATTTCGGCTGTGTTGACTCCTTCTGCTTGAAGGAATCCCCACCACGTACCTCACTACTGGTGGGAACAGTCATGCGAGCGTCCATGTTCTTCAGTTCCTACCCGCTCACTGTTGAAGCAAATGGACTGCGGTTGTGTGCGGAGTGCGATTACACATGCGCGTGCGCATGCGCCATCGCTGTGGTTATGTGTTCCATTTTACGAGCCAATCGGAAGTTGATTTCTTAATAGCCCTCGTATTATGGGCAGATCAGCACAAAGGCTATTTTTGCCTGTCACACAATACGGGGATATGGCCCTTAACAAGATCAAACCTGAGGGCAGGGCCCGATCAAGAGAATAAAATACGCCTGTTTGTAACTTCCCAAAACGATTTCTAATAATACTGTCGTAGAATTACTAACAACCACAAAAAAACACACTGTCTCCGAGAACCAAATACCCATGGCATAACCAAATCCCGAGGCTACAAAGGGGCACACAGAAGTATGAACACAAGACTACACGATCTGACAGAGGATTACAGAGTGGTGTACCGCTGGGAAGCGAAGCTGACGTGTGGGGTACCTTCTCGGAAGGTCACCCCTTGCACCCCTGTAGGAATTAGCAAGAGATTTGCCAGGGACCCCAACTAATGATAAGAGGATGATGATCCCTCAATAAACAACAGCCACGTTTGTTAACACACTAATTCCATTAGATTTTTAAACAAATCTTCTTCACGAAGCAAGTTTAGTTTCGCGTTTTAAAACATCATTATAGCTCTTTTCAGTTCTTACGGCGGGCGCTCTAGAAGCTGGCAGGGGAATTGGGGAGCGGGGAAGCGACCAATCCAGCACGATAAGAAACGTAGCGGCCAGTAGAACGAGTTTCAAGTAGTACTTTTTCCGGCCGTGTCTCTCGGCGCCACTGCTGTTGTCTGATTGGTCTGTTGTGTAATCCCCGCTCCCCACTTCCCCTGCCAGCTTCTAGAGCGCCCGCCGTAAGAACTGAAAAGAGCTATAATACTCAACAATTAGTTAGGTATTTGTATATTTTTGCTTTAAAAAGGAGGAAAATGTTAATAAACTTAATTAAGGAAATTTTCAGAACTTGAAAATATACACTACCACAACAAGGTTACGTCATCCTCACATTAAATATTTTCAACAAAAGATGGAGCTAATAAACTGCTTTCGGTAATTAATTTAAAAGAATTAATTTTACAAGTTTAAGTTAAAAAAATACGGTGAATAAAAACATCAGTAAAGACGAAAGTTAGATTCGATAATTGTTAATTTTTTTTGTAGTTTTTATTACTTTAATATTTTATTTAAAATTGTTGTCATTACGATAATGATTTTGATAATAATAATGATAACAATAATACTTAGATGTTCATTAATTAGAAAGCGAAATATCTTCCGGCTTACACGTTCATGCAGTAATGCTTTGTATTTTTCTATTGTTGTAAAGAAAAATTCTTAATTTGTACTGGGGTTGTGCGGGATCGGAAAAATTAAAATTACCGTGCCGTCCTGACTTCGGGAAATTCCAAATGACCATTTTTAGAAGTTGTTAATTCTCAATGTTTTCTGCAATGTAAGTTTCTGGCACGTCTCGGAAATTTGTTAGTGTTTATTCCAGAAATGCATGAAACAATCGCTTACGGGAAAATGATGTGTCTGACTCGAGATTTCCACAGCGTCGGGAAACTTTGAATATTTCCCGTCCCGAAGATTTTCCGACGAGGGTAGACTCGATCGAATACGAGCGAGAGAAAGTGGTCCATGTAGTACTCTGGTAAAAATAATGTTATGTGGCCCGAAAATAATTACTAAACTACAGGGTTATTACAAATGATTGGAGCTGTTTCATGAGTTTGCTGTAGCTATAAATATTTGAGATATTGCCATGAAATTTTACAGTAATGTAGAAAAACTCAAAGTTTTCTTCTCTTGCAGGCGTGTTTCGGATTTCTGTCGGGAGAGCGCAGCACTGAGCAGTAAGTAAAGATGGCGACAGGCGCTCAGAAAGCTTCTTCTGTGCTGGAATTTCATAACAAAGTTCAAGAAAGATGCACCGAGTGCGAAATCCATTCGGCGATGCACAGTTTACAACTAAGCAGGCCCGTAGCTAGAATTGATATCAAGGGGGGGCTAACAGGTTATCGGGGGGGTTGTAAACGAAGTCCATTTTTCAAAAGTTTAACAGTGTTAAATGAAGGTAAATTATGTGCATGTGTGGGGTGGGGGGAGTCATAAAGTTACATAAAAGTTAGAAATATACAAAAACTTCGCTTGAAGTGTTAATTGACTGCTATTGAAATCATCCCTTACTACACAATCCATACTACTTTTGATGATACAGATATTTATAATCACACAAAAAATTTACAATATTCAATCATAGTGCCTACAGTACAACATTCCACCCCTGCACGAAGCAATGAAACACCCCTTCGTTCTCAAAACTTGGGATATGTTGACCTTTGACGCAGATGGGGAGGGAATTTGCATGATGACATCAAAGTCACAGATTTCTGTCTAAATGGGAAGTCGAAACAGTGGCAGTAAAGGTAAACATAAATAATATAATAGCTGCTGTTCATGTTCTGTGAATTTATCCTTCACCAAAGTTGTGAGCAAAATAATATGTGCTGTCTACATTTTCACTCTTCACTGCAAACAAATTACATAAAATAGTTTTACCTAATGTCAAGGGGGCTGACGGCAGTGTCAGGGGGGGCTGATGGCAGTTCCAGGAGGCGCTCAGCCCCCCCCCTGGCCACTGCCTGGCTACTGGCCTGCAACTAAAGCATGCCTCTGTAAGGGGGAATCAACGGGTCGGCCTCCAGTGAGTGAAGAAACTGTTGAGCGCGTGCGAGCGAGTTACACACGTAGCGCACAGAAGTCGACGAATAGAGCAAGCAGACAGCTGAACATTCCACAACCAACCGTTTGGAAGATCCTACGGAAACAATTGCAACGGAAGCCTTACCGCTTACAAGCAGTGGTTCGCAAGAAATATGCGACACGAATGCAACAACTGATGGAAGAGTATGTTTTTTGTGAAAAACTTGTTTATAGTAATGATGCACTCTGTGCATCTTTCTTGAACTTTGTTCTAAAGTGTCGTTGCACATTTTTGACTCACTGATACGCATGAAATTCCAGCACAGCATAACCTTTCTCAGCTCCTGTCGACATCTTTACTCACTGCTCTCTCCAGACAGAAATCCGAAACACGCCTACACGTCTACATTACTGTAAAATTTTATGGCAATAGGTCAAATATTATAGCTACAGCAAACTCAGGAAACAGCTCCAATCATTTAATAATATTTACTGGGCCTGCATATAGACAAGACTGGACACCATGTATCAATGCATAGAAGAACAGGGATACAACACAGGAAATGAAACTCATAGCATCTTGTTGATCAAAATTTTTGTAAGGGGGTGCGGGGTTAAGGCCATTGATAAAACTTAAATTGTATAAATAATAATAATACAAATGGGCTAATGGTTACGATTATTATTATTATGCAATAATAAATATTATAAAGCAATAGAAACACCAATTTTATTTCAAAATTATTATAATTAGATTCTTGAAAACAATATTTTGTTCTATCCATCAGATGAGTGAACATCCAGGACGGAAGACTTTGGCTGTGAACTCTCAAGTAAGCGAAGAGAGGAAGTGAGGAAGTAGTAGCCAAGGAGAAGAAAGGGATAGGAAAAATTTCTCTCTTGTATGGTATGTACAGTCACCAGCCTAATTATACGGCGATAAGTGGATTTTAATAGCAAATTTTCAATAGCAAATTTCTACCACCGCCGTAGAGTTAGGCAACACACATAACGCCTTGCGGGGAAGAGAGTATTTCAGGATGTGGGTGCTTCGTTTTTATTGCTGGTGACTGTACAGCTGTAAAGGCTCATACTTAAAAATAAATTATATTATATTCTTCAAGGCGCATTTACGTTATCGCTACACTGTCCTTCTTCACTAGTTAAATGAAGAATCTATTGCAATAGAGAGTTTTGTCTCCTAGTTACGGAGGGGGTGGGGGTCATCCCCGTTAGTGTATTTGCTTTCAATCTTGTCTTGTAATCATCATGTTCCGTGTTCGATCTCAGGTGGAAACACATTGCAGTGTTTCCGGAGGTGTAAGGGGGTGATATTTAAGAAGACACTCCAATGTCAAACTCCCTTCCATGTAGTATACATCCTGGACTCACAGCCAGTATAATCCCCTGTGGAGATCGTATTGTGTCGAACCTATATGCTTGTGACAGTCCCTTCATCCATCTCTCCGGCTCCATTGGCGAAGTTGTTAGCTCAGCGCGCTTCGAGGTCCCGGAATCGAATCCCGGCCTGGGCAAGGGTGCTTGTCATTGTCCCTTCATCAGTTTCGTTGTGTCATCACTCATCATTACCTTCGCCATGAGCCAAAAGTGCCACATTCTTAAAAAATATGCAACCAAGTTGCCACCAAAAGTGGTGTTCACAGAACACTTCTTTCGGTGTTAATGTGGAATTGGTGTTATTTGACACCATTTATGGTGTCCTGTTCCACCAGTTGAAGTCGCATCACACCAAGTATGGAGGCCTTTAACACCCGTTCGGTGTTCTGATGCACCAATTACGGTGTTACACCACTTTTGTTGGCAACTCAGTTGCAAAGATTTTAGAGTGCAGAAAAGCAGAGAAAAATTAACTAAATCGATTAAACATTGTTTCGGATCATGGTTTAAACTTCATGTACAGTCCCAATAAACCTATGTTAACATAAAATGGACTTTAAACAAAGTTTGGAAAACGTTGTAAGTTAAACTCTCTGACTCTCTCTCTCTCTCTCTCTCTCTTTCACACACACATGTGTGTGTGTGTGTGATTTTCATATTTTACTTTGCTTTTCTGCCATTTTTGGATATCGTGATGATAAGGATGATACGTGGTAAGATGATATTGCTAAAAATGACAATCACAAACTATAACCATATGCAAGGTGTACGAGTGAAGAGAAAGAAATATTTAGTTAGTTTGCCACCAGATGGCTTTGATTTGCAAAAAGGGGCGTGGCTAAAATTCCGGAAGTCGGAGGAAAGGGAGCCTCGTGTGGGAACTTCACTTCCCACTGATTGGCTGAGGTTAAAGCACGTTAAATTGAGTTCTCTTTGAGTGTTGAAAGGGGTCATCTCGGAATGGAACAAAGTACAGGATGTAGTTGTTTTGTAGTGGTTTAGTATTTTAAGTTTTTATGTAGAGTATTTACTTGGGATTTTTAGTTAAAGGACTGAACACTTTGTTCTATTCAGAGATAGGTCTTTTGGGGGAAAATTAATATTAAAACGAAATTACTATAATATTCTTTTGGTTAAATAAAGTGTAAGGAAGTCTTAATTATGTAAAGATTTAATTGGATAATTTAATTGTTTCTTTATTATTTATTGTATTTAGATTGGGGGTTTATATTCTTATAATCATCATTTATTTAGTCACAAGCCCTTCAGGCATTATGTTGTTAAATAAACCTTTTTACTATTAAGCCTTTTATGTATAATTTATCTAAACCTACAATTTTACGGCTTAAGCCTTCCACTGCCATATCTTTATATTTCTGCTAGGTTAATAGACCGACTTCAGTTGCAAGCCTTGTGTCCTAATGAAGGACAATATTTCTTAGTGAATAATTGTAAAGGAAGTGCGGTAACATTATAGTATAAGGGAAACGGATTTCTTCAAATTTACAGGAGAAAGTACTTACGGAAATCATTTTCTGTAGCGTTGTGGAAGTTCGTGAATCTAGTTTTGATCCATTTTAATGCGAAAACATGTCGTTTTCTGCGAAAAACTCTGTCCGACACGCTGTTTCTGCTGCCGCCATTTGCTTTCTGCACGAGAGTACAATGTTCCACAGTGTTAAGATGACGCAACCCCATAGTCAGTGTTTCAGCCTCGCCGTGTTTTCACTAAAACATGACGTGTCGAGTATTTTTATTTTTTTAATTTTTTTTTATTAACTATGCTTGCCTAACCTAAATTAACCTAACCTAACCTTACGGAAAATGGTTTTTTGGGCTAACGTCAATGGTTTTTGGGGCTAACGTCAATGGTTTTTGGGGCTAACATCAATGGTTTGTGAGGCTAACGTCAATGGTTTGCGACGTATTAGCATAATTTCAAATCCGGGCACGAAAGTAGGTATTTTCAGGTGAACGAGGTTGCAACACTGCATAAATCGACAAAACACTGGCACAACGCGCCCTGAACCAGTACGCTATCGCCCGCCATAATGTGTTCCAGAATCGAAATAACAAGTAACAGTAAGTACTCGTAAATGTAAGAAATAGACATTATCTTAGTTAGAAATGCATTTTTTCACTTTAGGAAATGTTCCGCATTCCAAAATAGTACGTTAGCAATGTAAAAAATATGATTTATAGGTGTTTCCCTTATACTATAATAGTACCGGAAGTGCAATAAGAAGCTGGTCATAAAACACACGCCAGAGCCTCGTTAGTCTCCAACAATACAGTCCAAGCCATGCTTCATGGAAGGAAGTTTCGTACAGGTTCAAAACCGGAGCCACTATGCTGTGCCCCATCTCTCCCCCTATTTACACGCCGCACAGCATCACGGTACTACTTGACATCCGACGACTGGCGCTTATAGAGATATAAACTCAGGCCACAAATCCCTTCAGCAGCCTTCCATCGAAGAATCTAGGCCAGTTATTGGGAACCCTTGCTAAGAAGGTGCAAAAAATTGCGAATGAGCTGCCTCGTAAATTAAAGCTGGCCACTCCTTGTTCTATCACGTGCAAAATTTACATTCAAGGGCGATCCGGACAATTGCTGCAAGAGGCAAGTTCAATAAATTGTGTCTCTTGTGCGTCCAGGTTCCAATCTTAAGTTAAGCACACAGTGCAAGAAGCAACGGTGATGATACTAAACTCACGGTACCTTGCTAACTGACACATAGGGTAAATAGAAATTAAAGGAGTAAAAACAAATTCATAATAAATGTTGATATGAAACAGATATAAAGGAAGAAATGTAAAAGTCTTGATATATTCTTAACCAATGAATAGTAGGAGTAGAAATAAAAGAGGGAAAATAAAAATGCATGATATCTCGTTAACCAATGAATAGAAGGAGTAGAAATAGAAGAGCGAAAACCAAATCCATGATATCTTGTTAACCAATGAATAGTAGGAGTACAAATAGAAGTGGGAAAATCAAATCCATGATATCTTGTTAACCAAAGAATAGTAGGAGTAGAAATAGAAGAGGGAAAATCAAACTCATGATATCTTGTTAACCAATGAATAGTAGGAGTAGAAATAGAAGAGGGAAAATCAAACTCATGATATCTTTTTAACCAATGAATAGTAGGAGTAGAAATAGAAGAGGGAAAATCAAATCCATGATATCTTGTTAAAAAATAAATAGAAGGAGTAGAAATCAAAGAGGGAAAATCAAATCCATGATATCTTGTTAACCAATGAATAGTAGGAGTAGAAACAGAAGAGGGAAAATCAAACTCATGATATCTTGTTAACCAATGAATAGTAGGAGTAGAAATAGAAGAGGGAAAATTAAATCCATGATATCTTGTTAAAAAATAAATAGAAGGAGTAGAAATCAAAGAGGGAAAATCAAATCCATGATATCTTGTTAACCAATGAATAGTAGGAGTAGAAACAGAAGAGGGAAAATCAAACTCATGATATCTTGTTAACCAATGATTAGTAGGAGTAGAAATAGAAGAGGGAAAATCAAATCCATGATATCTTGTTAACCAATGAATAGTAGGAGTAGAAATCAAAGAAGGAAAATCAAATCCATGATATCTTGTTAACCAATGAATAGTAGAAGTAGAAATCAAAGAGGAAAAATCAAATCCAAGATATCTTGTTAACCGATGAATAGTAGGAGTAGAAATCAAAGATGGAAAATCAAATCCATCATATCTTGTTAACCAATGAATAGTAGAAGTAGAAATAAAAGAGGGAAAATCAAATCTATGATATCTTGTTAACCAATGAATAGTAGGAGTAGAAATCAAAGAAAGAAAATCAAATCTATGATATCTTGTTAACCAATGAATAGTAGGAGTAGAAATCAAAGAGGGAAAATCAAATTCATGATATCTTGTTAACCAATGAATAGTATAAGTAGAAATCAAAGAGGAAAAATCAAATTCATGATATATTGTTAACCAATGAATAGTAGGAGTAGATATCAAAGAGGGAAAATCAAATTCATGATATCTTGTTAACCAATGAATAGTAGGAGTAGAAATCAAAGGGGGAAAATCAAATCCATGATATCTTGTTAACCAATGAATAGTAGGAGTAGAAATAGAAGAGGGAAAATGAAATCCATGATTTCTTGTTAACCAGTTAATACAAAGTAAATCAAATCGATGATATTTATGACCAATAGAAAGAGAGATAAAATAATGAAAATTAATGAATAGCAGAAGCTGAAATAAATGTAAAAAATTAAAACGTTGATATCTTGTAAATCAATGGATAATGGAGATAATATATACCCATGATATGAAACAAAGGTAAGCCCAAACATAGATAATAGACAAGCGAACCAACGGTAAAGGTTTTTTTTTCCATCTCATGATTTTGTGATGGATAATTTGAAAAATAGCACAGTGCACGATTAGAACATTAATATGGAGTATGAGCATGATTAAGTAATATGAATAAATGATGCTAGAACGTAGGAATTCGAAAGTGTCGTGATAAAGTAAATCTGGATCCTCATTAATGCTGATGATGTATTTGTCTTCATCGTTACCGACTCGTTTCATCCCTAAGGATACATTTACGAAATCATCCTAATTACTAGCATGTGCTAACGGCACACGAACTGCCTGGAAATGCATATTAAGTGAAAAATTCTGTTTCCTGCAAAATTATGAAACAGGGTCAGGTAAACATAAGACAGTTACAGTAACATCCTGGGAAAATATTAATTCACATCTTACTCAACATTCAAATCCTGCATTGCAAGTGATGACGTCAGAGTGAGTTTTGGTGAGAGAAAGCGGGAGAGTTTTCTAAAACATCCCATACAATTTTGAGCGAAGTGCACCTTTTAATGTCTTGCATATACTTAGTATATAAAAATAGGAATATAGTAGTCAAAGCACAAAAATGGGAGTAGGGAAAACATATATATGATAATAATAAATTAACTTAGATTAGGGGTACAACGCATGCACACACAGATAACAAAATACATCAAATCTATTAAAACGTATCGATTTTGATGCATTAAAGTGTGTTTCTTGACCTTTTGCCAAGAATAAGGTTTACAGTTTGATGCATTTTTGTGTAGGTAAAGGTAACGTCAAAATGCATCATATGAGGCAAGTGAGAATATACTTCTGTCGAGCCATACCTTAATGCATCGATTGATGTACTTTTATGCATCTTGGTCTGAGCTACATACTTTATGCATTGTTTTGTTTCGACTTATGCATTTACTTTTCGGTGCGTATAGATGGCACGGAGTCGAGACAAGTCTAAGTCGAGTTATGAAAGAACATAACTGTTTCCTTCTTGTCTCGTTCTCGTCCCGAAATAATACATTTAACACAACCTAAATGTTGGTTGTTTTAACTCAGTCATATGTTCAAACAGGGTAATAATATAAGATGTATATAACCAGCTACCTCCTCCGTGTATGTCTGTAGAAGTCATATAGCAATACATTTTATTTGATTTTCTAGTGTAGAATGAAGTACTGCATATCCCCTCCTACTAACCCTATACCAATATTGGGCCCTGGCTTACCTACCGACTGCTGGCCTCCCTCCCACGAGGGCCTCCAGGGGGGCGTGAAAATCTGCAGCCAGGCTAGGGGGACGGGTGGTCGGGCCGACCAACCCCCAGCCGTTGTAGGACTTCGCGACCGGATGACGCTCACTCACTCGGAGCTCCCCAATTTCCTCACGATGGTGGGTTGCCACCGGCCCTATACACAGGCCGCAGCCGCCGTCCAAAGCAAGGTGCCTTAGATCGCACGGCCACGGAGGAGGACGAAGTACCACATACCCGTTCTCCTTTCGACTTCCAAAATGTTTTCTAAGCATCATCCCTAAACATACAGGCATTAGTGTTCCTTTCCATCCCCATCATCAACTTCATTTAATCATCATTCATTTTCACTGTCGTGATTTACCGAAAGAAGTAGAAGAGAGGCGTTAACAAACAAAAACTACACTACATTTTAATATTAATTAAAAATTTTAGGCTTCGTTTCAAGTTGCATATTACATTGAGTAGATTTCAACTTCGTATCTTGTTATGTGTGGTGTGCCACCCGTGGTGCACAAATTGAACATTTGTAGGCGTAGAAAAAACTCTTTGTTTCTCGTTCGTTCTGGACTGGTGTTCATTAACGTAAGTTCAATACTTTACTTGCAATAAATCTTTGTAACCCCTCAAGTATTTTTGAAACACCCGGTATATGGATGGTATCGAGTAGAGACGAGACGAGACTTGGCGTAGTCTGGTTCTCCTCTTGAGTCTCTGACCTCCCCGGTTGCGTAGTGGTAACGTCGTAGCCGTGTAATCAAGTGGTCCCGGGTTCCATACCGATGGAAGCACATAATGGTTCGGATACCACTTTAAACTGTAGGTCAAGTCCCAATTAGCCAATCACTACATAAAAGTAGACTTAAAACTCAATACTCCTCTTGAGTCTTCAAGCATATAATATGAAAACGTGCAGGGTCTGTATAAAAAGTAATGAGACATTTTTTTACGCGACTGTACGTCGCAGCGAGCTCGCTCCAAGTGGGTTCGATGGAGGGGAAGTAAGCTTCAAAACGCACCTAACGTCAGTCAGTCACCTACGAGCTTCGTGGTTTAAGTGGACCCCTGTCTATAGGCTCGGTCGAAGCTTAAAAATGCAACGTGCCATCGAACAGCACTACACCATTAAATTCTGTGTGGGACTCGGAAAATCGGCTATGGAGACGTTGGCCATGGTCCAAGTGTTCGGGAGTGAAAGTCTATCAAAAACTGCTGTTTTGAGATGGCACAAGTGCTTCAAAGACGGTCGAGAGAGTGTGGAAGACGAACCCTGCGCAGGACGCCCGTCCACGAGCGTGATGTGTTGAACTCAGACCGGCGGTTAAGTGTTCGAATGATTGCAGACCGCGTAGGAACTGATAAAATGACTGTGCACACCATCATTACCAGAGGCCAGACATTGCCGCCAATTGGAGGCTGCATCATGACAATGCACCAAGCCACACCTGCTTCGTGGTCAACGACTACCTGGCCCGGAACGGCATCGCAACGCTTCCCCAGCCCCCCTACAGTCCCGATCTGGCCCCGGCGGACTTTTTCCAGTTCCCCCGAGTGAAGACAGTCCTCAAAGGACACCGCCATGGGACCGTAGCAGAGGTCAAAGCGGCTTCGATGCGCTGCTTGAAGGACATTCCGGAAAAGGAAGCCTTCCAACCGTGAAAAACTCGTTGGCAGAAGTGTGTTGACGCCGAAGGGTCCTATTTTGAAGCATATTAATGATTTGTAGCGATATCTTCAATACATTCCCCCCCCCCGAATTTGGTATTTTTATACAGACCCTGTATATAGCGTGCCATAGCACAAACGTTCACAGCCAATAGAGTTCATTAGGAACAACCAACTTTTCTTAATAAACATTTTTTTCTATTTAACGCCTTGTTTTAATGCTACGAACCCTCGAAAAACGGCAGTTATGTCATGAATATATGCGACCATGCAGCACAAGCTATCAATTACCACTAATGGACTGACTTGCTATCAACAAAATATGACTTATGTATAAATAATCATGTAGATATCGGCTTGATATGTCTGAATAAGCCGCATAGTGAAGTAAATTTTGTTTGGATAAAATTTTCAGGTAGAGTGAGATTACTTTCGTAACATCTCTGGGTGTTCTGCATTTGCAGCTTGGGAGCGAGTCAAAAGGTTCGAAGCCTCCAATCAAGAAGCGAGCCGCTGACGTCATCTCAACCCAGCACCTATCGCTAACTCTCCCGCTCACGCTCTACACTGTTGTTAGGCTCGCTTGCTGAACTCACACAGGAACCTGGAGATGTTTTGAAAGTAATCGGACTATAGCATACCAAAGTTTCGGAAACTACCTAGTTAAGTAAAAGGGTCGACCTGTCTCGTTATTTTCTCTATAATTATAAGTCCATCTCGGTCTCGTAATGAATTTCGAGACGAGACCGAGACTTGTCTCGATACCATTCCTAACATTTTAGGCAGTGGCGTAAATAAGGGGGGTCGAAGTGGGCGACTGTCCGGAACCTCTCGTCCCATGAGGTTGATACGAAAAATTTAATAAATAGAAGTGAGCAAAAAATATATGGAAAAGGATAATATTTGTAGGCAATAAAATTAAAACATTCCGTTTATATCTGGTTAAACATTATAATTTGAATGAATGGGTCAAATCATGGGCGTAACATACAAGCTCTAAGCCTAAGGGGGGCCCGAAGAAAGTAACAGTTATCGTCATATTTCTCATGTGAAATATTTACTAAAAAATTAACGATAATTTGCTTGGACATTTTTACCCATTTATTCATTTCTTGAATAAAAAGCACTTTGTCTTGTATTTTCTTCTTTCTCTTGACCTTGAATAAGTTAACAATAAAGCACCTCCTACCACCACAAGTCAAGTGTGAGACATTTAAATGCTTGCGTTGTTTCCTGACACTTTTGGCTAATCGCGACGATTAGGATGAGTGATATGATGAAATTGAAAAAGGAACACTCACAAAAAACACCCATGCACATCTCAGGATTCAAACCCGGAACCCATGTCGCCAAAAAAATCAATGTTATTTCGGAGGTTTCCCACGGCCCCTCCGCTGGGTACGGGCCTGTCTTACAGGTTCAGATTTCAGCTACCGGAAAACAGGGAAATACATTTTAGGGTGAGTTAAATTATTAAATGTCCTTTTCGTCAGTAATTATTATCATTATCATTATCTCTGAAGATTTTTTTTTCGTTTCACATTGAGATTTCAAATGTAAAGAACGGGTGGGGGGCCTCGGATTTTAATCTCGCCCAGGCCCTCCCGATATGTTGCTACGCCACTGATTCAGGTGGTCAAGTTTGACCATTCTCATGATGAAGTGAAATTCAACAAAGTTTCCTTGGCTTTGCTTGTAATCAGTGATGAGCGTCTACGCGTAAACAATGATAGTCTACATTCTACACGTAGACTATTTTATACACATAGATTACGTAATCTATGTAAACAACATGGCGAAAGGTGTCTTATCAAAGGGCGCCGTAGAATTAAAAGAAAATTATACTGCGTATCAGTTGCTGATGTGTGAGAACTTTTCATACTCTTTATTCCAAATTCGAACAATTTCTCACCTAGGGAAAAACCTAATAGAGGAAATATTGTAGTGTTTTATGGGAAGAAGACCACTATTGCCTCACGACTGCTATCTATTGTTGTTTTTTGCATACTATTTATCTTCTCCCATAGTTGATAATAGAAGAGAAGAGAAATTTTGTTGTAAATAGGATTCTTTCATTTCGTTAGGAACCAATTTAGTTGAAAATGTTACTTTCCTTTCATGAAACCCTTGAAAATTAATTTTAATGCACTTTAGATTGTCTACGTAGACTATGTAAACTACAACCCAATGTAATCTACGCGTAGATTACGTGTAGACAACGCATGTAGTCGTAAACTTATAGTCTACGGCACATCATTTCTTGTAATCCTGGACCATATCAAGCTTCTTTGTCACAAAATGAGTGACAATTTTACAAGCTTTGTTCTGTTAAACGAGAGCATATACGATTCCCTGACAATTATCTTGTCAGGCGCCCTAGCGTTACCTGCAGCCTTTCATTGAAGAATTTTTCTCAAGAAGAGAAAACGATTAATTAGCATTTCAAACCGGCTGAAATTATAGGGAGCGAACCCAACTTAACAGGTCACAGACATGCTTTTGTTCGGCTTAAACAATGCTCGAGGTGATTGTTGGCAGAAAGGACCTCAACAATGAGATGCAGTGAAACCGAACCGAGCATCAGAATTTATGACTGGCCAACCGTGAGGCGGACTTTCCATTGTGGTTAGAACAAATGGGGTGTGATTGCCGTGGGAGGGGGGGGGGGCAAGAGGGGCAATGTCAGTGTCGCGAATCTGATCTTCGTTTTCCCTTGCCGTGACTTACATGGTTATGTCCCGGTCTGATAAGCAGCGCCATCTCTTTTTGTCCTCGTGGAACACAGCCAGACGGTTAGCGAAAGTTCGAAGAACATTGTTTTCTGGAGACAAAAGGACCAAGGAAGCCATAACAACTAAATTGTGAATAGGGTCTAAACGTTATTTTCTACCTCTATAGGTTCATATCTGCCATAAGGATTAATGAGATAAGCCAGAAAAGAACAAACATTGAGAAACTTGCAGGATTCGAACAATCTTCCGCTCAAAAACACTGCTAGCTGTAACAATTGGGATAAAATTTCCTCAGATGAAATTCCTCAAGCGTTTTTTTTTATATATATAGAATACTGATAATTAGGGCCTGGACTTTATGTCCTATAAAACAGTAAAATAAGTATGTAATTATGTCATAAAAATTGAAAAATATGTCAGAAAAATGCAGAAATATTCCCGGTCAAGCCAACAATATTCACAACAGTACTTTCGAATTTCTTATTATACGGGAAGTCAGTGTGTTCCAGGGAAGATCGACTAAGGGTGGTGATGGGATATTATTTGAAGTCAGAATCCCTTTAACCGAAGAATGTAGTGGAAAAATACTGAAATTATCGAGAGGTTCACTGCGATTATCCCCAGTTTAATTTACTATTATGTCAGATTTACACCTTTGTGGAAACTGTGTGGTGGAGCAATCTCGCGTCACTACCAGAGCAGAGACACGTTTTCGTTCGCATGCTCCAGACATACATGGGATAGAGTATATGCATTGATACGTGCGTGGCTCAAACGACAAGTGATCTTGAAACTCCCGTACTCGATTGCCGATAGAGTAGGGGCTGTAATCAATGATGTGCCGTAGACTATAAGTTTACGTCTACATGCGTTGTCTACACGTAATCTACGCGTAGATTACATTGAGTTGTAGTTTACATAGACTACGCAGACAATCTAAATTGCATTAAAATTAATTTTCAAGGTTTTCATGAAAGAGAAGTGACATTTTCAACTATATTGGTTCCTAACGAATTGAAAAGAATCCTATTTACAACAAAATTTATCTTCTCTTCCATCAACTATGGAAGAAGATAAATAGTATGCAAAAAACAAAAAAACAGATGGCAGTCGTGAGGCAATAGTGGTCTTTTTCCCATAAAACACTAGAATATTTCGTGTATTAGGTTTCTTCCTAGGTGAGAAATTGTTCGAATTTGGTAGAAAGAGTACGAAAAGTTCTCCTTACACATCAGCAACCGATACGCAGTATAATTTTCTTTTAATTCCACGGCGCCCTTTGCTAAGTTATCACCTTTCACCATGTTGTTTACATAGATTACGTCATCTACGTGTATAAAATAGTCTACGTGTAGAATGTAGACTATCGTTGTTTATGCGTAGAGGCACATCACTGACTGTAACGCACAGAATGTTATTTTTACTTTTGACTGTCAGGAGAAGCGAAAAGAAGGTAAAGAAATTAGAACAATTGAACTTATTTGAACCTTTTTCTTCAATAATATTCCCACGGCTTTCAATTGTTGGCGTGATATAGAAAAAGGGGAGGTACGTATTATTGTTCTGTACTAGTTGGTAAGAAAAGGCTGCATCTGCTTTCAATTTCTTTGTCCGTCATTTCCTTATCCTGCCATTGATAATATAAAATATCCGTTGCGTTAAAGGTACAAAGAATAAATTATAAAATAACCGATTATAAGGAAGACAATTACGAAATTATACAGATATAATGTCTTATTACGAGAACATTGAAGAAATATGATGTGAAACGCCAAATTCTTAAAATATGTCAAAATATACCTTATCAAGTTCGTCTATTTCGGCTGATTTTCTTCAGATACACAGATGGTGTATCCAGATTGGAACTCCTGTATGGAATTAGCGTTAGTAAAGAAGATATGAGATCTTCAATATTTTACATAATATTACGCTGATTATAAAATCCGTAATATTTTTATAAGTAATCTCTCACAGTATTAAAAAGCTAATTTTATGAGTTTAAATAACGCTACGACTTTACTGTCTTTGAAATGGGCGTGCTATTTATCTTTGAAAAATACTACACAAAATAATACGTTTTGAAGTTCCCTCCACTAACTTTATCTTCTCAAGAGTGGTTGCTATATTTGTTGTTCTTAGCAAACAAATTTAAAACACTATGTTCGTGACAAATTGTTTATTCCTGAAACGAACATCAGTGCCATCTTTTGTTGTTAAAAACTATCATCAGTATTCGACTCACAGAGTGTGTTCGGTGAAAAAGCACCTAAGTCAAAAAATGAAAGTTTGCAGCAGGCAATCTTTTTATGTTTATTATTTTAATAGGAAACATTAAGTGCATCATATACATGTTGGATCATCATTGTTACGAATATTCACACATGCCCAAAATAAAATTAGGCTATACTTTAAATGTTTTATTTAATTGTTTCAGTGCGACTTAAATGAAAGCAAGGAAACCACAGGTTTGTGACTTAACTGTTTCTTCCGCACATCCTAGATATATCTGTAAACATTCTTATTTCTGTTCAATGGAAATAAATTACCGAATTGATAATTAATTATTTTTATTAATATTTGTTCCTGTTCTATGTCGCTTTTCTGCAACTTTTTGGCTAACGAAGATGAATGATGTTTAGATGAAACTTACGAAGAGCCATTTATAAAGAACGTCCATGACCATGTCTCGGGTTTGAACCCATAACCTGTGATAGTGAGATCGTCAGCCGACCATTCAGCATTCACGGCCACTGAGGCAGTAGGAAACCTTGTATTTGTGTGTGTGTGTGATATATATATATATATATATATATATATATATATATATATATATATATATATATATATAGCTATCTTAATCTTAGTGTGTTTTGTTCGTTGAATCTACACTTGGACTATGCTCATATTTATGAAAAATAGTACTATTTATGAAAATTATTTTTTGTTTGAAATGAATACTCGTGAAATGGAAGTTTTAGGCAGTGATCATTTCAGATTGGTGGATGCTCTTATGTAATCATATGGTTCACACACAGGGTGTATAAAAATAATGATTTTAATTTTAAAAAAATAATTTTTGATGATTTTTTAAATTTAAATCAGATTTTTTTATTTAAATATATTTTTTATTTGTTTAAAAATACCCTTAACATTGCTTGTATGATTTTTGGCACCATACATGTAGATATATATATCATTTATAGAAACACTTTTTCTAGTAAACGGCCCTGTTAACAACTCGAACAGATTTATGAAAGCAAACATATAAATATACATTTTTCTGTTTCTGATACTGCATATATGAACTTACTATCGAAATGATTGTTGAGTGTGTTAATGGGAACTAAAATTGCAAGGAATATAGAGATTAGGTAAAGCCATCCGAAGATTGCCGATCTTGCACGAACGCGTGACGTCACCGGAGAAGCAGTGAGCTCGGCTGAAGCAGACGGCCCCTAGCATTTATATGGGAGATTCAGAGAGCGAAAGTATATTATTACTTTTAGGAGGGCGAAAATAATAATTGTCATCCTCCAAGATGGTATTGAGGCATCCTTTTAATGATTAGTAACATAATTGAAAACGCGCTACTTTTAAAAGGGGGCAAAGTACATGTGAAAAAATGTATTTTGAAAATCCATATTCCTGAAACTTTCTGACCGATGCGCTACAAAGAAAGTTGCGTGTTCTCGTTTAGAATTTCGTCATTTTACAAATCGTAATATAATTTTAACAAAAACGTGGCATGCTAAAGAAGAATTAAAGACTTTAAAAAATAATTGATTAGTAGACCTAGTTTATTTTACTTCGCTATCTGTCACATATGGCTAATCGCAAAGATGAGGATGCGTGATGATATGATGAAATTGAAGAAAGGAAAGTAGACCCATGCCCGGGCGGGGATTCGAACCTGGGGGCCATTGGCATCGTAAAGCGTTGTGCTAACCACTTCGCCACGGAGGTCAGCATTACAAGGAAATAAACAGAAATTGGCATCTATGTTTTAATATGCGAGAAACATTTGCGAGGATGTTATTGAAGTAACAAATAATTATTACAAGACGTTGTGATGAAAATTATTAATATATCTGAAATGTCGAGAGTTGACCTTGCAGTCTCTAAATGTACTTTTAGGCTTACGCAAAACTTTTACTCAAAATTGATAGGGTAAATTTATAAGCTATTAAAATTAAAACTTATTCCTGTTCGAAAAGAGAAACTGTCAAGTCAAATTAATATTTCGTTGAAATACATATATTTGTCTTTCATGAGGCCAAGAGAGTATTTGGAGGGGACGCTGGCTTGGGAAGGCTATAGCCCCGGATCTCGATCTGCAAAGGGGCTTCCAGTGGGAAAACATTCCTATGAAATAGTCCAGAAGAAGGGGCGAAATGATTTTTTTAAAAATGGCTCAAGAATACAAAGATATAAGTGGATATTTGACAAGCTTAGTCTAAAACTTACAACTGAAATCGTACGTGTGTGTGTGTGGGGGGGGGGGTGGCTACGTGAGGTAACACAGTGGAATATGATTCACAATACTAAAATTAAAATAAATATGTGGGAACAATAGAAATCAAAACATGTTGTAGCTAGTGACGGCGCAATAGTAAAGATGGAGGAGTAAATCATATTTTCCCGGGGCAATCATTTTTATTATTCCGTTACATACGACACAAAAATGCATATTTTGGCTAAAAGAGCATTGTTTCATTTATTTATTTTGTCGTTTTACTGGGGGCAGATAAGAGAGAGAGAGAAATTGTCGAACGAGAATTGGGGGGCGTTCCTGCCCCCCCCCCCCGTAGTGTGGTCACTGCCTATGGCTATGCTGGAGAAGAATGCACCAATTAATACGCTATTAAATAAAACAGATACTTTTAAAACTTTTAATCAAATTATTTGTGAACTATGATTTAAATTTAGAGAGAGCACATACCTGTTTAATTTAATTTGGATGAGTTAACTTCTGAAGCCTGCCATTTCAGAGACTTCTTCCGGTGTAACTACACTGCCCTTTGAGCCGTAGCTGCTGCGTTCAGGTGGCGGAACGAGCTGAATACTATTAAAACAAATATGTGACAAATATATATAAAAAAACAACGTGTTGAAGCTATTGACGGCGCCAAAGAAGAGACAGAAGAGAAACGTGGAGAGTGCAGTGATATTTTACGGGAAGCAGCAGGCACGTATCCAGGAATTCCTTTCGGGGCGGCGGCTGAACCCCATTTTTTAAAGGGGGTATCACAATTGTATGTTTAAGGCCAGTGGTGGCAATTGGGTTCCAAAATGTGGGGAGGGGGGTGGAAAAGGAGACAAGCATTAAGAGGCCATAGTGTGATAGTGTGGAGGCAAAAGAATGGGGAGCAACTATCTCCTAAATCGTCGCCACTGTTTAAGGCTGCCATTTTAATCAGAACGTGAAATCAGGACATTTTCTACCACTCAACTCCTCTGTTTCCATGCATTAATATTGTGTGCTGGAACCATCTCAGTATGTATGTTTGTCCATTTCTTCTCATCAGGCATCAAAACATCTATGTACCAGAAGTATTTTTACGAAGGCGTTACACATGCACGAAATGCACAATCCACTCGACAACGCAAGATTCAAACTGTGTGCATGGAACTGGAATCAGGCAGTTCACGAATATTTCTTTCTCATTCGAGCCTGAACACCACTAATGTGTCTTGTCCTCCCATGTTTGCAGCTCTTATAAAAGCCGAAACCCAACAAATTGTTCATATTCATGCCTAAGCACTCGCAAGTGTCCAAAATTGTCTGTTGAGTGTGTGTCGAACCCATTAGCCTTAAACAAAAGTATTTTTTTATGCCATGAAATTCTCGGACTGCATACACAAAATTTGGTCCTGGCACAACCAAATCCTCACTAAAAACTTTGATTTTCAGTTGATCTGTGCAGCTTATTTCTTTTTTAATAAATCGCTCCAATGCCCAGCCCGATACTGCCGAAATATTCACTTTAGAAAGAGAGACCTTCGATCTCTTCGTCTTTCCACCCGAACTACTCGTAGCACTGCTCGAAGTTCCGCTGTCGTCAATGTTTTTAGCTTTGGGACCGAACTGGAACTAGTGGTAGACTTCGTTACTTTACGGTATTTAGTCCATTTCATTTTCGAATCACTAGATCTTATAAAGCAACCAATGGACACTGACTGATCACTAATCGACTGTATGAATTGTCACACTTACCTCTGAAGTCTCCACCTATTCTGTTGTACAGATCAACCGGGAAATTGAAGCCGCGTATTAATATCCTCATTATATTCTAGAACGTTTCGCAGATATCACGATTCGTAAATATTGCTAGTAGTTCGACTCCTTCTCTTTTTCAAGAACGTTCCCTCTCGCGCTTTCCAGAGATTAAAAAATTACAATGAATCCGAATCGCTGTACCTGCGGCGCTACCTTTGTTGTGCAGCTTCCAAATGCTGACAAGTCTCTTCTACATAGTGTTCAAGTTCGCTACGACAACACCGAAAGCGTAAGGAAAGTTTACGTGCAATATTATCAACAGCAGGGTTATAGAACATTCTCCGTCTTGCCTTGATAAGTATTTCTCTCCTAAAATTATGGTCACATTATTCAAGAAGACAAAAACCTAATTTTATCTAGTGTAAAATGGAAACTTTCCTGGTGGGGGGAGTCCACGAGTTACGATCCCCACCTTGAATACGCGCTATAAACAATAACAGGGTCCGTAGAACATTCTCCGTCTTGCCTCGATAATTATTTATCTCCTTAAATTATCGTCACATTATTGAAGAAGACGAAAACCTAATTTTAGCTCGTGTAAACTGAAAAATTTCCAGGGGGAGGCGGCTCGAACCACCTGATCCCTACCTTGGATACGCGCTATTAACAATAACAGGCTTATAGAACATTCTCCGTCTTGCCTAGATAATTATCTCTCTCAAATTATCACCATATTATTCAAGAAGCCAAAAACCTAATTTTATCTAGCGTAAATTGAAAATTTTCTGAAGGGGGGCTTGAGCCCCCTGATTCCCACCTTGGATACGAGCTGTTACCAATAACAGGGTTATAGAATATTCTCCGTCTTGCCTCGATAATTATTTCTCTCCTTAAATTAACGTCACATTATTTTATTTGAAACCACAAGAAACAAAAAATCTCATTTTATCTAGTTTAAACCGAAAACTTTCGGGGGGAGCTTGAGCCCCCTAAGCCTTGGATACGTGCCTGGGAAGCAGTCACTTTTATTACACCCTTACATTTACATACAATATTATAAAGTTCTGCTTTTAGATCTCGCACAATGCCTTTTTCACAAAAATGGGCAATCTCGCATTTTTTTATATCAATCAAGCTGTGATATTTTAGATTTCTTCCGTTAGTTTTCTGATAATAGTTTTCACAGCTTTCCATAGCATTTAGGCATGATTTCAGTTGACAAGAACAAAATAATCTTATTTCAAAACATAGAGCAAAAAGAAATCCAACGCGCTTAAGTTAAAACTCCCTTACATTGGAAGCCTGGAGAGAACAAAACAGGGGTTCCTTCGTAACACGATTTCTTGAAAACCATTTTACACATTTGAATCAACTTTGTGATAAATTGATTAGAAAGGATGAATCTTAACAGTAAAAGTAGTACCTTTTCCCTTGCTACTATATTTTAGAAGATATTCGTTGTCAAATTTCTCAATATTTGCATAAGGAACAAGCCTTTTCCGTGCCGAGTGTTTCGATGGTGACGTCATGCATCCACGGACAACTGCGCATACGATCTGCGCCGCCGAACGAGCACCCCCTGCTAAAATTGTTTCAGTAACTTTTCTTCCAGTGAAAATAATATATTCTGCATGTACTCCACAATTGTAACTTAAAATATTAACTTATGTACTTCTATAGTACCTATAGTACATAAGTACATATAGTAGTAGCTGAATTTTGGCAATTTTTTAATGATAATTTGAGAAATATGAGCTGCATGTTTATATACAGTTTAATGATAATAACACTATTTATGGTTTAACATGATTAGTATTTTGAATATTTTTCTGCACAAAAATGTTTGCTATTTTCGCCTATAAAAATTAATGAATTTTAAATCAAGAGAAGTGAACGTGTGTTTAGATTTCCTTTCGTATTAGCTTCACCCCATCTGTTGTTTCCTTTCTTCTCTCTTCTTAGAGCCTAATAAACACCATTAAATGATTACGAGATTACTGTACTTTCACTAAAAGTGATTCTGATGTCTACAAAATCCTTATGTACATTATTCTATAAATTATTTATTTCAAAGTGATTTAAATCAATCAATATTGTTCATACAAGATTAATCTTGTACAGTCGTGCGCAAAATATAAGAGCAAGCAAATTGTTCATCACCTAATGTTGTTTTACGTACAGTGAAAGTGCCAAATAAAAATGAGTGCGGAAAGACGGGACTATTTTCTAGGAGGAGAACAGTTACGATTAATATACTCCAAAATACTAAGAAAATGATTTTTTTGTTATTTATCGTCGCTTTTATACAGATATTTGGCTAACCGCGACGATGATATTGAGTTATTTGTTTCTTTGAGTTTTAAATCTACTTTATGCACAGATAGGCTAATCGGAACTGGACCTACAGTTTAAAGTGGTGTCCGAACCACTATTGCCTCCACCGGACATCGAGCCCGTGAACCATTCAGTACAAGGCTACGATGATAACACCACACCATCGGGGCGGCTCGAGGGTGAGTGATGATTAGGTGAAATTGATGAAGGTACAAAGAGTACCCAGGCCGGGATTCGAACCCAGGAACTTCGGTGGCGAGATTGAAATTCGACCGCCTAACGCGCCCTGGAACAGAACCGGCTAAAACATATACGAAAATGCATATTTGAAGTTAATGCGCATTTATTTATTTACCTTTTCTTGTTTCCTGAAGCCGGACCCTGTGGCCGAGTGGTTTGCACATCGCGCTGCGACGCCAAGGGTCCCAGGTTCGAATCCCGCTCGGGCTTGGTTGTTTGTGAATGTCCATTCATCAATTTAATCATTTCATCACTCATCCCCATCTTCGCAAATTAGCCAAGAGGCACAAAACGCGATGTAAACTAAACTAAATCAATCAATCAATTGTTTCCTGAAGAGGGAAGACGCAATACGAGGTTCAGAATTTGAAGTCAAAGAGCCAACGAGGTAAGAGAAACACTTTACAACATCGGCACAATTACATTCCTTGAAAACACACAGAATTGAAAAGAAAAAGGGAATGAATGGACAATTAAACCACAACGGTCCCAGCTTCGAATCCCGGCGTCATCATATCATCACTCATATGCATCTTCGCAAATTAGCCAAAAGTTGCACAAAAGCGAAGTAAAATAAAGCAAATCGATCAATCAATCAATCAAGCAAACCACTTCAACCTTTTTTGTCGATTGTACCTGTAGGTGGTACTTCATTAACAGTAAAGGTACTTCTAAAGTCAAATTGTAAAATTTACTCGTATCAACTAAGTTAGCATGTAAAATAAATATTCTCTAGACAAGCAACTAGTAGATACCCATCCAGGTGAAATTTCAATAGCAGAAGAGGAAAATGGATTGTTCTTCTTACCTGATCAAGCATCCATTCTGTGCGATGAAGCATCCGATTAATTCGTCCCGTCAACCTTCACCATCACTGTTTTATTCAACAATCATGTTCCACTTAACAATACACAACAATGGCTATCGAAATCTGTTAGCCTCCGTCCATTGTTAAACAACACTTGCACTCGCAACACTGCCTTCAGAAGACCAGAAATCGCATACTGGTCAGGGAGAGGCTTTTGAAGTTATGGATACGAAGTTCGAATCCTTGTAGCAACTCATGAGCTCGCATTTTAGCAAGCATTGTTGCTTCATTGCATTGTTGTGGCGATTTCTGTTAATCTCGTTGTTGCTGGGTGATAAACGATTGCACTCTCGTGCTTGTGTGGTGGCTGAAAGTAATTGGTAAGCTCAAGAAGGTATTGGCCATTGACGTAGTTGTACTCCAGAGGCTTCCGAAGTGGCTCAGTGGTAGCGTCTGCTCTTGGGACTTGAACCTGAGTCCTCTTCAGAGTCTATAGCGGGAAGAACACTCGCTTTACTCACGTAGTACCAAAGCTAGGCACATCCACAACTACTGATGGTGTGGTGATGTAGTTGGTAAGCCCAAAACGTTATTGGCCATTGACGTAGAGGCTCTAGGGGCTTCCAAAGTGTTTCAGTGATAGCGTCTGCTCTTGGGACTTGATTCGAAGACCTACTCAGAGTTCATACCGAAAAGAACACTCGATTCACTTCCGTAGAACTAAATATAGGCACATCCACGACTGCTGATGGCTCCTTTGCGAAAACGTACTTCCAAAGTGGTTCAGTGGTAAAGTTTGTTATTGCGACTTGATTCAGAGACCTCTTAACAGTTAATACCGAAAAGAACACTCAATTCACTGCTGTACTGCCACATCCGCGGCTCCTGATGGCTTCTTGGACGGTCCAACTAGGAACACAGTGGCTGCAGAACACTCGCCCGGCCAAACACGACTGTCCTGGAGGATGCTGATGAAGAAACGACCGCGCGTGTCTCTGCAGGCGGTCTGGTCTTTGACTTGTCGCGCGAGGGGAATGTGCTCCGGTTGTTGAAGCCACGGCGTCCACCAGTGCTCGAGTCGCCCTCACCCGAAGGCAGGCATCAGCTGTTCTGACACGGTTGCGTGGTCTCCTTCCCACCGGCATTCTCACGGTTACCAACCCATTGAATCCTAGTTGCCTACTTGTCCCTTCCCCGTTCCGATCGTTAATGCCGAAAGTAACTCACAGGTAATTTTCTTACTCTGCCTTCACGTAGAAAGTAATCCAGTGTGTGTGTTCCCATGTGCCGTAACAATATCCTATCCAGACAACAATGGGATATTCTTACTGAAGATCGAAATATCCAGGACATATCCTGGATTTATATCCAACTGAACATCGTTTGGATGCATGACGCATGTCCAGGAAATCATTCTCTATTTGCTTCGTGTCATAGAGTCTTCGTACCAGCCACGTTTGATGTAGACCAATTCCAGAAATTTGTGATTGCCCTTTCAATTGAAATTAATATTATCGATTGTCCGCGACAGAAAACGGTAAAACAAAATAATAACAATTTAGATTATTCAAATATTTTACTACATTTTCAACGCCTGTGTAATATTTTTAAACGATTAATATTGATGTAGAAGTCCACTCCCAGTCTTTACATCGAAAGATACTTATGGGGACGTTCGAAATCATAACTAAATTACTGTTCAGAGCACATAGAAGATAGTATGTAGGCCTACACACATGTAGCATGCTCATGGACGTCCACAGGATTTTTTCCAGTAGGTGGGAGGGGGGGGGGCAAGGAGGCATATTTTTTTCCCATAATAGTGATGCCTCCTAAAAAAAAACTGCTGTAGTCTGAAATTATGTTCCTTTAACACCCTTATAATAATTAACATAAATTACTGTGACTGAAATGAAATTATGTGTGAAATATATACTTTTTAGGTGGACCTTCATTTTGCAGGGGGGAGGGGCCGCGGCCCCACCTTGCCCCCCCTTTCCGGACGTCCATGAGCATGCATGTTTTTGTGATTAACATTCCGAGCGGTTATCGATGTCATTCTAGCCACTGCATTGCGAGGTGACGACATGAATGCGCTTGCACACAAAAAACAATTGAAAGTGGAAAGAACGTAGTTTTAAGTTTGAGGCATCTCCATTATGAATGAAACGTAATGAACTTAATTTTACGTGCAGAATAACACTGTATTTTTTAGGAAGCACTTCCCAAATTCACAAACAATAAATTAATAGAATGAAACCTAACCAAATCTCCCAGATGTGGTAAGTATATTTTTCCCCAGAGAACAGGAACATCTACCGCAAAGGTGCCAACTCGAAGCATGAATTAAGTACTATTATGGAACATATAGTATTTTAACGCCGAAACGAAAAAACACAAGGGTTCCTTATGCCTATGCCTATATAATTTGACTGCATCTGCATGTCTGCACTACAGAAGTGAAGCAACGTTTATCTTTTGAAAATCTCGTTCCTAATAATGTGCGGTCAGGAGAAAACATGTGAAATTCCAACAACTTATATATTCTAACCAGAATAAACAACTTGCCATGTGTATTGTGTTCTGACTTTTAGCATCACCTCGCTTGTCTATGAAAATTATTACAATTACAGGAATTTTATGTGTGTTGTAATAATTCCACGACAATGGTAATTTTCTGTATGTACGTATAAATATTTTAAAAGTTGTCAAAAATTTAACCTTTTCCATTATTAGAGTTTGGTTGTGGTCTTGAGAATTTATTCTATCCACAGGATCCAGTATCACTCCTTTGCATCTTTCAAAGTTTACTTGCGAACATTCTATCAGAGCCATCGCTTTCTTGTTGCTTTCGAAACGTCCAACCAACGCTTCTGTAGACCTCAGACAGTGACGAAGCAGAACCAACGGTGCTTTTGTATTCTCGTCTTTTCATTTTCAACAATTCTGAGGAGGAATTCAACTATTCAGATGCCGGGAGTTAGACATGTTACCTCCAGAGGTCACTAGTGTGCTCTAGTCTTTGCATCTAGCAGATGTTGCACTTGTTAGAAGAGATTGCGTCCTTTCCGTGAAAGAGATTGGATCTTTTATTAAGGTCTTAAAAGGACAATTATCTCTTTACTTGTCACACCGTTATTTGTTCGCTGAGGTCTGTACAAAAAGTGACTTCATTCGTGAGGATATTATCACGATTGAGATATAGTTTTCACTCCGCATCTGAAGTTTAACTATTTTACCTCATCGGACTCGTGGCCTCTCATAAGAAATTATACTACACGGCACACACTTATATTATTTAATCGTGGAATATTATTGGTACTAGTCAGTTACCAAACCCACCAATTATAATTTGTATAACTATGGAAAAAATTGTAATACATGCATGTGCGGTCACTTTGCAATGTTAGGATCAAACAACCCATCTTCAGATCTCCCAATCAGGATTTCCCAAGGTTTGAATATCGGAATTGAAAGTTTGCAAGATCTGGATTTCTCGATCAAAAGTTTACAAGATCTGGATCTCTCGATTAAAAGTTTACAAGATCTGGATCTCTCGATTCAAAGTTTACAAGATCTGGATCTCTCGATCAGGAAGTTTGCAATATCTGGATCTCTCGATTAAAAGTTTACAAGATCTGGATCTCTCGATCAAAAGTTTAAAAGATCTCGATCTCTCGATTAAAAGTTTACAAGATCTGGATCTCTCGATTTACAAAATCTGGATCTCTCGATCAAAAGTTTACAAGATCTGGATCTCTCGATTAAAAGTTTGTAAGATCTAGATCTTTCGATCAAAAGTTTGCAATATCTGAATCTCTCGATCAAAAGTTTAAAAGATCTGGATCTCTCGATCAGAAGTTTACAAGATCTAGATCTTTCGATCAAAAGTTTGCAATATCTGGATCTCTCGATCAAAAGTTTAAAAGATCTGGATCTCTCGATCAAAAGTTTACAAGATCTGGATCTCTCGATCAAAAGTTTAAAAGATCTGGATCTCTCGATCAAAAGTTTACAAGATCTGGATCTCTCGATCAAAAGTTTAAAAGATCTGGATCTCTCGATCAAAAGTTTAATAGATCTGGATCTCTCGATCAAAAGTTTACAAGATTTGGATCTCTCGATCAAAAGTTTGCAAGATCTGAATCTCTCGATTAAAAGTTTGCAAGATCTGCATCTATCGATAAGAAGTTTACAAGATTTGGATCTCTAGAACAGAATTGTGCAATGTCTGCATATTCAGAAATTCTCACGCTTCGAATCTTGAAATCTAGCTTTCACGAACTCCAAGTACCTCAATCACAATTTTAAAGGACGGGATGCTACAAAACTTTGCAAGAACTGTCCACCCCAGTTGAAAGTTTGCAAGCTTTGGAAATCACACTGCTAAGTGTTTTAGCTTTAGAAATCCAAAAATTGTAATGCTTGAATCTCTCAATCATGAGACCTGAAGGTTTGAATCCCCCAATGAAAAAACATGTCCAATATTCTGGTTTTCCAATCAAAAGTTTGAAACGTTTGGCTAAAGCATTACAAAATCGAATCCACAGAGCGGAAGCAGTAGATCTTGCGATACAAAGTTTGCAATGTGTGATCTCCTAATCCAAAGTTTGCACACGACATGGATCTCCATATCGAAACTTTAGTACCTGCCGTCTCCACACGTGGAAACAATCCGCGCTTTCCAGATTTCACCAGCGTGCATCAGACTGGTGCACCAAATTCTGTGAAATTCGAAAAGCTTCATACTGAAACAATGAAAGTTAGATTCGGAATGCGCACGCATATCCACGTTTATCAGGAAAAATCCACCATCAGTGACTAAATAACAGAAGATATTTCATGAAAATTATATATTTTCACTTAACGACATCTTATTTTGCATGTGCAGTGCGAATTTAAGTGGTATTCTTTTGTAAAGATATCGAATCTTGCAAATGGATGCATTCGTGCATGTTGCACGATAAGGTGTACGCATGTTTTGTTGCATCGGAATACTTTATTTCAATTGGCGTTCAACTGAAGGAGCAGTAGTACGTATATAAAATGACTACAGTTTATGCCTGCATGCAGTTTATTCGCCCTGTGTGCAACAAAATCGGCATGACATTCCGTAATATTACCTACAGGACGCATATCACGAATCAAAACAAGCTTCACTGCAGACGACGCCATTTTGATTCACCAGCCGCTGGTGCAAACTGATGACATCATGGTTTAACGTGGTGAAAGCTTTGGTGCGGCTCGGTGAAATACGGAAAGCATTAATCGTGAAGATTCGACAAGAATATTTCAAAGAAACAAAAATTACAAAATTACACATTGAACTGTGTCAGGTGATACACGAAAAATGCATATACCTTGATTTGATGCATGTGTACACACAGAAAAGTAAATGCATCAGTTGAAGCAAAAAAATGCATTATCAGAGATAAAAGTGTTCATAATCGAGAAAGATGCAGAAAGGCGAATCGGAAGTGTATAAATTGAAAGAAAAAGTCACTTGGAAACAGGGTGGATAAAAAATCATGATTTTTAATTTTTAAAAAAGCATTTTTGAAGATTTTTATTTAAACCTTTTTTTAAAAGAAAACACCTAAAATTGCTTGTATAGTTTTTTTGCACCATGCACATATACAGTAGATTTTTTTAAAATAGAAAGGATTTTTCTAGTAAATGGTCCTGTAGATTATTTGAACAGTTTGATTAAAGCAAATAAAAAAACTTTATATATAAATATACGTTTTACAGATAGGATACTGTATATATGGTTAATGAAACCATATTATAATAATTTCAGTAACTTTTCTTCCAGTGAAAATAATACATTCTGGATGTACTCTATAATTATAACTTCAAAATATTTTTAAATGTCTTTGTAGCTGAACTTTGGTGATTTTTTAAATGATAGCTTGCAAAATATAAGCTGCCATGTTTATTTACAGTTTAATTATAATGACACTATTTATGGTTTAACATTATTAGTATATTGTATATTTTTCTACACAAAATGTTTACTATTTCTGCATATAAAAATTATTGAATTTTAAATCAAGATAAATTTAAGTGTGTTTACAGTGTACATATTATATTTCCTTATGAGAGCTTCACTTCATTAGTACATATATTTTGTTTTCTTTCATTTCCATTCTTAGAGCCTAACAAACACTATTAAATGATTACGAGATTAATGTACTTTCACCAAAAGTGTTTGTGATATCTACAAAATCCTTATGTACATTATTCTATAAATTATTTATTTAGAGAGAATTAAATCATTTTTTTAATAAAATTATATTTATATCTTGATTTAAGTCAATTCACCTTGTTTGCAAGTTGTATGAAATTGCATCATACTGTAAACCTGATTCTTGGAAAAGGTGAAAATACACACTTCAGTGCAACAATCGATGCATTTCTGGTGCAACAAATAGACTTGATGCATTTATTTTTCTACGATAACGACTCTGCTCACAGGAACAAAACAGACATATCTGGCCTTCACTTCACTCATAACTAGACTTCGGATAGTTTTGCACTGAAAAACCTTTTAATATGCATACAAATATGTTCTTAAAATGCTCGAAATATGATCGTTAAATGATCAAAATATGTATTTAAAATTTTAAAAATTTACATCAAACTCAGAAAATTTAGCCATAGCTTGTAACTATTTATTAATGCTACTGTTTACATATGTAAAAAAATTGTTTGGCTTACCTTATTGACAATTGACCCTATTTTACACATGGTTTTTGTATATGTATCTTTATCATAAGTCTACTCACTAACTGTTCCTGATTTCCCTGAACGTTACGATTAGCAGAAGGTGGAATTTCACCAGCTGTCTCTCATTCTACTCAGCATGAAAGGTTACTATTGCACTTAATAACTACATATTGTTTCAAATGCTCAAAGTAAACTTATGCCCGTTATCCAAGAGAATACTTTTATACTCTGAAAACACTCTCTCCAGATCACAAGAAACAATGGGCGCATGTTGTAATTTCAACAAATCAGAAACGTGCAGTACACTTGGAATACCGTACACATTTTGCTTCCCTTCATGAATAGAGCAAATGTCCTTTAAGAGCTTGTAGCCAGAATTCTTCTCGAACACATACCGAATCATGTTTCTGAATTACTTCCAAAGGAAAGGAAACTAAAAAATTTCAGACAGAAACAGCAGAATATGCATTTGTAAGAAAAAATCCGTAAAATATGCAATATATCCTGAAGACACTGAAAATATGCATTTGCATATGCTATACGCAAAATCCATAACTATCCGAAGCCTGCTCATAACATTATCTTGTTCAAAACAAAACTTGATTGTGAATCATGATCAAGGCATCCAGTCCTCTTATCGTCGCTGTTAACCCAGAAGTCGAGGTATTTGCCGTTAAAGAACCAAACAACAAAGAAGCTTCAAGCGGTGGCAAAATTACACTCGACCTTTAACAAGACCAGTGCTATTGAGCTACTCCACACTAGGGATGGCCAAACGGATCCGGATCCGAAAAATCCGGATCCGTTCGGATCCGGATCCGGATCCAAAAGTTACGGATCTGGATCCGGATCCGAAAATTCCGGATCCGGATCCGGATCCTAAAGTTTCGGATCTGGATCCGGATCCGAAAATTCCGGATCTGGATCCGGATCCGAGAGTTCCGGATCCGCGGATCCGGATCCGGGTCTGAAAGTTTCGGATCTGGATCCGGATCCGAAAGTTCCGGATCTGGATCCGGATCCGAGAGTTCCGGATCCGGATCCGGGTCTGAAAGTTTCGGATCTGGATCCGCATCCGAAAGTTTCTGATCTGGATCCGGATCCGAGAGTTCCGGATCCGAAAATTTTGGATCCGGATCCGGGTCCGAAAGATTCGGATCTAGATCCGGATTCGAAAATCCGGATACGGATCCGAGAGTTTCGTATCTCAATCCCATTATAATATTACCACACCTTAAAGGGTATTATGATCTTCGATTACAAAGAAATTTTTCGTTAGTTCTACAAGAATTTTTTTCAAGTGTTGTTCCTACAATACTTTGCTACGCATCGGCTAACACACTCGTGCACACATGTCAGAGGTGATTTTGTAAATGCCATTGAAACGAATATGTATTCATTCGAATGTATTGGAAATGAAAACACACATAAATGTGAGACATTCCATTCCAGGATGAAACCTTTAACACATATAACAAGATAGAAATGTTATACAAAAATTATACAATTGTTCTACAGTTACAGTTCTACAAATTAAAATAAAACATTACAATATATGCAGTGTTAAATAATTACAAAGTGTAAGACTAACAAGGGAGGTTATCTAAGTGTCCCCCTCCGGTTTCCATGAAACTTGGCAGTATAGTGGTGCCCAAAGGAAGAATTACGTGTTTTTTTTGTTTCAGCTTAAAAACGGTTTTAGGGGGAAAACCCCCTCAAATGTCAAGATGAAGACAAATTGAAGTGAGGATCTGACCCCTGTGTCCCCCTCCGATTTCCATGATACTTGGCAGGTGTGTGCATAAACGGGCCCAAATGAAGAAATGCGTGTTTTTTTTGTTTCGGCTAAAAACTGTTTTAGGGGGCAACCCTCCCCCTCAAATGTCAATATGAGGACAAATTTAAGTGGGCATTTGACTTATGTGTCCCCCTCCGATTTCCATGAAACTTGGCAGGTGTATAGTGGGGTCCAAAGGAAGAAATGCGTGTTTTTTTTTGTTTCAGCTAAAAAACTGTTTTACAGGGCGAAACCCACTCAATTGTCAAGATGAGGACAAATTGAAGTGGGGATCTGACCCCTGTGTCCCCCTCCGATTTCCATGAAACTTGGAAGGTGTGTGTATAAACGGGCCCAAATGAAGAAATACGTGTTTTTTTGTTTCGGCAAAAAGTTGTTCTAGGGGGCAACCTCCTCTCAAATGTCAAGATGAGGACAAATTGAAGTGGGGATCTGACCCCTGTGTTCCCCTCCGATTTCCATGAAACGTGGCAGGTGTATAGTAGGGATGGCCAGATCCGGATCCTAGCGGATCCGAAATCCAGATCCAGAACTTTTTTATTTTAATTTGTAGAACTGTAACTGTAGAACAATTGTATAATTTTTGTATAACATTTCTATCTTGTTATATGTGTTAAAGGTTTCATCCTGGAATGGAATGTCTCACATTTATGTGTTTTCATCCCCCCCCCCTCAAATGTCAAGATGAGGAGAAATTGAAGTGGGGATCTGACCCCGAAACTACGTAAATGTGGCATAGGAAGAAACAAGGGGCATACGGCCTCTCTATACACCTATCAAATTTCATAAGAATCGGAGGGGGACACAGGGGTCAGATGATCCTCACGTCAATTTGTCCTCATCGTGACATTTGAGGCGGGTTTTGCCCCCTAAAACAGTTTTTTAGCCGAAACAAAAAAAAACACGTATTTCTTCCTTTGGGCCCCGCTATACACCTGCTAAGTTTCATGAAAATCGGAGGGGGACACAGGGGTCAGATCCTTACTTCAATTTGTCCTCATCTTGACATTTAAGGGGATTTTGCCCCCTAAAACAGTTTTTAGCTGAAACAAAAAAACACGTAATTCTTCCTTTGGGCCCTTCTATACACATTTGAGAGGAGGTTGCCCTCTAGAACAAATTTTTTGCCGAAACAAGAAAATACGTATTTCTTCATTTGGGCCCTGCAAGTTTCATGGAAATCGGAGGGGGAGACTTAGACCTCCCTTGTAAGTGTATTAATTAATTACAAATCGCGCACGCGCGCACACACACTATATATATATATGTATATTAGCAGGTAACAATATGTTATAAGCACATTCTTACTTTCCAAAGAAGCGCATGTGGGATGGCAAAACGGATCCGGATCCGAAAATTCCGGATCAGGATCCAAAAGTACCGGATCCGAAAGTACCGGATCCGGATCCGAAAGTACCGGATCCGGATCCGAAAGTACCGGATCCGGATCCGAAAGTTCTGGATCCGGATCCGAAAATTCTGGATCCGGATCCGAAAGTTCTGGATCCGGATCCGAAAGTTCTGGATCCGGATCCGAAAATTCTGGATCCGGATCCGAAAGTTCTGGATCCGGATCCAGATCCGGATCTGAAAATTCCGGATCCGCGGATCCGGATCCGGATCTGAAAATTCCGGATCCACGGATCCGGATCCGAAAAATTTTAGGATCCGGATCCTTAGGATCCGGAACCAACCGGATCCGGATTTCAGATCCGCCAGGATCCGGATCTGGCCATCCCTACTCCACACCACTCTTCAATTAAAGTCGTCTTCAACGTAATCATTACGTCATCATCATCGCTGCAGAACTGGTTATGGGATCGCTTATTTCTTTTTCTTTTTTGTCTCCGCCGTTGAGATCTCCTCTTTCCTCCTCCTGGGCTGACACAGATACATTTTCAATCGATGCACCGCCGCGCTAACTCATTCAGATCCTATTGTATGGATGATTCTGTCGAAATGGGACGCTTCGTGGAACTAGCAATTCGAATGCTGTGAATGGAAAGTTCTCAGCTTAATGTGCTGTTTGCTTGAGGCGTGGTTAATTTAGCGTTTTCGATCATGCTCTCATGCCACTTGCACCCAGAAAGAAATGCCAAAATTAGCAAGGCTTTTTACTTCTTGATTGATTTCAGAACTTGACTGCGTATATGCGTGTGTGGACTCACTTTTTTTTCTCGAAAGAAAGGTTCAGTCAGTGATGTGCCGTAGACTATAAGTCTACGTCTACATGTGTTGTCTACACGTAATTTACGCATAGATTACATTGGGTTGTAGTTTACATAGTCTACGTAGACAATCTAAAGTGCATTAAAATTAATTTTCAAGGGTTTCATGCAAAGCAAGTGACATTTTCAACTATATTGGTTCCTAACGAACTGAATAGAATCCTATTTACAACAAAATTTCTCTTCTCTTCTATTATCAACTATGGAAGAAGATAAATAGTATGCAAAAAACAACAACAGATGGCAGTCGTAAGGCAAGAGTGGTCTTTTTCCCATAAAACACTAGAATATTTCCTATATTAGGTGTTTTCCTGTAACGAGTGCACTCACGGTCCCCGAAATGACGTGTCAATCATACCCCGGCACGGGGCCAAACGTCGTTATGTGTACGGGAAACGGGTCGTGACTCACGGTCCAGTTATCAAGTTCGGTACTGAGACGGTCGTTTATTGTCATACTATTGCGAGGCGGAGATTAATACCTTGAAAAGTTACACTGTTTTGTTCACCTTTGATATGTAGATTCGAACAATCATAAAACACTAATAGCATAATATCCGGTACCTGAAAAACGTCAAATAACAACACTGACGAACGGTAAAAAGTGAATATATATTGTAACAACAAAAAAATATTGCAATCAACAACTGTTTACAAAGCCTCCTCAAATTCTCACAACATTCACTCTTCTCTCTTTCGCACACATGAGGTATTTTTACATGTGAAGTATGGATACAAATCATGGATCTCATTAACATATCATTCCTTTTAATTTTTAAACCTTTATGTGAATTTAGGGCATTTGTCTGCCAGCTCCTGTGCTCTTTTAAATTAACTTAAGTGCCAGCCCTCGGAAAGCGGTTAACTAAGGCAATTGGGTCGGCGTGGTTAAATCTTTCGTTCGAATGAACGTATGCATCGAGTCGTAAGCACGACATTATACAAGTTTCTCGGACGGGGGTATTACACACAAGCCTCTCTCGTCCAATGAGAACAACTACTCAATTACATAGTGATGCAAAAACTTAATTGACTCCAGCTGCCGGAATACACTAATCAATCGTCGGCGCGAGCAAAAATTACCTTAAAAACCACTATGCAACAAATAATACTATTTCACGCACACGACCTTGCAATAAAAACAACTACGCTTTCCACAATTAAAAAGGACTCATCAGTCAACTATTGACAAATTAAATGGCGCGACGGGGCGGTCGGTTACACAAGAAATGGAGCACACTTTGACAATTTATACTAAATATTAAAGAAATGAAATGGAGCTTCTAACCCTGAATGCAGACAATTAAATTAGAACATCTGAACATGAAATTACCCTTTTTTATAACAATACCAAAAATTATCAGACGCGGGGGTTAGGTTCGGGGTTTCCTGAGTAACTTTGCGAATAAGTGAGACTTCGGCGTTAACAGTACGGTGTTGATACTAACGACGCACGTTTACATGGACATGAGACCCTCTGAAGTATACTGTACCAGACTCTGCTACATGGCGTGGTCATTCATCTCTCCTGGACGCGGGACTTGCACACGTTTCCTTTGTGGCGAAATTGTCCTCCGAGGTCGATCGCGACGAAGAATAATTGCGACGATCTGGTGTGCTTGCACCTCCTTAGTACTTCGGGCGTTCCTCTTGCCACTAGCGTCGGATGTACGTGGTCACGCGCCGGTCAGGAATCTCTCCAGTGTCGGGCATCAATTGGACGTCGATCTGCAATCATCTCTCTCTGGTGCCGGGCTTCGTTTGGGCGTCGTTCTCGAATCGTCCTTTCCTCTCTCTCTCTGGTAACCAGCTTCGGTTGGAACGTCGATCTGGAAACGTCCTTCGGGCTTTGGTTGGGACGTCGATCTGAAAGCGTCCTTCGGGCTTTGGGCAGTGTTTGGTTTTGGCGTCGTCTGACTGGCTTCGGCGTCGTTGCAGGCGTCAGGGGAGTCGACGGACTCCCTTCTCGATCTTCTTTAGCCCTCCATCCTTATGTAGTCCACGCTTGGCAAAAACAAATCACCGCGTAATCTTCACCAAAATAAGGCGCACACTGGTAACTCTCTATCTGCAAGTCGCTCACAGTACGTAAGGAAACAAAGTTCACGGACACAAAGCAATGATCACGCGAGAGTGTAGCGCGGAGATGCTCTCTCTATGAAATCCGGGTAAAAACTGTGTCTGGAATCATAGTACTGCCTATATATAAGAGATTCCAATTCTTCCGTTGAAAAGTACGCTCTAGTGGCTTGGCTTCTGTTTCAGAGGGATGGAAATGACCTCTCTCCATTGTCTTGAAACGCGGTCAGCGACGCGTCCTGGATCCTTTCAGGCTTGAGCTCCAGCTGGTTTTCCTGGTCATCCGTGAACATGGGGTCGAACGCCTGCTGCGACTCAAGCCCGGTAGCGGCGAAAATAATCTTTCCTTATCTCCGCGTTGGTGCAAATATGTCATGTTCTAAGCCGAAAAAGACAGTTCCGCTGTCACTCAAGAAAAACTCGTCCCCCACTCCCGACGTCTGGCTCGGATACAAGTTTATTCACAAAATAAGATCAAACCTCACACTTTCATGTTTGTGCATAAAATGAATCAATAAACAAAAAATAATTTATATCGAACTGCGTTTCACATGTCACTAGATACCGTGACATTCCTAGGTGGGAAATTGTTCGAATTGGAAGAAAGAGTATGAAAAGGTGAACATCAGCAACTGATACGCAGTATAATTTTCTTTTAATTCCACTGCGCCCTTTGCTAAGTTATCACCTTTCGCGATGTTATTTACATAGATTACGTCATGACGTGTATAAAATTGTCTACGTGTAGAATGTAGACTATCGTAGTTTACGAGTAGACGCACATCACTGGTTCCAGTACTCTACAAGTTGGTTTGTTATGGTGTGTTATGTTATGCTATAGTGTAATGCAAAGGTTCCCAAACTTTTTCGTTTCACGGCGCCCTTAATGTTTCAAAATCTTTCCGCGGCGCCCAAGTCAGAATGTAGGCCTATCTAACACTTGCAATGCTCAGTTAGTGCCGTTAAGTTGCTTTCCTTAGTTAAAAAATATACACATATTTCAAATTCAGACACATTTTACATGTAAAAAGTACTAAAAAAGCAAATATTGGGAACAATCATATCATTTCAGTGAAAATAATGAAACATTTCGCGGGGCATCTGTAAGCCAGCCCCGGCGCACACTTCGGGAACCACTGGTGTAATGTATCGCCAAGCTAAAGTCTGTGTTATTGATTGAAATATGGAATTAACATTAGCGAATGGTAAAGAATTGAATTGTCTATAATAGTTTTGCAGTTAACAAAACCGGTATAAATTGAGAATACCGGAAGCATCTCCGATTACATTCAAATTCGGCATACTCACTAATTTTGGCCTCGTAATCACGAATCTGCAGTGAAAAAATTTGGCGGTCACGTCTAGAAATTGCAAAATTACCTTCTCAATTACCGCTATCATTCTCCATACAGTAACATGGAAACGATATGAAGACGTCTTCCTTTCCGCACAACGGTCTTGCTACCGACGTTGCTCAAGCGTTGTGCAATAAGTGAGCGCGTTGATTTTTTCATGTGAGAAAATGGCATCTTGCGTAAAGGTGGAAGACATGTTTGCCCCACGAACCATTCACGGTAAGGTTAGGTTAGGTTAGGTTAGGCAAGCATAGTTAAAATTAAGAGTGATCGTAAACAAACGCTAATCATTGCAAAAAATAGTTGTTTTCTTCATAAATCAAGGGTGTTTTCTCCGTTCAACTTATTTTGCAATTTCTAGACTTGACCGCCAAATTTTAACTGCAGATTCGTGATTACGAGGCCAAAATTAGTGAGTATGCCGAATTTGAAAGCAATTGAAGATACTTCCGGTATTCTCAATTTGCTCCACAAAACCTTGCGCAAATAATAATGTTTTTATCGTATATAACTATGGACTTCCAAATGAATGATTTATTTGGTTTATTTTACTTCGCTTTTGTGCAACCTTTAGCTAATCACGAAGATGAGTGATGATATGATGAAATTGATGAAGGTAGACTCAGAAAGAACACACTCGGAATTCGAAGCCAGTATCCCTGGCGTCGTAGCGCGATGTGATAACAACTCCACCACAGATATCCACACTATGTACTTTTCCCAAATTTATCAAACTACAGACGACAACAATGAAATCTGAAAATAATCCTATGTTCCCTTATCGCACAGCAACAAGCTGATACAATACAAATAGATAAAACAGAAACAACAATGAAATAAAGTAACAATAGGCGTTTAGAGGGCGAGATTGTATGTGTATAATGCACATCTGCATCTTCAGAAGCTCTTCTTTAACTAGTGTGCGATTTCTAGTCATCTGAAAGCATTGTTGCGAGTGCAAGTGTTGTTTGACAATGATCGGAGGCGAACAGATTTCGGTAACCATTGTTGTGCATTGTTAAGTGGAACGTGATAACAGTGACAGTGAAGGTTGATAGAACAGATTATGCTTCATCGCACAGAATGGATGCTTGATCAGGCAAGAAGAACAATCTGCTTTCCTTTTTCTCCCCTCAATTTTCACTTGGGTTCATTAACGTATTTACGATTTCATTTGGGGAACGTGGTGGGGAATGTCTCCTTTTAGCGCTGGCAAATGGGGCTGTTCAGGAAAAGCAGCACTTAAGTCGTATCTGCGATTGGTTAACTGTTCTCCCATTAACGTACATGGGGGTGATGATATTATACTGAGAAATGAAGTCGGAACATTATAGATGAACACTCAAAGGTTTAAAATTAGAATCAGGCAAGACAGGATTGCCAACGACAGCAAACAAATCAGAGCTCTTGAAAACGTTGTAATTTTCACAATTCAATTGCTTTGTTGTTATATTTTTTGTCGCTTTTCAGCCAATTTTGGATAATCGCGATAATGAGGAATGAATAGCGATTAGATGAATTGGATGAATGGACACAAAGAACACCCATACCGGGACTCGAACCAAGGAGATTCGGTGGCGACATCTTAAGTCGACCAGTTAACGCACTCGACCACCGAGCCGGCTGCTTTATTGTTGAGAGATAGTGTGTTAATTAATATATAATAATTCAGTATGTATGCCCTTTTATTTTCAGGGTAGTCCTTAATAATTTATTTTTTGCAGGTTATCGTAGTTCTCGAAAGGGTAGTAAAAATGGCGTCTTCATTTTTATGTATGGGGAAGTATAGTTACAAAACCACGGTTTTTCAAAGTGTAAAAAAAAGGGTGGGGAAAGTACAAGGAAAAACAAATTAATACAAAGGAATATTACGTTACCCCCTCCCCCTCCGCCTTAAAAATATTGGGAAGACAATTTCTCGAAGCTTACATTTCATCAAGCAAAGTGAATAAAAATAGTGAAAATTTGTTTTATGTCATCTCTTTTTGTCCACTTAGGCTAATCGGGACTTGGCCTACAGTATAAAGTTGAATCCGAATCACTGTCTAAGGTGCCTCCACCAGGGATTGTACTAGAGGATCCCTTGATTACAAAACGACAAAATTACCACTACGCTATCGGGGAAGTCCATAAAAAAACGTTGATGAACAATTAACTGTTAGCACAATTTAGGGCTTTACAAACTAAGATTTTATAAGTCAGTAATTATTTTGATTAAAGGACACTTCTGGAGAAGAGGGGAGGGGGGATGAACACTTAAACTTTCCTTTAAGGCCGTACTAAAGAGATTTTCCGGTAATTTTTCTATAACAGATGGCAGCACCGTTTGTCGTGGCAACGGAGAGCTATGTTGTCAGACCTCAGCGTAATCAAGGTCGATTAGTATACTCGTTGATGGAATACGGTATATGATTATTTGGCACATTCAGAATCCGGTATTCATCATTCTCAATAATTCTAACAGTAAGTTAATGCAACGTTTCTACTTAACAGATTGAAATATGATAGTAAATTGTTATTAACAGGCCACTCAAATGTTACAATGCTTAATACTTTCTTTAGAGTTAAATAATTGCGTGTTAACAAGTACAAATTACGAAATCAATCTAGCAGTTTTCATGTTTTTCTTGCTAAAGAAATGTATTTAATACTTTGCTGCCATCTTGTAACAGAAAGAACTTAGGTATTTGCTAACTTGAATTCTGCACTGCCCGCCATCCAAGAAATGTATTTTGCTTAAAGTTGCCAAATTCAAATGAACGTAAAATGACCCGGATTATCATTTTTGTTGAACAACTTTTAAAACGAAGATTAAAAACGGTAATTACGAAATATTTTATGTGTAACGCCCACCTTTAGAAGACAGTTATGAAAGATCCATCATTACAATTCCAACCCCCCCCCGGGTAAATGAACGTCCTGCGTGCCCTATGTTATTGCTTAAATTTTTGTACAATAATGTCAGGTATCTTTGCAGTGTGATATCATTCATTTCATAGTCAAAAGCCACTTACTTGTCTGATCCTACGTTTAACAATCATTGTCCATATTTCTATTCAAGATTGATTGATTGATTGATTTAGTTTATTTTACTTCGCGTTTTGTGCCTCTTGGCTAATTTGCGAAGATGAGTGATGAAATTGATGAATGGACATTCACAAACAACCAAGCCCGAGCGGAATTCGAACCCTCGACCCTTGGCGTCGCAGCGCGGTGTACTAACCACTCGGCCACAGGGTCCGGCTTGTATTCAAGAAAACGATGAATTGAAAAAGATTGTTTTTATGCCGGTCGAGAAATTCAGAAGGTACTTTTTCTATAGGATTTTTTAAGATGTATAAATGTGGTGTTTATGTATAGAAAACAATTTATAATATTATTAATAATGATAACAAATACTATCATGTTTTCACTTCTTGCAGAACCTCTGTAATTTTCAAATCAGTACATTTAAAATCTGACAGTCTATTTGCCCTGAGACAAGAGCTCGCAAAATTTTCTCACGCGTTCGTGGACCCCTGGGAGACTATGCCCCCCTCCCCTCTTGGAGGTCTGCAGGGTCAAGGTTAAGAGTCACTGTGCCATTGGTCCAATGTTCAGTAATCTAACCAAAAAGAAAGGCTGAAGTACAGGCTAGAATTTCCTTGAAAGAAGTAAAATACCATACTAATTGATAAGTTATCAGGATCACAAAAGAAACTACAAGAAATTCCGGGTTCGAATCTCGGCCTGGGCGTGGGATATTATTTGGGAGTGTCCCTTCATCATATCATCACCCATTCTCATCTTCGCGACTAACCAAAAGTGACAGAAAGCGAAGTAAAGTAAACCATATCAAATTGAATCACAAAAGAGAATTTAACAATTGACAAATTTCAAATTCAATTTCTGAAGTTAATTCCCAAGCGGGCACGGAACGTTCAATTATTGCTATAATTTATATGTTGCATTACGCCCCCCTCCTTTTCTTATTCGTCACAAATTTGGAGTATTGGTACACTTTTCCCAGCTGACATTGTACTCCATGTGAATTTAAATATATTTTATTTGTATTTTCCTTGTGCGAGCTGTACGCACTACATAAATTTTTCTTTACACACACTTACTCTTTCCGTACAGTCATGTACTAATTTCCCTCTTTATGTTAATATAGATATACTCGAAGTGCGCGTCAAATCTCCTGCATATGGCGATAGCCAATAGCAGCGCACTGCAGCGGTGCCATGTCGAAATCTCACACGGAAAAGACACAGCGTGGTTGAGCGAAACGCCTTGTCACGGAAATAGGCAACGCCGCACGTCTGTGATTCGCTGGTGCTGTTCAGCCTTTCAAGGCCATATGCAGGAGATTTGACGCGCAAGAAAATTAGACATAATAAGTATAGTTTAGTAATTCAAATCTTCCACATGCAAATAGGGTTACGTGTCTGGTTCCTTTGGTCTCCAGTCCCTATATACCTCTATTCCGATCTTTCACTTACCACACAACCCCCCCCCCCCTTTGCACTATTTCTCGGGCTGCCTTTCACACTCCCATTCTCCCTTCTTCTTTATGTGATAAGGGGTGTTCACACTTTACGTTACACTATAAAGATGGCTCGGTCTGAGCATGATCACTAATTTCGCTGTCTTCTCTAACAGCTTTCCTCCGCCATTCTCATACTTCCCACACGTATTTGCCCACTTGCTGCCCCGCTTCTTTTGTCTTTATGTCAAATGTGTTCTACCACTTCCATCACCTCCCTCGCTGTTAAGTTTTTCAGAAACTTGTCCCTTAGGTCACGTGTAGAAGGGCAGTTCAGGAGGATATGCTCGTCCGTCTCACCTCCATCGCACATACAGGGTTTCCCCGATGTTGTAGTGGTAAAGTGCGCGTCAAATCTCCTGCATATGGCCTTGAACGGCTGAACAGCACCAGCGAATCACGAACGTGCGGCGTTGCCTAGTTCCGTGACCAGGCGTTTCGCTCAACCACGCTGTCTCTTTTCCGTGTGAGATTTTGACATGGCACCGTTGCAGTGCGCTGCTATTGGCTATCGCCATATGCAGGAGATTTGACGCGTACTCTAATGACGTCGGCTTGTAATCAAGGATCCCGTCTTCTATTCGTAAAACCCGGTGGTTCGGATCCCCGATTAGTATATCTCGCACCTAAAACTTATCATCCTGAAATATGGGAACATTTCCTTTCAAAACGTTATTGTATGCAACGAAGACTATTTTAATTGACCACAAAAATTAGAAGATAAAATTATGTTTACATCCATGTTCTTTGCTACAATTCGGGCAGTCCCCGATGGCATAGCGCGTTAAGTGGTCGACTTTCGATATCGCCACCAGATTCGAGTATATTCCATCTTATCATCTTCATCGTCACGATTAGCCAAAAGTGGCATAAAAAGCGAAGTAAAATAAAGCAAATCAATATGTGGGTCATTCTGAATAAACACTTACTTTCGTTTCCCAGAATGGATTATTCACATGCATTCACCGGAAATCTGCAACGTACCTATAAAGATAAATGAGCATAATTTTAGAAATCAATATTGATACTAATTGAAAACATTGCACTTGAAATTCTTACTTAAGACTTCCACCTTGAGTTGCACACATGATTTACGTAGATAATACATTTCAACCTACCCTCGTATATGTGAATATATTCGTGTATATGAACGCTAACCAATGAGATAGAATACTGTAGAGTGGCAGATGCGAATCGAATACCTGATCTTGCCTATTTCATGGCGGTAGGAGGGGAAAGGTGATGGTGTCCATTGCTCATGCTAACTGCTGGAAATCAACGAATCAGAGATGGTTTGAAATGTGTTCGGCTGGCATCGTTTACTTCCGTGTAAATCCGAACTCTGCTCGCGGGAAAAGCAAATGATGGTCGGGCACACCACGTTGCCAAACCTACTGTGAGGTCATACTCTCTGCCACATTGAGGCACAAAAATTAAAAAAGGAAACAAAGTGAATTAAAAAATAAAAAAAAATCAAGCGAGGACAGGCCGGCTCGGTAGCTCAGTGGTTAGAGCACTGTATGCCAGAGACCCGGGTTCGAGTCCTGGTCGAGCCTGCATTTTTCGCTGAAAATTTCTACGTAGTATATATCTCCTGTGTGTGCCTAATCTTCAATGGTGAATGTTTGTTTGGAAACTAACGCAAAGGAAAAATTACACGTGTTCACGTTGCCACAGGACAGCCAATGGCACTCGTCCAGCGTTTATTTCGCAACTGAGATTGCATCCCCACCAAGGATGATTGGCGGAAGTAAATAGCCATCGAAGTCAGCCGCCAGGTCGGGTGACGGTCACTATAGTTACCTCCAAATGTAAGCAGCCGACACTGGTTCCCTCGTCACCTCTTATGATATAGGCAAGATTTCGAATTCAATTGTTTTCAACAAAACACTAAGCCCTGCGTCAGGTCAACCTTGCAGCAGGTTTTAGCATATGTAGATCCAAACGTGCGCGCAAGAATATAGTTCCACTGAGACGGGTTCTATTCCGACACAACTGCATACTTGCAAGAAAACAGTTATTTAATTTGTAATATACAGACAAAATAATACATTGATTAGCAGGTATGGACTTAATTGGTTGCAATCACTGTGCAGACGAACTTAGAACCGCAGATTCGCCAACTCGAATCTGTATTGCGTTGAAGAGACATTGAAACTTTAGAGCGAGTCGAGCGAGACTGAATGCGTTGCAGAGCGCGTGAAATCGCTGATACCAGTGGTGCACCTCCCACTATTTTAACCCTATGTTTATTGTAGAGCGGCGAGAATGGCTGAATCTCCTGTTCAGCGCGCGGTTTTACCCGAATGTTATTTTGGGCTTCATCCGAAAGGAAATGTTCTTCAAAGTCAAGCAAGTTGTTTTAAATGCATAATCCTCCTTGCGGCAACAAGATCAAAGTAAAACAGGGCGTGAGGTGATTTGCCGTCAATGTGCACACGAATTGTATCACGGGTGTTGAATGATTTGCGGTTTGAGTTTAGCAAGAGGAAACGATTGTTTGTTGTTTGACGACAAAAGAATCTCCGCGGTATTAAAATATATCGCAGTGAGAAGAAACATGTTTATTATTTGGACGAGACGTCCTTCAACTCGGTGAGTGGGGGAAGGGGGAATAAACCATGGAAGGATACCACCATGCAAAACCACCGCCAGGGCTGAAGAAACCGACGATGAGGGGAAGGGGGAGGCTTATTGTTTCACCCACTGGCGGCAATGAAAGCTTTGTTGAAGGCGCATATTTACTGTTCCGCGCAAAGAAAGGGAAGGGTGATTATCAGCAACAAATAGACAGACCAAGATTTGAATCCTGGTTTAGTGAAGTGATTCATAAATTGAAACCAGAGTAATAGCGACAGACAATGCACCTGATTGTATATATCACCAATAACAAATCATGCTTTTTTGGTGGTACAACTTGAAGTGCGTGTGTCTTACAGTAACGGATGTATTGCGAACGAAGCAACCAAGTTTTTCATAAATCTATTTCTTTCTAAACCAAAAACAATAATTTGTCATTAAATTCAAGAGGGGCCTATCGTTGTTTACTTTTATCTTTGTTTATTTTTATTTTTGCGTGCTCGAAATATACACACATGCTCTCATGTTTAGAAGTTGTTTCGCTCTTATATTAATGACACATTTATTAAATAATATATGCGCAGAAAGTACTTTTAAAATGTTATGTTTCAGGAGACAAAGAGAAGCAAAAATACAATCCACTTGACATGCATGCGGGTTTTGATGTGTTGTGCGGTTGGCAATACTGTAGATTTTCTCAGTGTCTCCGATGTAAGCAGCTCGGCGGTTGAGGAAAGACTGGCACGGAAGATTCTGAGCTCAGTTCTCGCGCGGATTGATACATAAAACCTGCTGCAAGGTTAACCTGACGCTTGGCTTACAGATGTCAGGATTTTCGATACTCTACCTAGTTTTCCATCTCAGTAGTTCTAACATATCATCTATGAAGACGAAAATTACATTATTAGACCTTTTAATACTTTTCCATACATAAGGTTTCCGAATTCACTCATATTGAAAGAATATTACAAATAATAGAAAATATTTCAGTGGGTTGCATTTAAATTTATACTTTACTGCTTTTTCAATCCAGATTGTGTTTCCGTTTGATGTTAATTAATTCTTCTTGTTAACTACTTCTTCTTTAATTTGGTTATTTTAGGTTATTCTTCTATCTTCTGCTTAATTGTGACGATGAGTGTGAAGAATGAGCTAATGGAATGAGTTAGGGGCAAGCATGCATGACCAGAGTTCGATAATGATTACTTCTAACGGAGGCCTTTATAAATCACTTTGTGTATATTTCATAATAAGTTAATCTTACTTATATATTTGTTTTCCCCCTTAGTTACGTCTTCATTATTTCCTTTTTCAGTTTATATATATATATATATATACGAGGGTAAATCAAAAAGTAAATACAATTTTCACATAACATCTTTATTTTCACACAAGAAGAAGAACTATCCTCGTACACACACACACACACACACACACACACACAAAGGGTGAGTCACATAACATTACCACCGGAAATATATTGTGAACAACAACGATTATTGAAAAACTGTTTGCACAGACAATAAAGTTAGGAGAGGGACTCACGAAATTAGGGAATACAATACATTCACCAACGAAATGAACTATGATTTTCAACAAAAACTTACGTTTTTTAAAATGGTATCCGGTCAATACAGCATCGATTGGAAATGTGTGTGGGACAAATAACTGGGAACACTTTGAACATTTATTGTCCTGAAATTATTTCGCTTTCTGCAATTGTATGTGCACAGTGGGATCCATGAGTATTACCGTGCAAATTGTCCATGACTACTTTCATTAATTTTTTTCTTACATCCTATGTGTTTTAAACCAATGAATTGTATCTATGCTGGTGCAGAAGTTGTCAATTGCTTGTTTTGAGTTTTCTTTTAATTCTTAAAGCTCTTTCTGGGTCAAATAAAGTGCACGAACATGGTGATGGACAATTTGCACGGTAATACTCATGGATCCCACGGTACAATGCTCTAACAAAGAGGATCCATACTGTAGAAAAACAATACTAATAACGTTTATGGTATATGTAATGTGGGATTTAAATTTCTTTCTAAACCGTTCATAGCTTTATAATAAAAGTTACATTTTATCTACATTTTATCATTCTTCCTCTTTCATTCTTGATGTCCTCAATATGAATGAACTGCTGAGGTTCATCTCGGTCGATGTATCTCTCAACTTCACGTTGGGAAGTAATTGACATATTACAATGTAGCAAACGCCATTCTTAATGTATTTTCCCCTCCTTTCAATTGCGCTAAAAAAAATATGGGTTTTCACTTAAAAAAATGTAAGTTTGTGTTGAAAATGATACTTCCTTTCGTTGGTGAATGTATTGTATTCACTAATTTCATGAGTCCCTCTCCTAACTTTATTGTCTGTGCAAGCAGTTTTTCAATAATCATTGTTGTTCACGATATATTTCCGGTGGTAATGTTAGGTGAATCACCCTGTATATGTTGCCTATGTATGCAGTAATTCGTGAAGCTAATGATAAGGGTAAGATAGAGTTGTTTAACTTCGACAGCTAAATAAGTAATAAAAAGAGAAATAGGGGTTAGGAGGTCCCTTGTTTCCAGGTCTGAACCTCCAGATTTCATATCAGTGGTAATAATTACTAACATAATAAATGAATTTGTATAGAAGCAAATTTATTAATCAATTTTATCTAATCATCACTCACCTTCATCGTCACGATGTGCCCAAAATGGTAGAAAAGTGACGATAAATGACAAACAATACAAATACTTAAATGTTTCAGTAATGTGTTCTTAAAGTTTGTAAAAACACATGCCAAAATATACTTCAATGGTGTTATTTTTACTTGAAAGACTTGCACGCTTTCCACACCGGAGAGAATAAAAGAAATAATGTGTCGTTCTTTGGAAATCAAAGAAGGATTTTATGTTTGGGGCCTGTTTTAAAAAGTGGAGCACATAAATATTACACCTGAATGCTGATCATAGTGGCCGACGTGTTTTTGTGGGGGGAGGAGGGGATGAAGGCACTTTCTGCCCCCCACCCACAAATTCACGTTGAAGGACACATTTTATGTACAGGGTGATCCGTTTTAGATTTCATAAAACGAAACCGTTGTGTACAATAGGTTAATGTACGTATCTCTGAGCAGTTTGTTGTACTGTATGCAGAAAAGATGTAAGTTTTGAGTGAATGCAGGTTTACACACTTCAGCCAAGTGGCTGTACTAGTGTGCATATAACACTCGAAAATTTCACATCCCATATGATACATTGTGAGCTGTTGAGGCGTGACCGCCATCTTTATCTACCATGAACACTAGCGCCACGCGGCTGAAGTTTGTAAACCTGCACTCACTCAAAACCTACAAAACCGCCGCGTGGCGCTAGTGTTCATGGTAGATAAAGATAAGTTGTATTGTGAAAGTAGGTTTTTGTAAGGATCGAATGCTGGATATTCACAGGCTTTGAATCTGATGTATCTAAGGAAAGAAAATGCGTTCACGTCTTCGAATTCAGACTTCTTTTAGTCGGATTCCACAGTACTGGCGCATATTATAGTTTTTCCCTGTACGAAGGAACAGTCTATTGTGAAATCGTAGCTTGATCTGATTATAAAACTACAATTTTCCGTAGCGTCGTTTGTAACTTCTGCAGCAATAATTAGTTGCCACGAAAATTTCAGATGTAAAGCACCAGTTTTGCAGTAGCTATACTGTTTACGCCATGAAGAAATAAAATGTAAATCGAATTCTATTTTGATGTGGAAAAGGAAAAAGTAACTTTTGTAACATTCCTAGTAAATCTTATTATTTCGTTTCACTCATCGCACCATATTTCTATAAAAGGTGGAAAAGATTCCTTTACATTACCAGCACAAGCATGTTTTATGAACAATATCTAGTGAAATGTTAAAAACACTTGAGTTGACCATAAACATGCCCTCATGTCACGTTTTAGCCAAAAAATGCAACAGAAAGTTAATTTGGTTAACAGATGCATTTCTATCAAAATCGCCGTCGTGGTGTTCACAAAAAAAAAAAATGAAAAATGTTTATATTAACTTAAGAGTGAAGGAACCCAAGTCAATCCTTACATTTGTGACAGTTGCAAGTGACCAATACGACTAACGAATATTCGAAGGCAAAGTCTCACGACTGGAACTTCACAGCATATCAACCGCCACGACCCAGGATGCGAGGATGCGAAGCGGAAATTTCGAAAACACTTTGGGACTTTAGAATTAAAACCTAGGAGACTCAGAACAACCTTAAGTTTTCTGATATGTTATTGAAATATTAACATTCAATAGTTGCAATACATTAAAGGATAAATTACCATTGAATTCATTGTTTTGCTTGAGTTACGGATCGTAAACCTTTTCGAGCAAGGCGAATTTTAGCTGATGATGAAAGACATCAAAACTTAAGGAAACTGTAAAATGCACTAGTAGAAAATGTTTAGATATTTTGTACATATTAAAAAATTATCAGTGATACTTGTTAGTAAAGTGTGTACTTTTATGGAATATTTTTTATTGTAATTTGTGTGGATAAATAAATTACCAACATCTTCAAAAGAAACATAGTAGTTAAACTATAATCCAGCGCCATCTATTATCCTTTATTGCATATCCACAGCCGTCTTTTTTTTAATCCTCATTTTATGTTCACGCTTTTGTTGTAAGTCCACTTGTTAGGTGTAGATCTCTTAGCATAAATACACTGCAATTATTCGCCGTTTCGCATAAAAGGAATTATTTATGCTAAGAAAACCTAACAACGTGAACATTTATTGTGACGTCAGTAGAGGAAGGAGCTCAATACAGTGTGCGATAAATAAGACCCTTCCCTTGAGCCACTTTTACCCTATATTCTGTACCAGGAATCTGTTGAGTAGGATCGCACATAACGGTAGAGAAAGGGAGAAAGCGAGTGGGCGGAGCGAAGCAGCAGCCCCTTTCGCTCTCCGCGTTCATTGGTTGAGCCCTCTCGAGTCACTGCTTGCGCAGAGGAGTATATTGCTCCATGCATTCCCTGGACAGAGTGTAGTAGCGAATGCTTGCCTCATGCATCTTAATTTTTTGGAACTAGTAACATCTTACCTACATTGCGATGACTACTATAGAAATAGTAAGGTCAGTGGTGACGATTAAGGTGGGACGAGGGGGGCAGTGGGCCCCACTTTTCGCCACTTCTGCCCCCCGCACTATGCTAAATCTTATCTACGAAGAAAAGTAAACTGTCTTTGCCCCCCCCCCCCCGTTTTGTCACCTTGCACCCCAAATTTTGGAACCCAATCGCCGCCACTGAGTAAGGTTGATTTCTTTATGGTGCAATGGTGCGGTGTCCGGCTACACCACACGAACCTTACTTTCCATGGAAGACTTCTGCACTATGATATACACAATGTAAAAAAAGTTGAGTATCAAAAGTACACAGACCGTTGCTCCAGAAGGTCCACAACACATTTTCGTAAACGTTTAGTTCAGTGGTCAGTGGCGGCAATTAGGAGGCCAAGGGAGGCAGATCCCCCCACTTTTCGCCACTTTTGGCCCCGCACTATGCTAAACCTTATCTACAAAGGGAAATATACTGTCTTTGCCCACCCAGTTTTGGCACCTTGCCCCACCCCCCCGGTTTTGGAACCCAATCGCCGCCACTGTCAGTGGTTCTCATTTGAAGTTAAACATTGACGAAAATATGGTGCGGAGTTCCTGGAACCACTGTATGTATCATTTTGGCACCATTCTTGTTACATTAATAGGAGACATAGTATCATAGTTTCGTCGAAGGGATTTTGTAGACTGAATATGCAAGTATTGCTCTTTACTTATGGAAACTTTCTTCATATTTCTTCAACTCATCACTGAGAAATTCAAAACTTTTACATATTACAAACTTATCGACGGTATTAGAGAAATGTTCCAGTGTTCATAATGGAGGCAACTTCAGGTCAAAAGATGGCGGTGCATGGAAAGGGTAACAATACGTTCCGTTTTGACCGGGACAGTCCCGTTTCAGAAGTGTGTCCCGGTCAACCCGTCGATATTATTAAAACTCACCATTTGTCTCGTTTCATAAAATCTAAATGTTCCACTGTCGTCGAGAATGTTCGAGCAGACAGCAGTTTACTGTATAAGTTAGCTCCACGTCGCGGGTTGTACTGCTTTGTGTATGTTCCGTTATTTGTAGATAGATGAATGCATCCTTTATCAAATGTACAGTAGAAGTCAGATTATTTTCGGAACAGCTCTGGCTGACTGCGCGAGTCTAGCTAGTGAGCCTACCGACATCGAGGAGCGTGAGGAATAGGGTCCGCGATTGGTGCCGGGTTGGAATGACTTCAGTAGCTCGCCTGTTGATTGGCTGCTTTGGAAGTTGTGACTCGCTCCCAAGCTGCAAATGCACAACAGTCAGGGATGTTATGGAAATAATCTTACAGTCTTGTCCGTACAGAGGTAGTTGGAAAGTGAAATGATAAAGTTCACCGCTAGAGAACAAAAAACAAAAGAAAGTATTGTTCAAATGATGTTCACAAGAATGGTATATTGCTATCTTCATTCGCCTTGACACCCTGTGGACACCATCTGATCCGAAAAGGTTTATTTTGTTCACATCGGAGCAGATGACGTTCGTTGTCCCAGAACTTCTGGTCTTTATGCACTTTTTTTTTTTCACGATATCCCTATCTGTACAATGCTCGACGAACGGTTGAATTGCTCTGAAACAAACAAGAAACACTCCTCTCTTCCGGTTAGTCTCTTCTCCCTACTTCTACTTGCCCGATTCTTCGTTGAACTCTCATATTTGAATTTATTTACTATGTACTGCACAGCAGTGTTGCCACATGAAGGGAAATTTCCCTTTTGCAGGGAAATTTGAACCGAATATTTTAGCCAAAAGGGAAAAGGGAATTTTGATGAAAAATATCACAATTTCAGGGAAATTTTAAGACATTTGATTGTACATTATTGAAGTTTATGTTAAGTTCCAATTTCATGTACACATTTTTTGTTTTATTTTTTTGTTCCTTCTTACTTCTGCTCCCTTTATATTTCTGTTAAGTTTATTGTACGTCGATTTTATGTACCTTCGGTTAATAGTAACGATGAAGATTAACGATCGAATGGATTCTTGACCAGGATTCAAACTTGGGACATCTGGCCAGGAAGCGATGAAACTGACATGTATATGACAAATTTAACATTTTTTATTCATACGAACATGGAGTACTGCTTCCACCATCACCACTAATAATAATAACTATAGGTACTGCTGCTGCTACTACTACTGCTGCTGTACTACTACTGCTACTTCTTATTATTTATTATATGATTTGCTTAGGTGGAGGGAAAAATTGGTCCAAAAAGGGAAATTTTGCACCTTGGAAAGGGAAATTGTGCCTTCATATTGTGGCAACACTGGCTGCACGGTAGAATGCGATTTGTTCACTAATGACCACATTTCCCTCAATGAATGTCCTTTAAGAGCAAGATTCAATATCACACCTTTAAGGTCAGAGCCCACGCTGGCGGGGTGGTTGAACAGTGACAGTGATTACACAGACCTGCAACTGACGCTGTACGTACAAAAATTCAGTGTGCTGCACACAAAACGTGACGTGATCACTAAGTGACTCGTGTGTACGAGCAAGAAAGGTACATACATTATGCAACCTCAAACGATTTATCATACTCTCCATCCAGTACAATTACTGCATCTCGCATCTTTTGTACAAATTACCTTCTCGAAGGTCCTCCCTGAATACTGGACACCTTTCGTTATCATAATTCGCCAACTGAACACGTTGGGTTTCATACAATGTATACAGCCTGTACGAACAACTATGGTAGAGTGAGATTACTTTCGTAACATCTCTGGCTGTTTTGCATTGGCAGCTTTCGAGCGAGTCATAGGTCCCGGAGCAGCCAATCAACAAACGAGCCGCTGGCATCATCTCTACCCAGCACCTATCGCTATCTCTGTCGCTCGCGCTCTGGACTGTTGGTAGGCTCACTAACTGGACTCGCGCGATCAGCTGGAGTTGTTATGAAAATAATCTGACTCTACATACTGTATATGTACGAGTATTTTCAATTCGGACCTCCGTCGCGTTGTATGTCAGATATGTGGGGTAATTCTTCTGGGAGTTTTATGAACATAAAGCTGTTATCAAGAAGGTTGGTTCTTCTAATAAATGCTTCTGGCAGTCCTCAACTTCAGCGTTGGACTAACACTAAAGGTTGATCAGAAGAGATGCACATGTAAGTTATACCGAGATTATAATAATTAATACCATTTGTCAACGGGATATTATATTTATTTTATTGTTTATGATGTATAATTTATGTCATCTACACTTAACATTAATAATAATACCTTAATAATAACAATCATTTTAAAGTTAGGCCTAACCGATTTTTTAGGATGGGGGTAAATTGACCGCCCCGTTTTTGGGTCAAAATATTATGGTCACCCTATGCATGGTTTGAGTTGGTGCTTAAGTCCATTTTACGCACAGTAAGGCTAATCGGGACTGGACCTACAGTTTATGGGATCCGGCCTCCACCGGGTATCGAACCCGGGACCCCTTCATTGCAAGGGGACACCGTTACCACTCCGCCATCAGAGAGGCCCCTATGCATCGATAGATACCAATCTGCATCCTCAGACTCACAAAAATCTAGTTTAGGGACAATTGCTAATCAGCAGTTGCTGTGTCATTGTCTAAATTGCTGTGAGAATTCTCGACTGAGTTTCCGCGTGTGACCGGAAGTGACAGGAAAAGACTTGAAGATTCGTGTCTTAATTATGATTGTCGCAGTGGAGTTAATTGGTATGTTCACGGAATTGAAGGCAGTGGGTGAAAAGACGAGAATGGGACCAGGAACATGAGCATGTGTGGGTGCAGCTGTCGACACCGAATGGCTTGCTACTTCAGATAAGATGTGCGGGGATCTACATTCGCCTTTCAACTTAACAGTTTCCCTTGTCAATAAAGGATTTCCATCATCATTGCTATAGAGTAAATCCAGAAAAATGTCAACCTTGATATTTAAAATTATACAGGGCCACTGCAGCGCGCAACATGGAAATGGTGATGACCAATCGTTATCAGGCCAAGGGGGAACCACATTGACGCCACCCGCATGGCCGGCGACCATCTTGATGTCCGCCATCTTGAATTCAACTTCAGAATTTTAAATGGAACAATATGATATATCAAATCAGGCTAGAATTTTACGAGAAATACAATGGTGAAGGTTTTTTCGACGTATCTTTAACCAGTAAAAAGTTATGACTGAATTCTTGTACCAATTTGCTCATTTTCGAGGTGTAAGAAAAATACCTTAAAATTTGTTTACCGCATCGGTAATGCATCGAGATCAAAGTGATGTCTAGGGAGAGAAGTTCGCATGTAATTGCGCAAGATTTTAATCGGATGCATTCATGAAGAGTTGCGCATTATGAATGGTTCTCGCGAACAATTACAGTGTGACGCTTCCATTACAATGTACAATGAAGAGCAATGCGCTGTACATTGTTTTAAAGAAGAATATCTTTAGATTGCGAACATGCAATACACGTGTTTCTAAATTCTAAAATTTGTCTGTAAAAAATTATCTCATCAAGTATTATTCCACTAACTTAGGTTAAAAGAAATCCAGATTCACAGTGTGCCAACTGTGTCAGTCTGTTACTAAATAAATTAATTTTTATATTAGTGCTGGCAGAATACGATTGAGGAAATGTTGCTATGCAATAAGAAAGACTACCAGTAGTAAATTTCCTGGGTTATATATCTTTTTAATGTTTCATGAATCATATACAAAGAAATGAAATATAAAGAAGTCGGGATCTAACGAGGCTCTGGCGTCTGAACCTACGGATAGTATAATTCTTGTAGGACTGTGTGGGTGTTGTCCTGTTTCTTGCCGTTATATGTGCTGAGTGTCACTTTACAGCCTCAGCATTTAACCGAAGTCAGAATATTTTAATTATACGACGTCACAGTTATGTGATTTTAGTTATGGTAAGGGGTTGAACGTGAACGTGACGGGTGCAAAATTCCCTAAGTGCTCACGCAAAGAAAATGTTAAATTCAAATTCAAATAAATAAGTCGGTTTTTAAATGTTTCAGATCTAAGCATGTGCAGTATAGGCACCAGAAAAATGTGAAGAAGATATTTCTAAATATCACGCCACAATGCATGGAGGGAGGATAATAGCCCAATTTCACCCAAAATGAGTGTTGTTCGTTTTGTGCCCGCATAACTAGTAAATAAGGTAAATGCTAAATCTCTCCTGTAACCTAAACTAACCTGTAAATTTCCAGTAAAACAAAGTCATAAATACGCACTTCAAACTCATTGCGACGGGGCAGTTTTGTCTTGAACATTACCTCTGCTACAGTTAAGAGACCAGAGTTTTGTTATAGTGAAATGGATTCAAAACTGTCACCAATTTTGCTGCGGATTCCTGTGGGATCTAATAGTTGCTGCTTGCACGTGGATATTACAAAGGAGTTAAAAACAATATTTATAAATCAAGTAGAATGATACTAAATTTCCATGACGGTCTGAATGGTTTTGTAGTAAATTTTTCCCCTTGTCTTGATGCCTTTATGTCTGTTAGCACTATCAAGGGCTCGCCTTGTATTAAATCTTGTTTAGTTGTGAATGAGATGAGATAATACCATATAATTAATGACAAATTGTGATAAGTAATGCAAAGTGTTGTGACAGGAAACATGATGCACTGAGAGATGTAATCTTCCGCCGCAAGGAATGGCCTATAAACATTGATTGAAATGAAAATTTTGTACTGCAATAGTGAATAATCTGGAAAAGTGGCTTGAAAATGAATGATTTGTGGAGATTTTTACCCCTCAGAAAGTCTATCCTGGTACAGCTCTCGCCACTCCATGGTCTGTGTTCTGACGTGAGACCTTGGCAATCATCACGTGAGTGTTTTCACCCAATGACGGGGACGTTGGGAAACAGCATGTGTTTTGTTCTCTGCCAGCCAGATATCGCTCTCTCTTTGCAAGGGGAATTTAAAGACTTGGTTGGTCGACACGTTCACAGCGGAGGGGAAGAGAAGACAGTCAGCATATAGGGAACAGGTGCACAGTGATGTGCAGTAGACTATAAGTTTACGTCTACATGCGTTGTCTACACGTGATCTACGCGTAGATTACATTGGCTTGTAGTTTACATAGACCACGTAGACAACCTAAAGTTCATTAAAATTATTTTTCAAGGGTTTCATGAAAGGATAGTGACATTTTCAACTATATTGGTTTCTAACGAACTGAATAGAATCCTATTTACAACAAAATTTCTCTTATTTCTATTATCAACTATGAAAGAAGATAAATAGTATGCAAAAAAACAACAGATGGCAGTCGTGAGGCAAAATTAGTCTTTTTCCCATAAAACACTAGAATATTTCCGATGTTAGGTTTCTCCTACGTGAGAAATTGTTCGAATTTGGAAGAAAGAGTATGAAAAGTTCTCCTCACACATTTAATTCCACGGCGCCCTTTACTAAGTTATCACTAGAGCCCGGAAGTTCAGGCATTTATTTTCGTTAAAATAGGCAGGCAAAAAGGCATTTATAATGTGGTAAATAGGCACTAATAATGAAAAAAAGGCAAAATAAACCGAAAAAAGGCACATTTCGAAGTCGCTTACTTTTATCTATAATTTCTGGCAAAATGTTAAAATCTAAATTGGGAAGAGCATTTCAATTTTTTCCGTCTTGATTGCACATAACTACAAGGTGCTTTTTAAGTTCTCAACATTCATTGATAGTCGTCTGTCAGAGAGAATGTTTTTCATAATAGAAAATGATCTTTCTACTTCGACAGAAGTTATTGGAGCATACATATAACAAGCTAATTTAGCTGGACTCATTTTGGTAACAGCATTTTCACCTTTTAGAATATCACAAATTGTTTTCAATTGTTTCAAGTCCTCATTTACACTCACTACCCGTTAGCACTTTTCCGCAACAGCTGACCCCTTTTCTCCTGGCACTTCCATCATCTGCTGCATAGATTCCTCGAAGATTTTCATGGATGCTACAATTGTAATTGTCTCTGGCAATGCACCATAATGTGCAAAAGTAAACTTGAATAGCACAGGAGTTTTTTCACTTCACGAATTGAAGCCGCTTCATTTTCTGGAAGAGCATCGATCACCTCACTGATTTTTTGAAGGTTGTTAGCATAATATATAGCTGCTTATATCCAGGTTCCCCATCTCGTCAAGACTGGTTGCTGAGGTAAACTAAGCTCAATCGCAACTTCCTGAAATTTTCGGGTTCGAGAGGGAGATTTCAGAAATATTTTCTTTGTGTTCGAAATCAACCTGTCCACTTCAGCAGTCAATCATGCACAAGAAATGTTAACCGAAAGGCAATATCCTGACTCAGCATGAAATACTTTTTTCTCACACTTTTCTCCTTCAGCAATGTTGAAACATGCGTGAGTTCAATATTACTTAAATAAGGCGAAAATTATTCACATAATAAACGGAAGAAAAATAAATGCCAACAACGTTTTTTGGGAGGAAAATAATTTATATACACATTTTTTTTAAAAAATGTCAAATTTCATTGAAAAAGGCAAAAAAAGGCATTATAATTAAAAATAGGCAGTGGGGTCCCAAATAGGCAAAATAGGCAAAATGAAAAGGCTTCCAAAACATTCGAAACAACATAAGAAACGTATATCCGGAAACATTTTATCACTATATGCAGTAGATAAAAAGAGGCATTTTGCCAAACTTCCGGGCTCTAGTTATCACCTTTCGCCATGTTGTTTACATAGATTACATCATCTACGTGTATTAGAATGTAGACTATCGTTGTTTACGCGTAGACGGGATAAGAATATACCTTCTAGGAGATTTTGATACTATTTCCTTGCACTTTCGTGTAACAACAAGGTCCACCATCAAGTTTGCAAAGCATACGTTTGACAACAGCAGGCTGAGGACGACAGACATCTTAGCGGGATCAGTTAAACCGAATGACCTATAGGACCAATGACCAATTTATGATTGATCCGAAAGAGTGGATAAAACACCGCCTTTGGCAAAATTTTGCATCCCGTCACAGTTTTTTGCACGAAACTTTAGAAAAGCACAATAAACATGGAAATTTTGAAGAAAAAGAATCAAAAAGTAAATAATATAAAGTGCATGAGAGTTTGGAGTCCCGCGTAGCCACATGGCTAGCGCTCTGGCCTTTGGTGCGAGCGGTCCTGGGTTCCGTACCCAGTCGGAGACCCCATAATGTCGGCGTTGGCCCAGTATCGTGAGAACTGTTGGTAATTTACTTGAAATGAAGTAGCAAGAGCTCCGGTCTCTAAAGCCAGGAAAGTAGCGGCGATGGAACTAGAAGGGTTACCCAATGAAAAAACGGCTTGGTAGGTCCAAGCGCTCAAATAGATATGAAGTTGATCTGGTTTTTATATGAGGACCTACTCTAAATTGCAATATTCACTGCAATACACTGGGTTCTACAATATGATTTTTGTAGTTCAACGATTCTAGGGAACGGAACTTTAGGTAAATAAATGTTGTTGTTTTTTTCTGCGATAAGATAGACCCCCCTCGTTTTTGCCAAAATTCTGATCATAGCCTTATATGGCAACACAGCAAATTTTATTTTACATAAAAACACATATTTTCCAGTTTTCCGTATGGAAATACATATTTTTTTTGCAAATTTTCATTTTAAATACATAAAATCGCTCATTGACTTCAGCTACCTCGAAATTCTCGAAGGAAAAATGTTTATTCTCCGCACCTCTTTCATATCGAGAGTGCTAGATTTGTCTTTGAACACGCTCGATGGCAGACTTATGGTGCCTCGCCTACGATCCTATTGGGGGAAAATATTACCCCCACTGGATCTAACGCACAAGTGCTAAATGTACAGACATTTTTGGGAAATAGCAAGGTTTTCAAACTGTGTGCCAAATTACACGTGTTTTGGAAGGTGAAGTAGAGGAAAACTTCAGCGTTAGTGACATTTCGTGCTTCAAATATGGAAGAATTGTTTCTTGTGACGTGGAGCGATCTTTCTCACAATATAAGATGTTTTTTAGATTTCACAGATTTACAATAGAGAATTTGGGAAAAAACTATTGTAATCCATTGCAACTCTTCCAAAAAAAATAGCTCGCCAAGAGGTAAGCATTTAGAAACTGATTTCAGGTGTTTAAAATGCATGTGATATTTTGTTTTTGTTACCAAATATTTTTTTATTTGGTTCTCACACGATAAAATACACAGCTCTTGGTTTAACAAGGAACTTACGATCCGAAACCAACGAGGCCAAAAAGTACAGTCGTCCGCCGACAGAGGGAAAAGGAAGCTGTCGCGATGGAGCGCCTCTAACGGATAGAACGGGAACTTGTTGAAAGTTACGAGAAAATGTCGCTTTGCTTCGTATTTTGAATGAAGCTAATTGGGGTTCTGGATAATTTTATTTTCTTAACCTTATTTCACGCCACTTTTCTCCTACTTCTCGCCGATGGTGACGATAAGTGATGATGAATGGACACTCGCAAAGGAACACTCTTGACTATGCCAGGCGGGACTCGAACCCGGTAACTTAGGTGTGGGTCGAACATTCGATACTTCACCGCCAAGAAGGACTGGGAAGCGGTTGTGTTATGTCTTCCGAGGGGTTCAACTCTCTGTGAGCGTCGGCCTACGTGACGGAGTGTTTGGTGTGCTACGACGACCTGGGTTCGAATCCCGGCCTGGGCATGCATATTCCTTGTTAGAGTCACTTCATCAATTTGATCATATCATCACTCATCGTCCTCCTCCCGATAAGGCAAAATCGAAAAAAAAAGCGACGCTAAATAATGAAAATTAAATCAAATTCAAATCTTTCTGCTATAGTGGAACCACAAGCAAAAAAGCTTGCTCAGACCCGCGACTTCTGTGCACCGTACTCCCGCTTTGAGGGGAGTGGAACATCCTTCCTTTCCTTATGACCCGAGTTGAACGGATGACACGTCCTTTCCCATTGCACTAATATTTATTGTTATTAATTATCTTTTCTCTTGTACAAATGTTTATTGTTCTTTATTCTTAATTTCTTTAATTTACCTATCACTGATAATGTCAGGATAGTGACTAACCTGTATATACTTATCTTGTAAGGGCTGTTACCATGCCAATTACTAGTGTGTTTTGTCTTGACTTTGAAGTTCGGGCTCGGTTCTTTAATAGAGTGATCAAGTTGAATTATAAGAAGTTTAATTTCTTTGAGTGAAATGGATTATATGTTAGGCATATAAGTATTTAGGGTAAATTTCTCGTATCGGACAAACGGTTGAAATTTGCTAGTTCATTTCATTTGAATATTCGTACTTACGTATTCTGCATTGAGAAACATTGCTGAAGCTGGCATTTAACTTATTTCACGGAAATAAGCTCTATTTGCGACATATCGAGTAAGTTTTCTTCGTTTCTTTTTGCCTTCGGTAACAAGCAAAATGGCGGTCACAGTTTCACTACCATACTCGGCATGCAGTGTTTCGACCCCACTGCACCCAAAAATACCTACGTAGCCCCACAAACCATTGACGCATAGTCCCACGAACCATTCATACATAGCCCCACGAACCATTTCCGGTAAGGTTAGGTTAGGTAGGGTCACTATAGGTTACAATAGTTAAAAATTGGTTTCGAAGAGATGTGTGTAGCACCACACACCATTCTCGCATAGCCCCACGAACCATTGACACATAGCCCCACGAACCATTGACACACAGCCACATGAACCATTGACACATAACCCCACAAACCATTTGCGGAAATGTACCTTCTTCAGTTACAAAAACACGTGTTTCGAAACACTGACTGGGATTGACCGGGATTACGTCATCACACACAGGCTACATCCACCTGGAAGTAGGTAAATGGATGCAAGAGCTTTTGTGCATCAGTCACACATTTATATCGAAAAATACATGATTTACAGGCAAAATTCAATGAACGATGCGAGAAAACACTTCCCAGAACTTCCACAAGTATAAAGAAACTGCATTCGGTAAGTAATTTCTCCTGTAAATTTGAAGAAATCCGTTTGTCCGATACGAGAAATTTACCGTATTGAGTTTGCAAACTGGAGGAACATAGTGGTTCGGATCCCACTTTAAACTGTAGGTCCAGTACCGATTAGCCTTACTGTGCATAAAGTGGACTTAAAACACCAAATCTTAGTGCAAACTTAACTTCGATTTTTATTTGACGAACTAGCAGAGAGATATTACCCCATACCCTGAGATGCATCAAGCGAATGCTCTCGAGTCTTTCATGTGAACTTATTATTTGCTCTCTTAGTTAAATCATGTTATTTTGACTAAAGAACGTGTCACGGAAGAAGAGGGAGGAGGGGGGAGACTTTTCATCGAAGGTCCTTTTGTTTGAGGTCGTTCTGTAGTGGAATTCGAAGAAGCATTGGCGTGAGTAAGTTAGTATTGAGAGACAGTGAAATAGGGACTTTCTTCATTTGGAAAGGTAAAAATTCAACCTCCATATATGTTTGCGAGCGTGTGTATGTATGTATGCATGTATATATATATAACCTATGGACAGCACATGTGAATTGCCTGTTTTTTATGCATAAATACTTTTTATTTCGTTATTTATTAGAATTAGTGGTCGTTTTAAAAACAGAAAACAATATCGAATCATATAAAGCTATAGGTCTCGTTCTAAACTTATTTGGAATTTAATGGAGTGGAGAACCAGAAATTTGTAATGTGAAAGTTACGAACAAGCATATATCTAATCATTTACTTGCAGGATGCGATTTGAACTGGATATGGGGGGGGATTCATCCCCCTCTTCTGTCTTGAACGATCACAGCTTCTGGTTATTAATGAGGGATTGAGATACACGAACCAGGGATAATTATTTCCCACCCACTACGTGAACTAGTTATATTATTAAATATATCATACTTATGAAGTTCACAGCCTTGTCTGGCCTCCTGAGTTGAGGTGACGTATTTCTCGTTCTTGTATTTGCTTCTTTTCGTTTCGATCTCGACCCAAAAGTTTATGCATGTGGGGACTCATTGATTACAAGGCGATATATCCCATTTTATCTTCCCGTGTAAATGTCAATAAGGCAAACATGTTTTCTCAATAACGTTATTCTGTTTGACACCTTATTTCGACGCTGCGAACCCTTGAAATAAAGAAATTTGCCCTAAATATACGGAACAGGCAGTGTAGGCTAACAATTGTCATTAATGAGTTAATTTTGCAATTACGATAAACAAAATATACTACTTATTTGAAAAATCAATATATATCCGCTCGGTATGTTTGAATAAATTGCGTAGTAATGTTAATTTATTTTAAGTACGTTCTTAAAAAATGAAAGTGCCTCGGATATGAAGTATCTTCTTCATCTCGTCTCCACAAGCGCCTGTTCACATTCTCGTCTTGAATTTTAGAAGACCATCCGATTTCATCTCGAAATTTGAGAAGAATATTTGCCTCATATCAGTCTCATCCTTATTTTCAACAAAATTTCTCAGTGTACTAGTTTAAGTTGTCACGTGCCAGTTCCGACGACACAATGAAAAATGCAAGGAAGAAATGTTTCTCGAGAGCGACGATAGATGGCAGCACGCCATATAAAGAAGAGCAGAGTTCATTGTAGAAACTAGGAGAGGAGAAGAGTGATTATATATATTACAGTAAATGCAAAATACATAAAAGAAGAGTATAAAAATTATAGAAGGAGTGAATAAAATGTTGTATATAGCCAATTAAGATAATTAAGAATAAGCTCGTATATGAAACAATTAGGAAAGTTCATAAGTGAGCAAATGAATTCAGAAATGTACCTCCATTTTGATCCTAGTGATCCCCTAAAAAGTTATGACTAGAGACCGGAATTTAAAGGGAAAAATTCCTCTAAAAAGGACAAAAAATTGGAGGAAAAGGAAAATAGTTTTTGCAATTCACTAAAATACTATTCATATATAAAAAGGGATACATTAAATTTCTTATCAATGTACCCCTTTTTATATATGAATGGTATATATTGTGCTTTCATTTAAAATAATATTTTTGGTGGAGTGTAAAAACGAACTATAGTTCTTTTCATTTCCTTTGATTGAAGGTAAAGTAGAGCGAATAATCTTTCCATCCGTTTCGATTAAATCTTCCTTGCAACAGCTTACCGCATTCCATAGCTTGCTGCAACTTGTACCTGTCTTCACCATTTCACTTAATACTCAATACTGACGTCCCTGTCACACAGTTAAGTTAAAACTTTACAATAAAAGTCTAAATCTAGCAGATAAGTACACCTTCAAACCAAGAGGCGTGCCGCTTACAATGTGTTTGTTGATGTGTAGTAAGCCTAGATCGCATTGTTTCAACAATCGCTGCAACGTACTCCCAACATTCGTGGAAAGAAGATAATGTAGAAGGCACTATAGTTGTTGAATGTTTTGTTCAGGGAAAAAAACAGTCGTAGAAAAAAGTGAGATTATATCCGTAACAGCTCTGGCCGTTCTGCGCTTGCACCTTGGGAGCGAGTCATAACTCCCGACATCTCCAATCAAGAAGTGAACCGCTGACGTCATCTCTACTCTGCGCCTATAGCTAACTCTAATGCTCACGCTGTACACTGCTCGTAGGCTCGCTGGCTAGACTCGCGCAGTCAGCTGGAGATGTTCCGAATGCACGCGGACTCTACTAAATATTTGATATCTTGTCAATGAAAGGACCAAGGAAGATGTTTTTAAAAAGAGGGAAAAAGGAATGTAGGTTGAAAAACTAGTCAATAAAGGGACCAGAATGGAAAATGTTTTAAAAAATGGAAAAATAGGGAATGTGGGCTGAAAAAGGATGGGGAGGGAAGTCAAAACCATGTAATCTTTATAGTGGAAGATAATTATTCCATGATCAGTGTTGCAAAATAAAAAAAAGGACTTCCTTTTAAAACCCGATCTCTGGTTATCAGAATAATCGGTGAGCTCTCTCAGAAAAACTGAAGAAATAATCTACTGTAGCATGTATATCGATGGGAGCATTGCAAGCTTCGTTATTCTGCTTTTCCAGAAAATGGAACTTTCAATTTTGAGACGCACTTAGTGATACGTTAAGACCCTAAAGTAAGATCGGACCCTCACAATTGACATTTTCATTATTCCAAGAGTTGTTGAAGGATCAGAGAAATACCTGCAAAAATTTATCTGATAAAATTATGTCATTTTCAAAACATGTATTGTATTTTATGCACAATGTATTTGCGCATAAAATGGGGAAAATATATATTCTTCTGCTTATGTACTAGTAATGGAATATGAAAAGTTATAATTTACATATATACTTTCATAGGTAGTAAAAATTCCCACAATTTCTATTGTAACAATTGTGGAAATTTTTAGTTTCGGAAAATTCCATTTAAAAGAGTCGAAAAGGGTGGTATACTCCTCTGAAGAATAACATTATATCTGATTTCCCAATTGTCTATTTCTTTAGATAAGGGCACTGGTTTGCAGCGTGATTTCCTAAAATTAAACTCTATATCTTATTCCATCGCTTCGCACTCATTTAAAACAATTTTCATCTCCATAAAAAGGTTTCCAAGAGCTCAAATAATCACAATGTAGTATAATAAGTTTACAGTGGCTTGAAAATCGTATTTGCCAACTTTTGTGTTGAGCTGTTAGGGAAAAAATATTTTAATGACAGCACCTCGTGTCTGTTAAGTAATTTGAAGGGATGCAGTGTTCCTTCGCCACAGTTAATCATTGGTGTCGAATTACAACGATGGGTATACTTTCAGCCATTTAAAGTTATACATTTATTTAGCAGATGTCTTCCCAATGGATTTTTTTATATCCGTATGTACTACGAGCTATCAGCAAATGAAAAAATATTATTTTGCTTTACCTAAACGAGATTTAATTAACGTTACGTCTAATTAAAAAACTTTCATTGAAACTTTAAATTTATCATTAATTCTTATAAAGTGGATAACTATGTCATAGTTTGTGCATAGATTACTGAAGAAACTTCCCAATGGCTATGCTCTTTGCACATACATGATTAATATAACTTGTGGTGCTATCTATGTTGATTATAAAAAGAAAACTTCAGATTTTAAGATTGGGATGGATTTAAAGTGATCCTTTGTAAAGATCAAGTTCATCTCGTACTTATCATTCATTTTCGTTGTTGCGATTACATAGAGATGCATAAAAAGCGATGTAATAAAATGAAGAATACAAAATGAAATTGTCAAAGAGAATATACACAGACACCGAGATTAAAGAAATACGAAAAACCGAAGAAAACTATACCGTGGATCTCAAAATATATACAAAAGGAAGCATAAAAATATAATTTATATAAAAAATATGCCCTCTGAAAGAATATCCGCTTCATTTATGATCTTCCTCGTTGTCCTCGTGACTATCCGAAATAACTTTTAACTTATATCTTAAATTTTACTACCTGAATGCTATAAAGCGAAAAAATTCTACATACTTGTCTGAAAACTCAATTTATTCAAGTTTTACAGCACTGAAGTAGTGAATTTTAAGGTATAGGCGCAAAAAGAAGTGTGATAATGTCACGAGAATAATATTTCATTTTTTCTCACATCTCGAGATATTCTGTGGTAGGTTTAGTTAACTTCATGTAACTCCTGACGTGTATCGATACATATTTCTATTTGTAAATTGAAAAATAAAATTACTAACTGAGATAATAAGGTACTCTCTTCAGTCCCGCTTTATGTGTATGGGAAAGAGTAGTAAGTGTCGATTGCTGAATTCATGTCCAAAATGCAAAGAGTGCGACAAGCCTGCCATCTATCGACATGCCAGGAAGTAAGGGAGCTGGAGGGATAAGCTCGCTATAACCTATCAGTGTAGCATTCACCTACAAGTACTTGCCATCACGATATACACATGTTTCTGCATGAATCGAATTCTATACATGTCCACAAACACATGCTAAGTACTTTCTCTGCTTGATTACTTCGCTTTTTTAAGCAGAAAGATAGTTTTTTTTCTATCCAGGAGCGGCTTAAAGACTGGGCGACCCTTGATTAGCGTCAAAACCTTATTTCTGATTAACAAGCGTGGCTATTTGTTTGATTACTTCAGTTTATTTTCAAGTCCACTTTATGCACAGAAAGGCTAATCAAGAGTGGACCTACAGTTTAAAATGAGATGCGAATCATTATGGACTTCCACCGCGTGAGTGTCTAATTGTTTTAAAAGGAGTTGGATTTGAAGTAACTACTGCATATTATAGACGGCATGGGTTCGACCCCGGGAATTTTCGGCAACCCACCATCGTGAGGAAATTGGGGAGCTCGGAGTGAGTGAGCGTAATCCGGTCGTGAAGTCTTACAACGGCTGGGGGTTGGTCGGGCCGACCACCCGTCCCCCTAGTCTGGCTGCAGATGTCCACGCTCCCCTGGTGGCCCGCGTGGGAGGGAGGCCAGCAGTCGGTAGGTAAGCCTTGACCCAATATTGGGCTGTAGCGCTATAGGGTTTACTGCATATCACCCATCTGGAACATGGCTGCCCCTTCTCATACCTCCAAGATCGACAATGTTCTCAGCTTTTTCCTCTCCATCGTTCGATATTGAGTGCCGGCCCTGAGACACCTACCTAAGAGAGATCTGCTTGCAAACTTAAACATAAATACTCCAGAATGACGTAGATACGTTGGAGATATGAAATTACTACACAAGATCAATAATGGAAACCTAAGATGTAGCATCCCACTCCACGAACTCTCCCTCAGAGTGCTCAGACGTAAAACACGGGGCAAGGAGACTTTCCACACTGCAACTCCAAGACTCTCATTCATTCAACGTCCATTATTCCATAGGCTACCGAACCAATTCAATATCATCTCAAACCAAGTAGATATTCTCAGTTCATATTCGTCTTTTATCACCAACTTAGAAAATATTGTACATAAGCAATGCATTGTGAAAGTAATCTGTTTACCTTGGTACTGTCTTGGCTTGCTTATGTTTATATTTTATTTATTTATTTTATCTTGTTTCGTGTCTTCTTTTTAACACTAGGGTACTGTTTTACTGTAGTGTCTTTCAAGTTTAAAATGGCTTCTACTGTACTGGAAATTGCAATATATAATTAAATAAATAAATAACTACATTGCAAAATCATGTAGGAATTTATAAGAGATTACTGTTATTTTATGTCATTATGTAGGTAATAAATAAACACATACGTACAATAAATGTGTTCTTTAACAGTAACACTTAAAGTATTTTATAAATAAGGCTAATATTTTTCGTCATTAAAACCGTAAATATAACACATGGTCATGTTTTTTATTAGGGGAAGGTGGAAAGCATAGGAGGAACAGGGTAGAAAGATGCGGGGGGGGGGCAGTGTGGAGGGTAGGGGTACCAAAAATCCACCACGCCCGGGTGAAAATTTTATCTTGAGTCTCCCCTGTTCCTATCCTGCTCATATAGCCTATGCTTACGTGAGTAGGTTAGGCAGCTCAGGTTTAGTGCTATTAGCATTATAATTACGCTGGTACCTACTTACTATACTATTGCACTTTAAATAGGTTAGGATTGTTAGGTTAGATTAGCTTAGTGCTTGAAGACTTACCTTCATCTCCTACAGGTGTACACAACGTTTTCCATCCGAAAAGAACACTTCAAACAACTGCAATATACGAACCTTTCACTTACACAGCCTGATTTTCATGAATAAAATCTTCACAAATCAATCTTATGGATGAAGGAGTGAACAATAGAGTTTAAAAGGCAAACCAAGCGTATTATCAACTCAACAACATATTCACTGGTAAAAAGGAAATAAGCGATAAAACGAAGGTGATGATCTACAAGACTATCTACATTCCCACATTGCTGTGTGGAACAGAGAGCTTGACATTATTACCAAAACAGAATACAACTTGACAACTTTAAAAACAAGACGCTGCAAATAGCTGTTGCGCAACTCACACCACATTTCCCCACTACATTCTCCGCGGCGAGGTTGGTTCGCAGTGTTGCAACCTGGAGGGAGCGGAATGGTCTGAGGATTTTCAACGAAATTTGTATTCGCTGGCTGTTTCTTGGGCTGTTTTCTACCTGTCGGAGTACAGAAATTCAGCTCACCTTTCGCCAACGACTCTTTTCCTTCTTTTAAAACTTGGTCTCCTCGATGGCGCAGTGGTAGCGTCGTCGCCTTGTAAACAAGGGGTCCCGGGTTGGATTCCCGGTGGAGGCACATAGTGGTTTGGATCCCACTTTAAACTGTAGATCCAGTCCCGATTAGCCTTACTGTGCATAAAGTGGACTTAAAACAACAAATCAATCCAATCCAATTTAAAACTTGAGAAACCATCCATTTAGATACATACTCCCGTGGCGGCGATTGTGGACTCGACAACATTATACTTAAGTTTAAGTAACTCCTTCTGATTTCGCAAATATGTTGTAACATTGTAAACAATTTCTCTGGCCTGTCCTCTAAGGGGCTTTCCAGAGCAGATTGTGGATTTCGTTGGACCCGGCATGATTTGATTTTTGCATTTCAAAAATATGCAGCCAAGAGTAAAGAGTAAGAACATTTCGATGCTTTAAAAAAGAACACAGGCAAGCGTGTTATCAGATTGCCTTCTCGTAGTGATTGTTGTACGATAAACAAAAGAACCCCCACCCCACTCGGCTTAAAAAAAAAACAGGCCACTGCTCGATGTCGCACTCAGAAAATGAAGTCATTCGCCCTGTAGTTTCTCTTCGCTATAAACCTTAACGCGCGTGTGTAATACTACAGTTTACGATCCGCGCACCGCACGCATTTTCAAAGACCGGATTAAATCAAATGAACCACTGATAAACTGATATGAGCTGGCACCGTAAATCCACACAGTAAAAATCGTTTGTCATATTTGTTTTCGGTTAATTTTGCTGAGTTGGCACCACTGGTACTCTCAAGGCCAGACCAGTACGTAGAAGAGTGGTGGGGGAGGATGACGTAATAGGAAGTGCTCCGCAGCGATCTGCGCATATTGGGACTTAACTTGTCAGGTTATAACAGCGAAGATGAGATACTTAGTAGTAGGAAAGACTAGAAGAGATAGGATTAGAAATACCACCATTAGAGACCATTTACAGCAAAAACCACTATTGGAAACAATAGAGAGAAAGGCACTGCAATGGTTTGGACATGTGAAAAGAATGGAGGAGGATGGCAAGCCTAGACAGGTGCTGGAGGAGATACCAGAAGAGAAGAGCAGTGTTGCCACATGAAGGGAAATTTCCCTTTTGCAGGAAAATTGGGACCGAAATTTTAGCCAAAGGGGAAAAGGGAATTTCGATTGAAAATATCACAATTTCAGGGAAATTTTAAGACTTCTGACTCTACATTATAACAGTTTATGTTAATTTCCAGCTTCATATTCACATTTTTATTTTTCTGTTCCTTTTTATTTCTGCTTTCTTGAATATAAGCCTGTATCTATTTATATTTCTTTTAAGTTTATTGTACTTCGCTTTTCTGTATCTTGGGATAATTGTATCGATGAGAATTAATGGATTCCTGACCATGATTCAAACCTGCGACATCTGACCAGAAAGCGATGAAGCTGACATGTATGTGAAATATTTGTGTAACATTTTTTATTCATACGAACATGGACCAACGGAAATTTTACTACTATTGCAGTTGCTGCTGCTACTACTACTACTAAAACTGCTAATAATAATAATAATTAGTATTATAACTAATATAATAATAATTATTATTATATTTGTTTAGGTGAAGGGAAAAAATGGTCCAAAAAGGGAAATTTTGCCCCTTAGAAAGGGAAATTTTGTCCTCAGATTTTGGCAACACTGGACAAGAGGAAAAGATAGGAAAGAAGACAGGGAAACTAGCTTTGGACCGAAAAGTGTGCAGGAAGTGAATGATGGAACCAGACGCTTAGGCAGAAGGGGATGGAAAAGAAGAAGAAGAAAGCAATGTTTTTGCATCCTCACAACGCACAAATTAAACTTCTCTGATACACTCATTTCCAGTATTCTCAATGTCTGCCCTTATCCTCCTGTATAACTTGTGAAAATCATTAAGCCAATACATTACCAAAAATGCACTATAAATAAGGCAATTATGACCTTCAACTTACAAATTACCTAACTGTTAAATGTAGTTTCTTCCTTTAATTAAATATGATAGAAATAAAGGATTCGATCCATCAAGCTCATACGTCATGGCCTAAAATGTGAAAAAAATTATCAAATCAAAATTATTCTTTTATTACCAATACAGATCCAATCAGCTGCAAGTAGACCTATCATTCGAGTTCAGTATTTAACTTTGAGTTGCAGTATCTTACAAATATTTTCTGAAAGTTTTATAAAAGAAATGACAATCAACAGTATACATGGCAAACAAGTTGGCCACCGAAATAGAATTCTCATTCAAGGACATTTTTTTTGTCAAGATCAAAACAGCTAAATGCAGAAAAAAATGCAATATTTGAATAAGTCGTAAAATATAAAACTATTCTGGCTCTAGAAGTAAGAAAATGACTAACAAATTACATAAAATGCTAAAAAAATGCACAACAATGCCCCAACCATTTCATATTAATAGCCTTAATTTATCACAATACAAGGAATTATTAAAGCAGATACACTTCTGGATGAACAGAAAGAAATACAAAGTCATCAAAATCCTAGTCCTAATCATTACACAATCCACCATTACCAAGAATATTTGATTTTTAAATATTTTTGTGGGGAATACAATAATATGAAATTTTACAACTAGATGGCGACACTGATTAAGTTTCTGAAACTTTCGATGTTGCCTGACAGTCCTCCTGGGTAAATTTTAGATTTTCAGTGACTTTGTTTCTACTTTTCAGCTCTTTCATAGGTCTTGTTCCTCTCCTCCGATATCAAATGTAATTGATGTTTACTACAAATACTTTCGAAAATTGCATAAATGTAAGCCTGCATTTCCAAATAATGATATTGTTAGCAGAGAGGAGAAGAAAGATTTGATCAAGTACGGTTATTTTTTCTTGTCTGGCGTTCTTAAGAAGACGTTCGTGGTGTGTCGGTACGTATGGCCATTTTGCACCATTCTAAGTATCCGAAGAAAAATCCCCTTATCTGAAATCCTTATCATAAAATTAAAAAAGGGGTGTAACAGCCCCTTGAGAAAGGATAGAGATGCAAGTTGTAAAGGAAGCTGCATAGGACAAACACAACACATTAAAAAAAGGGTAAAGATTTGCTAAAACATTGTAATTTTCTCCAAACGTGGATGAAAAATATATTCTTTTTAAATGAAAACCAAAGAAATGTTGCATATAAGATACCATCACACCCAAGGGTGCCCGCACAATATTATCTCAGCGGGGGAAGGGGGGTGGGCAGAGACAGAAACTTTTATTATTATATTTTTATTACTGCTATTACTTTTGTTATTATTACTATTATTAGTGTTAATACTCAGAGGCGTCTCGTGAACGCATGCGTCAATTGTGGGAAAAAGGACAGCTTGCTCTGCGACGACATTCATGAGCATTTCTACATTCTAATTTATTCATATAGGAGAAGCATTTATTTTACACGAGAGGACTCAACTAAGCTTATATTATATTTCTTGGATCTGGAGTGAAAGAAAGTAATAATTATTTTCCCACAATTGACGCATGCGTCACTTCAGAGTCAAGAAATGTAATATAAGCTTAGTTGAGCGCTCTCGTGTAAAACAAATACTTCTCCCATATGAAGAAATTAGAATGTAGAAATACTCATGAATGTCGTCGCAGAGCAAGCTGTCCTTTTTCCCACAATTGACGCATGCGCAGCATGCACCGCATGCGTTCACGAGACGCCTGTTACTACTACTAATAATGTTTTTTTTAAAAAAAACATATTCTGTATATCTGCATATAATTTGCATAACTGTACACTTAACATTAATTCTTACAGGACAAAAGGCTGTTTTTTTATTGTTAAAACTTTGTAAAATAAACTGTAAGCTTAAATGTAACTTTACCTCAAATAATAGTAATAATAATTGCTGTAACTTGTGGTCTGTAAGTTACAGCCTACATTTTGTTGTAAAATATCGATACAATTTTACCATTCAAATTTCATTAAGAGGCAAGTGTCCCCTTGGTCAAACCCCTAAATAGAATTCGTGCATTTTCAGTTCAAGGGCTTGCAACCTTTACGTAGCTACCCCCATTCACATTGATTAATGACACATGCACACAATCGCTATAGCTCTTGTCTATTCTTAAGGCGGGCACTCTACATGCTGGCAAGCGAAGTGGGGAGGCGGGTAAGCGACCAATCCAACTATATAAGAAACGCAGCAGCCTGTACAACAAGGTGCGCGCTGCACCTCCTCCCGCGAAGTCGTAACTCTCGGCGCCACCGCTGGTTGGTCTGCGGCGCATTCCCCGCTCCCCACTTCCCTTGCCAGCATGCAGGCGGCCCGCCGCAAGAATGGACAAGAGTTATGGTATCGCAAATTGCATCAGTGCGTATGTAACATGTAAAACGACCGATATTAGTGTGGAATCCATAGTTTTCGTGGTCGCTAAGATGAATAGTGACACTCCCAATGCCGTTCAACTCCAAGTTCATTTTACACTATTGTTAGAATTCATTATTTTCCTGTTTAATAGAAGATTGGGATACATAAATACCCGGACAGCGCGGGGTAATCAGTTAGTTATTCATAAATTGGAAGAGATGAGTGCAATATTTCGATAAAACTTGTTGTTTGGTGGTTTAATCCAAAAGCAAAGGCAAAAAAAGAATTAGGGGCTAATGTACCAGTAGTTTTTTCTTTTAATTTTTACATAAAATACAGAGCAAGGTTTTTCTATGCAACCAATTCACTTTCAGATTGGGCCTTGCACGATGCAGTGGTCGATCAGCATCTGAAAATATCATTCTGTTACGCGTGAGTCAGATTATAATTTCTTGTTCTGACTAAAACTACAGCAAAGTTCTTAAGTTTGCATCGGCCATATTTGTTAGGAAACTTAATTATGGAAGTTATGCTAGCAAATGCATGAAATAACAGGGAACGAGCAAAAATTAACCTGAAAAAAAATGATAGAAAATACAACAAAAAAGGAAGAAAATGCTCATAAATAACCTAAAAGCCAGAAAAGGCTGAAAAAAGGAAAAACGATCCAAAATAAAAAATATGTTTTCTGATTCTGACTGAAGAAAGAGACGGACTACCACCAGGTGTCTTCAAGGCGCAGGGAAAAATTAATTTTCATCAACTTCCTAGCCCTAATATCTAGGGCTGAGCCGATAACACTTTGAACCGATACCGATACTCTTACCGATTCCCAACGATACCAATACCCTTACCGATTCCCAACGATACCGATAATCTTACCGATTCCCAACGATACCAACACTCTTACCGATTCCGATACTCTTACCGATTCCCAACGATACCAACACTCTTACCGATTCCCAACGATACCGATACTCTTACTGATTCCCAACGATACCATACTCTTACCGATTCCCAACGATACCGATAATCTTACCGATTCCCAACGATACAAATACTCTTACCGATTCCCAACAATACAGATATTCTTACAGATTCCCAACGATACCGATACTCTTACAGATTCCGAACAGGACCGATACTCTTACCGATTCCCAACGATACCGATAATCTTACCGATTCCCAACGATACCAATACTCTTACCGATTTCCAACGATACCGGTACTCTTACCGATTCCCAACGATACCGATAATCTTACCGATTCCCAACAGGACCGATACTCTTACCGATTCCCAACGATACCGATACTCTTAACGATTCCCAACGATACCAATACTCTTACCGATTTCCAACGATACCGATAATCTTACCGATTCCCAACGATACCGATAATCTTACCGATTCCCAACGATACCGATAATCTTACCGATTCCCAACGATACCGATAATCTTACCGATTCCCAACGATACCGATACTCTTACCGATTCCCAACAGGACCGATACTCTTACCGATTCCCAACGATACCAATACTCTTACCGATTTCCAACGATACCGGTACTCTTACAAATTCCCAACGATACCGATACTGTTACCGATTTCCAACGATACCGATATGCACCGCATCTCGACCATGTTAAGTTAGGTTCTTCGCCGGCCTAACAGCTTGGCTGCGGGAGGGGTTTAAACGGGAAAAGGGGGAATAATTAATGCTCCTTTGCCCGTCTATTTATTATGCACAGGCCGAACAGGTAAGGGGGTGAACACGCCTGAGCCTGGTTTGAACTACTAAACACTGATACTTAAATTACTAGTGTCATCACTGATTGATCCGTCGGCTCCGTTGACGATGTGTACTTTGGGCACTGCTCAACCTTTGCACGGACACACTACACGGGTCGCATCACTTATGCTTACTCACTTCCGACTCTCTCGGCCACTAACTTCCGACTGTCCCAGCGACCTCTCGTCACCGGGGACTTGACTGGTGTTTGCTGATTTGGCACGTAATGCCGGCTCGTGACAATACCGATTCCGATATCGATACTTGAAAATCGTAAGTACCGCGTTTGTTAGAACCTGTCCCGTTTCCCGCGCTAGCGATCGCTCGGCAGTTTCGGTGCCAATCCAATGAGAAACGAGGAAAAAGTCGTCTGCTGGGCAGCGAGGAGCGAATGGAAGCCAGAAGGCAGGAGCTTACGTAGGCGATGTTGCCACGTTGCGTATTTTAATTGGCTGCCTGGCTTTTGACTTTCTCCAGCACGGAGTTCACGCGGTCTGCAGCAGCAACGTAGCGTGGTTTATGCTAGAAAAGCCAGCGATCAGTGTTGCCACATGAAGGGAAATTTCCCTTTTGCAGGGAAATTCGGACAGAAAATTTAGCCAAAAGGAAAAAGATAATTTCGATAAAGAAAAACACAATTGCAGGGAAATTTTGAATTTCATATCCATATTTTTATGTTATTTATTTATTTTGCTTTTCCTCCTTGTTTCTGTTCTTGTAAGTTTATTGTACGTTGCTTTTATGCATTCTTGGATAAATAGTAACAATGAAGATTAACGATTAAATGGATTCCTGACCAGGATCCAAAGCTGGGACATTCGGTCAGGAAGTGAGGAAAGGTAAATGTGAATTTTTTAAAAATATTTTTTATTCAAACGAATAACGAATTCAACGGAATACTTAACTACGTACTACTACTGCTTCCACCACCACCACTAATAATGCTGCTACTACTACTAATTAGTATTATTATATAATTTGCTTAGGTGAAGGGGAAAATTGATCCAAAAAGGGAAATTTTGTCTCTTGGAAAGGGAAATTGTGCCCTCATATTGTGGCAACACTGCCAGCGATCAGCTAGCGCGGGATCCGGGAAATGTTGTAACAAACGCGGTAGTTGTAAGAAAAGAAAATATTATTAATATTATTTGGTGAGTATTTCACTCCAGTTATGAGCATCAATTTACCGGAGTTTTTGTTCTAAAATATTCACAAACGTCATCCGAATGTTAAAGTACCTGTTTTGTATAGTTTTTCACACAGTATCGGTGAAAAATGAAAGAAAACTTCGAATTTTACATAATTTCAAGGAAAATTAGACTTCGCGAAAGACCAAAATACCGGGAAAGTATCGGTAAATAAAATGCGACCGATATTTTCCGATACCGATACATCGGTATCGACGCAGCCCTACTAATAACGCTATCGTATCTCAGAAATCTCCATCGTTCTCAATCGTTTCTGCTTCCTAGAGCAACTCCCTTTGTAGATGAAAGCCAGGATGTAGCCTCCTCCCCTCCCGCCCAATGTTCCAACCAAAATATTTTTAAAATCATGTTCTTGTAGCGTCGTGTAGATAAATCGCATTCAGTAACTACCACTATAATTCCTTTCCGATCCATAGTCAGTCGAATTTGCCTCCTTTCCCATACCGTTAGGCAAAACGTCCAGCAGCACAATGACCTTCCGTTAACCCACAATAGCAACTTTCACTTAATATCAGTCCTGGGTAAATTGGCGATGGGAGATGTTTGTCGTGCTTTACGCCGTCTAAAATGCAGACGACCAATTTGTATGGCAACAAAAACTCCATTCCCTTGCGAATGCATGTAATTTTATTTGTATTCGTAATGATTTGAAAGTAGAAATCCCAAGTTGTAAGGCAGGATGGACGATAAAGAATCTTGTAAATTACTTCTGCATTTTGTTTCAAAAGTTGGGGGGGGAGATTCCAGTAAAAACTCTCTCATACAAATCTCATAGATCTAGGTAGTCCCATGGCATTACTATACGTCACGTATATGTGTGGGACTATCAGGATAAAAAAAAGATAAGTGTTTCTAACGAACACCATAGCATTACACATGCGTTATGATGGAAATGTATAGTTATTTAGCGTCGCTTTCTTTCTCCCACTTTTGGCTTATCGTAATGTTGAGAATGAGTGTTGATTTGGTGGGAATGATTGATTGATTTGTTTAATTTTGCTCTTCTGCCACCTTTTGGATAATCGCGAAGATGAGGATGAATGGTAATAAGATCAAATGGATGAAGGCTTGAGTTTTCAGATTTTTTTAAATTTTCAGTCCACTTTATGCATAGAAAGGCTAATCGGGACTGAATCTACGGTTTACAGTATCCGAACCACTATGTGCCTCCGCCGGGTAAATGGATACATGGGCATTAACAAACACGCATGGGCAGGCAACAGAAGCCCGACTGGCTGTGACTAAAGACGTCAAAGCCTCCTCAGTCTACAACAAAGCAGTCCAGGGTGTATCACGTGGAAGCGAGGTTGCAATTTAGCTGCCTTCACAAGGGGATACCCCATTACACTCTTTGGTGAAAGGCCGTCCACGCCAACGACAGGATTTGAACCCGAGATCTTCGGTGACGTGATGAATAGTTCGACCACTTAACACCCTCGGAACTCATTACATTCACTCTTCAGTTGTTACGTAAATACTTAAAAGTGAAACCAGCTTTTAATTGGGTCGAAATATCATAATAAGTTTTTTTTTATTTCGTATTATTCCAATGTTATTTTAATTAAATATTCCGTGGCAGTTACACATGGAATAGTCGATTGAATGCAACTATGTCAAGTTTAGAGTTTGGTTTGAGTTGTTGTTTTAAGTCCACTTTATGCACAGTAAGGCTAATCGGGACTGGACCTACAGTTTAAAATGGAATCCGAACCACTTGTGCCTCCACCGGGTATCGAACCCGGGACCCCTCGGTTACAAGGCAATGACGCTACCACTGCGCCATCGGCGAGGCCCTGTCTAGTTTAGAATGTGTCGACATGCATATATTTGGAATCCGATACATTAGTTGTGAGACTGTTTTGATTTGTAGCTGTTGCACAAAGACGAAAACCTGTTTTTGACGTTTCAGAAATTGTGTAAGGTAAGATTTTCGGCTAATACAGTAAAAACTGCATATCCCCGAATCTCTATAAGGAAACCTGTAAATACGGAAGAAAAAAGTCCCCAGAACGGGCCGCTTTTATACCTGAAAATGACCTGCTTATGGCGGAAACCTCCTTAACGCGGAAACGGAACACCATTTCAAGACCAACGAGATGTTTTATTCTCAGTAAGTTGGAAATTTCTTCCTTTATTGTTTTCCCTCGCAAAAAAAACAATGCAATACTGTAAGTGGAACACGCCTCTGTTGCCACTCGCTTATCGGTAACATTGTCAATATGAAAGAATGCGCTACAATACTCATAGCTGTTACGAATCCGTTTCTTTCTTTCATCTCTTACCCTCTTTCTCCACCTTTCTTTGTCTTTTGCTCCTCTGTTCTTTCGTCATCTTTCTATTTCTCTTGTTATCTTTCTTTTTTCTTCACTTATCTCAATCTTTCTTCACCTCTCTTATTCCATTTTTCAATCTTTCTCTTTCCCTCTATGCACATCGCGCTACGACGCCAGGGGTCCCGGGTTCGAAAAGATACATCAGTACGTACTGTACGTTCTTACAATACTGTAAAAAGTTACCAACATGTTGTGTAGTTACATAATTGTAATCTCTATTATGCTTATTGCGACTTTATCGCATTTTTATTCATGCACGTACATGCATTAGTACTCTACATTATAAGTAATGCGAATTGTAAATCTGTCTTTCCATTATTTCCTGCAGCATTCCGTATTTAAAGTCAACCTTGTAAAGGGTCTTTCATTGAGAGTGATACTTTTTAAAATTTGAAAAAAAAAAAATAAACCACTCAACGTATCAAAGTAAATTGTGCTTTATTTTGAAGGACATTGCAGTTATGTTCTGAACAAAAATCGTTCAAATGTCCACCACGGCTTTGAACACACTGACGCACACGAAGCTCCAATTGTTAATCACTCTGTCCAACATTAGTGACATTATGTCTGCGATAGCCTGACGAATGTTCGCCTCCAAATGTTCCAAAGTTCGTGGCTTGTCAGCATAGACCTGGGCTTTGATGTAGCCCCAAAGTATCACTCTTAATGAAAGACCCTTTATAAGAAGGAAAACTGTTAAGACGGAAAATTTTGCTCGGAACCATCATGTTCCGGGATAGACAGGTTTTACTGTAATATGTTTACATTTCCTCTTTATCTATTGTTCACAGGAATTAAAATTTAACAATGGACTTTTGTATAGTATATTAAATAAATAAAATGGATGTCTAATGTTGCAGCCGAAACCCAGTTCCGTCAGCAAACTGTCCATTGATATTTCCCTACTGATATGAAATGTGGCTTCAGTGCTGGAGATATACCATTCTACGAAATCATCTCTCTCCATCCTGGACTGAATTTTTACATGAATGTCACTTCAATTCACAATGTATATTGGTGTGTGGGTTCGCACCAACTGCAGCTTCACACATATCCGCTAACGTAATAGCTGCCACACCTTTTGTTTTCGGTAATCTCAATTACATCCTTCACTTTAACCAATGACTTTCGAGGACTTCGCTCAAACGCCTCACGCACTACACGTCGTGGCGTCCACATTAACCCAGTTACCAAGAACATCGGAAATGAAGAAACATATCGTGGGGTCCACATTAACCTAGTTACCCACACCATCTGCCAGGAATAACCATGTCGGGGGTCCACAGCAACCCAGTTAACATCGGCTATTAATATCTACGTCGTGGGGTCCACACTAACCCAGTTACCAAACTACATCTGCCGGTAAGATTCACGTCGTGGGGTCCACACCAATCCAGTTATTCACAACATCGGCCAGGAATATCCACGTCGTGGGGTCAACACCAACCAGTTACCCAACTATATCGACCAGGAAGATTCACGTCGTGAGGCTCACACTATCCTACAGCGCAGAAGAAATAGCTTGGCAGTGACGTCATCTCCCACCTTCACCTCTCCTTCCAGAAGCGAAGGCTCATTCGCTAGAGCGGACGACAAGGTGACGTGCAAACCAATCGAAATCATTCCGAGAGGGGTGATGCAGGCGTGCAAACCCCCAACACTGCTACATTAGTCTAACAAACCGCAGCTACGAGCGAGGGATTGCAGGCTATTTTGTTTCTTTGTTAGGGAGGTTTTTTTGGCTGGTTTTGTCATTGTTGTACAATGAGCAGTGGCGTAAAGAAAGGTAAGCCCTTGCACAGCGATACAAGAGAAATAGTTTTCAATGTGTATAAGTACTTTGATTGCGATGAAAACAAAACCACAGCTGTTCACAGAACCCCCGTGGCGACAGGTGTCAGTGAAAGTTCTGTGTGGAGAATTTTGAACGAGAAACACAAAAGTGTTGCGATTGATAGCGGGAAACCTTTTACAAAGGCGGGCAAAAACCGACCGAACGCCCAGCAACGTGTCACAAATCTGGATTCTTTTGATGAAGCAGTCGTGCGCCGAACAATCCATGATTTATACACGAAAGGCATTGTTGTCACCGTACATAAACTGATGAAGGAACTGCAAGAAAATATTAATTTTATGGTTTCGCGTTGGTCGTTGCGTATGATCATAAGAAAATTAGGATTCAGATTTAAAAAGCACAGCGTAAATATCAGGAAGCTACTCCTTGAACGAAACAGCATCGTTGCGTTGCGGCGACCATTTTTGCGTGAAGTTAAAGAACTGCGCAGAGAGCAACCCCGCCGGTCTTTCATTTACATGGATGAACGTTTAGTGAACACACAACACACTGTCCCCAAAGTTTGGCTGGATTCCAAAGATTCGGGGGGCTAAAAGTGTAAACAGGAAAGGGTCCCAGGTTTATTATTGTGCATGCCGGTGGTGAAAGTGGATTTGTGGAGGGGGCGAAGTTAGTGTTCCTTTCAAAAACAACTTCTGGTGACTATCATGGGGAGATGAACGCTAACCATTTTATGTTGTGGTTCGAAGAACAGCTTCTTCCCAATCTGACCCCAAACTTGTTATTGTGTGTGACAATCCTCCATACCACAACAAGTTACTGAAAAAAATCCCAACATCAAACAGCAGAAGGATGAAATGAAGTCGTGGCTGTCATCTCATAATATTCCGCATGCAGAAGGTTTACTGAAAGCCAAATTATATGAAATAATTAAAATAAACATCTAGCAGTGCTAACATTAAATTGAAAATTGGTAGTTTGCACCGCGATACTTGCTGCTCGTACTCTTACTCGTGCCATGGTTCCTTTCATAGTAGTTGGAAACGCTGACTTAGCAGGGAGTGACGTTACTGCCAGGTTATTCCTTCCCGGCTGTAATTACCTACAACACCGGCCAGAAATATCCACGTCGTGGGACCCACACCAACCCAGTTACCAACAACATCGGCCATGAAGACCCATGTCGTGGGGTCCACACTAACCCAGTTACTCACACACTGGCCATGAGGAGCTACGTCGTGGGGGCACACCAACCCAGTTACCCACACATTGGCCATGTAGACCCAACTCGTGATGGCCACATTAACCCAGTTATCCACAACACCGGCCAGAAAGACCAAAGTCTCAATGATCATCGCTTACCCCGATTTGCCACATCAACGAGTCTCCTCGCCTGGCTCCATTCATCACAGGGAGATATCTTCATTCCATTTTTAGGGTATTATTCAGCAAATCTGAACAACTACCCTCTTGTGCTTGCTATGTCCGTCCGTCTGTACGTCCGCGACACCCATCAGTATCTCAGAAGCCACTGCAACTACAAAGATCACATTTGGTGAAGTGATAGAGCCCTCAAATAATAAGCTAAATTTATCCCAGATTACGCCGTGTCTGTCCGTGTAAGAAGCAACAATAGAGTCATATGACATATCGATATCTCACGAACTCTAAATGTAGAGCAATGAAACGGTAACAGTTCGTTATTTCGGAGACACTTTTATTCACATTTACACGAGAAACTACTTACGGAAATCAGTTTCTGTAGCATTATCGAAGTTCTTCGAGGTATTTTCTTTCATCTTTCAATCAATTTCAGCCGGAAATCAATTCCCGTTGCTATAATTTAAGCGAAAACGTAACCACGCCGTTTTTTAACTATGTTTGCCTAACCTTCTGTGAATGGTCCGTGGGGCTATCCGGGAATGGTTTTTGGGGCTATTCGTGGATGGTTATACGATCCCAAATGGTTATTGGGGCTATGCGTGAATGGTTTTTGGGGCTATCCGTGAATGGTTTGTGGGGCTTGCACTATGACGTGCGTTCCGTAACACTTCGAGAAATGGCTTATTTTACTGTAAAAAATGTTTCTAATCGTGTAAAAATCTTAATGGCACCTTCAAATATGTTCCGCAATACACAATTGGAAAGTACGAACCATACGAAACACAAAATATCCGATTATAAAGTGTCTCCGATATAATGAACTGATACCAATGAAACTTGGTGAACTTTAGGACTTAGCAAATGCTAGGTAAAAGCACCACAAACCATATAGTTTGGTCTGTTTTCTTGTCTATTAAATCTGAAGAATCGACAGACAACGTATATTACGTTCTGATATCCCCGAAACTATTCGAGTTAATTTGCAGAACTGAAATATTTACAGAATATGAATTAGATCCCAAATTGGTAAATGTCTGTTATATCGGAGACACATTTCTAACGCATATTTTCAGTTTCAAATGGTTCGTACTTACCAATTGTGTATTGCGGAACCTATTTCAAAGTGCCATTATGCTTTTTACACGAAAATAACTTCGATTTTTCACATTACGAGTAATTCTTTTGGGACCTTTCTTCCGTTGCGGAGCATAGAATATTTCGCGCACAGCTGTGGATCATCACGCGTCGTGCTTGTGTTTTGTCGATTTGGAGTGGGCATGCAGTGATGCAACCTTCTGAACCGAAAAATACCTACTTTCGTGTTCATTATGTCATCACAAACCATTGACGGATAGCTCCAAAAACCATTCCCGATAGCCCCAAAAACCATTCACGATAGCCCCAAAAACCATTCACGTTAGCCCCACGAACCATTTTCGGTTAGGTTGGGTTAGGTTAGGTAAGCATAGTTAAAAAAATAAAAATAAAAAAATCTGGTAAAAAATTCACGTTTGGAAACACTTCTTCCTCTCGCGAGACCGCGTGACTTTCGACACTCGCGCCATCTGCAGGTTCATAATGGAAACAATGGCATTATGTTGTCGCTTCGCACAAAAGGCTACTTTTTTACATCAAAAGTGCTTATTTTCTGTTGAGCAGCATTCCATAGTGACAATGTACCTCCACGAAGTTTGATAAATGCAACTGAAACTCATTTCCGTAAGTAGTTTCCCCTGTAAATTTGAAGGAAAGTGTATCCGATATAACAGACATTTACCCCCAAATTTAATTCATTAAATGTTCCACTGCACTGGTCTAGTCCACAACGAAACCATTTCTCAGAAGCAACACAAGTTGTGTATGTGATAAATGTTCATGTAATACACGTGTAATTGTTCATTTGTTCCGAAAACGGATCATTGATAAGGTTTATAAATATAGATAAATCTTTGACTCTGCGAAGATTCCTAATTGGCAAATCAAACTGCGTAGTATAGATCCTTTCGTGTACATTTGTGCTTCAACAGATGATCAAAATAATTGACAATCACTTTGGAAAGTTGTATATCAGTATACGAGATTTTAATGCACCTATTATTATTGAAGGCTTAGTACAAGGTTTCCACCAGAGTGATGTTAAGGATTTGCAGTACTCGTTGAATAGCTCATTTGGCAGTAATGGTCGATTAAATTCGCCGGTAACATCTCGGTACATAAGAAATAGGTTAAAACTATGTCTATTAATTCTTCGGGTTTGGCTGTAAGTACATAGGAAACTACATGAAATACAATAATACATTTTCTGTCCAACCTACAACTAATACGTGTCTTGAATATGCCAATGTTCTGATGAGCAGCTAGATATCTTGCCGTTATACAGTAAATGCAACTTCCACTTGTTTCGATCCACCTTACATATTAACCATTCTTGCGACAGTAACAAGAAGGATCCACCACATATCAACGCAAGCATGATCGGCAGGTCCCTCATTTTTATGTACTTACATTCTCACTTTGTATGTAGCCAATTAAAAGTAGCCAATGTCCCAGAATTGATATGCATGCTAGTACCTATATTCAAGGTGAGATAAAGGTCGCTTTTCCTAAATATTAGTTTCCAGTTTCCATTAATGTTCACGCATAAACACGTGTGGAGTTGTCATAACTTGAATAAAGGAACGAATTCTCATGAGATTAGCAACTGGCAACTACCATCAGAGCCGCGGTGGCTCAGTCGGTAACGCGTCTGACTACCCGGGTTCGATCCCCGGCCGGTTCAAATCCGGAAACTTTTCTAACGGTGAAAGCGGCCCCGGCGCCAACCCAGCGTCGAATAACATGGGTACCTGGGGGGTAAAGGCGGTCAGAGGCGTGATGCTGATCACATCACCCCCACTCACGACCGGATCAAGAAAGTGTGGGGCGTTACCCCCACACCCCCTATACGCCTTCATGGCGTGGTGCTAAGCACAGGGGAGCACTTTACCTTTACCTTTACCATCATTGTTACTTAAATTGCGATGTTGGACTGTCATTGTTGATTGTTGATCATTTTGGTTTTGTTATCAGTAACTTAACATGTTCATTGCAATTACCTGATAAAATGATCTCGCATGCGACCTCGCACCATTATGAAAGTAAATGATGAAGTTTTTGCTCAGAAACCACGCGAACTGAATCACTTGCGACGGTTGATCGAACATTCGTACCAGAAGTTGGATATGAAACGTCAGTAGTGCTGCCATCTGCCAATCGGTGTCCAAATTATGTGATTTGTGTATCGAGAATCGTGGTTCCCATTTGGAACAACTTTGTAGAGAAAGGTACAATAAAAATAAGGAAACCGTTGTTCTTCATTGAAATTTTTGTACATAGCGACTTTTATCCCACACTGTACATGAAAATCATGTTAGATATCTTCAGGTACGTTACAAATTTTCCATTTAGAATACATATTTTTGTATAGAGTATGGTATTTGTGTAATTTCTCCACTTCTGATTGAGAAATGCAATTATACTTGTGCGGAAAAAAATGAAAATATGATTTATCTAAATATTCGCTAACTTTTATCGACTTGTAACAGACCCATTAGCTTAATTTGACTTAATCTTCAGAAGTGGCGGCGATTAGGGGTGACGTGGAGGGAAGTTGCCCCCCACTTTATTCCACTTTAGTCCCCGCACTATGCTAAACCTTATGTAACAAGGGAAAGTGTACTGTCATTACCTCCCCAGTTTTGACACCTTGCAAAGGTATGGATGGGTAAAGAGAATAGAACGAACGGCTAGAACTTGCAAAAGCAGCACTTGACAGTGACACTTTCACAAATGGCTGATTACATCTTTACGCTATTTTATTGTAGAATATGTTGTATATGCATGCCTATGTCTATATAAATATGTGTGTACGTGTGTGTATAAATGTGTGTATAAATGTGTGTGAGTGTACATGTGTGTGTATGTATAAATGCGTGTATGTGTATATGTATATATGTATGGAATGCTACAGAATTTAGAACTGCACAATTTGTATTCCTGTCCTGATATTATTAGAACGATTAAATGAAGAAGACTTAGATGGTCAGGCCATGTGGTACAAATCGGAGAGGAGGGAAGAGTTTACAGGATTCTTGTTGGGAAACCTGATGGTAAGGGACCTCTAGGAAGGCCAAGACGAAGATGGAGAAATAACATTGAGATGGACCTAAAGGAAATCGGTAAGGATGGAAAAGATTGGATTCATCTTGCTCAGGATAGGGACAGATGGAAGGCTTATATTGCTGCAGCCTAAAACCTTCGGGTTTAAGAAGACTAGAGAGTTAGTTAGTTGTATGTAAATGCAAATATATGTATGTGGATGAGCTTATGAGTATGCCCATTAATATGTGTATTAATATGTATACGAATTTATTTCATTCTTGTTTCTATCTTATGGTTATATTTATCCTGTGTAGCTATATATAAATAACTATGTATTCATGAGATATATGATTTTAGACTATATTCTGTAATAATAATGTTGGTTGTGGATTTAATGGTAATTTATATATACTTTTATGAGCACGTCATTACTCTACATTATGTAAGCAGAGGCGTCTCGTAAACGCATGCGTCAATTGTGGGAAAAAGGTTAGCTTGCTCTGCGACGACATTAATGAGCATTTCTACATTCTAATTTCTTCATATAGGAGAAGTATTTATTTTACACGAGAGCGCTGAACTAAGCTTATATTACATTTCTTGGATCTGAAGTGAAAGAAAGAAATAATTATTTTCCCACAATTGACGCATGTGTCACTTCAGATCCAAGAAATGTAATATAAGCTTAGTTGAGCGCTCTCGTGTAAAATAAATGCTTCTCCTATATGAAGAAATTAGAATGTAGAAATACTCATGAATGTCGTCGCAGAGCAAGCTGTCCTTTTTCCCACAATTTACGCATGCGCAGCATGCACCGCATGCGTTCACGAGATGCCTCTGTATGTAAGTATACTTATATTTATTTCTATGTAATATATGAAATAATTTATTTTCACATATATTCTTATATATAAAATTCATATTTCTGACTGTAATTGGATATATACTTTCTCTGTAGATGACAAATAAATAAATAAATATACTTATGTGAAAAATCTCTTCCGAGGAAACACGAACGCTTTTCCGCTTATTGGGGCCAGAGGAGACAAATTTCGTTCATGGCGGAGAACGGAAGATGCTGGGACTGAGTTCAAGGCCACGCCAGATGCCCCGAGGCGCTGCTGGCGTCATTAATGTGGGCCAATGTGGGGCGAGATTTATCCCACCTGGAGAGCGTTGTTCCCGCGGGTAGAAAGTTTTGCGGTGCCTCTTTCTCTCCCTTTCTCCTTCTAGGCGAGGGGAAAAAAGTGAAAAAAAATATATTCAAGGACTCCAGCTTTGGTCAAGGGCACATACGCCACTTTCTTCCGCGAAACAACACGGTGTGCTCCTGTACGTTACCTGGAAGAACTGTTAACTCTTAGTCATTTTCTTTGTTCATTCTTGGTTATGCTAGGAAGATTATACAGCGCTCTCTGTGTATATGTTAGATGGAAGTATCCACACCGGTATAAATGCCATGCAGTTGTTTTCGACAATATAACTATTAACGTCTTCATGATCTTCTTCGAGTATCAGCCAGAAGATGGCATTGCTTCTTGAAGTGGTGCTAAACGTTCTTAAAGACACCAGTAACCTCAGCAGCTGATTTCTTTGGTTCAGTACTAAATAAAATATACCACAAAATATATTTACAGCTGAAATATAACGCCAGGGGTTGTGCTGTTCCGTGGATAATAATAGAAATATATGCAAACGTCTTAGTTACTTACTCTGGCCCCCAAGATACAATAAATACCTGGAATTAAATAAACTTGTAGAATAAAAATCCAATGCTGTTGTAATTATGATCATGCTATAGAACTTGCACTTCTGTCTATCAACACAATGAATCAAAACAAACAAACAATACACCTGTGACACTACCAGCTGAATTTTGGTGGTTATTCGAAATTTCAAGAATGCATTGAGAAGCGTGTGTGTCTCCTATCCCTTTCCCCCACTTCTGGACTTGAATTGCACGGGTTGCGAGGGCAACTACTCCTATTTAGGACTGTTTTAAATCTGATTGGCCCTTCTGACCACTAGACCATTTTCTAGTAATGTTACTGTTTACAAACGATACATTTGTGCGAAGACATAAAATCGAATCATAGATGGCGTTATTAACACTCTAGGCATGATTTGTTCTATTGCACGCAGTAATTTCCATTGAGTTACAAATAAAATATTATCGAAATTATAAACAAAAGACTTACGTACATTAAAGTTTAGGAGATCCTCTTGATATTTTTTTTTTTTATGTTTTATAACAATTAACAAAATTAGTCACACTATGCTGTTAATAAGCGGTTCACAAATTTACACAAGGCGGAGAACTGAACTGACAATCTGAATGGTTCGCTCGTCATCTTGCAACTACATATAGCTCCTCAAGGTCTAAAAATGTGCTAATTCAACAAGCTAGTCAATAGGCCTTATGAATGCGCTCATTCATTCATTTGTAACATCTGTGAGACCTATTCCGAAATATAGTGCTACGATTTATAGAGGGTAATAATTGTGCACGTTTAGCTGTATATGCCAACACTCAAAGAACAGCCACTTAATACGTCCACGGGTCCACCTAGCAGACAGGTAGCAGGTTTCGTAGCAAGTTTGGCGACCTATGATTAGCCAATTGCTTAGTATCAAATGATCAGTGGCCACTGTTTTCCAGGCATATTTGCAGATAGCCCCCCAGATTTTAGAGCACATCGTATTAAAGTACCCCTGCGATAGAACTATAAAATGCATTTGAACATTGTACTTGACCCAATGGAAGTTTTACAATGAAACTTCTGCTTTTTAAGTTTTCTGTCGAAATGCGTCTACCGCCGTACTGCAAAAGTCTAGGAGGCTACGGTGGGGGGAGATGAGAACTGTTTTGGGGGCTGAAACCCCTGTAGCGTTTGTCCCTGGTCTTGTTACGTACATTGATGCGCATGCGCTAGAGAAGCGGATACGGCGTGGCTAATTTGCAAAGCCGCTAGGAAAGGCCGAACAAATTGTTTGCTTTATTTTACTATGCTTTTCTGCCACATTTGGGTAATCGCGAATATAATAATGGGTGATGATATGATGAAATTGATGAATGGACACTCACAAACATCCATGGCCAGGCCTGGATTCGAACACGGAACCCCTGGCGTCGTAGCACTCCGCTACGGAGTACGGTCGTACTTGAGATTTAAATAAGTCTTTAATTAAACAAATTCCGCTATACTTGTTTTGAGTTTTCAAACTCGGACTTATCCAAAAATCTCCGAGGACGCTTGATAGAACGAGAGAAATAACAATTACAGAAGCTGATGCCAAAAGCTCAACCTTCTTGTCAAAAATTTTCATAGAGAATTTCACGTGCGCAGTGCAGTCAAATAGGCGTGGATTGGGTTTGTTTTTAAGCCCACTTTATGCACAGAAAGGCTAATCGGGACTGGACATACGGTTCAAAGTAGAATCCAAACCACCACGTGCTTCCACTGAGTATCGAACCCGCGAATCCTTGATTACAAAACGAATACATTACTACTGCACCATCGATAAGGACCCAAGGTATGTAACTCGACTGATGCACGTTCCAACAGTGGGACGTCGATATGCTTTGCCGATCGTTTTTACGGACCGGCATAGTGGGAATAAGCCTTTAGACTCGCTTCGAATATGGGTATAAGACATGCACAGGTACGTTCCGCAGATTATCCAGCTTGGCTTAGCGTTCGTTAGTTATATGGATAAGTTAACTGTGACGAGGATGACACAACCATGTTATAACAGCTGCCATTCCAGTTACTGAAATTACCCTCGACTGCATTTTGCAGACGAAAAAGGCTCTGGCGACTGGCCCTACGGCCAGTATAATTTTGTGTGTCTTGTCCTGTTTTTTGTCCTTGTGTGTGCTGAGTGCCCGTTTACAGCCTCAGCTCTTAACGGAAGTCAGAATATTTTGAGATTTTACTTATGCAACGTTAGAGTTGTTATTTGTAACGACTGGACCTCGTATAAGGGGCTGGACCTCGTATAATGTGACGGGAGGAAAATAGCGTAAGTACTGACGCCTTGATCTATATCCAGTGAAGTGCGTCTACGCGTAAACAACGATAGTCTACATTTTACACGTAGACTATTGTATACACTTAGATTACGTAATCTGTGCAAAAGGTGATAACTTAGCAAAGAATTAAAATAAAATTATACTGCGTATCAGTTGCTGGTGTGTGAGGAGAACTTTTCATACTCTATCCTACAAATTCGAACAATTTCTCACCTAGGAAGAAACCTAATATAGGAAATATTCTAGCGTTTTTTGGGAAAAAGACCACTTTGCCTCACGACTGCCATCTGTTGTTGTTTTTTGCATAATACTTATCTTCCTCCATAGTTGATAATGGCGGAGAAGAGAAATTTTGTTATAAATAGGATTCTTTTCATTTCGTTAGGAACCAATATAGTTGAAAATGTCACTTCCCTTTCATGAAACCCTTGAAAATTAATTTTAATGCACTTTAGATTGTCTACGTAGTCTATGTAAACTACAACCCAATGTAATCTACGCGTAGATTACGTGTAGACAACGCATGTAGACGTAAACTTATAGTCTACGGCACATCACTGTCTATATCCCGACTGCCAGTCTTCCTCCCACAATCCTACCTAGTGGTGTTATAAGTAGGGCACATCGGTATCGGCCGATACCATGAGTATCGGTATCGGTAAGTATCGGTTGATATTTTTGCACCGTTGCTGGCCAATACCATTGTTTTTGAGTCGCTGAAACGCAGCCAAAACGAAAATAAGTTCCCTTTCAAAGGTTCGTCCAGCTTTTCCAACTTACCTTTGGGTTTGAAACGAAATAGTTGTGCATTTGCTGAGTGAACCTGTACTCAAGTTTCCGTGAACAGCAAATACGTGACACAAAGATCCTTACGCGGATAAGACTCGCTGTCAAGTATCTTGCAAATCAAGGGTAACATGATATTATCCCCATAGGAGTTGCTTCGAAGTCCACCAAGCTTTGTTCCTACAGATGCTGTCTCGTGTAACAATAATCCCAATGAGGTTCCGGTAGCTAACGAGGCACCTGGTGTATTGTAGACATCTCTCTCTTTAGAGACCCCCCGCAGTCAAAACAGTCACCACGTGAGTGGTGGACGTGTCTCAGACAGAGTACTTAGCATATTCCTGTAAATTAAAATACCTGGGCTAAACCCTCTTTTCCCTTCCAACTTTACACTTTTGTTTGTCCAGAACTCGATAACTGGGTTTCAACAGGTGTGTTTTGGCTGCACAGGGAACGCGACAAGGGAATAATTTTCTTCGAAAGACAGTTGATGGCACTTCCTTTCTGGAAACTGTAGTGATGTGTTTGGATTTCCTTCCACGCCAAGCGATAGAACTTTGCATTTTGTTTTTTAGAAATCATTCTCCGATAGTATATTATATCGAAAGCAAAGTCACGTCGGAAGATCACTGTGCTGAAGTCGATCGCCTGATATGGAAGCAAGAGACTGGTAAGTTTTCATTCTCTCCTTAAATTTCGTTTACTAATTGTTATTCTTTTTGATAAAGGACAAAAAAGAGACGACATTGGTTTCACATTACAGCTTTACTGTTAATTTTAGACGTCGTTTCCAGGGCTGGTAAATCGCCAATTAGTCTTGTATTCACGGATGATTTAGTGTTAGTTTGGGAAGAGTGATCACTTACTTTTAGAGGAGGTTGAAGAGGCATCATCTCATTTTTCAACATTGGGGGAGAGGGGGACGATTGCCTCGCTCTTAGCTGCACTTAATATTTCTCACATATTTGAAACATCTGATCGATTGTCATTTATCTAAACAAAATACTGTAAAGTTGAGATTCATCGTTGCAACAGAGCATCGTTTGGTGGATTAATTCAGTGGTATTTAACCTGAAGACTTTTTAGGGGGTACGCACAATTTAAAATAATTATAAATAATGAAAACTGTTTCTGACAGAGATAACTCGAAAATGTAATAAAGGGAAGCAAAGAAAATAGACATTTCTTTGTCGACATTTTCCTCAAAGTAAATATAAAAAGTGATGGATTGAGGATTTCATGTTACTCCCCCCACCGACCACCAGACTAAAGGATTCTAACTCTGATTTATTATTATGCTCAGAACTTGTATTATCCTCTATTTCCAAGAATCGCTCTTGTTTACTCTTTGGAAAATAATTACGTTAAATAGTATTAATAAATGTTAACTACTTACGTGAGTATGGAGTCTTTTTAGGACAACGTTTCGGAGGTCAAACTGCCTCCTTCATCAGGTTCGTGGATGTTTCTAGGCACAGACCATAGTGCCGCGTAAACGAAGTGTTGAATGAGGATTCGGTTAAGGGTTAAGGTCAGTGATGTGCGTCTACGCCTAAACAACGATAGTCTACATTCTACAATGTAGACTATTTTATACACGTAGATGACGTAATCTATGTAAACAACATGGCGAAAGGTGATAACTTAGCAAAGGGAGCTGTGGAATTAAAAGAAAATTGTACTGCGTATCAGATGCTGATGAGTGAGGAGAACTTTTCATACGCTCCCTTCAAAATTCGAACAATTTCTCACTTAAGGAAAAACCTAACATAGGAAATATTCTAGTGTTTTATGGGGAAAAGACTAATTTTGCTTCAAGACTGCCATCTGTTGTTGTTTTTTGCATACTATTTATCTTCTTCCATAGTTTGATAGAAGAGAAGATAAATTTTGTTGCAAATAGGATTATTTTCAGTTCGTTAGGAACCAATATAGTTGAAAATGTCACGTTCCTTTCATGAAAGCCTTGAAAATTAATTTTAATGTACTTTAGATTGTCTACGTAGTCTATGTAAACTACAACCCAATGTAATCTACGCGTAGATTGCGTGTAGACAACGTATGTAGCCGTAAACTTATAGTGTACGGCACATCACTGGTTAAGGTTAAAAACACTTACAAAAAATCTGCCATATTCCAACTTAAAAAATCTCAGCATGTTAAAAACATCGTAAATATGTTATGTTTACTCTTTCCAACAATGAAATCTTGCAGCTGCGCTCATTGCTAATCGTGCTCCGAATGATATTTGAATTGTTTGTTTCAAACGCTGACAGTAATGGGAGTGTTTGTGAATGTACGTTACAGACTGGAGAAAGAAAGAAAGAGAGGGAGGGAAGAGGGGAGAGAAAGGGGAGTTCAGTGTTATTTCGGGACTGTTGTGTGAAGGTGCGGTTTCTTCTCGTCTCTCCCTCTTTATAATTACGTTCAGTTTCTCGTTATTAGTGTGGTGATTTTAGCTTCTGTTGCATCATGGGTAAATTAATTATAAGAGGAAAACGTAAAATCAGTGAGACAAGTGAAAGTGGCGCTAGTGTTGAACCACAGACAGTGAAAAGTGCTGCACAGTCGGTTCCTCCTCCACCGGATATTAGTGAAAATAGTGTTGAACCATCTACGAGCAAGCCGAAAATCTCGAAAAATGTGAAATACAGGTATTACAATGAATCTTACATTAAACATGGATTTGTATCGAATACGTGTGATCCACCTCTTCCCCTCTGTGTTATTTCTAATCAAACTTTATCGAATAACTGTATGAAACCATCCAGGGCCGGATTAACCTTATGGGTAACTGGGACAATTCCCCCGGGGCCCCAACCAAAAGGAAGCTGTGAAGGGCTTCCACCAAAAAAATATTTTAACCAGCTGGCTATGCGTGTGAAACATTACGTAAGTTGTATTTTAAAAATAAAAGAAACTTCAATATTGTCGTATCTCTACACTCTTCTGGATCCAATTGTAGCACAGCCCTCAGTCGATCTGTTTGTAGATATCTAAAGCTCTGTATACTTTATACCATGGATTGATTTGGCTGTGGTGTGGAAATAAGGCACACCTATTCAAACAATCAATTCTCAGATACGATTAAGATAATAAATAATTCTACGAAGTACATAACTTTCTTTCGTTAATACCATCGTATTAGAACTGTGAGTTCTAAGCAGTAGCAATGTCAAACATCAGGAAGACATCCCAATGGAACTGTCTATGTATAATATTGTATGTAAGAACTCGTTCCGCAGTACATTTCCCAAAGTCGAAATTCTCTTTAGAATGTATTTGAGAAAGATCTTTCTCAAATATGAAATTAGTGAAAAACAGGCTTCGTGCTGCCATGGGACAGGATCACTTATCCAATCCTTGTTTATTAAGCATTGAACATGAACTTCTTCGTGAATTGGACTTCGATTATAAGAGTAGATGAATTTTCGGCGAAAAAGGTAAGAAAAGTGTGTCCACTATAAGTGTTAAGCCTTACGGAATTTTCTTGAAGAAAGTGTAGTTAATACAATTTCCACAATGAACCTGTGGGTAATTGTCCAGTAGATGGACCGTGGATGTGTAGTGACATATTTACTCTTAATTGTAAATAATATCATTTATAATAAATTATGTACGTAAGTACAGTCTACTGCTCAGTTCTCTGTTTCAGTCTGAACCCCCTTAGTATTTACTATATATTGTAGTTACGGTGTTCACTCTTCATAATATACTGTAGACATTTAGACGCAGAATTTTACTGCTGCTACAGTGCTACAATTTTCGTCCTGTAACTTTATTTTACAGCGCTATTCTCCCTGCAAACCTATCTGCGATTTGTTCGATTATGAATGACTACTGATTCTAAAATCAGGTCTACAATGTCAACTGCTGAAAATTGATGGTTAACATATTGAGCTAATAAAGCTCCTAGTAAAAAATAATATAAAATGGGGGCCCCACAAAATATTTTGCCCAGGTGCCTCCACAAACCTTGATACGGCCCTGAAAACATCCCTCCTTCACGGACACTTGGCAACCAATCATAACGAGTATAAAGACAAGCCAGTTGAACTTTTCAGTTGCAAAGCGGAAAATTTAGGTAAAAGTTCAGATGTAATACAGAACTTTACACAATCAACAAAGGTGGCACTGCAAACATCGTATGAGTTAGCGTTGTTAGTTGCCAAAAATAAGTCACCCTACACCGCGGTTGAATCTCTTATCATTTCTGGCGCTTTGATTATAGCAGATAAAATGTTACACAAAAATTCCGCCAATGTAATAAAAACAATTCCGAATTCTGATACAAGTGTAGGGCGTAGAATTCATGACATGGCAGAAGATGTTGAATAGTAGAAAGCATTAAAATGGACAAAACATTTGCGATTCAAATCGATGAATCGGTGGGTGTCTCCGATGATGCCGAGCTACTTATATATGTTCGGTATTTTGACGTTAAGAAATGTGCTATTAGTGATGATGTTTGCACGAGTGTGTCCAGGAATGGAATGATAATATGGCAACAATGGCGAAGGTTGGCGAGCAGTGTAGAACACGTGATGCTAAGAGAGAGGGAGACGAAACGAAAATTGGTATCTGCGCAACGGCAAAGATATGTGTGTTGCACTCTACTAGAACATACAAAGGGAGAGGATATTTTTAAAATCTTAATAATTTCATAACATTAGAATTAAATTTGTCGTGGGACTGGTGTGTAACTTTGTCCACAGATGGTGCTGCTTCACTGACAGGTCAGAAAACAGGTCTTGTTGTTCGTATGCGCCAAATGAACCCTCAAATACGTAATTTGGGAACATTGCATTATACACAGAGAAAATTTGGTCGCGAAAAAAAATAACTCTTAATTTACACGAAACGCTGAACATTGCTGTAAAAGTAGTCAACTTAACCAAGTCGCGTGCATTGAACTCCCGTATTTTCAAAAACATGTGCGAGGAGATGGGATCCGCACACACTCAACTGCTTATGCACACCGAGGTGCGGTGGTTATCGCAAGGACGCGTATCGACTCGCCTTTTTGAACTGAAAAATGAGTTAAAATGTTTCCTTTCAAAATTAAAATCCGATCTGGTGACGTATTTTGACAATAAACAGTGGCTTTGCCAACTAGCTTACTTGACGGATATATTCAACAGATTTAACGATCTCAATCTTCAACCCCAAGGCTTCGACAAAAATATTTTTAAAGCCCGTGAGAAAGTGAAGGGATTTTATAAGAAAGTATCAGTTTGGTTTGATTGCGTTAATGAAAGAAATACTGCAGTTTTTCCAACTGTGTTGGAATATTGTGGACAAAATGATGTTAGTATTGCTGGTGAACTTCTGGCAATAATCAAATTCCACCTAGAAAATCTCAGGTTACAGTTTTTGAAATTCTTTCCAGAAACTGAGAAAGACGATAACACACAAGATTGGATTACAAATCCGTTTTCCACCACCGCCATCAATTCCTCTGATCTTCCTGTAAAATTAAAAGAAAGTCTGCTGGAATTGTCCACTGATAGATCACTTGAAATAAAATTCGAAAACGTGTCTACTTGCGAGTGCTGGTGTTAAGCACGCAAAGAGTAAATTGAACTTAGTGACATTGCCATCACACGCCTTCTTCCCTTCCCCTCCACTTATTTGTGTGAGTAGGGTTTTTCTGCATTGACAGCCATCAAAACGAAACACAGAAATCGCCTGAATCCAGAATCACCACTGATAGCTACTCGCACTAACGAAGATTCAGCCACGAATCGAGGAGTTGGTGTGCAGAAAACAAGCTCAGCCATCTCATTAACAAGTAACAAATATTAAAGTTCATAATATATTTTTGCTATACCTGTAATTTTCCTCTATTTATTTTATAATTCTCCTTTTTATAGTAAAACTGTATTATTTAATAGGTAATGATTTGCATAATTTATTTTAGATGTAGTTATGTATAATCTGAATTAAGGAAAATTCGGGGAAAGGGGGGGTACACGCTTGAGTGGAAAAGTTTATTTAGGGGTAGTACGCGGAGGAAAAAGGTTGAATACCACTGGGTTAATATATTTATCGTCCTTCGACAGAAATTCATACGTATAAAATGTAATAATAATAATAATAATTACACACAAATATATAATTATCCTCTTTTATTTTAAATTGGAATTATACAAGTATCGGTATCGGTATCGGTGGGTATCGGTAAGAGTATCGGCATCCGTATCGGTTCACAGTGGTATCGGCTCAGCCCTAGTTGTAAGCATATAGTTTTTGCTTTGAGTTGATGTTTTAAGTTCACTTTGTGCACAGTAATGCTAATCGGGACTGGACCTACAGTTTAAAGTAGAATCCGAACCACTATGTGCCTCCACCGGGTATCGAACCCGGGACACGTTGATTACAAGGCGACGACGCTACCACTGCGCCATCGGGGAGGCCATAAGCACATAGTGTACAAGATCTCATTTGTGACGTCATGTAGACAAAATATACATGTGACGAAGGTAAGGTCTGCCATTGGCTATGCTTCTGAGCTGGGTGAGCGAGCAGTTTGGCTTGGCAGAGCCTTACCGACTGGGAGTGACCAAGGACATTCTGGACTCAGGCTGAGTAGACTGTATTTCCGTGTATTGCCCTTTTTGGGCCTGAATGGCCGGGTGTAATTTGCCTAATATACGTATATATTTATTTAGACCCCTGAGAAATTCTAAATTCTGATTTCTAAGGGCACATTGCGCCGAGTCATGTTGGCTATGGGGGTTTTGGGCTGGTGTGCAGTGGACTCAATTTAGCCTTTACGTATTGACGATTTAATTGGATGGACGGTTATAATTTAATGGGGAGATTATACAGGGTGTCATTTTAATGGCGCCCACGGACCATGGAAACGTATAGAGGACATAAAAAAAAAAAACTTTTCTCAGTAACATTTTTCTCGTTGGAGCGTCGTTTCGGCGCTACAGTCGTTCAAAAAAGCCCGTTTTGCCGCCTGAATACTGGCAACCACACACAACATTTGATAGCATTTGTGACCTCATATCCCGTCGTGAAGCGATGCGTTCCAGGTTTGCCAGGAACACACATATTCTGTGAAAAATTACATAGCTACAATCAGCCACATTATGTACCGTAAAACAAAACGAGAAAACACGATCTGTAACCTAACAGGAAGTAAACAAACGATACGAAAAATGGTAGAAAGAAAATAGAATTCAAGTGGAAGTGGTCATATCAAATTTTGTCTCAGCTTACATGTCAAATATTTGCAAATCTAGTAACTAAGTTGGCATCTACAATTTAGTCTATCCACTTCGTCCTTCTGATACTAGTTGTCTGTGACACACTGAATAGATGACAAAATAGAAATAAAAGAACTCAAAATTCCAAAGGTTAATTGATTGATTGATTTTGTTTATTTTACTTCGCGTTTTGTGCCTCTTGGCCAATTTGCGAAGATGGGGATGAGTGATGAAATGATGAAATTGATGAATGGACATTCACAAACAACCAAGCCCGAGCGGGATTCGAACCCGGGACCCTTGGTGTCGCAGCGCGATGTACTAACCACTCGACCACAGGGTCCGGCAAAATTCCAAAGGTAAGCAACACATATTATAATGTATATTCAGAACATTATGAGGCAAGAGAGAAAAATGGTTGAAAAAAAAAGGGATATAAGTAGTAGTAATACAAGCTCTCCGACGACTATGTTTATGCATGCACCGGATACACATGTAATAGTTTGCAACTGTGAACAGGGCAGTATATTCCTTACTGATTCATCATTACATTGTTACTGTGGTTGTATGTGTTTTAGCCGTCATGTAACTACGTGATCCTCGGATACTTCCGTTATATGCAGAAAAGTATCACAAGGCATCTGGACACAAACATGTAGATATCAACCTTGCAACGAGATTTGCGAATATTTGACATGTAGCTGAGCGTAAACAGCCACATATAAGCTGTAAGTCCAATCAAATGTATTGTTGTTGATATTTAACATGTAGGCTGAGACAAAATCCGATAGTGACACTTCATTTTGAATACGTTTTTTACCATTTCTCATATTGTTGTTTCTCTTCCCCCTTCCCCTGAGATGACTCCTGATATTCTGGCTGGTAGGGTATGATGTTCGGTCTTCTGGACGCGTTTCTCGCTTCATCTTACAGCTAATAATGTGGTTGGTAGTTTGTCATTTTTCACAAAATTTGTGTGTTCCTTGCAACCCTGCCGTGCGCTGTTTCGCCGCAGGAAATGACGTCATAGATACGATCAAATGTTGTGTTGGGTTGCTAGCATCCAGGCGGTAAAACGTTCTTTTTTGAACGACTGTAGCGTCGAATCGACGCACCAACGAGAAAAGTGTTACTAAGTAAAGTTGTTTGTTTCGATGTCCTCTATACGAATCTGTGGTCCGTGGGCGCCATTATATTAAATATTATGATGATTTGTTAATAACTATTGTTTGACTGAATATTAAGTTTTACATTGAATGGGTTAATTGTCTACTGAAAGATATACAAACAAAATTACCTTCCTCTATGCAGATAAGATAATCCTCGTCTCAGTTCTTAATATAATCATAAAGGGGAAACAAGAGACGAAGAGGATTATAGTGTGGAGATCTTCAACCGGTAATGGGATGACGTGAGGTCAGCACGTCGAACCCTCATTCGTTATAGGAGATATCCGTGACCAGGTTACGCTACTCACTCGTGGCTCCCCAATTTCCCCACGATGGTGGGATGCCACCGGTCCTATACAAAGGCTGAGAACCCAGAGACTGAATCCAGGAGGACTCGAAGCCATTCCGTCCCGCAGTCGGAGCTCAAAGCACAGCGCCTTAGACGTGCTACAGAGGAGGACAGTTACTGAAATCACCGAAGGAAAAATACAATGGAAACACCCTCATTCAAAACGGCCCTCGAAATCTCGATTATAAAGTGTTTGCATGTGAACCAGCTTAATCATAAATGACTATGATTCTTCTTTTAACGCGACTGAACAATCGAAATTTATGATTAAGCTGGTTCACATGCAAATATTTATTGTGTTTTGGAAGAATTTTTAACTCCCCACAACAAATATTTTAAAATTGTTTTTATGCAATTTAATTTGAATTAAGAAATTTTGCTTGGACTATGTAAAAGAAAATATATATATACAGGGAGTCCATAAAGTCCTGCAAAAAACTAAAACTCTATAACTTGAAAACTATTAAGTTTATTAACAAAATATTTTGTGTGTACTTACAGCAAGGTTCAAAGTTTATTTCCTGCTTGTTAGTTTCATTGCCAAACCTCCAATTGTGCACCATTCACGTCCAAACACTGTTGCAGTCTTTTTGTGAAACCGAGAATTGCGTGCTGACGGTGCTCTCCTGGGATATTCAGAATCACATCTCTTATTTTTTCTTTTAAGTCATCCAGATTCGCTGGTTTCTGTGAATACACCTCGGTCTTTACATGTCCCCACAACCAATAATCGCAAGGTGTCAAGTCTGGTGATCTTGCAGGCCAAGGTGTGGGTCCTCTTCGGCCAATCCATCTCATGTCACAGTCTTCGACTATCAGCTCGTGTACAAATTTTAACTTGTAGGGCCGGGCCTTCGCCTTCTTGCGTACGATCTTGGGTAATGTTGACCTCTCTGCACTGACTGAATCACATCGTCACTCGATCCTGACCTTCCACTGCGTGGCAAATCTGACACACTTCCCGTTGCCTTGAACTTTTCATACCATCTCTTGATGCTTGAATTTGCTGGGGGTGGTTTCCCATATGTTGTCTGGAACTTTCTCCGCACTGAAACACAAGATTTTAACTCTGCAAACCACAGAACACACTGTGCCTTTTCCTGGATGGACGCCATCTTAAGTCACATGATCACGTGATTACCAGTGCAAGCGTCACTGAGCAGTGTGGCCAGAACAAAACTTGAAACTTCCACCCTTGTCACCCAAAATAATGTGTCTTGTTAAACGCAACAGCTAAGAAGTTATAGAGTTTTAGTTTTTTGCAGGACTTTATGGACTCCCTGTATATAGATATATGGTATATGTGTAAGGGTCTCACTGTTGTGATTTTCCCCGAGGAGGAGGAAATATATGGAGGAAGAAAGGTAAAGTTCCGGACAACGTTAAAGAAACAGAATTCCCCTCATAATATTAACGAGATGTTTGGTCAGCACGTGTCTAGGTGTCCTTACAAGACAACATCGAAAGAATATGTAGTGGCCAGATGCCTCATTAATATTTTGATCAAGATAAGGTTGAAGTTTCTTTAAATTTGTCCGGAAGTATATAAACGATGAAAACAGCTAGGAGAAAATTATGCAATTTTTTCAGAAGACATGACAATGCGATTTTTCTTCTGTTCACGGGGGCGGAGACCACCTTGACCCTTCCTGTGACAATCTTAACCCAGGCTTACCCGAAAGAGAGGGGGAAGCTACCAGACCTACCACCTCTTGTTTTAGGATTTCTCAACTGTGAATATTTTAAAAAAAAAACAACTGAAAATAAATTACAGCGTTCCCTTAGGTGTCTCCAATCCTTCTGTATTGCTTTTGTTCATAAAATCGTAAAAGTGACGTACATAGAATGTGTGTTCCAACATGACACTCATTAAAACAAGGAGATGCATTATCTCCATTGCTCTTTAATTTTGCCTTAGAATATGCTGTTAGGAACGTAAAAGAAACTAACGAAGGACTAAAATTAAATGGTATGACTCAGCTGTTAGCATATGCAGATGATGTAGACTTATTAGGGGATTAAATACAATTAAGAATAATGCTAAAATATTTTTCAAAACTGCTAAAGAGATAGGTTTGGAAGTTAACAAAGAGAAAACTAAATATATGCTTACAGGCCGAAACCAAGTGTTAGGTAATAATCAAAATCTAATTATTGATAACAACTCGTTTGAACCAGTTTCCAAATTCAAATACTTAGGAGTATTTTAGAACAAGTGAAAATTATATTAAAGAGGAAATAAAAAGTAGGCTTAATTCAGGAAATGCATGTTTACTTCTCTCTTCATAAACTTTTGTCTTCTCGTTTAATATCTAAGAAACTAAAAGTTAAAATATACAAAACAGTAATGTTTCCTGTAGTATTATATGGGTGTGAAACTTGGTCCCTTACATTGAAAGAGGAACATAAATTGAGAGTATTTGAAAATAAGGTCCTTAGGAAAATATTTGTACCTAAAAGGGATGAGGAGACAGGTGAGTGGAGAAGGTTACATAATTTAGAACTACATCATTTGCATTCATGTCCAAATATTATTAGAATAATTAAATCAAGAAGACTTAAGTGGGCAGGCCATCTGGCACGAATGGGAGAGGATAGAGGAGTTTACAGGATTCTTGTTGGGAAACCTGATGGTAAGAGACCTGTAGGAAGGCCAAGACGAAGATGGAGGGACAATGTTGAGATGGACCTAAAGGAAATCAGTAGGGATGGCAAAGAGTATATAGATCTTGCTCAAGATAGGAACAGATGGAAGGTCTGTGTTGCTGCAGCCATGAACCTTCGGGTTTAAGAAGGCTAGAGAGTTAGTTAACATGACACTCATGCCTGTAATAGTGTTGGTTGGCAATGATTATAATTTTTGTAATTATTATAATTACTATATAACTGCAAATATGTAAACAAATAAGAATTTGTGCAACACTAATTGTTTAGGTTTAGTGAATGATAAAATATGTGTTCAATTCTCATTAACTGGTTTTTATTTTTTATTGATGATGGTAATTTTTATATTTATGATATATCTGCATCTATATAAACAACAAAGGAAGTAACAAAATGGTGTCTTGAATTTTAGTGATAAAAAAATTTGTGGGCCTCACAGACCAATCCTCAGATAAATAAATTTAAGTAAGGGATAACATTCGCCCTTGAGATTTTAGACTGTGTAGATTCTAAACCTCAATCATAGAGGGCGCCAAATATTTATTTTCATTTAATAATTGTGCTCATAAAGGTCCTTTTTGTTAGAATTGTACAATAATTACTAGGACTCGGACATTTAGGATTTTATAGACATCATTTTAGATGATTCAGCCCTTTTTAGGATTTTTTCTCTACCCGTATTTTTATTGAAATCAATCGCAAATCTTTGCATTTACATAAGCATCGATACTGCAAACATATTTTCCTTCACATATTACATGTTTACTAAACTTAAAGCATACAAAAAACACAGTTTTTGGAAAATGCAGAAAATAGTAAAAATGTAAAACGTGTCATTGTTAAGCTATTTCTTTTGTAATGCCAACTTTGCTTCGCTTTGTTTTCTCATGCCCTTTCCTTTCTCTCATTTCCATTTCCTGTTTTGTGTGTGTGAGAGAGATTGGGGGGGGGGAGAATACGTTTTCATATTGCCGTACAGTTAACAATGTGTTCACTCTGATTAAACAAAACAAGGTGTCAGTACTTTATCTTTTTTACATTTATTTAGCTGAAAATTTCAATTTAGCCCTTTTAAGATCTTAACTACTTTTAGCCGTTTTTAGGACCTATAGGTTTCATGTATTTCATTAAGAAATGGCTAGAACGAAAATATATGTTACAATAGTGACGTTACCAAGTAAGGAATAAAATAGGTTAAAACCTGAGAATCTGGGTCTACAGTTTACTTTTCTTGGTAGACAAGGCTTAGCATAAAGAGGCCATAGTGCGGTGCAAAAAAGCGAAAAGTAGGGGGATAATACCTCCCATGCTCCCTCGGCTCCGGTACCCCTTTCTACACCCTCGATTTCAGGCACATTTCAAATATTTTCGTGAAAATATTTAGTTCCTCATAACAAACAATGTTTGCAAATAGCGCGGAAGTTAATTTTTTAGATCTACGTGCTACGAAACTTACGTTTTCTATAAAATTAAAATTCCTTGCATAACGTCAAAAATGTTTTTCAGAACTTCTATGATGGCGGATGATTGATTCATGTCACAGGCGCACGTCTGATTTGCTTCTCTTTCTTCTTATGATTGACTTATGCAATAGGAACATTTGCGATTGCGATATGTTATTTGTGTGATATATTGGCGGATTGGACATTTCAGACATTGGATTTCATTTATGCGACTTCAGGAATTGGAATTAATTATTTCTTTTTGGTAACTGCAGACCGTAAAGGGGAGGGTTGATTTTTCTAAATGAATTGTGGGATGGGATAACTTGCGACTTCTTATTTTTATGATGGGAAGGAAGTGGAGGGTGGTATTCGGTGGAAAAGGACGACAAGCACTTTCAACATAGGAGTTACTTCATTTTTGAACTTACAAATTTAACTTCGACCCGCAATTCAGTGCCTGGCCTTGGTAAAAAGAGGTAAGTTACCTTCTTAGGTTTAATTTTAGCCTTCATTTTTGGTATCTTCAAGTGTCAGTGCGGAAAACTGTGAGAAATAGTGTTGGGGGCAGGTGACTCCGGCCAATTTCTAACATGCCTTTAAAAGGGACTCTATAGATAAAGGCGGGGCCGCGGTAGCGGTAGGGGGCGGTAAGTGAATTACATCAGGGGCAGAGCCCGGAATCTGTGGGAAATTTGGACTCAACAATTTCCAACGACAAAATCTCAACTTTAAACGGCTGTACAGTCGTAAATACTTCCTTCCGCGCTCCATTTTTTTATTTACAATTAGGATCACATAATCTTCATAATGGAGAAAAAAAAAAAAGTAAAATTCAAGGGTGTAGAATAGGGTACCCGACCCGCTCCCCATAATCGCCGTCACTGGTCTGAGCGTATATAAAGAATTCAAAGTTCCCCACATTTGTGAAATTTCATTTTTTGTGTGGAAACGTAGACAATAGAAAGGAAAACATAACAACTTTTAATACTTTTTTCCGCCTGAAAACGTTCAAAGAATAAAAAACAAAACAAACGTGCTATTTCATGCTATCCGATCACAAACGCAAGAACCAAAATCCTGAACAGAATCGCAACTTGAAATACTCCAGTTTAATTTCACGTACGAACGCATCCACGGTCTACGTAACGAAAACGTCACAAGCCGTCGACTGCTAAACTCACATCACGAACAATACATGATTCCAGGCGAAGCTTGACGTGCAACAAAGAAGTGAAAGTAATTGTTGTGTTTAAGATTGCAATCAATGTCATTGTCGACGTTATTGCGGGTTGGGTTACATGAATGCCATAGCCACGCTTTGTGGACCGTCTTCATAGGATTACAAGATATTAACCAGTTCTTATTGTTACAAATTGTTTGTTGTTCGTTGATGAAGTGAAGTCAAAGTAAACAATAGCGTATTGAATGATCCTTTATCAAATTTTCCCTGAAATTATGGCCACTAGATGCCACTTTCTTCAATGATATTTTTACTCCATCCGTGTAAGGATTTTTCTACCCTGTTGTGTCTCAAAGTCGTTTAGGAACACCATATTTTCCCGTTCTACCAAGCCGTGGACTACAGGATGCAATTTACATCTGTTTCCAGTCACTTGCTGCGCGAGATTGGCATAATCTTACTGGTGGTGGACACATGAATCTATACATATACACCTATCCCCCTTTTGTGGACTGTCACTGAGATTACAACCAAATTGACTAGTTGTTCGTAGATTAAGAAGAGAGGGTAAAGTAAATAACGATGCATTGAATGAGCTTACCATGGAGTTTAATATAACTTTCAAGGAGCTATATTTTCGGAGGGGCGATAAATTGCCTCCTGGGATAAGTTTAGGTGGTCTGCCCGTTCGCAATTCATTTCTGCAACCTTGTGTTCTGACATCAGAGGAATGCCTACGAGGTTAGGTTAGGTTCCATTAGCATAAATACAATTAAAAATTATTATTTAGGCTAAGAGAACTAAACCTAGCTAGCCTAGCCTAACAATGTAGGCATTTAGCCTAAAATTAAAAAGCCTTCTCCCGTGACGTCAGTACACAAGGTTGCTAAAGTGTTGTGCGATAAGTGAGACCCAATTTTAGGTACCGGTGCTGCTATTATCATATCCTGCGTAGGTCGCGCACGCTCTCTTGTTCCGGGTGTGTGAACGTCGCTATTTATCCGTGGTTGTTTTGTCAACACCCTTTATGTCTAGCTGAGTTTCTGACCTTCCTCTTAGCCTCCTCGATTGCGTACTGATAAAGTTATCAAGGGGTACCGGGTTCGATACCCGGGTGCAGGCACGAATTGTTCGAATCCCATTTTAAACTGTAGGCCCAGTCCCGATTAGCCTTCCTGTGCATATAAGGCGAGGAGGGACAATTACGCACTAGTTTTGCATTTATTTTAATATCGTCGGATTGGGCACTGCTATTTAAAAAATGGTTTAGTATGCAAGAGAGTATGAATTTCTCTCCATGTTGCAAGTGGAAACTGTTTTTCAAGTTGATTAGTAAGCTAGACACGATGTTTGAAAAATATGATTAATAAGTATTTACAGAATCCCATGTATTCCTTATGGGAAATTAACTTCAACTTCAAATTACGGCTAATCAAATGGGAGTTTAGACTTTTCCTTCTACTATGACATAGTTCAACGTGTCCTTTTCCGTCCATGTACTTTTCTACGTCATTGGATGTTTGATGTTCCCGTGAGAAAGAATAAAAACATGGTACCATAAGCGTAATGCATTTCTCCTTCACTCCTACGACCATCCTGGCAGTGTTGCCAAACCTGATGTGCATAAAAGAGCTACATTTCACCATTAATAGAGCTAAAGATGACTTTCAAAGAGCTAGATTAACGAAGGCTGCACAAAGTGCCTCCTAGGGTAATTTTAGGTGTCAGAGGGGGGTGGGGGCGCTGCTATTATCGTTAGCTTTAAAGTTATGGCAATTTATTCTTAATTTTCACCGCCTAGATTTGGTGGCATCACCCATCTCAATAATCCAATGATGTTCATATGAAATCGAAAATAAAGGATTCCCGGATAATAATATTGTCATCTTCACCTTAGCCACAGCGCTATATATAAAAATACCTGGGGAGGAAAGAGGGGGTGGGTGACGCAGGCTATATATGAATATCACGTCACGTGCAAAATGTCCACTCATGGCAAAGGTTGGTCCTTATGGGCCGAGCCAGTAGTTGCATCATGGTGGGGCAGAGGGCGGGTGCCACAGTTCACAGTCAAAAGAGTTCACGAAAGAGCCAGATCTGGCTCCAAAAGAGCGAAGTTGGCAACAGTGATCGGCAGCTGCTCCAGTGAGAAAGACCTAGGGGAAATTGTCCCTCATCGCCGACGATTTTGTTTACATCTTCGAGCCACTAGGGGGGGGGGGGTCTTTGATGACCCCCTGGTTCGTGCCGGACTAACTGCGTACCTAGTTTTTACTGAAATTCCGGTTTTGTTCCTTGCCCGTCTAACGAAAAGTGAATTTTGTGTTTATTTGTGCACTTGTGATTTCTGTTAAATTGGTGATCTTTGTGCAATAACTAAACGATTGGTGTAATGCGATGAACAGCAAGGAAGAAGAGCGGAGAAAGCAGTTATTCCTGGATCAATGGTACCTTGTAATCAAGGGGTCCCGGGTTCGACATCCGCTGGAGGCACATAGTGGTTCGGATACCACTTTAAACTGTAGGTCCAGTCCCGATTAGCCTTTCTGTGGTTAAAACGAGGTTAAAAACAAAAACTCATTCCTCCAATTTTATGACCGTACATGTAACATTGAAATTTTCATTTTGTAGAATATTACTGATTTTGAAAATAAGTTTCTTTAAAATATTTTTGTCGTATAAAATCGAAAATAAAGTTTTCTAGGATATCAATATTATATCATCTTTACATCAGCCATGTCCCTAGAAAAATGGCTGGGGAAGCAGGAAGGGGGCCGACAGAACCAATATAAACCTCCATGTATCACACGTGAAATGCATATTTAGGGCAAAAGTTCATTGAATTATCAATTCCATTTTGGTCTACGGGGGGTCGGGCCTACTAATGGTGCCATAGATGCGACCCCTCCCCGAGTTCACGGCTTAATTTTTAATCATTTCATTTGTATCAACATTTTTTTAAAACCAGTAATATGATTCTTTGTTAAGTTTACAGCTCTGAACGAACAGTGAGATATCTTGAATAACATATTGTGGATACTTATTTCTTCACAGTATAATACTAAAAGGGCTAGATTTGAATATAAATATAGCCTTGTTGAGTTAAAAGGCACCTTGGAGCATTGTGGTTAAAGCATGTTGAAAGTTTAGGAGCCAAAAGAGTATGCAAAAGCACCAGATCTGGCTTCAAACGAGCTAAATTGGCATCAGTGATCAGTCTACAGTTGTCAAACAGCCTTCACCTAACACTTATCTAGAAACTAAAAATAAACACGATTCAATGGTGCTGTAGCATTCGTAACGTGCAAGTTAAGTCAAGGACAAGGTTATTTATGAGGAACATGGTCAATCTCAATAGTATCGGTATCATCAATGTCGATAATGTAAATATCGATGTTGGTTGTCGATATTTCAAAATATATCAACTCGAAATCGATGTATTGCACAGATAGATGGCGCTCGTACACAAAGTTTTCAGATATACTCTTGCCAAGGTTCACGTGCGATTTTTGTATATTGTAAAATTGCAATTAATAGCAAATAATTCGTGCAAAATAAAATTTAACGATAAAGACATCTTAAATCCACAGCTGTGAGAGTAGCAACTTGCGTTTATTTTTTGTATGAAGTTTATTGAAAGAGTTTGCGAGTATGTGAATGGGGGGAAAAATAATACTACTCCACAAGAGTGAAGGCTTCGTTTACCGACGAGAGAGTTATTGGGGCCACGGAAGGCGAAGCGCCAAGACATCGGCGAGGACTTTGAATGCAACGGGATTACAAATGCGTACGAAAGGAGGCGTGAAAGTGCGGGTTGGAGGAATGTGAAAGTGGTGGCCTCTATTGTTGAGATCGACTCCCTCTCGAGACCATCATCAACAATGCACCGTGGAAAAAAAAAAACATAAGAGAAAAGAAGTGTCGGCTTAACGCAACGACAGTTAGCAGATATTAACAGTCTTTGATTTAACCGTGACACCGCGATAATTTCTATTTTGGTTAGGCTCGCTTTAGACGAAAGCATTTTCCTTAACATTTATGCCATGACGAAAATGCCACGGTGTAAAGTGAAAAATCTTATGTCATTTCAGATGCCATGGCATATTTCATGCCATTTCTCAAGGATGGAATCGGTCCTATCCGTAGAATAACCAATCAGAAGCGACCTCTAGGTCACGAGTTCAGTTGTAATGGCGGCAATGTATCACTTCACGTTTTTATAAGCCGATAACTATTCAACCGAGAGGAATAACGTTTCATATAAAACTTTTTAAGGTACAAAGCAATGGCGTTGCTTAAATACCTTATACATTACCATAGGCGTAGCTAGAACTTTATATTTGGGTGTGCACAAAGGAAAAAAATGAGGTCTTGTACCTTTTTAATAGCAAATTTTGCAACACAATCACTTGGCTCTTATACTGCTCTGATGTTTGTAAAGAAATATAAATTCACTAAATGACAGTGTTGAAAATTTCTGAATATATGTAGTAGAAAAAATCAAATTGCATAGAATTACACACACACAAAATGTTCATAAATGTTACAAACAAATACATCAAAATACACGTCATCTATAACAAGAGACGTCTGTCAAAAGGTACAATGTTCTTAAACTCATCAATAACTTCATTTACATCAATAGACTAAGCTTTTTCCTGTTCCACAAATAGCAACAGCAGGGCTTCCAATCTATCCTGCTTCTGAGTTGCTCTTAATTTAGTTTTAACTTGGGTAAGCTTGGAGAAAGCTCTCTGACACGTGCAGCTTGTGACTGGTATAGAAGAGAAGCGCTGTAGTACAGAGTAGAATGCAGTAAATATCTTTTTTCTCCAATGACATCAAAATATCGAAAAACTACAGACATTCGTTTCATCAGCGATAATGCACACGTTTGTACCAAGTAATGACATTTTCAACTTCTTCCAAACTGTCGCTTATTTTCTCTCTTATTGAAATATCTGTCTTTAATTCTCTTTGATAAAGCAGCCCATTAGGGTGTGCACAGGCACACCAGGCACACCCCGTACGCAATGGCAGTGGCAGTGCCAATTGCCAAGGACGACGTGACTTCCGGTCGGACGTAAGTTTGTATACCCAAATATACTGAAGACAAATGAGGCACAGGCGAAGAAAAACGCACAACCACTGATCGGTCGCACGGCAGCTGCTTTACTGGACGCGACGAACGTCTCGACGCTACTGTCAACTCAACCTCTTTCACAGCGAGTGCGGCTCTGCTCGTCTTACCTACCTGCGAGACTTACTATAGCCGTTACGCGCACTTATTCACGCATGAGGGTTGACCTTAGCTTTATGTAAGACGCAATTCATCTGCGTAATATATATATGTATGTTCATATAACTATAACTTTGTGTTATTTCACTCTCCACTATAGATGGCCTTTCAGTATCACACACACAGAGAGCTGCAAATTATGGTAATCGTAGCCTGCCTCAATCTTCCAAATACCTTATGTTCTAATTTCACCTCGGCTAAAACTCAGACGGCTAAATGGGATACTCTGACCCCTCTCAGGTACGGGCTTGGTGAATAAAGCATTGAGAACTTTAAGGGTGTTGTTGGTGAATCATAAAATAAATGAACGACTCTTCTCAAATTTTAAGATGGGCAACTGCATCTTCTGGGAGGTTACTTTGACCTTTCTTTTCATTCATTTTTATCCAGGAGATGGTTTATTTCCAATACATACGAAAGCTTACATTACACTCAAGTTACAATTTACAGTCCATGAATATCCTTAAATTTAAAAGAAATACAGAATCCCCTGTTCGTTAGTATTCGATTCGATGAATCCAGAATTCTAATTTGCTGCATGTCTCCACGGGAAACATCCAAATATGTATATGTGCAGGGAATAGTTACGTGTGTATGTGTGTCGCTAGGAGGAAGTTGTACCAGGGAAGAGAACCCTGTCGTTTTTCAACCGTAGACGAAGCTTACGGCCTACCATTCAGTAGCAGACAATAACTTTCGTACGTGCCCCTTCCTACAGTATTGCGACCAAAATGTGTCACGAGTATCGAAGTTAATACCGGCAGGATTTAAGCAGAATCGAATCTACGGGCTCCACTGAGTACTTGGGATCGAGAAACGTTAATAGGCAGAGCTTGCATCAAGATACACGCCAATGATGACATTTCCATTGAAAAACGAGACATATTGTATTACATGTCTAGTTTTGCTTCCTTGCCCAAATAAGCCTACGTTGAATAAATTTTTGAAGAAGGCCAAAATAAAGTTCGGAGATCTGAATTTCTATAATTTATCCGTAAGAATGAGAATATATGGGTCAACAGTGACAAAGACATGTCCAATAGGCAGGCGTCATTAACCTCAAAGGATTTCGGCCGATCCTAACCTGTCGTCCCATAACGTTATAAATTTCGAAGTATAAATTGTGCTTGGCGAAATACTGGTATCTTTATTCCCAAGTGTCATTAGATGTTTATATCGTAGAGCCGACGCTGATGGAATGCGTGCAAACTAAGCTCCGCATTTACTTATATACTTTTCCAATCGATGCTCACTTGTTAAGCATTACGTAATTTGCACAGCGCGACTTGCGACATTTCCAAAAACTAAAGACTCATCAATGTCTATATTCACAATCTCAATATCAAAGTTTAACTAATTTCCACGTTGCAGCAAATCCAAATAAAATTGTATAAGGGGAACGATTCTCCTCTGATAATAAAGACTAAACTCGAATTATTCCTCGTTGCAACTTGAACCTTATTGAATACATTAAACTTAAAAGAACAGATTCGATATTCCCATTGTTGCTAAACGAAATCTATGTCAATCTAAATCATAAACATTTTCTACCGTGAAAGAACACAGATTTACATATCCAATATTAAAGATTCGGTCAGAGAATTAACATATAGATTATTACATTAGGCTGCGTTTACACTTATTGTTACAATAAAGAAAATATTAGTGGATTATATAAGTCTAGTAATAATCTTTCTATTTATCAAAAATTATGAAATATAAATGATTACAAATACGGAATATTAACAATCAAGTAATAAGAACCAACTAATATAAAATAACCAAGAATAATTAACGGCACATGGATATGAGCCGTGAGGTTCATATCATAGAAGAGAAGCGCTGTAGTACAGAGTAGAATGCAGTAAATATCTTCTTTCTCCAATGACATCAAAATATCGAAAAACTACAGACATTCGTTTCATCAGCGATAATGCACACGTTTGTACCAAGTAATGACATTTTCAACTTCTTCCAAACTATCGCTTATTTTCTCTCTTATTGAAATATCTGTCTTTAATTCTCTTTGATAAAGCAGCCCATTAGGGTGAGCACAGACACACCAGGCACACCCCGTAGCTACGCCTATGTACATTACACGTATGGAAGAAAATGTTTGATGTTTCAATTGTAAACACCGTACACTCACAGCAGATGGTGCAAGTTAAGGTGCCTTTCGTGCTGTATATATTATACATTGCAATCGCAAAAGCCAACCGAAATGTTACATGAAATGCTTCCTTGTAAAGTACTATACTATGGGATTTTTGGAAGCATTTACATAGCATTTATGCTAGCAAAAATGTTAAAGATAAATGCTTCCGTCTAAGTGGCCTTCATTTTATGTCACTTTTCAACCGCTAGGTTAATCTTGACGATGAATGATGAAGTGATGTAAGGTACCTGCACCCAATATGGCCTAGTACCCAACATGGTCCAATTATGGAGTGTATTTTAGACAATATATTTTCTATCAATCATACACAAAATAACTATTTCCTGTGCACTATAAGAATGAACTCAACGCAATGATCATTTCATAGTTTCTTCTATGCATTTATATGCACATAGAGGCTAATCGGGACTGGACTTAGAGTGAGATATGAAAAACGTCTTGATTAGCATTAAGGTGACTACGCCATCTAGGAGGCACAAGAACCATAAAAGCAGTGTGCAAAATAACCCCGGCAAAAGATAATTATCTTTATCACTGACAGGAATGTTTCTATCCCCTCAATGAAAATGGAATTGAAGGCATATAAGATACCATTTCTTAGCTATGCAACAAACGCAATTGAAAAATCATTCCTGTTCATTAATGGTCCAGTCATAAAAGATTTCCAAGCCGGAAAGTATGCAGTGGTAGCGTCGTCTCCTTGTAATCAAGGGTTCCCTGGTTCGATACCCGGTGGAGGGTACATAGTGGTTCGAATCCCACTTTAAACCATGGTTGTTAAAGGTTCAGGAATTTTAAATAAATCCAATTCCGGTCCAGGAGAGAAAATCAGTAAGCGTAAATGGGTTCTGGACCGTAAAGAACCATTTTATCTGTAAAGTATTTCAATTCGGTCCAGGAACCCTTTTTTCCGATCAATTTAAATACGGTACAGGAACCTTTTTTCAATGTAACAATAAGCAACTTGGACCGAATTTAAATTGTGCGAGAAAAAGATTCCGGTCCCATAGCGGAACCCAATAGAACCCATTAGAATTTATGGCTTCCTGGCCCTTTAACAACCCTGCTTTAAACTGTAGGTCCAGTCCCGATTAGCCTTTCTGTGCATAAAGTGGACTTAAAACACCCCACTTAAGTTTTCATGGCATACTGCTGATATTTTACAAGTGTGATAGTGTTCAGAAGAAACTTGTAGGTATGTTAGATGGACGTGAAGTTTGAACTTGGCAATAGACATTTGATCAAGTTTTCAGTGTTGCTAGTTCAATAGTTCAAATGTAAATATACTAAGTGTTTTAAATTACGTGTGAATGTTATCGTAAGATTTAATGACCCCAGTTAGAACCAATTTTGTAGGTACTTTTCAGTTTATTGACTGGTTACATACGTATATACAAATTTGCATATTCAAAGAAACCTACATTCCAAAACGAAATTACAAGTACGCCACTCAGTGGGCACCCCCCCCCCCCCGAGAAAAGCTTACATCGCACAGTGCATAAAAGGAAATATAAGAATGCAATAAGGAGGTGAGAAATGTACAAAATTAAAACCCAAATTTACTGGTTCTATCGTAAGAGAAAGCGACTACTAATGTGTTTAGCAAAGTCTTCACCGCATAAAGGATGGTTTTTTACCAACATCCGAGCCTTGAAGTAACCCAGTGCAATGAAAAACCACAAGCTATCCAAGTTGGCAGAAATTCTCATGTTACTCTTGAAACAAATTCCAGGTTCGGCAATAACCATATCAGATTTCCAGCATGTAACAACCTTATGTTTGCTAGCACATTTGGAAATTTCTCTACACGTCCTTGTCCTAGTGTTAAAAGTAAATTGCAGCATATTTACCTTCTGCAACTGTTCGCAATATGGTGTCAGATGAACACATACCTGAAAGAGAAGAGAATAAACATGTATTAGGCTGTCAGCATTGGTGAAACATTTCAGACGAACATCTAAGTGAAAATATAGGGGGAAGCAGGTCCGTCGACACCGCATCGAAATAGCCATCGTTCATTTCAAGTTACAAAAAAGCGTAAAGTTTGTATTTTTTCTTGGTAATAACATAAATCAAATTCTGTTAATTATTGGATCAGAATAACGAAAGTAAAAACTATGTTAGACCGAAAAGAATTGTGTATAATACAGAAACTAGATCATGTTTTCATATTTAGTCATTTTATTCAAAGAATAATTCGATCCACAGTTCTAAAAATTCCAAAAAAATTCTAACTTTTGTGTGTAAAAGTTTGTAATGAAATAGAACAACTGTGCAATTTAGTAAACTAACTTTATGAAATGTTAAAAAAATTAAAACATTTGTGGATTGAGTGGAAGAGTCAAGAATAAAAATAAATATAATAATAATAATAAATTTGGAATAAACTTGGTCTATTTCTTTAGTTTATAATAGTTATTATTTATAATAACAATCATAACCATGACAATAAAATAATAATAGTAATTATTATTGTCATTATTTCCACTATTCAAGTTTTATCAATGGTAGGCTCGTTAGCTAGACTCGCACGGTTATATGGAGGTGTTCCGAAAATAACCGGACTTACATTTTTTTCTCTGAAGATAAAACTGAAGTTATCTTTAGAAAACTTTTATCTCTAAAGATAATATTGACTTCACCTTTTTAAGGTTTAGTCTGTGAAGATTAGACTGACATAAGCTTACTGAAGGAAAACATGAGAGTAACAGTGCCTCTTGAAAGCCTGGAAGATCTTTAATTACATTTTGCCATGAAAATTGCTGCTGAAAAGTTACCCACAATCCAAGTAGGGTCTAATATGTTACATTATCTTCGTTAACTAACATAAGTGACTTATCGATATTCCTTTAACTCGTTTAATATAGCGACTGCAACTTTAAAAAGGGCCAAGCATGAGCGTCGACAGAAAATTTTTCAAGAGGGGGAGGGAGGATCAGGCTATTGAGACATAATAACAGTAATTATTATTATGGTTATGATTACGATTATAAATTACTATTGTAAACCTACAAATGTTAACCAATTTTATTCCAAATTTTTATTTTATTATTATTACATCCTTGGGGAGACATTTCTACTCTGTTCACCAGATCAGTAAACATCCAGCACAAATGTTCTTCAACACAATTTTTACATTTCATACAGTTGTTAACAAAAATGCATAGTTTTTAGCTATATTTTGTTTTTAAGAAAAAAATTAAAAGTTTGGGAGAATGTATTAATAAACTATGTTCCTTGACCTCTCACATCAAACTGTATGTTTTGGAACTTTGAAAGTTGTGGAACCATTTATTCTCTGGGTTAAATGGTAGAATGTGAAAACATAAGCTGGTTTCTCTACTTTACACTGATTTTTTCGGTCTAGCGCAGGTTTTACTTTGATTATTCTGTTATATTATTAACTAACTAAACTATATTTCTGTAATTAACAATGGAAATAATAAGTTACAGTTCTGACTAAACTTCTTGTAACTTCAAGTGAACAATGTTGTTTCTGGGACATTAAAAAATGAAGAAAAGCGTATGGCATTGAAAATCATGTAATATGATTATAGTAATTTTATGAAACTTTTAATTCGTCTTCATTTCTTAATCTTAGTTTCATTCATAGGCGTAGCTACGGAATGTGCCGGGTGTGCCTAGGCACACCCTAATAGGCTGCTTTATAAGAGAGAATTAAAGACAGATATTTCAATAAGAGAGAAAATAAGCGGCAGTTTGTAAGAAGTTGAAAATGCCATTACTTGGTACAAACGTGTGCATTATCGCTGATGAAACGAGTGTCTATAGATTTTCGATATTTTGATGTCATTGGAGAAAGAAGATATTTACTGCATTCTACTCTGTACTGCTGCGCCTTTCTTCTATACCTGTCACAAGCTGCACGTGTGAGAGAGCATTCTCCAAGCTTACCTAAGTTAAAACTAAATTAAGAGCAAATCAAAAGCAGGATAGATTGGAAGCCTTGCTCTTGCTATTTGTGGAACAGGAAAAAGCTTAGTCTATTGATGTAAATGAAGTTATTGATGAGTTTAAGAACATTGTACCGTTTGACATACGTCTCTTGTTATAGATGACGTGTATTTTGATGTATTTGTTTGTAACATTTATGAATATTTTGTGTGTGTGTAATTTCTATGCAATTTGATTTTTTTCTACTACATATATTCAGAAATTTTCAACACTGTCATTTAGTGAATTTATATTCCTTTACAAACATCAGTGCAGTTAAAGAGCCAAGTGATTGTGTTGCAAAATATGCTATTAAAAAGGTACAAGACCTCATTTTTTTTTGTGCACACCCAAATATAAAGTTCTAGCTACGCCTATGGTTTCATTGCTAATTCACAAATATTATACTATAAACCTTTTAGTCTGCGAAAAATGTGCATAGTTAGAGATCGGTTAGTTCATCGAACTATTCAGGCTAACTATTGCCTATTTTTTGGGGAGCATATTTTGTATCTTGGTATAGTTCAAACAAAAATGACGAATCACAAAAGTTGGTAGCTCTAGACACAAATTCGGAACTTCTAGCTTCTCAGGTAGAATATTGTGTACATTAACATCTCGGAAGTTTTATGCAACAAAAAACTTACTTTCATAGCTCGTCGTCTCACTGCCAAAACCTGACTGCTTATAAGAATTTTCGGATATCTGCATGAGTGCCATCTATTGCACAACTCAAAAGTTCTATCATTCACTGACTGCATTTCTAGTATTTTCACGACAATACATAGTATCTACAGTGATAAAAATCCACAGATTGGAAATAAATCCTTTCTAACTTGTCTTATGGATCGCGCAGGTCAGTATCATCCCTTCTCATATCATTTATTTTATTTTGTAATTTTAACAAAACACGATTTTAGATTCGTGCAATGTGCTATTTAAAGAATTTCCGAATGGGTTCTTGCGCACCCCTAAATTTTCTTCCACCGTCTTTTCAGCACCCCTTTTCCAGAGGAAGAAAAGGTTAGAGTAACCAAAAAATAATTTCTGGCAACGAAATATTTGTTTAAACAGGTGACATACAAATAATTATTCAGCCGTATTAAATACTCTTTAGTAATCAGATACATTTTGCTTATACAGGGTGTCCCACTTAAAAATACCCCGGCTCAAAGATTGTCGATGAGGCAAATGACGGCTACGTTGCACCAGTAAAATGGAATAGTCTATTGTAACATGAACCGTGGTAGGTACCCAAGGTCATTAGTGACACACACTACATTTCTTTTCATGATCCTTGGCATGTAACTGTTGATCGGAGACGGGATACTTTTAACTGGGACACCCTGTAGTTACCAAAATATTAGATAAAAAATTACCAAATTTATTAAATACTACTATTATTTTTGTTTACAATTACCAAAAAGCTTAACTAAACATGTTCTATTAATTCAGACATATCAGTTTCATTTACGTTATAACTTATGAAAATCAGGTCTTCAAAATGAGCGTAGAATGTTACGTATTGGAGACCACTATTATTATACTACAGGCAGGCTACTGATACTAATCTGAAAGGGAAGCCACATTTACTTCTGAGTTGTTCTTGTGGGTCAAAGCAAACAAGCAAACAGTCATTAGTTTCATTGGCATATTTTCATAATTGATTGACTTGCTCTATTGTACTTCGCTTCTTGTGCCACTTTTGGCTAATTTGCGAAGATGGGGATGAATGATGATAATATGATTAAATTGATGAATGGACACTCACAAAGATCCAGGCCAGGATTCGAACCCGGGACCCCTAGCGTCGTAGCGCGATGTGCTAACCACTGTGCCACGGGACCGGCGCATATTTTCGTAAAACAAAACTACTAAAAGTTTATTGATATATGATGAAGTAGCTAAAGCAAACATGCATGTTTAATATTTCCTATATTTTCAACACAGATGGCTGCGAAATTCTACCGGTAATATAATTTCAATTCCCATCTAGTAACAATCGCATAAAAACTTCGTTACAGTTCATGTAAATAAGTATGTGTGTGTGTGTGTGTGTGTGTGTACATTTATAATTTCTATTTTTAATACACTCTTTAATATACAGAGCATTCTCTGACATTCGCTACGAGACTCGGCGGCAAGCGGCCCGGCATCAGCTCTTGTCTTTCCCGGTGAACGGGTCCGCGACAGTCGCTTATATTAAACCTCGTAAAAAGTTTAGAGTAACAGGGTCGGTTCTGAATAAAAGTGGAAAGAAAAATGGGGAAATCTAAAAAATAAAGTATACAAAGACAATCCGCACACCATCCGTGAGTTAAAAGAGAGTATTGTACGAAAAATCGGGAGAATTACAGTAGACGAACTTGCACGTGTAAATGCTAATTTCCTTCGGAGATGCCAGGAATGTGTTGCAGCAGAGGGACATCATTTTCAACACCTTCTGTAGTCAAGGTTAGTACACAATATTAAAACTGTAATTTTAATAGCCGACTCTAGCCGACTGTCGCTGACCCGTTCACCGGGAAAGACAAGCGCTTATGCCGGGCCGTTTGCACGAGTTTCGTAGCGAATGTCAGGGAATGCTCTGTACTTCTCTATTGAATATGAACTAACTAGCAGAAAATACAATTAGAGATATTATTAAATATTTTTTTTCCTTTCATTATTATAAATAATTTAAAATGCATGCCTAAACCACAAGACATACAGAATCCAAATCATGAGATTTACCTGTAAATATGCAACAATCGTATGCTAATAGATTAACGTAGAAACAATGTACTCGAAAGATCCTAACATGCCAATTTAAAAAAAACACAAAATATGTAATAGACATATCTTGTAAACAAGACTTATTCTGGCTATCGGGATAAGTCTTGGTACTCACATATATTAACCTATTTAGGATTATGTATGTTTATACTATATACTCATTGTAACACATGTAATAACGTAAATAAAGTGAAAAATAAAATAACCCTGGGAACCGGTAAATTCTGAGCAAACTGACGTCCTGGTTTATATATAAATGCACCAGGGCATAAAGCGCATACCTCCGAAAGTATGCGGGTGGAGGAGGGCATTCTCAGGGTGGCCCCCCCTTTAAAAAAGAAAAAAAAATCAACACAGGATGATTGATCTTGGCGCCGCCACTGATGCTCTGCCAACGATTCAACACGTTAACTGGTACGTGAGTTGTATTCAACTCACTCTAGTTAGCCCGAGGCGTCATGAAGCGTATTTAACTCCTGCGTCTCTTTACCTTGGGAGCCTTTTTGTGCGCTGGATGTTTCAAGTTTTTCCGATAGTGCATTTGCCCTTGAATTGCTGGCCAGCTCCTCGAACGATATGGTATACGCCAGAGTCATGGTGCAAATAACCAGTGGCGTGTCCAGGATTTTCGAAAGGGAGGGGTTTTGCACACTTTCTCTGGTAGTCATCCCTCATTTCGCCATCTTTTCCTACCTTTGACGTTCTTTTTTTTTAGGAATACTACTAGGCCAAAGGGAGGGGTTATAACCCCCACCAACCCCCCCTCCCTTGGGCACGCCACTGGAAATAACAAAAGACTCAATGCTCAGGAAAAAGCAATAACAACGCCCAGAAGAAAAACCCAATAAATATGGTGTGTAAAGTAAAAGTAAAGTGCTCCCCTGTGCTTTACACCACACCATGAAGCCGTATAGGGGGTGTGAAGTTAGGGCTACATACTTTCTTGAACACGACCGAAGCACCACGCCCCTGACTGACTTTACCTCCCAGAGTTTCCTCCAGGTACCCACTTTATACTGGGTGGGCGTCGAAGCCGCTTGAACAAGTGGAAAAATCCCGGTTTTTCGCCCGCCCGGGGTTGAACCTGCGTCTCTCGCGTTATAGTCAGACGCCCTAACAACTTTTTTATTTATTTACTAATTTAATTTATTTATATAAGGAATACCCCTATGCGGTAGTATCCCCCGACAAGCACAAACATCCTCATTGGGGGTAGGGTAGGTACGAACTTGAGGCTTAACTTCTGGGGGGGCAGTCAAAAAAAATTTCATCCCATAAAAATAGTGTCCAGGATTATTTGCTACATGTCTTAGGATGTTAACAAAAGTATCCTTAACTTGGAAATTTTAACAAAACCTCAAATTTTTGGCGGGCAGGCACCCCTTGCCCCCGACAAGTTCCGCCTATGCATGACCTAACCGGGATTCGAACTCCACCCCGCCACGGAGGCCGACTACGACTGAGCTATGTGTGCGTGCCACATATAACACGTGGCGTGCTGGGTAATAATTGATTCTAGCGCAGGGTGAGTTGCACATGACTCACGCACGATAACAATTTCTCAACTAATCATCAAGAATGAAGAAACACATTGCTTTCAACGTTTTTATTGTATTCTCTTAAGAAAACATCGTGGCCCCAGAATTTTTTTTTCTATTGTAGCAGCGAACGCGTTAAGGAATTCGCTACAAAATTGTCCTGCACCAAGATGTCCAGTGAAAACGACCCGGCGAGTGAAAGCGGTGTGATCGCACGTACGGGGCGAAATGGAGACGAACCCGCCACACGTTTGACCTGACCCAAATATCAGAAACCACAGTCTCTGCGGCAGAAGCTGTCTGCACGCGTGCACATACTGAGCATGTCTCGTGTTGTATCGAATGGCGGGAGAACTCGCGTTGAACATTTCGATTCTGGTTACAGCAACACCACCCACACAGCGATGTCCGTTCAACGCACATCTTCACTTCGTTCAATAAAAACTAAGAGCTGAGCTGTTACCGCCTTAAACCGATACCCAGGGGAGGGGCCATGTCCCCCACCCTCCGAACCATGAAATATTTAAATGTGAACCCATAAGTAGACACGAAAATAACATCCACGATTTTTCAAATTTGTAAAAATTTCAATTTTGCCCTTGCGTAAATGAATGTGTTTGTTCTGTAGAGAGGCAGGCTCCAGGAGTATGCATTCTGCATTATTGGGTGGTTTTAGCTTTATAACCATTGATGCAAGGCCACCAGCAGTGGGGGCGATTAGGTGGGCAGTTGCCCCTACGCTATGGTGCTAAGTCTTGTTTAACAAGACCAGGTGGTTCGGATCCCACTTTAAACTGTAGGTTCAGTCCCGATTAGCCTATCTGTGCATAAAGTGGACTTAACACAGCAATTCAAACTTTTCTACTAAGAGAAAGTAAATTGTCCTGCCCCAATTTTTGGTATCCAATCGGCCCTATTGACTACCAGATGAAAATGGCTCGTTTTTTTTTTTTGTTAACTGACATTTCGATTTATTTTTTGTAATAATAATAATTGCTATTAGGCGCATCCAGAAAGTAAGTTTCCCTGGAGTCGTGCACAAATAGGAAATATTATTTCATTTAATGATTTATTGCCACAGTTACAGCACTTGTCCAGTTACTTGTCAACATAATTCCCGCCGGAATTCAGGCACTTGTCATAGCTTGGGACCAACTTCTGTATACCTGCGTCGTAGAAGTCCGCCGCCTGGGTGCCGAACCACTGTGCGACAGCCGTCTGAACCTCTTCGTCGCTATGAAAATGCTGACCGGACAGGAACTTTCACAGGTGCAAAAACAGGTGGTAATCACTGGGAGCGAGATCTGGGCTGTACGATGGATGATAGAACACCTCCCAACCGAACCTGTCCAGAGGGACTGCAAGTGCGCCTAGCCATATGCGCTCGTCGCCATGCACATTTTGCCGGCCTTCAGTAAATGTCCTGCACCAACGACGCACCATCTGCTTGCTCATGAATGACTTCTGGTCCATACACCTGGCAAAGGTGCGTTCAAGAACTTGATCACCGAACGAACCTCGCTCTCGGCGGGAGATGGAATAAGAGCCACCATGTTTCATCGCTGCCGCGACGCTACTGAGGACTTTCGGGAGGCGGCTTCTAGGACATTCAATAGCCAGGGCATGTGCCTCTCACGCATGCGCAAAACCGGTTTCAATACGCATGGCCTGCCACCTGTGGGCGAGTGGGAAACTTACTTTCTGGATGCGCCTAATATTTTGTAAACGTTTACACACGTCTGATTAAAGTTCACTTTATAAATCAACATAGCTTTCAAAGTTTGTACTGAAAGAGCGTTCTTGTCGCTTGCCCACAAATCATTCACGTACGAAAACACTCGTTCAGTTGGGGCATTACTTCAAGGTGAACAGAGAAGAAACTCCAACATTTATAGAAAATCGGAATGTGGCACATTGTTGACATAGAAATATGAAATATTTTCTACTCAACAATGCCACAATTTATAGTAATAATACAGAAGGTGTATTGTTGCAGTAATCCTGTGCCGATAAGGTATTGTCACAAAAAATGGGAGTCGCATAGCTGCTGTTTTTTGGCTTTCGATACCAGGGTCCGGTACTATTGCACCCACGTAGCTTGCCCACCTCTGAAAGCAACCGTACAACATTCTTAGGATTTATCATAACTAGAAATAACGTGAATACATCTGCTTTCATACTTCGAATTTCACTCCATGTTATCTTATTGCCCCGTATAGCATTCCAAAATTTTACCCATTAATTTGGTTCTTTTGTGTCCTTTTTCTAAACTACTTGGCTATTTTACTGTACAAAAATACGACATTGTCAGATTGATTGATTGATTTGCTTTAATTCACTTCATTCTCTGCCAGTCTTGGCAAATCGCGACGATGAGGATGGAAGGTGAGATGACAAAGAAACAGATGAGCAGGTAGTGAAACAAAGGAAAGAGGAAAATAAGGAAATAGACATTGAAGCAGAGGGAAAAGAAAGAAATAGATGAGCAGGTAGTGAAACAAAGGAAAGAGGAAAGAGGAAACTAAGGAAAGATACAATGAAGCAGAGGGAAAAGAAAGAAAGAGATGAGCAGGTAGTGAAACAAAGGAAGGGACAAACTAAGGAAAGAGACAATGAAGCAGAGGGAAAAGAAAGAAACACATGAGCAGGTAGTGAAACAAAGGAAAGAGGAAAATCAGGAAAGAGACAATGAAGCAGAAGGGAAAGAAAGAAAGAGATGAGCAGGTAGTGAAACAAAGGAAAGAGAAAAATAAGGAAATAGACATTGAAGCAGAGGGAAAAGAAAGAAATAGATGAGCAGGTAGTGAAACAAAGGAAAGAGGAAAGAGGAAACTAAGGAAAGATACAATGAAGCAGAGGGAAAAGAAAGAAAGAAATGAGCAGGTAGTGAAACAAAGGAAAGAGGAAACTAAGGAAAGATACAATGAAGCAGAAGGAAAAGAAAGACAGAGATGAGCAGGTAGTGAAGCAAAGGAAGGGACAAACTAAGGAAAGAGACAATGAAGCAGAGGGAAAAGAAAGAAACACATGAGCAGGTAGTAAAACAAGGGAAAGAGGAAAATCAGGAAAGAGACAATCAAGCAGAAGGGAAAGAAAGGGAAAGAAAGAAAGAGATGAGCAGGTAGTGAAACAAAGGAAAGAGAAAAATAAGGAAAGAGACAGAGCATTAACCTGGCTGCAGGTACGTGCGCCAGAGCCTCGCTAGTCTGCAGAATGCAGTGCAGGTCGTACTAGATGGAAGTGAGGTTGACAATTGGGTGTCAATCTCACTTCCATTTAGATATTGTCAGAGGAATTTTATTTAAGAAGTATGAACTTATATTTTTACATAGAACTAGGATTCTAATTAGCTATAGGCGTGAATCACCGACGTCACAAACAGTTGCATTGTGGTTTCGAGCAGCCATGTTTGAGACCAATTCTTGTAAGCATACGGAATTCAAACGGGCGGGCAGGAGATAGTAACACATCCTGAAGTCACATGCAACACACCTATACATTTACAAGCCAAAATTACCATGCCTTCCCGATGGAGTAATGATAACTTCGTCGCCTTGTAATCAAGTCTTCCCGGGTTCGATACTTTGTGGAGGCACATGGTAGAACGGATCCTAATTTAAAATGTAAAAGCAGTGGACTTAAACATAAAGTGGATTGAAAAAGGAAACACTCACATGTCCTTATATAACTTTTCACCAAATGAAGTTACATGAAATCTGATTTCAGATTTGACATCCTGACGAAATTCTAGCCTATGGTCATGTATTACATGACCCACCTATCATTTTAAATAAAAAGTCGAATTCAGGATGGCGGAACCAAGATGGCGGCCGTCCCCGTGACATACTCCAGTTCCCCTAGGCCTATTTTGTATCGCCCATATCAAATTCCATGAAAATACATCACTGCGGATATTACAAGGGGTGGTAAGAGACTTCTGATACACCCTGTACTTCTGCGTGGGAATTAAGTGATGTCCATTATTTAGAGGTGTCCGTTGCGAGAAGTTGTACTGTATTTTCCACTTGTGCTTTAAATCAGCTCTACCGATAGTGAGCCCCCTTGAAAGATACGGGCCCATGGCGCCATTGTCGCTTGTCGATCCGTGCTTTTACGCTATTGATAAGATTGTATCGGCGAGAGAAAGTGCGTGGCAGGAGAAAGTTGAATCTTGGAATGAACACTTTCAGCTGTTTTGCGAAGAAGACAGCAGAAAGTTGGAAGTGGCATTTCCACTTGCGAGAGAGAAATGATCACCCACCCACACGCTAGCGGAACCGCAAGCCCTGTCGTTCATGTAACAGCGTGGGAACCGCGACACCTGCAGGCTAACGAGGCGCTGGAGGCCATGAGAATGGTCCGTTGCCTCTTGTTCACTATAGAGAGCGCAACTTCAAAATTAGGACGTTGTATTATGAATAGCTTAAAACTGTATATTGGAGACACTGGAAACCAGAGTGTATAGGACTGTAATGCACTTGCATACTTGTAAACAATATTATTCGTGGAAAATATAAATGTACCGTCAGGTATCTCGGTATTGGGTGGGCGAGGGTGTAGAACGCCCTTTAACCCACCCAAATAGAATGGATGAGTAATTTTCAGAATCATTTGTGGAAGAGCAAAAACCACCCGCTTAGAAGGAGAGATAAATAAAGACATAGAACAAAAATGACACAGAAATTAATGGAGAAACTGGGAAATAAGAGAAAAAGATAATGACAGAAACAGAGAAAATGAGAAAGAAAGATACAGATAAAAGAGACAGATAACTAGATAGAGAAAATGAGGAAGGGGAGAGGGAGAAAGAGAGAGAAATTGAGAAACAGAGGGGAATAGAAAGAAATAGATAAGCAGATTGTGAAGTACAAGGGAGAATAAGGAAAAGGTAGTGAAGGAGAGCGAAAAGAAAGAAACAGATGAGCAGGTAGTAGAGCAAAGGAAAGAGGTAGTGAAGCAGAGGGAAAAGAAAGAAGGAGATGAGCAGGTAGTAAAACAAAGGAAAGAGGAAAATAAGGAAATATACATTGAAGCAGAGTGAAAAGAAAGAAAGGGAAAGAGAAGAGCAGGTAGTAAAACAAAGGAAAGAGGAAAATAAGGAAATATACATTGAAGCAGAGGGAAAGGAAAGAAAGAGAAGAGCAGGTAGTAAAACAAAGGAAAGAGGAAAATGAGGAAATATACATTGAAGCAGAAGGAAAAGAATGAAAGAGAAGAGCAGGTAGTAAAACAAAGGAAAGAGGAAAATAAGGAAATATACATTGAAGCAGAGGGAAAAGAAAGAAAGGGAAAGAGAAGAGCAGGTAGTAAAACAAAGGAAAGAGGAAAATAAGGAAATATACATTGAAACAGAGGGAAAAGAAAGAAAGAGAAGAGCAGGTAGTAAAACAAAGGAAAGAGGAAAATGAGGAAATATACATTGAAGCAGAGGGAAAAGAAAGAAAGAGAAGAACAGGTAGTAAAACAAAGGAAAGAGGAAAATAAGGAAATAGAAATTGAAGCAGAAGGAAAAGAAAGAAAGAGAAGAGCAGGTAGTAAAACAAAGGAAAGAGGAAAATAAGGAAATATACATTGAAGCAGAGGGAAAAGAAAGAAAGAGATGAGCAGGTAGTAAAGCAAAGGAAAGAGGAAAATAAGGAAAGAGGTAGTAAAGCAGAGGCAAAGAAAGAAGAAGCATGTGGTGAAACAAACAAAAAATAAAAATAGATAAGCAGGTGTGGAACAGAAGGAAAAAGAAAGAATACGGTATGCAGAAAGTGAAACAAAGGGGAGAAGGAAAAGAGATAAACAGGTAGTGAAAAAGAAAGAGATAAGCAGATACTGAACAAATGAGAAAAGAGGAAAAGAGATAGGAAGGTAGCAAAAATGGGAAAAAAGGAAGAAAGAGACGGAAGGAAAAGAAGAAAAGAGATGAGCAGGTAGCAGTAGTAAAAAGAGGGACAAAGAGTAAGTATTATAATAGTTTTAGCTCTCTCTGATTTTCCTTAATATTCTGACAGCCTCTATATTTCAAAATTTCCTCCACAAACAGACGATCATTCTATTCTCTCCTTGTGAAGGTGCAGGTAGGAATTCCAGTTCGTTTCCACACAAGGTCAGTCAACCTGGTCTCAATTGTCCCGTCTGTAACTTCTATAAAGTAATTTTTTCCTCAAGTGATCGCAATTGTCCTCATTTTTACTTTGATAGCAATTGTCCTAGCGTTGAAATTACAAATATAGACGTGATAATGACTGACCGGGACCTCCGAGATACTTATATACGGGCCTCACACCAGCTTCCGTGATGTCATAGGATTAGTCAAGGATAGTCCATTTACAACATTTAACAAAGTGCATTGTAAGAGTATAATATTTAGTTTTCTGAGTGAATAGTCCTCTCCTATTCGTTCAGAACGTTGCTTTCACCTGAAGAACGTTTCAAATGTTATAGGACATTAGAAAATACGTAAATAATATTGATAAAAGTAAAATCCAATCTTTACCATTCTGGATAATGTACCTTTATTTTTCAAATTACCAGTGGATAAAAGGCTATATAGATAAAATTTCATCCTACATTTGGAACTTACTGTACGTTCGTAAAGATTTATCATCGTTAGTATATAATTGCTATTAAATTGATGTGGAATAAAAACTTTCTGTCCAAGTTATGTATGCAAGATAATTTTGTAAAAGTTTGCGTGCAGATGGTTGAGAAAAGAGCTTGTAAGATAAGAATTTCGTAATAAATAAGTTACTTTGGAAACTCAATTCCCGTGTCTAATTTGAATAAATGTTTAATTTTCTAGACATCTGTTGAATATTTGGATGCACAAGTTCCCGTGGTTTGGTTGTAGGTTACAATTTGTTTTAAATCTTACATGCAAGCAAAGAGATAAAGTGTACAAATATTAATGCAACAGAACTTACTGGCCTAACCTATTCGCAATACCTAGATGCTAAGCACACTAACCTTAAATGATCTAACAGTAATTCAAGTCTATGAAAAGGGAATTACGATTACACGGAAAATGAAACTCGTTGAGAATATTAATGCAACATGTAAGCAACTTACTTTAATTAAGAAGTTCAAAGCAACGAGCAAGAGGACACAATAAACTTCATGATCTGTGTGTTTCATTCAAAGACAATCTACTTCTAACTGTACCTGGACAAGTACTGAAATCATGTCATGCAATATTCGCTGACATGTAAGTTGAGGTTGATATATGTTACATGAAATCACAATGACTGACTATGCAAATGTACTTATCGTTATTATTTACATAGTAAATTTTCACTTTAGCAACTTGTCTACATTTCCAAATACCTTAAATGTTGGTGACACAAGTACACGTTAAAGTTCGCTAACTACATCGTAATAATCAAAGAGATCTTTCATGTTTTGACAGAAATAATCGACAAAGGGAAAATATAATATCCATTACTGAGTACAAAGGTACAAAATTAGCCACAATGTATTTGTAAAATAAGCTAATAAAATTGAACAACACACAATTCTATTGATATACATTATATTTCTTTCACGTCATGTATATGATCAAGTACATAATTCTTGTAAACTGGAACACAACATGAAGAAGGAAGTGTATATCCTCTATTGTGACTAGAAAGTAAGTGTGTTCAAGACGTGACTCTTGCACTTTGAACTGCACAATTTCAGGCAACGTGTGAGCAATAATACGGACATGTAAATAACAATCGACATTTTTTCTTGTTAAATAAAGGAATATAATAGTTATAAGGTCGGCATTCAGCTATGTGCACAAATTCTTAAATGTCGTATACTACGCACTAGTTGAACACGGAGTTTTATTTACTGACATATAATTAAATGTTGTACTACATACAAACGCATAAATTGACTTGCAACTGATCAGGATACAACTATGTTTAATTTGCGATAACAATTACTATTCCTACTCTGAAATAAATAGATTTACAGGAACTTTTTATCGTACAAATCGCTCTTTCAAATGCATGTATTACCCCAAAACGCACGACTAATCCTTTGACGTCATCAGTCCTTTTAGCATCATAGGTTGCGGCCCGTATACGGGAGTATACACCAGTGGCGTATCCTGGTTTTAACTAGTGGGTAATCTCCGACACTTGATTCATCCACCCACTCCTGAAGTCTCCCTGCAAATTTACCTCAACATCCATACAGGATTTTTGAATATATGTGATAAAAATGTTACCTTATTGTTGCGACCACTGTCGAATAATTGTTGTGATTGCACTTGCAGTTAATCTACGTTTAGAATTTCAAATAATAAAACAAGAAAATATAATAAATCTATAAGAAAAAACCTGTAACAAAGAATATGAAAGGAATGCGGTAATGAAATAAAAACCGTCAATATTAATTGAAGTCTAAAATTCAAGTTACCCCAGTGTCCAGTTACTCGTGCATTCCCGATTTTTGTTTGTATACATGGAAGTTTAAGTTCAAGACCTGTGTACAAGAGATGTTACTGGCCTACCTACATTAACTATTTCCAATTTCTCCGGAAAAGATCCCGTTCCAAATTTTTTCACACGCAAATATTGTATTATATCCATTGCTTTTAACTTCAGTAAACACAGCACTAGCACGAATACTAAACCACTAACAGCTAAACAAATATAACATTTTCGAATCGCTAATAGGAAGAACAGCACAAAGCCACCTACAACACGCATTCAATTCCCTGCGCCAATCTTCTATTGTAGTTCCTTACTTCTTGACTCAGAATTAAATTCCCTATGGATGCTGAAAAATTCCCTTTCCCAGCTTTAAATTCCCTGCGATGCGCAAGGTTTTATAAGTTGGAATCATTGCTTTTTTTGTTTATATATTTTATTCATACATCTTTTATCTTTATGATCATTATTAATCTAAAGCGGGGGAAAACAACTTAAATTAACTAATTTATGTGTACGTATATATATATAATTTATTTCTGATAGCTTTCCCTTTTAAAAATTATTCATTTCTGTGAAAGAAGTACTGGTTTCGAAGGCTACAAAGAAAGTAATCACGCATTTTAAAATACAAAAATGAAAAAAAGTAAGCATATAGTTTAATTACTTCATTAATCGATTGATAAATTGTTATTTGACGTCGCTTTTCTGCCACTTTTGGCTAATCACTACGAGTGATGATATGACATTGATGAAGGGACATTTACCAAGAACACCCAGGCCGGTATTCGAACCCTGTAGCTCTGGCGTCGTAGGGAGCTGTGCTAACACTCCGCAACGGAGGTCGGTGTAATTTCTTGAATTTCTAGTTCAAATTTTAATTTATTTAATTACCTTCATTTTCAATATTAAAGTTTTTTTTTCCTTTTACAATATCTGTTGAAATAGCAGAGATCAGTAAGACAGAAGCAAATGTAAAATGAGAATTAACATAGAATTGGTTCGCAAATGTTGTTCAGATTTCCCTGTTTCTCGCGCATTTTCAGATGTATTTTCTCTACTTTCTTTTTCAGTACGCAATTTGTGAACCCAGAATTCTGTTTTTTTCCTGAGAAATTTCCCTGTCATAAACAACACAGCTCCTACGATACAAAGGCCATCGGGGAAGAATGGCAGAAGAGGGTGCCAGCCGAGGGAACGGCAAAGGCTCTGGGGTGGAGAGTGCGACCGATGGACTCTCTCCAGAAGGAGCTTACCCTTGCCACGGAATAACCGCGCCTGAGAAGCAGTGTTTCCTACCCCTTCCGTAAGGGATTTAAAGGGAGCCGGTGGAATCTCACCATGACGTCACCAGAGTCCACCAGCTGGAGAAAAAGCCTCACGGACATTCCGCGGAAAACGGTTGAAAACATTTGCGCGCTGGAAGGAAAGAAATATGTGACAAAGATTGGTTCGGAAGAATATTGTGAAGAAATAAAAAAAACAACTTTTTAAAAAATTATAGCCGGGTCATCTCCGATTACCTAGGTGACCCAGAGTATACGCCGCTGGTATACACGAAGTATACGCTTCTCGGAGGCCTCGGACTGACCCGCACTGACTCGCAGTGACAGCTCTCAGTTTCCACGGTTCAACGGACATCACATCGTACAGTGTTCCCAAGTTCAACGTATATCTTTACTCCGTTGAATAAAATTCTTTTTAAAAAATCGGTTTCGAATTGTGAATTGACAATGATAATGGATTTTAAAAACATATGCAGAGGGCCTCAAAACAAGGCCAATATTGTATTTGTAGGACTACCCAATACTGAGGAGAAGTTATTTTGCAAAATTTATAATAACGGTTTTTTGACAAATTTTAGAAATCTGAAAATTAAGAATTGTGTTCAAAACCTTTCTGCCTGTACCGTACTAAAGTTTCATCACTATCGAACAACCCGTTTATTATTTATAGAATTTCAAAGATAGCGATCGTTTGCAAAACTCAAAAAAAGGCACTTTTTTTGTTTACACGACTTAAAAAAATGGAAGGCATACTCGAAAAAAAAATTGGTTAGCATAGATTAAGAACTGAATAATCTAAGTATTGATAAACTCGTTTTTGTGTAGGTCTACTGGTTAATTTTTAATTGGGGTTCAAACTCGAGTATCTTTAATTTTTTATCCGACAGTAGTTAGGATGTCGAGAGGTGTAGCTTGTAGCTTAACGAGCTAGGAGACCTTTGAAATATGAGGGTAAAAGACGTAGCCACGTGTCAACACAGAAAGTGAATTTTTCGCTAGAAACGTTTAATTTCCAGATTACGACCTTGTCACACATTTAAAGAGAAAATCCAAGATTGCAGAAGCGATGCACTCGCGCCCTTTCCCTTTTACGCGCGTGAGCAGATCGCTGCGATGTGTCGTGTCAGCAGAAAGCGATAGTGCAAACACAGGAGGCGTGCAAGCAGAAACGAATTCGCCACAAGCCTCCTGCTCTTGGAGCACCAGGCCCCACAGATTCATCCAAAGAGACACGCTTTCCAGTGACCAGCTTCCGAACTTTTCACACTTTCTATCATCTCAAAAGTGTTGCCATCCTCGAGGCTAAAAAAACACCAGAAAAAACAATAATTTGGATTTGGTTCCAATTAGTGCCACAACACTTTTTCATCAAATATTTTCTACGACGCCAGGAGTCGCGGGTTCGAATCCCGTACTGGGCGTGGGTGATCCTTGTGAGCGTCACTTCATCACTTTCATCATATCATTCATTCATCACTAGGAGTACGAAGTTGATGAAAAATCTGTTTTTATGCGTCTTGAAGACAATGCTGAACCTGATAGTCTGCTTCGATTCAATTAGAACGAGAACACATTTTTTCATTTTTCATTTTTTTTTTCACTTTCCGTTCTTTTGTGACTTTTGGGCCATTTTTCAATTTTATTTTTCCGATTTCGTTGCATTCTTAAAATAATTTCTTAGGTTTATTTGTGCTTCTTCCCTTGAATTTTACTTGCATCTGCTAGCATAACTCAGATATTTAAATTTCCTAACATGGTACTTTTAGCAAGTACGACAGCAATAAAAAATATTGTCAATGCAAAAACACAATATTAAATAATGAATTGCGGTAAATTTATTTTTCCTCCAGCAAACGTAAAATACTTTGGGTGAAGCCCACTTTCAAGTTTCCTTGCTGGCCACTGTTATCGCTGTAATCTGTGATTTTAAAGTAAAAATAGAAATTTAAACCACGAAACAAAAAGTTTTATGGGATTATTCAACTACTCTCGTGAAATTTATGAAAAAGTCACTTTAAAGATCAAAAAATTTTTTGGATCATTTTTAAAATACAGTAAAACCTAGTTAATCCGGACTAATGGGGGTGATAAGTAGACCGGTTTAACGAAAGTCCGGATTAACCTAAAAGAACAGTAGAAAGTACATTAAAACTCAGCTTACAGCAATGGTGTATTTAAAGGGTATAGGCCTAAATACACTATACAGTTGACACGTTATTTTAGTCAAAAGAACATGATTCAATTAAAAGACCAAATAATAAGTTCACATGAAAGACTCGAAAGCATTCACGTGATGATGCCTCTCAGGGTATGGGGTAATATCTCTCTGTTAGTTCGTAAAAAAAAATCAAAGTTAAGTTTTCACTATAAAAAATGAAGTCTATTTTACTTCTTTTGCAAACTAAGTACTTATGTGCCTAACATAAAATCCATTTCACTCAAAGAAATTGAACTTCTCATAATTCAACTTGATCACTCTATTCAAACTCCGAGCCCGAACTTCAAAGTCAAGACAAAACACACTCGTAATTGCCATGGTAACAGCCCTTACAAGATAAGTATATACAGGTTAGTCACTATTCTGACATTATCAGTGATAGGTAAATTACAGAAATTAAGACTAAAGAACAATAAACATTTGTACAACAGAAAAGATAATTAATAACAATAAATATTAGTGCAATGGGAAAGGACGTGTCACAGTACAGTAAAAGGTATAGCAATACTGTACATACAATGGAGTGCGTACATACGCCATACCCATATTATGATGATGTGCTGTTTTACAAACTTGTTGCTGAACGTTGTTCGACTTCCAAAAAGTTGTGTGTTGGCTTCTAAAGCAATAGGAGTCCGTTCTGAGAGTGTGGCAGGCGGAAGGCAAATTGTAAGGCTATTTGAATTGGCGTCTTGTTATGGAAAAGCGTCGCGTTTGTACGGCCACGTATTATAGTGACCAGAGTTTTACGAGAATATACAGAGGATGTCAATGCGGCTTCTTCCCAAAAGTCTGCGGGAAACAGAATTTCATCAGTGGTTGACTGCCTTTCATTTGGGAAGTTCTCCCATGGACGTTGGATCATTCGCCTTTTTTTGCCTGTCCGGATTAAGCGAAGTCCGGCTTATCGGGATCCGAATTAACGAGGTTTTACTGTAATTGTAAGGCCGGCCACTTTATAGGTCTGTTTGAAAGATTGTTTTAGGTCATCAATTCCGAGCCATATTTATCTCATCACTCATCCTCATTGTCGTGAAAGTGAAAGTGTTGCTGAAAGTGACAGAAAAGCCACGCTAAATAACAATCAAATCAAATCAAGAGTCTTGACTAAAACAGAATTGAGGACAGAAGCCTTACGAGAGAATAAAATTGATCTATTAAAAACTTCCTAACTCATTTTTTTAAAACCAATACATTCATTCATTACTTAACAGAAACTAAACATATACTGCCTCCGTGCATACAATCTCCATACACTAGTTAAAATCTCAGGCTGTAAAGGGGCACAACCCCTGGAGTGTTGCAGAACCAGAGGTATATAATGCTTTCTTATTGGCTGTGAGCACCGGAAGTATTAATGTTCTGTGTCCGTCGTTTCTTGCTTGGTTGTTTACAGGAAAATTAGACTCGTGTAATCAAATTGTCGAAATTATGTTAAGAAATATATAAATGTATGGAAAATATGGAAAATGTTAAAATTACAATTAATCCTTTCCAGGCGATAAAATCAATATTAAGCCATCGAACAACAATAATGTGGGATATTTCTGAAAACGCTTGTAATGTACGTGAAGTGATTACTACATTATAGGAAAAAATACACAATTTGACATGTGCTAAATATTATCATTTTCGTGTAATAATTTCAAAACTGTGCTCAACAATTAACCTAAGTTTAAAGGAGTTTATCATCTTGTGGTGATGGATATCTCAAATCTGCAATGTCAACGCGCACCCTGCCATCTAGCGTTACTTTGAAGGAACACTGCATTAACTTCCGGAAGACAGCCAAGCCAATCAGGAGCCAAATATGGCTGTAGGCTCTGCAGCACTATAGGGTTTGTAAACTCGGTACGCACAAGGACAACACGACCCAACCGAGTCCAGGGACGCAGTCAAGTATCTGAGCGCTCAGCGAGCAACGTGATCGCTCAGCTACTTGACGGTCAAATAGGCGTTGCTCGGCGAGCACTGCTCATTTGATCGCTGAGCGAACTTGAACCAGGTTTGAGCCACAGAATATAGCGGTTTTGTGTTTCGATCTCGTGAGGCAAAGGGAAGAAGAGGAAAACTGTGTGAGGATGGCGGGGTGGCGGGCAATGATGAACGACTTGCGATATAGCATAATTACAGAGAGAAGTTCAAGTAACAGATGGTAATGTAATATTCCAGTTTTTGTAATTGTATTAAAATGAAAGTGTTGTTTATTCCAACCAAATAATAAATACAAAATAGTTTTGGAAAGTTGTGCAAGGGTGTGAAAAAAGAAAATTTCAACAGTTTTGTTCACATCAACTATTCTATTTCCACAATTAACAGCTTTTCAAACACCGAAATCTTGTCTACTCGCAGCCACATTGATCACAGATTATTCATAGGCTCTGATATATTGATCAATGAGCACACAGCGTCAAGTGAATGATCTGTCTGCTCAACGAGCATCGCTCAGATACTTGACGGCCTCCAGGCGCCAGAGCATTGCAACAATGCAATCACCGGTGTGCACTACAGAGAGTGTTATTGACTATTGGTGCCTTCTTAAAAGGTCACCCCTGTTTTGGAACGTCTTGGTATTAATGTTAGAATAGTGGGGGGGGGGGGCGCTATAAAAAGGATTCACTCACTTAAACTCGCAAGCATGCTCGAGTGACTTCTTTTCTCTTTCTTTCACGGGAAAACAAAAGGAAAGGGGGGAGGGGATGTCACGTAAGGTCAAGGACGACTGTGCCAGGCGCGAATTACACATTGTCACCTGAAGGAACCGGTGACTGAGCACGGGGGCAGTCAGGAGACCGTGCAGGCCCAGGGGCGCGTGCGAGCCGCTAACTAGAGTGGCACAATTGCGTGTCGTGTTCGTTGTCACTTTTCATCTCACCCGCGAAGGTCCGGTGATTTACAACAAAAACAGCATCATCTGTAGCACTTGTGCACATAATAAACCACTACATTATATCAAATAACTCGTTTATATTTAACGCCAGAGAAAAAGATACACGCACCGTTGTAAAGTTCTTGAAACACTCAACAATTATAAAATCAAAATTTACGCTGGAACAGGCCATGAAAAATCTAATTTTATATACTTTATTCTGTAAATAGTAGAGTTGATTGCCTTAAATTTGGTGCTAGAATGAAGGTCCTATCTCTATTCTGTGAGAAGTTATAGACGTTTAAAGATCACACTGCAAATTCTGACCGCGGCCATATTGATGACATCCAGGCACGTATCTAGAAATATGTTTCGGGGGGGGGGGGTCCGAACCAAGTGTCTCAGGAATAGTAGTAGTAGTAATATTAATAGTAATAATAATAATAATAATAATAATAATGTTTATATTAAATAATTATATTAAATCAAATTAATACTAATTGCAATACATAAATTAATATTATATTATTATTACACGAATAGGTAAATAGACTGTATAAGAATAGAGATATAACAGCGCATATTCATTACGCAGCTTACCTGTAGTTAAGATCGGAATAATTTATATAGAAACAAGTGACATGGCAATGAATTTAATGTCAAATAGATAAATAATTGAATATTTATTGAATACCAAAAATGATGTTACATGTAGTTAGAGAAAGTAAGTTTCTGATTAATATTTTATGCATATTATTTTGAGTAGTACTGTACATAAATCTTCTTTGTAATGTCCTTCAAAGCCGTATGATCCCAATATAATCCTTGCCTTCTAAAAAGTTCAGAAGAAATTAATAACCATCGATTATGCAACAAATGTTAATATTTTCATTACTTAATTTTAGTACTTGTTATGTCTTTCGGGGGGCGGACCCCCACTAAATACGTCCTTCATGACATCATTTCTCAGAACCATGCATGGGACTTTTCTGTGACCAATAGAAACTGTATTATTAATGAGTCTCACCTTCTTTCTATACCATTCAGGGTAATTCACAATTGTCTCTCGGGTTAACGGACTCAATGAAAGAGCAACCAAGACAGACAGCAGAAGGAAGCACATGATTAGATATGCAAAGTTTTTGTGTACCATCACAGATGCTCGACATGTCAACCATTGCACACATGACAAAAGCCAATCCAATAATATAATTAATCCTATACGTTATGCCATCTGTTGGTACCGAGTGCAACCACGGTCCTTTGTTGAACCACTGGTAAATTATGTGGTACGGTATCCTTGATACAAGCCCACAGCATAAAATCACATAGGTTTAGGTCAGGTGAGCTTGGTGGCATGGAAAGAAAAGTGCCAAATCCAAGACATAAGGTACCTGAACCGAATATGGCCTACCTAAGGTTTGCGAGTGTTTCTAATGGTGTACAAAGTCAGAAAGATAAAACTAGTGGCAAGATTCAAAAGGGGGAACATTTCTGGACGTTTACTAAAAATTGGAGCCAATTACAAATAATAACATGGGTGCAGGGAAGATTTCATTAAAAAAGTTGCGTTTAGGCCATATTGCGTGCACATGTACCCAATATGGCCTAGTCATATATTTTGTTTTCACATGAAAATATGCAACAGAAATTGTAAAGAAAGTTTTACTATGTTGTTTTATCGGTAGATAAGTATTGATAAACTTAAATTTTATTTACATAATGACATGAGATTTGCAGAAAGAAATAACATCGTTTACAAACCAATTAACAAGGGAGTGCCATGTCACAATTTGTTACCAGAAGACCATGGATTATATATCACAATCTGGGCAAATATAAGGTCCTTTATTAACCTTAGTGAGTTCCACACACACTACGTGAACATCAGAGTTGGTGTTTTAAGTCCACTTTATGCACAGTAAGGCTAATCGGGACTGGACCTACAGCTTAAAGTGGGATCCGAACCACTTGTGCCTCTACCGGGTATCGAACCCGGGACCCCTTGATTACAAGGCGATGACGCTACCACTGCGCCATGGGGGAGGCCTATGTGAACATCAGAGTAACATGTCACATTTGCGCATATCTTTCGCGATATATTCCTATGTAGGCCATATTGAGTACACCTTACATAGTGTTCTTTATTCCTTTGTTATGAACAGTATTCTAGATTAAGTCTAAACTAAGCACATTGTTGTAAAGTACAAATTATGAGCTATCATAATACAAACTACAGATAAAAAACACGTATCACTTGGAAGATACAGTAAGTAATAACTTTCATATGCAATATTGCATCACGTAGAACACATTAACGAGATTCAGCTATTTTGCTTCTTTGTCTTCACGTTACTTTACTATAGGTACAGCCAACAGGTTCAAACACGTCATTCGGACAGTGTAAATGATATACTAACGTCATGTGTCCAATTAAACGTGTAATTACTTGGGAACAGAAAGTAGGCCATATTGGGTTCATGTACCTTAGTCTGCGAGGATCTCTCAATAGATGTCTCTCTGCTGTACGTTGCACGAAAAACTCCACTGTACTGTCACTGTCACTATTGACTTGCAGATTCCAACGCAAAAAATGCTTGCTCTCCAGCTGTACACGATACAATTGCTACACCGCTGGTCCTAGCGGAGAAAGGGTGCAACAACGTCAGCTTGGTAAGTTCTCTCATCTACTATAGTACCAAGATATCTGTGCCTACGGAAAATATGCGATCTTTCATACTTCGTATCTACATTCAACCAGTGCGTAGCTAGAGATCGGTTAGTTCATTTGAACTCTCCAGCCTAACTATTGCCTATTTTTATGGGAGTAGGAAAAGGTTTATTATCCATTTGCCTTGACTCATCTCACCCAACAGGTTGCTAGGTGCCGGGTACAGAAACGGAGGTGAGTACGCTATCTCTATGTAGGGACATTTGACAGAAAAAATACCCACACAATATCACAAACCCTGGGAATCGAACCAAGGCGTTCCGTGTGACAGTTAGACGTCCTACAGACTGTACCACCATTGATCAAAAAGTAACATAATTTGAAAGTACACTGACCGGCAATGAAAACGAAGCACCTAAATCCTGAAATGCTCACTTCCCTGCAAGGCGCTATATTTATTGAGTAACTCTTACGTCGGTGGTGGAAGTTGCCATTGAAAATTTGCTATTAAAATTCACTTATCGCCGTATAGTTAGGCAACACAGCATTTCAGAATCTAGGTGTCCCATATTTATTGCTGGTGAGTGTACACAGGGAAAATTTAAAAAAAAACCTGTAAAAACGCGTATTATCGTTATTAAAAGGTAATATTTTAGTAATACAACATTTCGCTATCCTTATCTCAGTTGCCATGGGAGCTTGAAAGGGGGGCAAGGGGGGCCACACTCCCACCTGGAAAATGGATGAATGTTACCTTAAACTTACATAATATTACACACATATTATTTAATATCAATCATAGTAATTTATGTTAATTATTGGAAGGATGTTGCTGGAACATGATAACTTCAATCTTAGTTTGGTTTGATTTGGTGTTTTAAGTCCACTTTATGCGCAGTAAGGCTAATCGGGACTGGACCTACAATTTAAAGTGGGATCCGAACCACTTGCGCCTCCACCAGGTATCGAACCCGGGACCCCTTGATTACAAGCCAATGACGGATAACTTCAATCTGAGTAGGTTTTTTTCCATAGGGGCCAGCACTATTACGAGGGGAAATATGTCGTCGTCGTTCCCCCTGAACTTGAATCAGTGCCGGCGATTGGGTTCCAAAACTGGGGGGCAAGGTGCCAAAACTGTGGGGGGCAAGGACAATTGACTTTCCCTTGGTACATAAGGTTTAGCATAGTGCGGGAGCAAATGTACCAAAAAGTGGGGGGCAACTGCCCCCCTCGTCCGCATAATCGCCGCCACTCATCTGAATTATAATTATATTTAACTTCGTGTTCTAAACAAACACAATAGGCCAATAAGTAATACAACGAAAGTCGAAATAACAAATAATTATTTCCTAAATCAGCTCCTGACAATAATATTTTGCTCATTACACCTCTAGCAGATCCAGTTGAAAATCTCTGATGACGTCAGTGAATAGCAGGACTCACACGCTGTTCCTTTTACAGAAGTAAACTGATGTGGGAAAAGACATTTGCTGGAAAGTAAAAGTTACTCTAAAGAGGGAGGCACAAAAAAGCCACTTCGCTTATGAAACATCCTGAAGAGGTCCTTGTAAGAAGGGCAAAACATCCTCCCGATGAAAGCGTGGGAAGAGAGATTGAGGATGCTGAAGAAATGTCGCAGAAAGAAGTAACAAGAGGCGGGGAGAGAAAAAAGATGCTTCGAAGACAAAAGAAGAATGGAGTGGAGTACTTGTAACAACCAACGTAAGGATGCGATAAGACAGACAGTCGTGTAACAGCCAGAACGTAACGTCATCTTCCAAGAGCTCAGCGTGGACGAAGAACTCTTACACCAGGGATGTCCGAACCAAAAAGGATTAAGATTCGTTGATGTGCATCATGTTTGATTTGATTTTGATTTGATTTAGTTTATTTTACTTCGCGTTTTGTGCCTCTTGGCTAATTTGCGAAGATGGGGATGAGTGATGAAATGATGAAATTGATGAATGGACATTCACAAACAACCAAGCCCGACCGGGATTCGAACCCGGGACCCTTGTGCATCATGTTGTATGTTAATCTAGAAAAATATTGTATTCCCTAAGGGCCTTCTCACTATTTCGAATCCAAATCATATCAGTTACCCATTGCTCAGAAGTTGCATGGCAACAGAAGCCAACATCAAATACCAGATATACATAGAAAAGTCGGCCCAAGTTCCGATTGTTTAATTCTGACGTAATCATGATGCACGTGCATTTTCTACATGGTTCGACTTCTATTTATGCCTCTTAACACATACTTCATCGCCTCTGTGATTACTTGCTGCGTATTTACTGGAGAATTATTATTCCTTATGCTCCTATGTGGTTGGTTGTTTGCAGTCATTCGTTTACTGCTGTATTGGATAAGGACTGCTGCTGCCATCTACGTCACGTGCGTAGGGGTGCGAATCTGAATCTTAGCCAGAGGCGTCTCCTGAACGCATGCGGGGCATGCTGCGCATGCGTCAATTGTGGGGAAGAGGACAGCTTGCTCTGCGACGGCATTCATGAGCATTTCTACATTCTAATTTTTTCATATAGAAGAAGTATTTAATTTACTAGAGAGCGCTGAACTAAGCTTATATTACATTTCTTGGATCTGAAGTGACGCATGCATCAATTGTGGGAAAATAATTATTACTTTCTTTCACTTCAGATCCAAGAAATGTAAAATAAGCTTAGTTCAGCGCTCTCGTGTAAAATAAATACTTCTCCTATATGAAGAAATTAGAATGTAGAAATGCTCATGAATGTCGTCGCAGAGCAAGCTGTCCTTTTTCCCACAATAGACGCATGCGCAGCATGCGTTCACGAGAGGCCTCTGATCTTAACATTATTTATTTATTTATTGAGAAAATTTCAGATACAGCACAAGTGGCCATTTTACGCTGAAATTGTCGACAATGGAAACAAAGAAAATTAAAATAACAATTAACATAAAAATATTAACAAAAATAAGTCAAGATTGCACTATTACCTATACATTCTGTATTTACAACATTCTTTAATGGAAGACCGAAAGGTGTACTCTGTATTGAATATGTCAACACTTGATGGGATGTCATCATATTGCGTGGGAAGTCTGTAGAAGAGAGATCTTTTTGAATTTCAAGTCTAGGTTTTTTATGTAAAATAGGTTTGTGTTACGTGTTGTGCGCGTAGGCACACGAAAGTGGAGTGTGTTGCAGCGGATTTTGCCATTGATAATTTTGTATAGACAGTTGAAGTCATTACAGTCGGAGGCTGTAAGTGTAGATAGGCCAGGAGGTGCGGAGTTGAGAAATTGCGTAATGAGGGAACCCTGTAACGAACTATAGCTAGGAAAAAGTGAAAGACTGAATCGATTCTAGAGAGCTGAGTGGGACACGCCATGTACCAGACGGGGGAACAGTATTCTATTAGTGGAAAAAATAAATGTCTTGAAGTACAAGGTGAGGGCTGAGATGTCACTAATTTCAGTGAAACGATATAGTAAGCCTAAGAGACGCATAGCCTTTTTTGTGAATGTGAGCTACTGGTCGAAGACAATGCCTAGGTCTTTGTGAAATGATACTGCTCGGATGTTATTGCCAGAGACGGGATAAGATTACTTTAACAGGTTCTTTCTTAGAGAGGTAGTGAGAGTAGTAGGACTTTTCAGGGTGTAATGTAAGGTCCCATGTCGGACACCAGAAAGTAAATGTTGTTATGTCATTCTGAAGAAGATGAGTTTTGTCGGAAGTGGATGAGTATTGTCTGAAAATTTTAAAAGAACGTCTCTCAAAGCTTTCGTTGTTAGGTTATGTGGGTAGGGCCTTAGCATTAAATAACCTCCCTAATGCTTTCAACAACTGATCGCGTGGTATCCAGTGATGTGCGTCTACGCGTAAACAACAATAGTGTACATTCTATACGTAGACTATTTTATACACGTAGATTACGTAATCTGTGTAAACTACATGGCAAATGGTGTAAACTTAGCAAAGGGCGCCGTGGAATTAAAAGAAAATTATACTGCGTATCAGTTGCTGATGTGTGAGAAGAAATTTTCATACTCTTTCTTCCAAATTCGAACAATTTCTCACGTAGGAAGAAACCTAATATAGGAAATATTCTAATGTTTTATGAGGAAAAGACCACTCTTGCCTCACTACTGCCATCTGTTGTTGATTTTTGCATACTATTTATTTTCTTCCAATGTTGATAATAGAAGAGAAGATAAATTTTGTTGTAAATAGGGTTCTTTTCATTTCGTTAGGAATCAATATAGTTGAAAATGTCACTTTCCTTTCATGAAACCCTTGAAAATTAATTTTAATGTACTTTAGATTGCCTACGTAGTCTATGTAAACTACAACCAATGTAATCTACGCGTCACTGGTGGTATCTAGTCTCGTGCACGACACCCCTTCGAGCCTCGCATATAAATAAGAAATGGTTGCTCACTGAGAAACACGGCTGATTACCGTAACCTACTTTTCACATCATATTTTCTCCTATACATAGCACTTTGATAAACTTGAAACTGTGTTATGTACTTTCTGGAGGCTTAATATTTTATTCTCACAATCATTTTAAGTATTAATACAAGACTTCCAAATGTTCCTACAAAACTTGTGAAAATCGGAACTGTTACCAACACGTCATAATAGTCCTAATATTTCTCACAAGATGGAGCAACGTGAAAATCATCACGCATACTGCAGAAATACAGTTATTATGTATCAGTTACGACAATTAGTAGCACACTTTGTCGTTAAAAATTGCAACATTTAATGAGGAAATCTGCCAAATATATGCTGTCCTTAGGTATAAATTGCAGTGCATAAATCAATAGAGCGTTAATAATAAATTTTTGCATGAAAGAATTAAGGTTTCCTGTCACCTTAGTGTACCTAAGCGTTCATGGATTCATCATTAATGATACTTCTCTGTATTCTTCCTCTCTTTGTTTATTACGAGGTCACAACAATCATCTTTTACTTCGCTATTTCTATTATCACTTATTTATTAGCTACTTGTTCCTAGACATGACGTCATTATTAGACCTCGTATTTTAGTTTTTTAACCTATGAAGTTTTATAGTGCCTAAAATAACCTATTTTGCTTGTTAGAACGTATTTTAGGTTTGTGTGCCTAAATCAAACCTGTTTAAAGATCATTTTCAGCATGTAAGATGATCCTCACAGATAAAAGGCAGGGTTTTGTCTGAGGATAATGTGAAAAATATTGGTATATATTGTGAAGGAAATTATACATAATTAATTTATCATATCGTTAAGTAACTTTTGCTACCAGTACAAGTATTAGTATTACAACAATTAATGGATCATTTTGAAAATGATGCATAGAAATGAAAATTTAGTTAGAAAATTAATATTTTGGATGGTTACATTTATCTATTAAAACTTCTCATGGTTCCTTTGAAATTTTGTTTTCAACAATTGTACCTAATTAGTATTTTTCAGGATCTCTACACAATTTTTAGTTTTTTGCAACCTACTTCAGGATTTTTTTAGGCTAATTTAATATTTTTAGAATCTATTTTAGGAACCTAGAAGTACATTTTTAGAACCTAAAAATCCAAAGTCTAGTCATAAAGAAAAATATGGAAGAAGTAGAGAATGACCAATGGAAGAAGGAAGATACAGAAAAGAAGAAAAGGAAAGAGAGAAGAAATATAAAAGTTGGAGACAGAGAGAGAGAGAGAGAGAGAGAGAGAGAGAGAGAGAGAGAGAGAGGGGGGGGTGGAAGAGAGAAAGAATTAAGTGAAAGAATTAGGCATGAGGATTTATGTATGTACAGGGTGAACCAAAAGTTACGATCAGATATTGGCAAGAACGTATCTAGAAATATATTTCGGTGGGGACGGTTGAAACCAAGTACCTCAGAAATAATAATAATATTTCAAATTGAAGTAATTAAATTAAATTAAAATACTACTTATTAAAATATATAAATTAATATTAATTGTTATTATTACATGAGTTGATATAAAGACGGAATAAGAATAGATATATGACAGCACGTATTCATAATCTAGCTTACGTGTGGTTAAGATCGTCAAAATTTGTGTAAAATCAACTGGTCTGGAAAGGAAATAAATTTTAAATAGATAAAGAATTGAATATTTATTGAAAAAAGGATGTTAATAAAGTTTGCGATTAATACTTTATGCATATTATTGTAAGTAGTACGATCCCAACATAATTCTTGGCTTACAACGAATGCTAAGCAAGAGATTTTATTATTGTTATTTAATTTTAGTAATTACTTGGTAAGTCTTTAGGGGATGCAGTCATAGTGGTATAATATATTATTGTGGAAGAAAGTGTGGTAAAACTGTATTGAACTGAACAAGGTACATTAAAGAGTGAATTAGGACAATAATATTTGTGAAATTAATGTCAGTGGCTGCTCTCAATGATCGAACTTCTCGGACCATCGTTCTTCTTGAATTATAGCATTGGTATTGACTGACCTCTATTGGAAACGAGACGAATTATTACAACATTAGGAGGATAAACACTCCACTCAACTTACGATATTTTACATCAATTTCGATTGCACTATAAATGGCAGTATCTGAACGTGTCTTTGGGGCGAATTTAGGACAATTGCGATGATTTTGACGGTGAAAATTATTTCACAAATTAATTGCAGGACAATTGCGAAGATCAGGATCTAACCTAACCTAACCAAAGGCGCCACAGAACTAACAATGCTGTAGAAGGTTGGAACAACAAAATAAATAGGTGGCTTGGAAGACCGCATCCAAAAATTCATGATGTTCCGGCCGGCCTCAAGAGCCAAGCAGAAGACACCAACATCAAGTACATGCGGATGGAACTTAATATAGAAGGTCAGAAAACGAAGAAGCGTGACGAGAGAGTTGGAAAGTGTATTCGCACATATGAGGAATCGGGTGACTTCAAAAGGTGGTCTGTTGGGTCTAGCCCATGTTCAAAAACTTGATTGATCCAAATTCCCAGCCGAAAATATCAATATTTCACATAATTCTCTAGTAAGAGGTGTTATACGGGGTGTTAAGTGACCCTTCAATTTGATAGAAGATTAAAATGTCATCCCAATTCTCCACACGCCCTTTCACTTCTAACTGTGTTCATCGCAATTGTCCGGCTACCCTTTTGGGCCAGGGTGTATACTGATTTTTAAGTCCTGGATTTTTATGTAACTAAAACAAGCGGAATACGTAAATAAATATGAAGAAAAATCGCTTAAATATGTAGAAAATATCTTAATATTCTCAAATGTGTAAAAATATATGAAAATATCTAATATGCGTATTGTTTCTAATTTCTGTGCTGTATTTTTTAGGTTCCTGTCAGTAAAAAATGTAATCATACGATCTTATTTTCTCAATATTATTATACTTTAAGAAATTATCTTGATATAAAGACATTGATATGTGCTAAATTACACTGGAAAATTCATAATCCAATAAATTGATAACGTGAATGACTACAGTCACTTTTTCAAAAATCGCCAGCAGTGTAGAACTTAGTCGTCATGATATGAAGAGAAAGTAAATTGACGGACGTGCCAAAATTTAATAAAAAACACAGCATTTTTGGAGAAATCAAAGTTTAGACATTTTCCCCGCAATTACAGCTCCTTACTCAATGAAGAACCAGAAAAGCCGATCTCGGTGGCGTAAAGGTTAGCACATGGCGCTACGACGCCAGGGGTCCCGGGTTCGAATCCCGGCCTGTGCATGGGTGTTATTTGTGAGTGTCCCTTCAGCAATTTCATCACATCATCTCTCATCCTCATCTTCGCGATTAGCCAAAAGTGACAGAAAAGCTATGTAAATAAACCAAATCAATCATGTTAATAAAAAATTAGATCGATGGTCCAAACATCGCAGTTGTATGTAAAAATATGTAAAGTAAACGGGAAATATGTAATAAACCGCAAAATATGTGAAAATATGTTACATGAAATTCACACGTATCGTTTGTAACATCGTTATTCGCCGACATTTGCAACTCTTATTCGAAGACAGCCATTGCAATGGAAAGTTTTCGGGTGTGTGAGGGCTAATTCTCCTTGCCAATGGGGTTAGGTAACCTCCAGACCAGATTTTATAAGGGAAATGAGGAACCAGCCACTCGAAGGGCAGAAGGATTTCTCTTAATCTACAGCGATTATACCCCTAATGGCGGACTAAATAAATGGAAATCAGAAGTACAGTGTAGCAACTTGCGTAGACGAAATATTCCGAGAACGAATTAGATCTCTTAGCGAGCTACAGTAAGAGGATGGTGCCTAATTAAATGCTCTTGAACACTGTATGATTCATTTCTGCCACAAGGTTGAAGTTCCCTTAGATTGAATATCATTAATAAGTGCAGGGTTAAAACTTCTATGCCAATAGAAATAGGGCCTCCCCGTTGGCGTTGTGGTAACTTGGTTGTCTTGTAATCAAGGGGTTCTGGTTTCGATACTGGATGGAGACATGGTTCGAAACCCTCTTTAAACTGTAGTTCCAGTCCCGATTAGCCTTTCTGTGTATCCAGTGGGTTTAAAAGCGATACTCAAACAAACAATTGCAGACTGAACTTGATTTTAAACAATGCACCTGCTGAATACAATGCAAATGGTGGCATATGTGTATGTATTAAACCGCATATTAATAGTCTCCAGCTGATATCGTTGTCGACTTTTAAGCAAAGTGTTCCGGATTCGATAGTCCAAAGTGGACTTGAAAATAAACTTAGAAAACCTAGATGACTGCTCTCAAGGCACCATGGGTAAAGGGGTGGAAATTACAGAGACTGGAGGTGGATGAAGAAAGGCAGATAAAACAGGGAGGCCACAATAAAATATAGAAGTGAGAGAGACTAAAGAACAGAAATAGGGAGGAAAATAGAGAAAGGATATAAACGCGAAGAGAAACTGGCGTACGCAGGAAGGGGTGAGTTGATGGGGCTACAGCCCTACCCTAAATTTTGAGAAAAATACAATGTGATAAACGCAAACTCTCCATATAATGACTTCTGGTTACCATTTTTGTCTTTTAACAACTTTAAAACTTTATTTTATACTTTATCCGCCCCTACCTAGCAATGTGATACCCCTCCGAAAAAAAAATCCTACGTACGCTAATGCGAAGAGAGGAAGAAAACTCTAACAAGGGAGCGAATAAAGATAATGCAGAAAAGGAACATTAAACGCAGGGCCTTGAGATTAGGCGGGTGGCAGAAGTTCGCGCTGTTGCCACGTCGGAGCACAACCCCGTGTGTTCGGAGGTTTAAGAGAATGAAAGATCTCGTTGTAGAGATGGTCTTTGTAATCCTTGACACAAACTGACAGTGTTTGCTCGAAAGGTCAGGGATGACACAAAAGTGCCCCGGAGATAACTTGGCAACGCAGCCCGGTTGATGTTGCCACACAGTGCGTGGGAACCAGCGATTTCTAACCAGCCGCCTATTTTCATGGCCGTGTGTATAGGCAATTTCTTCTCTTATTTCAGGCACGCATGTGTAGATCCCTTGCTAACCATCAACACATTCTTCCGATTGGGATCCACTGGCTTAAATCCATCGTCTAGAGATGGACGATATCGGAAATTTGATATCGCGATATATCCTCAAGAAAAATATAATTTCAGACGATACTATATTTTTTCCGTATCGTGATATCGGCGATATATCGTTTCCACGATATATATAGCCAAATATCGTGACGATATATATCGACAAATATCGTGACGTTATATCGCCAAACATTGTGACGTTATATCGTCTCCACGATATACGTATATCGCCAAAATATCGTGACGACATATCGCCGACACGATATATATCGCCAACACGATATATATCGCCAAAATATCGCGACGACATATCGCCGGCACGATATATATGCCAGAATATAAACACTTCCCTCATATGCAGAAAGTGAGACGAGACCATAATGCAAGCATTCCCTTGGAATATAACACTGAACTGTGTGAAGCGCCTGCCTTCTTTATCATTCCAAGAGTCCCACCTTGCACTTGATCCAGTTATCTCTTGAGAAGAGCTCTCGAGTAATGGGAACATATGAAGCCCAATTTCACTTTTACACTCTCCCTTTCCTGCTTGACAACTTTCGCGCCGCCCTTGCCCTACACTTCCATCGCCCCCGAAGCGCCATCTGATGCTCTCCACGGCGATCGAAAGTTTTCCTCTTGAATTTTAGTGTTTTGAATTGCTGTGAAAGAACAGCTTTTAATTTGTGTAACGAAGTAGGTCGCGGAAACCTTGACATTGAAAGGTGTGTTTGCTTCGTGAGAGTCTCTGGACTTTGATACGACGGCGCTGTTCTTGCCCTTGCACAATGTTTCTTTGTACACCGTGTTTGCACAAAAGATGGAACTCAATCTACACGATTTGATTGCGATAAGGCTATATTTTCTATACCTTTCTGAATCCATTTTTCACTCTTGTTAATCAATATAAAAAGCTTCTGTGTGTACAGTCACGAACACTGCTGGCTTGTAACGATTCCATTGAAGGCCAAATGTGAAATGTACAAACAGTGAAATGCACTGTGTAAAATACACAACATTCTTTACATGGTATTTCTGTCCAATGTCGGTCCAATGTGGGCAAATATGTTATATAAAGAAGCCACTGGCCCTTTCCAGTTTGCTGCACTTCTTGACTCTGTTTCCACTCACGCGTCTAACTGGTTACAAAGTGCAACACCAAGCCGTTTCGTCAATTTGGTGTCACGTAGTGTACTTGGTGTCTGCACCGTTTGCACCACGCTCTGGAGTGGTGTAATGTATAGTCACGTCGTGGTGCGTGCTAACGAACCGAATGACCGTTCAAAGCAGCAGACAGCCATTTGTTGCATCTTCTTAAATTTGAACACCGCTATTCGTCTACTAGGTTGAACGTCATTTCCTTGCCCCAGTCTGACACCGGGTCAAAAAGTGCAGCGAACTAGAAAAAGCAGAAAAGCGATGTTAACAAAAAAAATCAAATTAAAACAAAGAATAAAAAAAGGTGTCAATTGGAACAAATACGTTTACTCCAGCAAGCACTTTAACTGCTAAATTATGCATCATTAAATGATCATTACGTCAAACCTGTTTAGACGTAATTCTGTAATTCAGCGAATGGTTATTGACTAACCTGGAAATTTCTTTCCGTTGCTAGGATAAATTAGTTATTTCTTACATTATTGATATAAGTTGATTAAAACGCATGATTTTTGTTATTATATCTAAGCGAAGAAAATTTTTAAAGATTAATACTGTTTTTTCGAATCCGTGCGGAGAGTGGCGGCGATAAGGGGGCGCAGTTCCCCCCCCCCCACACACACACACTTTTCTCCACGTTTGCCCCCGCACTATGCTAAACTTTATCTACAAAGAGAAATATACTGTCCCTGTTTTGGTACCTTGCCGCCCCCGGTTTTGGAACAAAATCGCCGCCACTGTTTGCGGGTGTACATTATTTTAGTTAAATTAGTGGAAGTTGTATTTAGTGCTGACTGACAAGTAGTGGGGATGCTAACTATAATTCATCAAATTATCATGAAGTTTTATTCCACATTTGAGGTGACCTTAGCGTGTTGGAAAAGTCTAATTAATCTCCACGAGCAATGGAATCTTTTTTTTTTTTCTCTTTTTTTTATCTGCGATGGAAACAACGTAATGCGACAACGTAAAAACATGGTCATTTCAAATAAACCAAATTTACATGTTTAACTCCGTCAATTGATTCGCCAAACGTGTCACTTTGATTTCATGAATTTGGAGTTCTGTGTGTAACATTTTATCTTGTACAAATCTAGTTTTCTATTATTTTATTACTGTTAATTTTACAGCGCCATCTACCGTGTTGACTGCACTAAGCTCTTGCGGTTGGGATACCGGCTGAAAGGAGGTTGGAAGGTTAAGGTCCAGTATTAGCCGGGACAGTCCCATTTTTTGAGTCTCTGTCCCGAATTTCTTAAACAAAAAAAGGGACGACAAAATAACGCCATAGAAGAATGGGAGCTGGAAATAAACATAACCTGGCGATTGTCGGGTAGAAATTATTTCACATGTCAATGTGAACAATGTGCCACATTCAAATTTTCTTAAAATAGTGGAGTTTCTTCTCTGTTTACCTGGAACTAACGCCACCACTGAACGAGTGTTTTCGTTCATGAACAGTTTGTGAACAAGTGACAAGAACTCTCTTTCAGTACAAACTCTGTAAGTGCTGTTGATTAATCTGGCGAACTTTAATGTCACGTGTGTAAACTTTTATAAAATGTTATTTGAAAAGAAGGATGTACTGAAGAAGATCCATTCATCATCAAACTATCAATGAAGGACTTCTAATTCTAAAGAACTGCATGGATCGCGTGCAGTGCATATCACCCACCATACGTACGTATTAGATAATTTATTTACACATAATATCTTTATTTAATTTTTTTCAATCATAAGTATTTATAAGGAAACAGTTTTTTATATTAAAATGTGTACTGATATTATTGCTGTGTTGCACAACGACCGGATATTTTACCATTAAATTTCATACTTTTTGTTAGTAATTTTTTAATTATTTTCCTATTAAATATATTGATCATAAATAAATAGTTTTGCCCTTAATTGTTTTAAAAAAGCAAATTCCATTATGATCTGTTAAAAAGGAGGAGGTAACCTGCGAGATTTCACAGTATATGAGTAGACGCACAGGTGGTCGTTGCAGCGCCGGAGCAACAGCCGGATTTCTGCAGCGCATGCTATCGCAGCGAGGTTCAATGCGGTTTCTCCTATCCCCGAGCTTCAGCCCGCTGGTCTTTGCAGCCCGCCTGCAACAGACAAACTGTCCATGTTGCACAAAGATAAATATTTGCTTTTGTGTGGAATCTTAAAATAATGTACTAACTTATAAATAGGGCCAGTACTGAATTATCAGTTGGTATTATTAGTGATTATTGAAAATCATTGTTTTTTTATTTTGCACGCATTTAAACCCTCGTAAGATTGCTCAATACCCGTCCCTCCTTCCTTCTTTGCGCGCTAGAGAATTGCAACACCCAGGATAAACCATCAGCAGCCGCCACTGATCGCCCCTCTCCCAGAGACATCTAAAACTAACAATAAATCGTAAGTTACTATAAGAGAAATAGCGATACCACTTACTTTCCTTCCAAGTCCCTTGTAAGATTGATTGATTGATTGATTTAGTTTATTTTACTTCACGTTTTGTGCCTCTAGGCTAATTTGCGAAGATGGGGATGAGCGATGAAATGATGAAATTGATGAATGGACATTCACAAACAACCAAGCCCGACCGGGATTCGAACCCGGGACCCTTGGCGTCGCAGCGCGATGTGCTAACCACTCGGCCACAGGGTCGGGCAAGTCCCTTGTAAGCACTACAGACTAAACACAAGACTCCTTTGTCCCTTGCAAAGACCGCAGGCACAACACAAGAATCCTTCTGCCCTTGTAAAAACCACAGACTCTACACAATACTTCTTCGGCCTTCCTAAGGACAACGGACGGACTCAATGCAAGACTCCTTCGGCTCTTGTAAGGACCACAGACTCAACACAAGACTCCTTCGGCTCTTGTAAGGACCACAGACTCAACACATGACTCCTTCGGCCTTTGCAAGGACCACGGCCACAATACAAACTGGATTCCAAGCAACAGACGCAGAATCCAGAGTAAAATAAGAACGACAGTGACATAGCCATCACAAACTGAAGTCAGGGAAACGAAACTTAACAACAATCGACATTGCAGTTCGCATTTTTCATATATTAAGTACATTGATTCTTTAGCCGTCCGTATACTATTAAATTGCAATTGAAACAGAGCAAGCCAACAAAATCTCTAACTGTATAGGACATCTTGAAATTTCTTGAAATTTGACGATCAAAGTAAAATGTTCAAAAAAAATCACATTTTACCGATAGATGGCACTGCGCACGGCAAGAAAAGGAATTAATTACGTTAGCCATAACAAAGACAATAATTTTCTTCCTCAAGGAAGATATGTATTAAAAACTCGAGAAAAAAGTGTGATGTATTTTCTCGGTATCGTAGTAATGATTACAGTCTAAATGTAATCTGAGACGCCAGAGAACCTGTGATCAAATTGACACAAAATATAATTTCCTATAGATACATAAGTAAGTTGTATCTTGAAAAGATTTGAAATCAAGAGAAAATGTATTTTACGGTTGGTTTTATCATATCATTCAATGCTGTGGAAACAAGGAAAAATGTTCCACCGCTCCTCCTTTCGTTTTTCACAAGTTACATCAAGGAGTATTATATTTTCTTTCCCTGTGGTTACAACGCTGATTTCTCTTCACCACAGAATACAAATAAATAGCATTCTGTGCCTCGATATTTTTTTCGATAAAATCGATTGCAACTGATTGGTCGACAGCCTTTAATGAAGAGCGTTATTTAAAATCGTTTCAAATTAGAAATACTTAGACATTAACCACGAAATCGAGATGAAACATGGCATAATCTGATGTCACTTCGTTTAAACGTGGATTTAATGTGTTGTTCGTTAAAACTCTGATTGTGTATGGAGAGCTTTATGTTTATTTCCTCTTCAATTTTCACGAAGTATTAAAAATCAATAATTGTTCGTTTGTTTGAGTTTTTGCTTAATGCCCACTTTCACAGATAGGGTAATCGGGACTGGGTCTTCAGTTTCAAGTGGATCCGAACCTCTATGTATCCACCGGGTATCTAACCAGAGACCCTTTAATTAGGAGACCAAAAGATTTACGCTGTCCCATTGAGAAAGCCCGATCAATATTTCGTATGGTAGGATAGATTTATTGCTGGATTCAGGTGAAGATTTTTTTTTTCTTTGTCACTATTGGTGCTAACACCCGTCAGTAGTGTTCCTCAACTCTAGAGCAGAGCATAGTGTGGGAGGAGTGTATTAATCGCCGAATTAATTCGCTTTTCTTTATCAATACGAGAGTCGAGAATTGAAAGCAAATCCACAAGCAGAGGACCAAACCTAATCTAAGATCACGTTCCCATAGAAACGCACAGGATGAAGAATAGAAGAGAATGGCAAAGTCGAAATCAAGACTACTGGCATTGAAATGCACTACGTAAAACACTTCGGTACACAGACTGACTAGTAGAGTCAGATTATTTTCATAACAACTACAGCTGACCGCGCGAGTCCAGTTAGTGAGCCTACCAACAGTGCAGAGCGCGAGCAAGTGGGATAACGATACGTGCTAGGTTGGGATGACGTCAGCGGCTCGCTTGTTGATTGGTGGTTTCTGGAGCTATGACTCGCTCCCAAGCTGCCAATGCATAACAGCTACGGATGTTACGAAAGTAATCTCACTCTACACAGATAATATAGATAGTGTCGAAAGGGGACTGGCGCATCGGAACAGAGGAAATGCCACACGCGTTTGTCAGAAAAACGATACACGCACAATTTAACAGACATTATTTTGAATGACTACTAGTAACATACTGTTCTTATTTTGCGAAAAAGATCCTCCTAACACGCTTCATTCCATCCTTCCATATCTTGGATATATTAATTATATGTTCTCGCTTTTCCGCCTCTAGCAGTGGCGTGCCCAAGTGCAGTAAGTGGGGCACATTTCCCTTTTGACCCAGCGCTCATAGAATGTCAAATGCAAAAAAATATGCCAAAATACAGGCCTGACTACTAAAAAAAATACAAATAATACTCACTTACAATCTTATCCTTCCCCTTGCCAAAATCCTGAGTACGCCACTGGTTCAGAGATGGTCAAGACCAGAGAACACATTCCCAGACAAAAATTCATTTCGATCTCATGGCTTGAAAGGGTGGGTTGTGTTACCATATTTTCTAATTTCAGCTTAATTTTGATATTTAAAATATCGCCCTGTACTAAGTACGTTCCATCTTTCAAAGGCGTTAAATTGATTGAGTGTTTTAAGTCCACGTTATGCACAGTAAGGCTAATCGGGACTGGTCCTACAGTTTAAAGTGGGATCCGAACCACTATCGAACCCGGGACCCCTTGATTACAAGGCGATTCAGAGGCGTTGGAGTTCAGCTAATTAATTACAACTAGATTTGAAAATAATCCGTCACGCTGAAAAATCCAGCAATTCAAGTCCTCGCTACCAAAAGGTTCAAGGTTCGAGTTCTGGTCTGGACTTGCTGCGTGTGCCCCTTCAACAATTTCATTAGCCTTCATTTCATCTCATCGTCGCTACTGGATAAAAGTGGGAGAAGTGCAACGCGAAATATGAAAAATACAAATGCAAGATAAGTAGTGTATATTAGTTGTTTCTACGCAGTACTTAGTAGGTATCCTCTTTTTTTATCAATTGAATATCACTTTTTGACATATTTTGACAATTTTTTGTCGATGTTTTAGCGTTTAGCAATGTTTTTAGTACAATTTTCACTATACTCATTTTTCCCCCACTCGTACTTGGTAGGTATATTATGATCTTACGTGATACAACTTAACCTATCCTTTTTTTACGATTATTTAATTTTTTTTACGATCCTAAGTGATATAACTTAACCTATCATTTTTTTTTATTTATGCACTGTTTGAATGTCATCATTTGAGGATCATATTTTGTAGGTATTTTTTTTTATCAATCGAATATAAGTTTTTGACATATTTTGACAATTTTTTGTCGATGTTATAGCGTTTAGCGATGTTTTAGTACAAATTTTCACTGCACTCATTTTTTCCATTTATACTTGGTAGGTATATCACGATCTTACGTGATACAACTTAACCTATCTTTTTTTTTTACGATTTTTTAATTTTTTTTACGATCCTAAGTGATATAACTTAACCTATCATTTTTTTTATTTACGCACCGAACTAACCTACAAGGGACTCTGTTTGTTTTAATATTTCAGTATTATAAGGTTTTCACAAATTTTATGTAACCTAAAATGTGTTGGATGTTGATTTTTAGTATGTGACAATTTTTTATGAATTTTAAAACTGCTCCGTGACCCTCTCGTTCTTCACGTCGTAGGCGAAGGACTTCTCTGCAATCAGGATGACACTGCATAGGGTATCCTCGGGCAAGGCATCGTGGAACTCGCAGACGACCTTGATGTTGGTTCGATCGTTGACCACAACCTTCTTCCTCTTAGATGTGTTGATGACGGTCATGGGTCTCCGGGCTTTGAATTCGCTGGGCGTGTAGTACATGTCCACGCTTCCATCGGTCACGCGTTTGTAAGCCGAAAACGCTTCGTAAAGTTTGAGGTAATCGTCTTTGGTCACGTCGAGGTTGTAATTCTCGCGCGGGAACACTTCGTTACGTCCATTCTTCAGATAAACGTTCTTGATTTTGCAGTCGTCGAACTTGCTGGAATCTTTCTCCTGATTGTTATCGCGCCCGGTCTGAAAAAGCACTACGACGAAATCTGGCATGTCGAACTGTATGTTGTTGAACTGCGTCGTCACGTCGAATTCCATGTGACTTCCCGACGCCATCTTCTGCACGCACTGGTAACCGTGAAAGTGAATCAACACCTGCGGACTTTTCAAGATCTCCGCTTTGTACTTGAGGGCGTAGTTCGTTTCGTATTCCACCACCGGCATTCTCAATTCCATGCTCCGGATGACACATTTCGCCGCTTCGGGTAAAGTGTTGGCTATCGGCGTGGTGCCGTCCGGACCCAAAGTAGCGTATCGCATCAGTGCGTCGTTGTCGTTGGCCGCTCTTCGAAACGTGACCCTCAGTCCTCCCTTCCACATGATCTCCTTGTAGTCCGAGAAGAAACCAGGCAGCAGACGCATGGGAAAGAGCACCGTGTGACTTTTCGTCGATATTTTGGTCCCGGCTTCGAATCCCCCGGCCTGGTAGTACGCTGCGTCCGTTTTGGATAATTTCAACGTTCCCACTGCCGTCGACGTGATGCCTGGATAATCTATTCTGTTGATGACGGTGTTGTGTTTCCTCACCTCCACCTGCGAGAACAGGTGAGGCACGAAGTTGTCCACGAGTATCAAGTTTGCTGCTGCGGGAAACGCGTCTCCGCTTTCCTTCTTCACCACGTCGAATTGAAGGTAGAGGTCCGCTCTGTGAGGATGAACGAACCCATCGCCTACGTCCACGTCGTATTCGATCTCCCTGTTCGCCTCGTTGAGATTGGCGAACGTGCGACGGTTGGGAGGGAAAGATTGCAATTCGTAACTTTCGATTTGCTCCATTTTACATGTATGGTTATTTATTATACGTTGATCTCCACGATGGCCGTCGTAGTGGCACCTGCGAAATCCACCACGTCTCCTTTCTCGTTCGTCACCACCAACTCTATGTCGTCTATGCGGTTGCGACATACCGGAAAATAGATCGGCGAAGAGGGCGTGTAGATGATCGGTTCCATGAACTCGGAACTTGGTTTGAAAGTGGCTATGATTCCCGTCTGCTTGTGACTTCCTAACAATCCGTCCGAGGATTTCGTGATCATACCTTCCGCCACGTTGCAGTGTACGTTCAGAGTCTCTATGGCCAAGAATTTAGGAATGTTGGTTGCTACGTGCTTGATGCCAGCTTCGAGTTTTGTGTTGTTCTCGAAACCTAAAAGTTCTCCCATGGTGCCCAGGTCCACGGTCTCCGTCGCGGATAGGATTTCCACTCTGTGCGTGACCGAATTTTGAGAAAGGTACGCGCCTTTGGGTAATTGAGCTTGCAAAGTGGAAAGATTGTATTGGCCTGGCGTGACGACGATGTGTTCGCTTCCGACGCTAATTTTGTTGTTGTGCTGGGTGACGTTAGGTATGAGGTACATGCTGTAGAATGCACGCAGAGCCACGGATTTAGGATAGACGATGTCGTCGTGCAGCGTGAGTTTCAAGATTGAAGATTCGCTCGTGAGATGGAACACGCCCATCCTAGTGATGCTGTTTGAGGTTCCACAATGCTTTCTGGAAATCCTCGATCGTAGGGTTATTTATTTTAGAGAGAAACGCGAGCACGGAGAGGCAGAGATGACCGCAGTTCACGTCTCCGAAATCTTGAATGCGTTCGTCGTTGTAGTATATGGAGGTTTTGTTCGTTTTCAGATAATGAATTAAATTTGTAGGTGGAACACCTCCGAAAGAATCGAAAACGAATGCTTTATCATTGTCGTTTTTGTGGTAACATATCCAATGCGTGCCTGGATTTTCTTGACCGTCCAAGTTGACTACTCCGCATTCTCTTCTTTTGACGCTTGAAGGTAACGAGTCGGACATGAAAACTCCTCTGAAGTGTTTGATTTGTAACGATTCGATCAGAGATTCAATGTCTCGGTTGGTGAGTGCTTCTGTTTCTTTTTTTTAAACTTTCTCATCACGCCCTTGCCCCCTTTCTTCTCCATGGCCAGGTTGTGACGTTTCTGTTCTTCCAATTCCGCCTTGTTCTTCTTCGAGTCGATAACGGTTTTCGCGATGGCGGCACTTCCGCCGGCCAAACTTCCAACGGCCCCCAATGCTGCCAGGATGGCCGGGATGCTGAATATGAAACCTCCGATTTTTTGCTGTTTCCGCGAACGCTGCAATCTTTTCAATTGAGGTGTGCTGAGCAGCAATTTCATTCCATGTCCTTTCGACAAGCAAGAACGTTTCTTCTCGCGTTGTTTCTTGGTGAGTAACCCATCGAGAGCACCTAGATTTTTTAGATTGGAGTATGGTATCTGATACACGACACCCTTGGGCTTCATGTTGATGCTCTATGTGTTATTTTCACGGTATGTTATTTATATATATATTCTGAGATTTTTTCTTGTGTAGTTTTTTTACGGTATGTTATTTATATATTTTCAAGGCCTCGCAGTCGTTACACAAATTCTATTATGTGCATCGTTTTCTTGCCAAGAAGTTCCTTTGTCCCCTTGTACACGATTCGAGTTTTGTTCTCGATTAAAATAGATAGCTTCTCGTCGGATAACATGTTAGCGTATCGATCTGGTAAAAATAGACTGTATTGTGCGTTGAGCAACAGGCGTACCTTGGGACCATACTGGGTAGAAACGATTGAACCGGAAGTTATCGTGTAAGGTTTGTCGACTTCCAATTCCTGAATTTTTACATACTCGACTGACAAATTTAGCATTTGTTTTAATGCTTGGAGATCGCTCATTTTTTCAGTTGTCAGAGTGTTAGAGAGAAATTTAATTGCTTTTTTCACGATGTGTGTTATTTATATATACCGAAGATTATTTTTTTACGATGTGTGTTATTTATATATCAAGTTTTTTTTTTTACGGTATGTTATTTATATACCCCACCCCAATTTTTGTTTCGTGTTCATGGCGATGGTGGTACCCAGTGCGGCGACCCGTTCACCCAGCGATGCGTCTCTGCTCACGAACCTTTCGAAAGCTGCGTGCTCTAATTTTCTGTCTGCTTCGTGACGTGCATCCAGATCCGTCTGCGTAGTGTTGTAAGCGATGTCGTGATCTTTGCATGCGGCGTCCAACGGATTCACACCCTTGTCTCCTCTCTCCAATCTTTTCTCGAGTTTGGTACCCGGCCCGCAGTACTGGTAGCCAGGTAGATGCATCTCGAAAGGTAACTTGTTGATGATGTCGTTCACGAGTCCCTTTCCTTCGGCCACGTTCCAAAATTTCGGAGGCAGCGTGTTGATGATTTTGATCAGGTAACCTATGCCCTTGTCGTCGTTCACGATGAAGTTGGAAAGTTTCGTGCTGATCATGTCCACGATGCCAACCTTCTCGTTGTAGAAATTACGGTTGCCTGCATTCTCTTCGCCGGCTATCACCAACAATCGGTCCACGAGTTTCCTGACGTCGTCCACCCAAACGAATTCTTTGGGTAACGTGTTATAGCGTTTGACGCCGCTGCCTGTTTTGACCTGGTTCCAAATCGGTTTGATGAGATTCCTGTACTTCTCGCCGCTGCTCGATTTCACCCTATTCTGCGAGGCGTCGTTGTTCTGGTACAAGGCATCCGTCATGATCAGAATTTCCTTGTAACTTTGGTAATCTTCGTCGGTGTAATCTTTCGGCTGCTTTTTGGCGACGAGTTCCCACAGTCCCACCGTACCCGGATACCTGTTCCAACTATCCTTGTCGCCTAAATTGACTTTAATGTCGTTGCCTTCGAAGGTCACCTTCGATTTCCCAATCTTCCACACCACACCGCCGCCTTCGCTGGTTTCCATGCTGGGATACAATCCGAACACTTCATCCTTGTCGAATTTCCCCGTGCTCAGGTAGTCTCGTGCCAAAGGTCCCAACTCGATTTTATCCGAAGACGACGACGTGCTGCCTATGGCTCGACGTCGTGCCGGTGCATCCTTCAGTTCGAACGGTGTCGAAGGAATGCTCGAAATGGGTGTGGGTACGGCGTAACTTTTAGCTGCGAGCGGTACGAGTTCATTAATCAAATTTTTATTTTGTTCCGTGACACTTTTAATTTCTTTACCTAGACTGCTGATGGCATCGATCACAGGTTGATCCTGACGTTTCTTCTCTTCGTAGAATCCGCGATTCTCGGATTTCCAACCTTTGAAGCGTTTCGCGAGGTAATCGCGAAGCTTGAGATTTTCGTCTTCAATTTTTCGTTTCGTCATGACGTTATTTATATACGTCGTTTCTCACAACGTTGCAACGTTTAGAAAGTCGTTGATTTTGTTTCTGTATTTTCCGTCGTTGGGTTTCCTCGTCATGTCGATCGTCACGAATCCGAAATCGTCACCGTTCCAGCAAGTAGAGCAGCCTTCCGAAAATTGATTGTAGTTCATGTCTCCGCCTACGTAGTCATCGTACGCGTGCTTGAGGTTGGTGTGATCTTGACGAAACAAACATATGAAATTAGCGTTGTCGCGTACTAACTGTTTTGGAATTTTGGAAAACGTTTGAGCTAGGTAGAAGCAATCCATTCCTTTGTGACGACCTTGCGTGAAAAAGTTGCAAATTTCATTTTGATTTTCCAGGATGACGTCGTCGAACACGACGACTGAATTTTCACGACAATCGTCGAGTGGTTTTATTTCCGAGGCGAACGTTGCAATGTCCAGGCCATCGTACAGTTTCATCAGTTGCTGGTATTTGGATTGCTCCAAACTTTTCGAGAACACGTACAGGTGCCTGTTCTTCCAATCTAACCAATTCGGTGCGAGGAGAAAATTGTCCACGAGCAGTGTCGTTTTCCCACACCCCGAAGGACCTACGATCAGACAGCGGATGCTGTCGGGAAGCAACTCGCCGTTCTTTTTCTTCGTTTGACTTTCCGGATCCGGTAGACGCTTCACCACGTTCCACGTACTCACAAGATCACTTCGTCCGCGTCGATCCAACTCTTTTCCGGAAGTCCCAGCCATTTGACAAACAGTTTGTCACCTTTCCTACGCAATACTTTCTCGATGAGGTACGTGTCGGGGTGTTTCGTTTTAGAGAGTTCCTCTTCGTAAAATCTTCCTTTCAAAATCTCGCCGCTACTATCTTTTATTATATACGTGTGTCGGTTTCCAGGTAAAACTCGAACCACCGTAAAAAGTTCCGTGCTCCAATTTTTTGTGAACCCCTTCTCGAAGGTGCGTTTGAATTTGCTGATCCTCACCTGGTCTCTAATTTTGTATTTAGCTTTTTTTGTCGTGGGTGTGTACTTTGGACAGTAAACTGTAGAAATTAAACGCTGCTCGTCGGACTTGGTAACGTCGGCTGGCTTCATGCCTATCGTTCTGTGTACAGTATCATTATAGGTGTCGACGAGTTCCGGCAGGATGTCGACCCATTTGTAATTTCCCCGAAGCGTGAATCGTTTCCACATGTGTGTTTTCAAGGTTCGATTGAATCTTTCCACGATGCTGGCTTTGATGTGACTGAAGCTCGAATAATGTCGAATCTTGTGTTTTTGAATAAACTTTTGGAATACGGCGTTGTAAAATTCTTTACCGTTGTCCGTTTGCAGAAACCGTGGTTGTCTGCCGCCGCTTTCGCGAAAAATTGTCTTGAATGCTTCCGTGACGCATGTTCCCGTTTTCGCCTTCAAAGGTAGAGCCCATGCGAATTTCGAAAACGTGTCTATGACGGTGAGGAGGTACTTGTTGCCCTTGTTCAATTTATGCACGTTTTTCAAATTGCCGCTACTCATCTCCACGAGGTCACTTTGCCAGAGGTCGTCGATGCCCTTGGTTACCACAGCCAAACGTTCGTAGTTACGGCGTGCAGGTTTATGCAATTCTTCGACGATGGCTTGCCTAGACATTTTTTTTAGAGATTACGTTTCAAGAGAAGCACAAGCGTGATGGGATTCAAAGAGGGTGGCACTTCGCTCGTGTTTTGAATGATCAGCTTATCGCCGGCACTCACGTCGAAAACGGTGAGATCTTCGTCTTCGTGTATTTCATATATGTTGCGCGTTTCGTTCCAACGTGCCAGAGGAATGTTTCCTGCTTTCTGGACACCACGATTCGATATCAAAGTCATGGTGGGAACGCTAGCTTTTCTACCGTGAGACCAGTACGAAAATTCGTTTATCTGAATCGTGCCATCGAGGAGAAACTTGTAGTACGGATGATAAGGATGCAACATGTACAGTTTGTTACCTTCGACGAACGTGGAGATTCTCTGTTGATTGGGTACGCTGTTGATTTCGATGGCTTGCAGAGAATGCAGTTTAGCAAATTTAGTGTCGACGCCGAGCAGATTACTGTGAACGTGTCCGAGTTTATTTTCGATGGGCAGCAAATGCTCGACTATGGTATCCGTTACGGCAGACAACGACGGTTTGATTTTCACTTCCACGTTCAACTGCTTGTAGTTTTCGTTGAGTTCTTGTAACTTGGCACCGAAAGAAGCCAGCGTTGATTCCTGCGTGGATTCCAGCACTCCGACTTGATCTCTGATGTTGACCACAATGTTCTGAAGGTTCTCGACTTGATTCAATTTCGAGCTCTTCTCGGTAAGATCGTTCACGATGCTTCGCATCTCTGTAAACTGCGTGTGAAGGTCGGCGACGCTCTGCGAAGTGGGTAGCGTCGACACCAGCGAAGCAAGTTCGTCTCGAATCTGTTCCACGTTCGTCGTTTCCGTTTCCAGTCGTTTCAGCATTCGAGATATGTTCCTTTTCAAAGCGTGCAATTCTTTGGAGGTAGGGAGATTGGCCACTTTACTCTCGAGATCGCTCAACGAACTTTTGATGTCGCTCGAATCGGATAGTGCCGTCACCGCCGTTTTCAATTTTTCCAAATCTTCGTTCGAAGGCACGCTCGTCCGTAACGATTCCAAGTCACCCTGTATGTTGTCGAGTACGTGATGAAAATGAGCAAGATTGGATTCGACGTTCAAATTTTCTAAATATTCGATCTTCTGCTGAACCGTGCTCAACGTGTCCTGAATACTCGTCAACATACTTGCTTCAGCGTGAATATTTTTAATTTCTTCGTTGATCAATTCCAAGGACGCCTGAAGCGTAGCGATGGTGGTTTGAATGTGTTCGAAATCTCGATAGGCCTCCAATTGAATTTTTATGTTCGCGACGCTTTTACCGATGACCTGCAGTTCGTCCGACGATGGTAGGTTCGTCATTGTATCTTCCAAAGTCTGCAACTTGGATTTAATTTCTTCCAACGTGCTGGTGAATTCTTCTTGTAATTTGGAAACGACGACATGCAAGCGTTCTGCGTCTATATCGTTCACCACAGTTTGAAGTTCAGAGAAATTCTTTTCTATTGCGGAAGTTCGTTCTTCGATTTCGAGTTTCAATTTTTCCAAATCTTCATTTTTCGATTGAAATTGTTGTAATTTGGCCAAATCATTTTGAAGCGAATCCACGCTCAACTGTATATTTTGAACGTTGTCGTAAGAAGGTACGTCGACATAATTTTTTATGAGCGTTTTCAGTTCGGAATCGATTTTCAGAATGGGGTCGAGACATTGCGTTTGGAGCGTAGCGATTTCCGACTCTAAACTTTTGTTTAAGGTTTCCTGCAAAGCGATCAAATCGGTCCTTAACTTCTTAACTCGAATGTCCAACATGAGAATCTCTTCTGCATGGTCTACACGCTTGGTGTTGCCGAAAATGTCGTTAGGCATTTTTGGTTAACGGTTATTTATAATAGGATAGACGATTCGTAATTCTACAAAAAGAGGAATAAGTTTGTCGTAGTCTCCGAGGAGTTCCACGTAAAGATAATCTCCTGCAGACACATCGTACGTAATGTTAGAAAGCATCTTGTCGTGCTTGATTCGAAAAATGTTCTTGCCGGTAGAAATTTTGATTTCGCCTGCGTTTTCCGGATTCACGGTGATTTGAAGTTTCCCGTCGATCGGAATTTCGTAGAAATGTAAATTGTTATTAAAAACATAAAACATCTTGCCCACATCGTCATTCAGTTTCGTCCAAATGCTGTTGAGGTGAATGATCAACAGACCGTTGAGTTTAGGTAACACGGAAGGTAAGACTTCATGATCTGGTATGGTTTCCATAATGATCTGTTTTTTGAAACCGAACAAATTCATAGGCATGCTGGTTATTTATTCTCACAACGTTGCAACGTTTAGAAAGTCGTTGATTTTGTTTCTGTATTTTCCGTCGTTGGGTTTCCTCGTCACGTCGATCGTCGCAAATCCGAAATCGTCACTGTTCCAGCAAGAAGAGCAGCGTTCCGAAAATTGATTGATCAACAGACCGTTGAGTTTAGATAACATGGAAGGTAGAAATTCATGATCTGCCGTGCGGTGTACAGTCTCCATTGTTTGCTTTCGGAAACCAAAGTGATTCATTGTCCTTGCTAGTTATTTATTGTGTATGTGAGATAGTTAATTTTTTTTATTTTAGTTATAGTTATTTAAGTTTATTTTTTTCATTTGCATTGCCTACAATTTTTACTAATTTCTAAACGATAGTGTCCCCAAGGCAACGTGTGGATTCCACAAGACAAAATACATCTTTTATCGTCATGCGGATCTAATGCTACTTTCCTAACTTTGTTTGTTGTAATCACGTGGTCTACACTTTTGATTCTTTGTTCTATGCTTAGTATCGTCGATTGTGAGTAAAGGCAATCGATGTAATCGTGGAAGGTGAGTTTGTTCTCCACCGTATTTTTGCCCACACCTTTTGCTTTCTTCGTGACGCTACTCTCTGTTCTCATGGCATACATCTTCGAACGCAAACCCGCGAACTCAACAATAATATCACCGTTACATTCATCTTTCAGTTTACCTAGGACTTTTTTGTTGAGGGATGGAATTCCAAATCTGTTGGGTTGAGGGTACGCAGAAGTATCGAAATACTCAAGCATGGAAGGATTTTTTATGTCTTTGTATAGGTTAGGTGTTTGTATGCTGTAAATGAAGCTGTCGGTGTCCGTGTACAAAAGTGATATTTTATCATTGTAGAAGGGTTTCATCACGTCATAATGAAATTCGAACATGTAAAGTTTCGACAAGTCGAGAACCGTTGCGCCAACGTAAATTGGTTTTCTGAATTTCACCGATTTTATATGTAGATTGAAAAGTGCTAAATTCTCGTTGTAAATTTTTCTCGACTTGAATCTAGGATCGGCTATCCACTTCCGACATTTATTCTTATCGGAAATTAATTTCACGTCTACGTGCTTTCTAACATTCTCCATGGTCTTTCCGTACACCGCATTGTTCATTAATTTAAAGAAGTCCTTGTCTAAATCGGAAGTGGCAGCTGTTCTATGTTGTGTGTTAGTTTCTATGTAAGGTCTTAACCACGTGGAATGTTTAAACTTTAGTATTCTTCTAACATTTACTATCTGAACACCCTTCCCAATCAAAAACCGGAGATTCTTGTAGTGGACGACGTATCTCTGTTTAGGGTCCAATGTTAACAAAAGCTTGTCTTGAACTGAGTCGGGTGGACATTTGATTTCGGGAGTCGGAGGCAAATCCGAAAACGTGTCGTGCAGGTGGTCGGAGAATTGGAGATCTACCTCTGCGAAGAAACCACACTCGCTATCGTCGAAATGAATAATGTCTATCGAAGTGGGATCTAACCATTCGAATCCCCCGTAAGGAAGTTTCTGAACCATGGCATGTCCGTAGAGATTATTAACGTCGGCGTAGAAGATGTAATTCGATGCTCGATTTGAATCGTAATCTTCTTTCATGTGTACGTTATTAGCTTTTGCATGTCTCTGTACGCATTGCACCATTCCACCTCGTATCCCTCTTTCGATGAATAGCAACATGTCAACGTCCGATATCAGTTCCAGCTTGACCTTTGTCTGGAATAACATTGCCGACCACGCTAATCCCGGTAGACTGTAGAAATACGCTGGATCTAATTTGTAAATATTCGTTGCCGTTTTCCTGAACGCTTGAAAAACATCCGCGAGTATCGTCACGTCTAATTTTAAGTATGCGTCGTGGTAGTCTCCGAGTGTCCTACATTCTAATTTCTCCCACATGAGTTGCGCGTGTTGGTATTCTTCGTCCGTGATTCCTTTCTCTCTGAGTCTGCTGTAAAATTCTCTTGGATGTGGAAGAGCGTCGTCGTTAAATTTAGAACCATCACTGACATATTCGTAAGGATAAATCCCTTTACGTCTAACGAGTTCTACGTCTACGTTGGGAAAACTAGCTCTAGTTATTTTAAATTGATCGTCGGTGAGTTTGTTCGCTAAAGCATCCAGACTTGCAGAGAGAAATCTATACGAATCCAGGAAGCGCATCTCGATTGTATTTTTCGTTCCCGGAATCGACACTTGCTTGCTGAGACTAATGTAGCGTTCTTCATTCTCGGCCAAGACACCTATACGTTTCGGATCGTAGCCAAGATGTCTCACAAGGTGGTGAAAATCATATCCGCTTCCGTTGTGAAAGAATATGGGGATGAATTTAGGTTTCTGGATTTTAAGATTGCACGTGTTGCAAATTCCACCTATGTAGTTTCCGCTGAAATGATCGTGGTGGAATATTTTTTTGTTCTCATCAGTGAAACTTTGATCACATACCGGACACACCTCAGTGGAATTGTAATTTTGAAGTTCATTTTCAGTTAAAGGTGCCATCGGTTTTGATGTAAGCAGTACGCTACCAATTACCTCAACCTCCTCCACCATTTTTTCCAGGAAGTGTTCGATTACATTTGGCCCGCGGTATATATATGCTTCATTTATTTTATCACGTCGCACAACAACATAGCCGAAACTATTAGGTTGATGAAGCTGGTACGGCGTTGTGGAGGAAAGTTCGGGATCCGGTTCGCAGTAGGAGAGTGGTTTGAGGAACGCCTCGAAATCTGCGACGATGATTGCAGGATGTTCCAACAATGCCTTGTGCATTTTGAATTCTTCGACTTCGTTCGTTTCGGGCATCAACATTCTAGCCGGTCTGTTGTCGCCGCAGTAAAATTTATGTTCGGCAAGTTTCTCGTTAGCAATTTGACGTCCGGTGTATTTTCGATAATCGAGTTGTTTTTGATCGTCGAACGTGGTTAGGCATCTCGGACAAACTTCGATGTTGTTTGCATGCTTGGTTGATTGACTTCTGACCAAACGTGATAGTGAACGAATTAGCGTGTAGTGATGAACATCCTCGTTTGAAATGAGAAGGAGATTAATCACACGAGCATCATCATCGTCGATATCGCTTATCCTGACGGGATGCACGACATGTTTATCCAACGTATAGGAATACACGTTGATGATTAAGCGTTTTCCTTCTGCATCTCGTGCTCGTGTTTCGAATTTTGATATATCAGAAATGGTCACCGGATATTCGATGCCAGCCATTGCATTTTCCAGTTCAGGTTCATGCTGCTTGTAATGATAAACCTGTTCTGGATGATTTGACCAATGAATCGGGTGAAGTTCCGCCAACACACACCAAAGAAAACATTTATCATCTATATTTTGAATATTCAGCACAGCTTTTTTATTTTTAATATCCACTGGAAGAGGAACGTAGCTGGATGCACGAAGAGGCGAGAATCGGTTCACGTAAACGGTTAACGTGTGAGGACTTCCACACAGAGACCATCCCGACCCTTTAGCCTCGAAATCGTCATGTTTCTTAACCAGCTCGTTGGAAACTTTATAATAGAAGTTGTCCAAATTTTCGACGTCCGCCAAATAAAGAGTCTGGTTTTTTGTACGATGATAAAAAATACTCGTTGTGCCATCAACTTTCTCGTATTCAGAAAACAGAACAACGTATACTTTTATAGAGTTGTTTTCAAGTTTATCTTTTAAAATATTTAGTACAGATGTTTTCGTTTCATCCAAGAAACTAAGGATGTCACGACCTGATTCTGACTTAATTGAAAAATCCTGGAGTTGGTCGTTAAATGCAGATCTAATTGGTTTGCGTTTATTAGATAATTTAATTTGCTTGGAAGTGGAAGCTTCCGTTTCTAAATTATCGATTTTCCTTTTCGATGCTTGTTCGATCGATGGTTTGCAAATTTTGAGATGTTTACTTAAATTTGTAATGCTGATCGTCTTTCCGCATCGAGCACAGGGCTTAGAAGGTAACGAACGATTAATTCTCGAACCTGTTTCGCTACATCTTGCCCTGTGTACCGATAAATTGTTCCTTGAGATTGGCTTCCCACAAGTAACACATTCAGTTTTATCATTTTTACGATTGAAACTGGTGGTGGATGCCATTGCTTTCTCCAAAATCACAGAAATCAAAAAGTCTAGTATATGGCGACACAATTTTCAGGTATGTTATTTTATATAAAATTTCTTGGAGTGATTACAAAACTCAAAAATTCAATCTACTGTAAATAGAATTTCAGGTATGTTATTTATATAGAATTTCTTGTGTGCGAATACAAAAACTCAAGAATTCAATCTACTGTAAATACAATTTTCAGGTATGTTATTTTATATAGAATTTCTTGGGGTAATTACAAAACTCAAAAAATGAATCTACTGTGAATATAATTTTCAGGTATGTTATTTTATATAGAATTTTCTCGGGGGCGAATAGAAAACTCAAAATCCGAGACAGTCCAGTTTAACGTGTTCATATTTGAAAAAAATTGCAAAATCCCCCAACAACGTTTCAGCTACTAGGACCTCATTACCATGAGCCTAATCCTAGTAAGTCACATACACACCTGTTCTTCGTATCGCATATGCTAGTAAGTCAGATGACATATTGGGAGAATCACATTTCCCCCAATGATCCCACCACAACAAACGTCGCACATGCTAGAAGCGTCACATCAAACTTCAGGTATGCATCGTGGTAATCACCGAAAGTTCGGCAACCCAACTCGACCCACATAGACAGAGCATGCTTTTACTCCTCGTCGGTAATACCTGAACCTCTCAGCTGGCTGTAGAACTTATCCTGGGGAGGCAGCAACTCTTCTTCGAACTTGGAAGGGTCTGTGACGTATTCGTAGGGGTAGACCCCTTTACGCCTGATGAGTGCGACATCTAAGTTCGGGAAACTTGATGTGGTAATGGCTAGTTGGTCGTCTGTGAGCTTCCCAGCAAGAGCATCGAGGCTTGCCTGGAGGAACCTCAGAGAGTCGAGGAACCGAAGCTCGATGCTGTTGCTTGAGTTGGGGATCGGCACCCACTTGCTGATGCTAATATAACGCTCCTCGTTCTACACCAGGACATTGATTCTCGCATTGTCGTACCCTAGATGTGTAACCAAGTGATGGAAATCATATCCCGAGCCATTGTGAAAAAAGACCGGTATTTCATCAGACGGTTTCTTATACTTGCAGCATAGCACGGCATAGAATTTAGTGGAGTATGTAGCCAATGCATCGTTGAGGATGGATATTATCTTAGCTCGCTCGCTCTCCAGAAAACTACGCACATCGCAGAAGCTGTCTGATGTTATGTTAAAGTCTTCTAATAAATACTCAAACGCAATTCGGTCTGCTTTCTTCGTCAGCTTGACGCATTTGGTAGGTGGCGATGCATCGAGGGAGGTTACTTCTACCTTTCGCTTGGAAGGTTGCGGTAGAGATGTTCCAGTGCTCTTGCAAGTAAGCTGGTGTCGCTTGAAGTAGTCAATAGAAAAATTGTTTCCACACTTAGAGCACAGTTTGGTCGCACATATTCGCTTTCCCGGCACACAAGTACGACAGTGCCTTTGAAAATGTTTACTTGACACAGTAATTTGGCACGTAGGGCAATTTTTTTCAGAACGCATAATGCAGAGATTTTTTGGGGGTATGTTATTTAATACCAAATGCTGTGCAATGCAAAATATAATTGCTCACTTTTTTTTAACTATTTTCTATGACCTTACTTTGGGTTTTTTTTTTCGCCAAATTATATGCTTCTAGTCTCCTATACAATACAATATACGTACAATATATTGTCAACGGTATCATATTTGAGCGGGCCGCTTGTCACCTAAACACTACAGCTCACAGGTCGGGAAAATCTGACATGAAAGCAGATAATACGCTTAAGTCTTATTTATATATAATTTTCACGGGGCGTACAATATTGTCAACGGTATTATATTTGAGCGAGCCGCTTGTCGCCTAAACACTACAGCTCACAGGTCGGTAAAATCTGACATGAAAGCAGATAATACGCTTATGCCTTATTTATATATAATTTTCACGGGGCGTACAATATTGTCAACGGTATTATATTTGAGCGCGTCGTTTGTCATCTAAACACTACAGCTCACAGGTCGGTAAAATCTGACATGAAAGCAGATAATACGCTTATGCCTTATTTATATATAATTTTCACGGGGCGTACAATATTGTCAACGGTATCATATTTGAGCAGGTCGCTTGTCACCTAAACACTACAGCTCACAGGTCGGTAAAATCTGACATGAAAGCAGATAATACGCTTAAGTCTTATTTATATATAATTTTCACGGGGCGTACAATATTGTCAACAGTATCATATTTGAGCGCGTCGCTTGTCGCCTAAACACTACAGCTCACAGGTCGGTAAAATCTGACATGAAAGCAGATAATACGCTTATGCCTTATTTATATATAATTTTCACGGGGCGTACAATATTGTCAACGGTATTATATTTGAGCGTGTCGTTTGTCACCTAAACACTACAGCTCACAGGTCGGTAAAATCTGACATGAAAGCAGATAATACGCTTATGCCTTATTTATATATAATTTTCACGGGGCGTACAATATTGTCAACGGTATTATATTTGAGCGTGTCGCTTGTCGCCTAAACACTACAGCTCACAGGTTGGGAAAATCTGACATGAAAGCAGATAATACGCTTAAGTCTTATTTATATATAATTTTCACGGGCGTACAATATTGTTAAGAGCGTCAGTTTCCGTAGAGCTCTCTTTTTCCATCTTCCCTCTATACAGTAAAACTGTAAAAAACGCAATTAGCTAACCTAGCATACAACATACCTTCCTAATTAATATGGATATTGTCACACATTCCTCTTATTTTATACTGTTGTAAATGGAAAAGATTATGTACGGTAAATGTTTTGTATATTATAGGAAAAAATGCAAAATATCCTCCAATTTTAATTCGAATCGAGTCGAATTTTTACATATTTCCACGCCGCCACATATTGTCCTATTTGCTTCTTTTACTTGCCTTGCTTAATTAACTCTCGCTAATTAGCATTTTTTTGGAAGAAGTCAACTAGAACAACATATGGCGGTATGAGAAATATGTAAATTAAAGAACATTTTAGCAATATATGGGCCCTAGCAATTAGCTTTATCGACTAAGAGTACTCTTTTAAACGTCTTTTGCTGATCGTATTACTACATGAAGACGTTTAAAATTTTTGGGTGTTGAAAAAGTTTGACCCTACTTTTTATTTCTATTGTTTGCTAATAGATGGCGCTAATAGTACCCCCTCCCCTCCCCTCTCCCCTCTTCTCCTCTGCTGTATGACAAATAGCACAAACATAAAAATCAAGATTTTGGAGAGCAAAACATAAAATTTGCATGCATCTGATGTCGAACCGGGAACTTTTATCTTTCGGGGAGTCAACATTATTTTGTACTCAGTCGTCATATAACATGAACACACGCAAACATTCACATGTGCTTTTATTATTTTGTGTTCGGTAAGTACAAGTATATTCTTACATAAATTATTGTTTAATTTAATAAATTGTAAACTCAAAACCTGCTATACTAACACTCCTTCTGTCTATTGAAAGCGAATGTTGCGTGCATGCGGAAATAACACAGAAAAAAACAACGGATGGAAGCAATTTAAAATCAGTGGGGCAAGGTCAGTATTACGAGAGCGTAAAAACATGTGCTTCCATTCAACTACGAAAAATAAGAATGAATGTGTGCATACAGAACACATATGCTTTCTTTTCACAGTTGTAAAATCATATTAAATTGTACATGAAGTAAGTTACGGGAAGACTCTTTCTTTTATGTCTGTGTATATGTTGTACAATTAGGTACAAGTATTGTACAATTAGGTACAAATTGTTGTACAATTATTTCCCTCAGTTGCCCAGTTAAAGTTGGGGGCATAACACTGGTATTATTTGTAATCACAGTGCTTACTCATGTATTTTGTTTAATATTTTATTTCAAATTCACTGTCAGAAACTAGTGTTGTTAGTTTCTGCATGTAGGTTTATTTACTCTGTTGGTTGTCACTGTCAAGTTTTTAGTATTCGTACAGCATAAAAAGCTATAACCCCCCTCTCAAAATATATACATTGTATACGCCAAGATACCCAATAGCCTGGCAACACATCATGAAAAAACATGCCAAGAAGACCCGGTGGGTTTATAAGTCAGTGCTGCCAATTCCTATTTGTAGGTTAGCTTAGCCAGTGAAAGATCATATAGTAGAATTTTTGTAGAGTGGGATGTTTGCGAGTTCCACGATGCCTTGCCCGAGGATACCCTATGCAGTGTCATCCTAATTGCGGAGAAGTCCTTCGCCTACGACGTGAAGAACGAGAGGGTCATAAAGGTAAATAAAAAAATGATAGGTTAAGTTATATCACTTAGGATCGTAAAAAAAATTAAAAAATCGTAAAAAAAAAAGATAGGTTAAGTTGTATCACGTAAGATCGTGATATACCTACCAAGTATAAATGGAAAAAATGAGTGCAGTGAAAATTTGTACTAAAACATCGCTAAACGCTATAACATCGACAAAAAATTGTCAAAATATGTCAAAAACTTATATTCGATTGATAAAAAAAAATACCTACAAAATATGATCCTCAAATGATGACATTCAAACAGTGCATAAATAAAAAAAAATGATAGGTTAAGTTATATCACTTAGGATCGTAAAAAAAATTAAATAATCGTAAAAAAAGGATAGGTTAAGTTGTATCACGTAAGATCATAATATACCTACCAAGTACGAGTGGGGGAAAAATGAGTATAGTGAAAATTGTACTAAAAACATTGCTAAACGCTAAAACATCGACAAAAAATTGTCAAAATATGTCAAAAAGTGATATTCAATTGATAAAAAAAGAGGATACCTACTAAGTACTGCGTAGAAACAACTAATATACACTACTAAGATAGTTGAAAAGGATGCTTCAAGACTCTTCTCCTTGTCAATCGGGTCGCCAGGGCCACGTTAGCCTTGAGGAGTCGCTGGAATGTCCAGTAAGAGCCATGCCTCTTAATCTTCAAATTTTATATTGGAAATTTATTACATATGCTGACCAAGGCAGTCTATATTCCAGTTTAAAAAAGAAAAAAAACACCTAACAACGTGACATTTCAACCCTCTATCAGGGCCTTCCTCAGACTTTAAACCAAACTAAAAGTCTGACTAATAACAAAGGATATAACCTGAATCAGGAGAACACTATGATGAGGGATGAAGCGTCACTTGTTAAACCGAGATGTAGACTGCCTTGGTCAGAATATACAGTGTTTTTCTTCTGTCATGGAAATAAGGTCTAATAGTATTATCATTGGAAATTCATGCACACGAGTTTTGAAACAAGAAATTTACATATATCACAGATTTAGTGTTAGTTTTGAAGAAGAATCTATATAAATTAAGTTAATCAGTCTTGTTGCATTAATTAATTATATTTGCTTTATTTGGCACATGCCGATTTAACCGATTTAATGTTTTCTTACAAACATTAAATGTCTTCAGAACAATAAATAAATTTTCAGAAAATATGGATTCAGAATTCTATTTCCACACAATTACATTCAGTTTGTTTTTATCTTGATTACAGCACCATCTATCGAGAGTACTTTGTAACTAGTTTCAAACATGCAAAAGAAAATTGGAGGAATTTCACAAATTTTTTAAATATATTTTACATCTCTTTTCTACTTATTGGTTTAACAATGACGATGAAGATGAATGATGACAGAACTAGATGATGGGATAAGCACAACGAAAACAGGGATTCGAATTAACACCTCTGGTGGTTACATGAATCAATTCGACAAGGAAGTTGGCTAGAGCATATGAAAACTGTACAAACGAAACGGACAAAATTTGGTTTTAAAATGACCATATTCGAACGACATGGCTGGATGGAAGGGACAAGGGAGTCTCGAGAGGGCAGTGGCGTACCCAAGTGGGGTTGGTGGGGCTCATAACCCCCTCCCTTTCGAAAACCCTGGGCATGCCACTGTGATATAATTGTACTAGAATTATAGCAATCAAAATTAACTTTCCTTCTGCACTATTTTTCATATATGCAATATTCAAATCGCAAAGGTCTCATTTATTACCGACAGATGGAGAGAGATTATTATGTTAACTGCTGACTCCAATGTGTTCTAACAGAAAATTTTATTAAACGTTTAACCCACTCAAGTAATTAGAATGTAACTCAGAAAGTACAGTAGCTCTCACCGATAGTAGGTGAAAGTTATTTCGATTTTGTAATGCAAGTAATGTGGAAAATTTCCATTACACATTTCAGATTTTTGTGAAATATAATGGGATGACCTTTTCGGAAGATACCCAAATGTACAGTCAGCGGAAATAAAATTGGGACACCTAGATTCTGAAATACAGTAAAACCTTGTTAATCCGGACAGGCAAAAGGCCCAAAAAAGGTGAACGCAAGGTTTTAAATGTGGCTAGAAGTCAACAATCGCATTCGTCGTGCGTACTGCATTGTATGTACAGTATTGCTTTACGTTGTACTGTACTGTATAGTGTATTTAGGCTTATGCCCTTTATATACATCATAATAAACGTGTTTTGTTGCTATAAACGGAGTTTTAATGCACTTTCTACTGTTCTTTTTGGTTAATTCAGTTAATCCGGACTTTCGTTAAACCGGTCGACTTGTCCCCCATTAGTCCGAATTAATGAGGTTTTACTGTATGTACTTGCTTCCCTGCAAGCTGATATGTGTGTTGTCTAACTCTGTAAGTGGATTTTTAATAGGCAACACACATGACGCCATGCGGGGAATCCAATATTTCAAAATTTAGATGTCTCATATTTTATTGCAGGTGACTGTGCCTCTCCTACACGGGTTTGACTCCAGGCACATCCAGCTGCTTACAGTCGAGGAAAATTAGTGCTAAATGCTCTAAACCTACTCCTTATTAGAACTTGACGTAATTGCAAGGAGTGTATAGGTTGTTAGGATAGGAGGGCCAACTTTTTAGCAATCATTTCCCGTTACTATGAGCAGCTGGATGTGTCCGAGTCAGAACCTGGACTGCATTTGCAAACTAACGAGGCTATGGCGTATAATAAATTCTCTGTGAGGGTCGTCCCTGTATATTTGTGATTGTCCCTTCATCCATCTCATTACTACCATTCATCCTCATCTCCGCGATAGTCGTAAGTGGTAGAAAAACGAAGTAAAAAAACGGTACTCTAGTATTATACGGACTATCTCATTTGTCAACGTTAAATTATATTCCCCTCGCAATCATGAGTCATTCGTTAGGTTAGGTTCCATAAGTGGGAATCGTATTTGGCGGAATACGATTTGGAGGTAGTTCGTATAATACTAAAGTACCACTACCCCTCCCCCCAAATATTTCTTTGGGGGAGGGATAGTGGTATACGAAATCCAGAAATTTCGGGATTGGGAAGAAAATATCGTCCCGAATTCGATTACCGCAAAATCATTTATGATTTTTTCAGCATCCTGAACAGTAGTAAATTGATTGTAAATGTCAGTTTTGCTTTCAGAAATGCGAAAATAATAACTTCAATGAGAAAAAAAAATTCTCGATTTCTATGTGCAAATGTATACGCTGGAAATTGTCAGTACTGAAACAATACGTTTGTAAAAATTATGCTCCGTACAAAAACCTTGTTTTTTTTCTTTTTGGAGTGTACTGGAATTGTAAAGCTGGACATTATATAGCTACGTTCTGGTGGGGAAGGGGTGGGGGGCGGGTACAGCACAAAATATTTAGTATTTGTCGGTTTTAACTTTCGTTTTAAATGTAGTGCATAAACAAAAATGGTAATGGGGACTCATCCTTCAAAATCTCGGGAGGGGCTGCAGTCCCACCAGCCCCCTCTCTGCTTACGCCAATATCTGGAAGAACCAATTTACTTTATGCACACAGGCTGATCGAGGCAAGATATAGGACACTCACCTGCTTTGGGTTCCTCGCTTCAAACTCATTCCACATGCTACTCACTAACAGACACCACACACGAAACACATCCACGTAAAAAAAAAAACACGAAACTATTCTGTTGCGTATGCGATATATATGTACGTGTACGTCAAATCACAACAGAAACGAGATAAAAGAAACTTTGCATCCACACCTCAACACTGCATTTCAAGTCCGGAGTCTGCTTCTCCAAGCACACTAGAAGCGCCACCACGCGTTGTTGGTGCAACACTAGCGCACCAGAGACTCGGTCGGTGGTTCTGTGGCAGCCTGAGAAGGTGAAAGGCTCGCTTGATGGTATCGAGGACAGCCGAAGGGGGGAGCCACCACTGTTGAAATGCTCAAACGGATTGTTCTTTTGAGGAGAGAAGGTTCAGCTGGTAGGGGAAGGGGGGAGGGGAGGGAGAAATTTCTCCCCAAAATATTTCCTCCCCTCCTTTCTCCGTCGCTTCGATTTCACTGAAGGTTCTCCATATGGCGTTATGAAAGACGGTGCGTGCTTTGTGCGTTCCGTTACGCAATGTACGCAGAAATTGCCCACCTTTGAGGTTTGTTTACTTTTGGAATTATCGGTTCGGGAAATCCGAGGAGGGTGTGGTGGCAGAATGTTCTGTAACTGTAGAATTGGCTGGAAACAGCCTTGTGATGCGAAGGTCAGGATTTTCAATTTGTTTGAATTGAATTAAGTTTGAATATTTGTTCTAAGTCCACTTGATGCACAGGAAGGCTAGTCGGGACTAGACCTACAGTTTAATGTGGGGTCCAAAAGTACCTCTACCGGGTTTCGAACCCGGAACCCTTTGATTACAAGGCAATGACGTTAGCACTACGCCATCAGGGAAGCCCAGGATTTTCATTTGCAAGTGGGAGAAGTATATGTTACGGATCGTTCAGACCGAAGCGACAAGTGACATGTGTCACATGGAAACCAACCTTCAGAAATAAATTCAACCTTTCATGTACCGAAGCTACAAGTTGCACGTGTCGCTCGGTCGTAATCTCATCATAGTGTACCGTGTCGCTTCGGGCTGGTGGTCGCGCAATGATTCTTTTTTTTACCTACTGAAGGTGACCCGTCGCTTCTCGCTTGTTACTCGCTTTGAGACCAAATCGACAAGAGACACGTGTCACTTTGAAGTGAACGTTCGGTAATCAATGAAACCTTTCGAACCGAAGTGATACGACAAGCTGGTCATGTGTCTTGTTGCTTGCGTGCCGCTCGGACTGAGACCGTCGTCGCCTTGTAATCAAGGGGTCCTGGGTTCGATACCTGGTGGAGGCACATAGTGGTTGGGATCCCACTTTAAACTCTAGGTCCAGTCCCGATTAGCCGTCTGTGAACTTGAAACACCGTCTCGATCAGACTGGGCCGTTTTCTCAATATCGTGATAGTTACGCATGCGCAGTGAATGCTTTTTTACGGACTAGGAGCTGCCCATGTCGCTTCGGTCTGAAAGCTTCCTTGGGGAGGGGTATTTGAATTTACTTTATTTTGAGCAGCTTTTCCGGTACCAATCGAGACGATAAGGATGAACACTAATGAAGGAAGAACAAAAAGCAACAGCATGGCCATATCTGTACTTACAGGAAATTACACGTACCTTCTATGGATTCGTCTTCCCATGCTAATATCGTGAAAATTTTTCTTTGATACAGTGTTTGCCCTACAAGGAATTCGTGGAATGAAATCACATTTGCAGAAAGCAAACTCTGGAAATGAAAGTGAATATTCAAATTCCCTTTAACAAGGAAGAGGAAAATTAATACTTTTTTCTATCACTTTCTTTAGTTACTCCATAACTGTTTAATAACATGCAGAATTGGTTGTACTTATCATTACGAAGCACGAACTCTAGCGGTACGGCAAGAAAACAACTTAAATGAAGACATGCCAAGTGTGTTTCTGTAACATAAACTAAGTTACTAGGAAGATTTATGCAAGTGTAATCTACAGTACAACACACCGCTGCGTAGACAATGCCCGCGGTATGCATATGTGATTGCATGTTGCACAATATGTATGTACGCATCCCGTTACCGCCAACGTTACATTGCTATAAATCGAGGAAGGAGTTACGGGTTTGCAAATGAAGGAAATGTAAGTCAGGAATCCTAGATTGTGGAGATGGTGAAAGTATTGTTACTTTCTTTGAGGTTAGGTTAGTGAACGATAGAGTGGATTCTTTCTTACCGTGGCACACACACACATTTCATTTTGACTGGGTCCACCAAGTAGCTTGTCCGACTTGAGGGTAAAATGTGATTAATAGTCAGTGAAAATGCAGTTGCTGGACTGAAACTTCTTTGTTCTTGAAACAATTGTTATTCCTTGCAGCAGTGGAGTATTTACGATCTCACATGGGATTCCCCAAAGCCTAGAAATTGCACAGATGAGGCCTATCGTGGATGATCACATGACGTCATCACCTGTTGTGCCATTGACGTTCTGAAGGTAAAGTTCCCGGTGCATGTAGCACCGTGCCATTAAGGGGATGTGGGGTTAGGGCCCGCACACATATTCGATCTCTGCCATTTTAGTTTTGGAGGTGATGTTATCAGCAGCAATCTCCGGCCTTTATGTGAGAACAAGAATCCCGGGAATCGAACCCCAGGTTCAGTCAGACGCTCTACCAACTAGACAGATGCGGGAAATATAAAAAAAATGAGAAGTGCATTACAAATGACAAGGTGAGAGGGATTCGTTCTCAAAAATCTTCTAAAGCCACACAAGATGAGTTTGGCTTTCGGTGGGTAATTGAGAGCATGCATAGAGAAATTAAGCAACTGACAGGTCAAATTACGTAAGAAATCTTCAGCAATCATCTTGGTTTGACTTTTGTGAAGCTCAGCATAGGGAAACTTAGAAGTTCTATCAATTGCAACGTATAAATAAAGCTTTCCTTCCTCACTTGCAGCAATTTCATCTAATAATTTGAGATTTTCTGGCAGGTAATTATCAATCAGATGTTGGCCTTGGAAATGCTATGATTGATGACATTGCTGCAAAAACCTTCGGAGAGAATTTCATAATTTGTAACTTAATATAACTTTGTTATGCCCATTATGGATGAAAAAGGTTTAGACTTTGAATATGATGGTGCAAATGTTGCAATTAACAGTGAATTGTTAAAGTTACAAATCAAATTATCAAAATATCGCACACAAAAAAACATTTTAAGTCACCACCGTGGCTCTTCAATGACTTTCTGAAGAACAATATAGTTATAATTTAACACTTTCGTGCAATTAATTTCCCCTTGTATTACCCTTTGATAAACCTTCATCGAAACAAAAAAGAATCGTCGCCCTGTAATCAAAGGGTACCTTATTCGATACCCAGTGTTGGCACGTAGTGATTGATTGATTTGCTTTATTATACATCGCTTTACTGCCACTGGCATATGAGCCCACCTGTATGTGCACACCTTGGGCCATTCCATTAGATTCGTAAAGAGCAATTGTACAGAGCAATTAATATTTATTGCAATTAAAAAAACGTAACGATTAACATCATCAATATTATATGAGCAACCAAATAAATGACCAAATACTTGTATTATGTGGTGCATTGTCCTGAGATATCGTGTGAGCGTTTTACGGCTTGATCAGCGTTTCCATTGTCGTCGGGTAAAACTTTTTTACTGCAGCGTGTCTGAGAGAAGCCACGTGTTAAATAGCTCCTTAATTGTGAGCCGCTGTGCATAACTGCAGAAAAATAATCCAGCGATGATCACGGGCACGTGACAATACAAACAAAATTCGCTTTTTGTGAAGAAAGTTTTTCGCCCTACTTCTTCGACGAGGATTTCTCCTGCCCGTCGCCTCGTTTGGTTGGAGAGCACCTTCGACTGCACGCCTTACCAAGGCTCTGAATGAATAAGGCAGCGTGCGAATTAAAGGGGGGGATGCTGGGGATTTGCCCCCCCCCCCACACACACAAAAATGCTATCCCTGCCAGAAATGTTTTTATCCTCCTCAAAGAAAATTGGAATTGTCATTAAGTCAGTGGCGGAGATTAGGGAGGGCAATGCCCCCGAACTTTTTACCACTCTTGCCCTAGCACTATGCTAAACCTTATCTACCAAGAGAAAGTAAAACGGTCCTTGCATTATTGCGTAATCATTTAAGTCTGGTGGGGGTAGAAAGATTTAATATACAAACCCCCTCCCCACAAACCCCTACATATAAATTATGCGATATACATATTTATAATGTTATTAAAAGTAAAATTAAATTACTAAATTAAAAATATATTATTATTAGACAATTACCCAAAAATAAATAAATTTGTTACTTTTAAATATATCAGATATTATAAAGTAGCAAACTACGTTCTTTGCTAACTGATTAAAGATGTTAATAAATTATGAAATAGTTGAAGTGGTTTTATTATGTGTAAGTTTTTATTAGGTTTTTGCTTTATGTTAATATATTCATAGTTATTATTGTTTTGCATTTTTGTTTTACTTTTACATTCAACACTCACAATTACACTAATTTGTGTATGTATTCGATATTATTCTTAGTACAATATATTTGAAATTAAAAGTAATTGTTTATCTTTTGTTTGTTGTAAAAAAACTCTCCCCTCCGGAAATTTTTTGTGAGAAGGGAGATTTTTGAGTCCTTGTTGGAGTGGGAAATCCCCCCCCCCAGGATTTCGCACCCTGATCCTCGCCCTCCAGTTTTGGAACCCAGGCGCCGCCACTGCATACAGTACACCATTTCTTAACTATGTAACGAACACAATTGAGAAATCATTAATGGCCCAGTCATTCAAGATTTCCCTGCCGAAAAGAATGCATCCTTGTGGATTAAGGAAGAATCCCATTCTGCAACCTCACCGAGCCGGGTCAACAGCAAGTTGTTGTTTTTTGTTTTTTTTTGTTTTTTTTTCACTTGAGTTTTCATAGCAATGGCATAGTGCATCCGGACCACGATAAGCCAGACTTCGCTTAATCCGGACAGGCAAAAGGCGAAACAACAACAACAAAAAAAGCAGAATCCAAGATTTTAAATGTTGCTAGAAATCAACAAGACAACTTCCCAAAGAAAAGACAGTCAACCACTGATGAAATTCTGTTTCCCGCAGACCTTGTACTGTACTGTATGGTGAATTTACGCCTATGCCCTTTAAATACGCCATAATAAACGTGTTTTGTTGCTATAAACGGAGTTTTACTGCACTTTCTACTGTTTTAGATGGACATCAAGTTTGAACTTGGCAATGGAAGATTCGGTTAAGTTTTCGGTGTTATTAGCTTTTTTGTGTGTATGAGTTTGAATTTTCTTAGAACGTATATATATTGTTTCAAAATTCCGTGTAAATATTATAAGATTTAATAAACTAGGTTAGAACCCTAAGGTCTGTTCTGAAGCTACTTAGAATCGCAAGGCAGTAGTTTAGGTTTTACTGACAGGTAACATACGCAAATTCGTGTACCCTCCCAAAAGAAAACTACCTCACAAATACACCACTGAGTGGCATCGCCCCCCCCCCCCCACTCCAAAGCAAGAGGCTTACTTCGCACAGTGGAATAGGTTGTAAACCTGCCGAGAACAATCTGATATTTCTAAATTTCATTACTTAAAGTCGCTCTTGTACATCCTTGTACTGTACACCAGGAGCGTATATTCTAGGCTAGCTAGGCTATCTGCGAAGCCTGAAGTCTAGAGAATAAAATACAGTAGAAAAATCGATCAGAAATTATAAATAATAGACCTATTATTCATATCAGTGACATGATGTTGCTGATTCTGGAATTGGCAACCTGATTTCTTATGAGTTGGCAACCTGGTTTCCTATGAGTTGGCAACCTGATTTCCTATGAGTTGGCAACCTGATTTCCTATGAGTTGGCAACCTGATTTCTTATGAGTTGGCAACCTGATTTCTTATGAGTTGGCAACCTGGTTTCCTATGAGTTGGCAACCTGATTTCTTATGAGTTGGCAACCTGGTTTCCTATGAGTTGGCAACCTGGTTTCTTTTGAGTTGGCAACCTGATTTCTTATGAGTTGGCAACCTGATTTCCTATGAGTTGGCAACCTGGTTTGTTATGAGTTGGCAACCTGATTTCTTATTAGTTGACAACCTGATTACTTATGAGTTGGCAACGTGATTTCTTATGAGTTGGCAACCTGATTTGTTATGAGTTGGCAACCTGATTTGTTATGAGTTGGCAACCTGGTTTCTTATTAGTTGGCAACATAATTTCCTATGAGTTGGCAACCTGATTACTTATGAGTTGGCAACCTGATTTCTTATGAGTTGGCAACCTGATTTGTTATGAGTTGGCAACCTGATTTGTTATGAGTTGGCAACCTGGTTTCTTATTAGTTGGCAACCTGATTTCTTATTAGTTGGCAACGTAATTTCCTATGAGTTGGCAACCTGATTTCTTATGAGTTGGCAACCTGATTTCTTATGAGTTGGCAACCTGGTTTCTTATGAGTTGGCAACCTTATTTCTTATGAGTTGGGAACCTGGTTTCTTATTAGTTGGCAATCTGATTTCTTATTAGTTGGCAACGTAATTTCCTATGAGTTGGCAACGTGATTTCTTAGGAGTTGGTAAATTTATTTCTATTCATAGCCGCGTGACATGGTGAGATAGCCCAGATCTTGGAGTCAGTATACGCCACTGCTGTACACGTACAGTCAACGGCAAATATAATGGTAAACAAATTGTCCAACACTATTTTCATTCTTATTTATTCTACGCCATGTGTTGTTTTAAGGAATGGAATTCTGTTATGCGAAACAGATGTTGTGCTCGGATTTGTGATATTTTTATTTCAGTCCATGATCATTACATTGTGGAAAGCAGATTGAAAGTGACGTCTGACAATTCGCTTGGTATTTCTCTTGTTGTTGGGTCAGGGCCGATCCTAGATAGGTGCGAAGCCTATAACGAAAACAGTAGTGGTATTTATGATAGGGACAGCGCCGGAAAGGAAGAGCTCCTCTCAAGCAGATTTGCTATACTTAAAACAAGCTCAACATGGCCATATGAGCTTTTTGCTCTAGTGTGGAACCCTACCTAATCCAAGATTTTTGTGAAAATGCCCTTCAGAAAGGAAGAGCTCCCCTCAGATTGATTTGTCTATACTTAAAATTATGGCAAGTTCTCTTATTATCTTATTGTTTATAGTATGTTTTTCTGTCAAAATCCCAGGAATCTTGAATTGATATTTATTGGGTTCTGAGACCCAGTGGAGTGTGGTGCATGGTTTTTATTGTCTTGTAATCAGGAGGGTTTTGGGTTTGAGTCCTCATAAAATCTGATGGCAAGATGTTAATATTGTTGTTTTGTAATCAGGAGGCTTTTGGGTTTGAGTCCTGAGAGATGTGGCATTCCATATGTGAGATTTTGAGAATAATTATTGCTAGTTGATAGCCCCCAGATCTTAAACCTAGTAAAAAATGTTGTACAACAAAACAAAATTATTCTCTATTGGGAATCACCAACTCAACAATACGGGCAAAATTGCCTGATCAATACAATAGAAGCGAACAAACATAATTAATTATTTCCATTTTCTTTCCAATCTTTTGATCAGTCCCATGTTTCGGCCAACAATTAATCATGCTTGCCTGGGAAATTATATTTCTTGTATGCTAGCAGATATAATCTATATTGTGTCCTTTCAGAGAGAAATAACATATTATTCATCATCAAAGAGTAATTGCCTTCTTTCTGTATGCCTGGGAGATTATATCTATTGGCATAAGCTGCACTGTGCCTTTTCCGAGGGAAATTACATGTCATTTATCATGGGACTCAAAGAGAAATTCTTATCTATACTGTGCCCCCTTTCAGGGACCATCCATCATATTGAGGAAATTCCTGGATATTGTCATGCAAACTGAATTGCATTTAGGCTTGGTCTTGTCGTACACAAGTCTGTAACTTACAGAATAATTATTGCAATATTTCTGTATTTAAGCTTTTGGCTGTGTTATTTGGGTAGGTAATATATATAAAAGCTTTTCTGCCACAAGCAGAGGTGCTATAAAATTTGGGTAAGTAATATATTTTCTGACGGCAAAATATTGTTTTATAATCAAAGGGCTTCTGTGTTTGAATCGGATTTCTAGAATTGCTCCGTGACCCTCTCATTTCTTACAACATAAACATATGATTTTTCACCTATGAGAATAACACTACATATGGTGTCATCAGGTAATGCCTCATGGAATTCACAGATAATTTTAATGTTTGTCCTGTCATTCACCACAACTTGTTTTCTTTTTGAAGTGTTGATTACAAACATGGGTCTCTGTGCTTTGAATTCATCTGGTGTGTAATACATGTCAGTACTGCCAGTAGTGACACGTTTGAAGGAAGAAAATGCCTCATATAATTTGAGGAAATCATCCTTGGACATGTCTAAATTATAATTTTCTCTAGGAAATACCTCATTTCTGCCATTTTTAAGATATATGTTCTTGATGTTGCAGTTATCAAATTTACTTGAATTTTTTTCCTGATTGTTGTGTCTTCCAGTCTGAAACAGAACCACCACAAAATCCGGCATGTCATATTGTATACTGGAGAATGAATTTGTAGCATCAAACTCATAATATGTGCCAGATGCGGGCTTCTGTACAGATTGATATGTGTAAAATTGCAGAGGAATCTGTGGATTTTTTATTATATCAGCTTTGTGTTTAAGAGCATAACTGGCCTCATATTCAACAACTGGGATTCTTAACTCCATAGTCTGAATAATGCATCTACCTGCATCTGGTAAGGTATTAGGCAGAGCTTCTCCTGTAGAGTTTAATGTGCTGTACCTCATCAATGCATTATTATCATTTGCAGCTCTTCTAAATGTAATTCTTAACCCACCCTTCCACATAATATCTTTGTAATCTGAGAAGAATCCTGGCAACAGGCGCATAGGGAACAGCACTGTGTGGTTCTTAGATAATATCTTATGACCAGCTTCAAACCCGCCTATTTTGTAGTATGATGCCTCGGTTTTGGATAATTTTAATGTGGCCAAAGCTGTGGAGGTAATGCCGGGATAATCTACTCTGTTTATAACAACACCATGCTTTCTGATCTCAATTTCAGAGAACAGATGCGGCACAAAATTGTCTACCAATCTTATATTTGAATTTGCCGGATAATCTGTTCCATCGAGCTTTACAACATCAAACTTGATGTATAGATCTGCTCTGTGGGGGTGTATAAAGCCATCCCCTACATCAAGATCAACCTCAATTTCTGTGTTGGGTTGATTTAAATTTGCAAATGTCCTCCTGTTTGGGGGGAATGATTGTAGCTCATAACTCTCAATATTTTCCATTGTATGTATTTTTATTTAAATGTTAATCTCTATGATAGCAGTTGTTGTGGCTCCAGCAAAATCAACTAATTCTTCTTTTTCATTAGTGACCATCAATTCAATATAATCTATTCTATTATGGCACACAGGAAAATATAATGTTGGGGATGGATTGTAGATGATGGGCTCCATAAATTCGGAATTAGGTTTGAATGTTGCAATGATGCCAGTTTGTTTGTGAGCGCCTATGCCATTTGATTTGGTGATATTCAGAGTCTCTATGGCTAAGAATTTAGGTATATTCATAGCAGTGTGTTTGATGGCCGCTTCAAGTTTTGTGTTGTTCTCAAAGCCTAACAGCTCTCCTATAGTACCCAGATCTACTGTCTCTGCAGCAGATACAATCTCTACTCTGTGAGTGACAGAATTTTGACTTAACACTACACCTCTGGGTAATTGAGCATTTAGAGTTGACAGATTATATTGCCCTGGAGTGATGACAATTTTTTGATCCCCTACTGCAATTTTGTTGTTGTGGTGTGTAATATTAGGTATCAAGTACATGCCGTAAAATGCTCTGAGAGCTATTGTTTTGGGATACACTATATCATCATGCAATTTGAGTTTCAATATTGAATTTTGGCTGGTGAGATGTAATACCCCCATGATGTTTCAGATACCACAAGGCCTTTTGAAAATCTTCAATTGATGGTTTATTTATTTGAGACATATATCTAAGAACAGATAAACACAAATGTCCGCAATTAACATCTTTGAAGTTTTGAACACGGGCATTATTGTAATAAAGATTAGCCGATTTTAAATATTTTACTAAATTTTCAGGTGGAACACCTCCAAATGAATCAAACACAAATGCCTCATTGTTTAAATATTTAAGATAGCAAATCCAGTGAGTGCCCTGATTTTTGTACTCATCCAAATTAACAATGCCACACTCTTTGTTGAGTGGTTGTTCTGGTAAAAAATCAGACATGTAAACACCCCTAAAATGTTTGATGCCCAGTGGCTTGATTAAAGCTTCAATATCTTGGTTTGTAAGCGGCTCTTGTTTTTTTTAAACTTATTCATGGCTCTCTTAACACCTTTGCCTTTTTTCTCCATGGCCAGGTTATGGCGCTTCAATTCATCTAATTCTGCCCTATTCTTCTTGGCATCTATTACTGTTTTTGCTATGGCAGCTGATCCCCCGGCCAAGCTCCCAACAGCCCCGAGAGCAGCTAAGATGGCAGGGATAGTAAATATGAATCCCCCCACATGTGATTTTTTCCTGGATTGTTGTAATTTTTTTAATTGGGGGGTACTAAGCAACAATTTCATACCATGGCCTTTTGCAAGACAAGAGCTTTTTTTCTTGCGCTGCTTTTTGGTTAAAAGACTATCAATAGTTTTAAGAGATTTGAGACCTGCATAAGGTATTTGATACATAACACCCTTGGCCTTCATTGTAGGTTTATTATATACATATTCACAACCCCCACCCCAGTTTTTGTTTGGTGCTCATAGCTATGGTGGTCCCCAATGCTGCTATTTTTTCACTCAAAGAAGCATCTTTGCTTACAAATCTACCAAATGCAGCCTCTTCTAATTTCTTGTCTGCAACATGTCTCTTGTCAAGATCAGTATGTGTGTTGTATGCTATGTCATGGTCTCTGCAAGCAGCATCTAGGGGATTTACACCAGGATCCCCTCTGTTTAATCTATGGTCCAATTTTGTACCGGGACCACAATACTGATAGCCTGGAATGTGTAGTTCAAATGGCAGCTTGTTTATAATGTCATTAACCAACCCCCGGCCCTCAGAAATATTCCAAAATTTAGGGGGTAGAGTATTAATAATTTTTATGAGATATCCAATCCCCTTAGTGTCATTCACTATAAAATTAGACAATTTTGTGCTTATCATGTCCATAATTCCAACCTTTTCATTGTAAAAATTGTGGTTGCCAGCATTTTCCTCCCCAGCTATCACCAGCAACCTATCTACAAGTTTCCTGACATCATCAACCCACACAAATTCTTTAGGCAGGGTGTTGTATTGTTTGATTCCACTGCCAGTCTTGATCTGTGACCATATGGGCTTGATTAAATTATTGTATTTTGCCCCACTGCTAGACTTGACTCTTTTTTGTGTGGGATCATTGTTCTGGTATAGAGCATCTGATTTTATTAATATTTCTTTGTAATGCTCATAATCTTGATCTGTATAGCTGCCAGGCCTTTTCCTAGTCATCAGTTCCCACAACCCAGGTGTTCCGGGGTACTTAACAAAAGCACCTTTTTCTCCGAGACGACATTCTGAATAAACAATCAGATCATCCCCCATAAATGTTACTCTGAAATTGCCAATTCTATGTATGATGCTGCCATCAAGCTCTGTGTCAGCATATAAGCCAAACACCTCATCTTTGTTGTCTTTAGGTGTGGTTAAATATTTTTGAGCAAGAAGACCCAATTCAATAGGATCCTGTGTAGCTTCAATTCTTCTAGGAGCAATAGGACTAGGTGTATGAATACTGGAAAGTGGGGTGAATGGATAATCTAATATGTTCCTAGCAGCTACAGGCACAAGCTCTGTGATCAAATCTTGATTTTGCTCTGTAACAGTTTTGATATTTTTACCTAATTCACTAATAGCATCAATGATGGGCTGTTCTGTTTGTTTGTGTTTTTCATAAATTCCCCGGTTCTCTGATTTCCATCCCTTAAATCTTTTTACAAGATAATCTCTTAATTTAAGATCATCAATGATTGGCCTTTTCATGTTTATTTATTTATATTTCAATGTCTAGAAAATTGTTGATTTTATTTCTGTATTTGCCACTATTGGGTGTTCTTGTCATATCAATTGTGACAAACCCATAACTGTCCTGGTTCCAGCACCTACTGCAAAACTTGGAAAAATCATTGTAGCTCAAGTCCCCACCTACATATTCATCGTGTATGTGTTTGAGGTTGGTATGATCTTGATGAAACACACATATAAAATTGCTGTTGTCTCGGATCAGTTGCTTCGGTATTTTTGAAAAAGTCTGTGCCAGGTAGAAGCAATCAATGTTTTTGTGCCGCCCCTGTGTAAAGAAATTTCTAACCTTGTTTTGATTATCCAGTATAATGTCATCAAACACAACAACAGAATTATCGAGACATTCATGGAGTGGCTTAACATCTGGTTCAAAAATAGCAATATCTAATCCATCATATAGCTTCATCAGCTGCTGATATTTTAATTGTTCCAAGCTCTTAGAAAAGACATACAAGTGCCTGTTTTTCCAGTCTAACCAGTTGGGGGCCAATAAAAAATTATCAACCATTAGTGTAGTTTTACCACAAGCCGATGGCCCAACAATAAGACACCTAATATTATCAGGCAGCAAGTTGCCATTTCTCTTATTTTGTTGTTCAGGTTCTGGCAGCCTTTTTATAACATCCCAGGTGCTCATATTATTATTTTGTTTGCATCGATCCAGCTGTTTTCCGGATGACCCAGCCATTTGACAAATAACTTGTTGCCTTTTCTGCGGATGATTTTTTCTATGAGATATGTGTCAGGCTGTTTAGTTTTGCTGAGCTCTTGTTCATAGAACCTGCCTTTGAGAATTTCTCCTCGGTGATCTTTTATTATATATGTGTTAAGGGTCCCGGGTTTAACTTGAACCACTGTAAATAATTCTGAGCTCCAGTTTCTGGTAAAGCCTCTTTTGAATAAGTGCTTATATTTGCTGATTCTTACTTGATCACCCACCCTGTATTTGGCCTTTCTTGTTGTTGGCTGGTATCTAGGATAATAAACAGTACTGATCAATTTTTGCTCATCAGATGAAGTTACTTCAGAGGGTTTCATGTTGATTGTGGAATGGACCGAGTTGTTATATTTATGTAGAAGTTCTGGAAGAATATTAATCCATTTATAATTACCTTGAAGTGTAAATTGTTTATACATAAGATTTTTTAGGGTTTTGTTGAATCTCTCTACAATTGAGGCTTTGAGATCACTGTAACTCGAGTAATGTTTTATTGACTGGCTTTTAATAAATTGTTGGAACACAGAATTATAAAATTCTTTGCCATTATCTGTTTGCAAATAGCGCGGGGATCTTCCACTCTGATTGATGATTGTTCTGATGGCTTCTGTAACACATGTTCCAGTCTTGGATTTGAGTGGCACAGCCCAGGCAAATTTTGAAAATGTATCTATTACAGTGAGTAGATACTTGTAGCCCTTGTTGATTTTGTCTAAGTTTTTCAGCTGTCCACTTGCCATCTCAATCAAGTCGCTCTGCCATAAATCATCTATGCCTTTTGTGACTACTGGCAGTCTCTTATAATTATGTCTGGCCTGTCTGTGTAATTCATCAACAATAATTTGTCTAGACATAATATGTAAACAAAAATATTGCAACTATGGGGTGTTCAGCAGCTGAGACTGCAGGATTTTCTAAATATAATTTGTCTCCTATTTGTATTTTAAATTCCAAAGTGCCATCATCTTCAGTATAGGCTGTTTCTAATGTATTGGGGTCTGTAAAATCCTCCAACTCTACACTGGTGATTTTTGGTTTGTTGTCAGCATTTGTTATTGATAAGGTAGGGTAGTGGTGTGCCTGTGGCTGATGCCAATATTTGATCTTGATTGGTCTCAATGTGCCCCCAACAAAAAATTGATAATAAAATTGTACAGGGGACAGCATATATATTTTGCCACCTGGTGTAAATGGAGAATCATATTCTTTGTTGGGGATGCTGTACAATTCAAGAATTACTGTATGTTTTGGATTCTCGATTATGCCTGTTATTTCCTTTTCTGCTGTAAGCAATCTGCTTGTTACAGATTCAAGGTGCTCATTGATGGTCCTAACAACATCATCATGGCCTGGCTTAATTTTTATGTCCACAATAAGTTTCTTGTATTGTTGCACAATCTCTTGAAGCTGGGTGGCAAAAACAGACAGAGCATTTGCTTGATTGGATTCCATGGTCCCTAGCTGTTGCTTGATATTAGCTACAATTTGTTGTAAATTTTCAACAATTGCCAATTTTGAATTTTGAGCAGTAAGATCATGGACCTGTCTTCTGATATCCTCAAACAGGGCATGCAGTTCATTAATATGTTGATTGTTTGGAAGAGTGGCCACTGTCTGAGTGAGTTGTTTGATCTCTGCCTGGATATTCTTGATATCTTCTGATTTCAATATCCTATTCACTGCCCTCTTTATATTTTTAAGTTCCTGTGATGTAGGAAGATTTGATACTGTATTTTGCAAAGATTCAAGTGCCAATTTTACATTGTTTAATTCAGAAGCATCAGCCACATTTTGCATAGCATTTTGGAGCAGGGCTATATCTGCCTGAGTGGGTGTTGATTGTTGTAAAATTTCAAGTTTTGTTTGAATATCATCTATCAAGTGATGAAAATGAGATAGCTCAGATTCAGTGTTGAGGTTTTCAAGCTTTGTGATTTGGTGCTGGACACTAACAAGAGTATCTACAATACCGGGCAGGCGAGATTCTAGTACATTTGCCAAATCATTTTGCACTGCTGCTATTGTACCTTCAAGATGGGTTATGGTACTTTGAATTTTTCCAAAATCTTCATATGTTTCAAGTTGCAGCTTAATATTTGCTACACTCCGAGTTATTGCATTCAAAGCATCAGAAGATGGCAAATTGTTCATAAAATTTTCAAGTGTCTCAATTTTTTCTTTAACCTCGGCTATGGCATTGTTCAAGGGGTCTAGATTAGGTATTTGGAGTGATTGAATCTGTTCCTTTAGAGTGGAAATGACTAGATCAAAATCTTCTTGTGATTTTATGCTTTTGACAATTGTTTGGAGCTGTGCCTGGACATTATTTATCTGCTCTTCCAATTGCTGTTTCAATTGCTCAGAATTGTTAGCCTGGGTCTTAAATTTGGCCTGAAGAGCTGCTACAGCTTCTTCTAAACTTTGAAAATTATCTAATGTGGCCAGATCAGTATATTTCTGAAGCAACAATTTGAGTTCAGAATCAATTTTAAGAAGAGGGTCCATGCATTGTGATTGTAAATTTGTAATTTCTAATTGAAGACTGGCATTCAGTGTAGTTTGTAAAGCTTGTAAATCACTTCTCAATTTCTTGACTCTGACATCAAGCATCAGAATCTCATCACTGTGATCTTCATATCTTGTATGGCCAAATATATCATTAGGCATTTTTGTTTTAGTGGTTATTTATTATAGAGTATCTGATTCTTAATTCTATAAAAAAGGGTATAAGCTTGTCATAAGATCCAGGGACCTCAATATATAAGCAGTCACCAGCAGAAACAGTATAAACAGTGCCAGAAATCATGTTTGAGTGCTTAATTCTATAAATATTTCTCCCTACTGAAATCTTGACATCACCCTCAGGGGTTGTAATAAATTGCAATTGCCCACCTACAGGTAATTGGTAATGATTTAAATTATTGTTAAATATGTACAATGTTTTGCCTGTTTCATCATCAACATCTGTAAGTATGCTGTTCAGATGAATAATTAACAAGCCACTCAGTTTAGACAGCATATCAGAAGAGGGTTGTGGTGTTGGCAGCTCCATAATAGCCTGTTTTTTGAACCCAAATAAGTTCATAGGCATGTTTATTTATTTCAAATCATGCTCTGTAATTGGGCATTGATTCCCATTTTTCAAATCACAATGCCCCCAAGGTAAAGTATGTATGCCACATGATAAAATGCATCTCTTATCATCATGTGGGTCCAGGGCCACTTTTCTTACAATATTTGTAGTCAACAAGTGATCCTCACTCTGAATTCTATTTTCTGATGTTTTGATTAAATTCTGGGATTTGATGCAATTTTTATAATCTTCAAATACAAGCTCTTTTTCCACAGTTACTTTGCCAATGCCCTTGGCCTTTTTGGCAGCAACACCACTACATGTTTTAAAAGTATACATCTTGGCACTTAACCCAGCAAATTCTACAATAACATCACCAAGTGTCTCATCTTTTAACTTGCCAGGCACTTTTTTGTTGTGGTGGTGTTGAATCTTTGTATGTTCACTGGTATCAAAGTATGGAAACAATTCAGGCTGTAACATATCTTGATAAACATCTTCTGTTTGAATATCAAGAATAAAACTATCCGTGTCCATGTACATCAATTTTACACGATCACCATAAAAAGGTTTCAACACATCATAAAACAATGTTAACATACGTAATTTGGACGATTCCAATATCGAAGCCCCTACATAAATAGGTTTATCAAACTTAATCTTTGTTTTCTTCATGTTGAAAAGTGCCATATTTTCATCATAAATTCTTCTGTAATTGAAATTAGGCTTTGCAACCAATTTTTTGCTCAGGCTGGGGTCAGTAATTATTTTAACATCGGTATGTTTTCTGACATTTTCAATAGTTTTGCCATACACAGAATTAACCATCAATTTAAACAAGCCCTTATCAAATTGGCTCTTTGCAGATGTTCGAAGCTCTGTATTTGTATCAATGTATGGTTTCAACCATTCTGAGTGCCTGAACCTTAAGACTTTTCCAACTTTGGTCACTTGAACACCATGTTTCATCAGGAACTGGAGGTTTTTGTAATATATGACATAGCCTTGTTTTGGCTCCAGTGTCATCATGAGCTTCTTCTGTTTAGAGCCAGGTGAGCACTGAACCTCGGGAATTGGGGGCAGATCAGAAAATTTATTGTGTAAATTATCAGGAATTGTCAGATCAACCTCTAAGATGAGGCCATAAATTCTGTCACCATAATTCTTAAGATCTTCAATATTGACATTTTCGACCCATTCAAGCCCTGCATATGGCAGTTTTTGCATCATGGCGTGACCATAGAGGCTGTTTGCATCTACATACACTATATAATTTGATGGCCGTGCTGGATCATAATCAGGCATATATTTGTTATTTGCTCTGGCATATCTCTGGGAACATTGCACCATCCCCCCTCTTATACATTTCTCCATAAACAGATACATATCTTGATCGTGGATCAGATCCAAATGCATGTTAGTATTCAAAAACGTTGCAGACCATGCTAGACCTGGGGCACTGAAAAAATATATTGGATCCAGTCTATAATTTTGCATAGAAGATTTTCTGAATGCCTGCAGTATATCAGCTAAGAGGGTGACATCAAGTTTTAAATATGCCATGTGATAATCACCAAATGTCTTGCATTTTAAATTGTTCCACATCAATTGGGCATGGTGATAATCTTCATCAGTGATTCCAGATCCTCTGATTTTGCTGTAAAACTCTTCTTGTGGTGGCAGAGAACACTCATCAAATTTAGAAAAATCTGTAACATAGTCATATGGATATACACCCTTCCGCCTAATTAATTTCAGGTCCTGATTTGGAAACAAGGCACTTGTGATTTTGAATTGTTCATCAGATAATTGATTTGCCAGTGTAGCCAGGCTAGCAGATAAAAATCTGTAAGAATCAAGAAATCTTATGTGAATAGGAACACCATCAACTTTAATTATCTTGCTAATAGATATATATTTTTCATCATTTTCAGCTAAAATATTTAAATTCTGCTTCTCAAACCCCTCATATCTGATCAGATGATGGAAATCATAATTGGATGCTCCATGGCAAAATATGGGGACAAATCTTGGTCTCTTGATCTTAATATTACAGCTATTACACAGGGCCATTAAGAATTTACCATCTGTATGAGAATGGTGTTTCACCTTGATATTTGCATCTGAAAATTCAGAATCACATACCGGGCATTTTTCTGCATTGTTGAAATCTTCAATCTGTTCCTCTGTTAAAGACAACATAGGCTTTGATTTTAATAAGATGTTAGATGCTATGTCACGGCACTCATTTTCTATTCTATGTGCAAATATTTTGATGGCATTTGGTCCCAAGTATGAATCTTTTTTACTAACAACACCATCTTGTACAACCACATAACAAAAGCTGGAAGGTTCATGTAGCTGGTATGGTGTACTTGAAGATTCATCAGGATCTGGATTGCAGGATGCAAGAGGTTTGAGGTTCGATTCAAAATCACAGACAATATATGCTGGGTGTTCCAACAAGGCTTCAAACTTTTTGAATTTGCAATTTTCACTTGGATTCGGCATCACCATATGAACAGGTTTATGGTTGCCACAGTATTTCAGATGCTCAATTAACTTGTTTTTGGCAATTTCTGTATTACATTCACGAACCCCATTTACCATTTTTTGACCATCAAATACAGTTAAACATCTTCTGCACAACTTAAATATTCTATTAGATTTGTCTAGTTGTGTTCTGACTATAGCTTCAAGATTATGTATCAGAGTATAATGATATGTGCTATTCCCTTCAATTAAGAGCAGATCAATCGGAATTGCAGATTCATCATCAAGTGTACTGATTCTGAGAGGTGCTATCGGGCAATTGCCAGTGGAACAAATAAATACATTAATAGATAATTGTTTGCCATTGATGTGCCTGGCCTTTTTTTCAAATTTATCAATATTCTGAACAGACATTGGATATTCTAAACCCTCCATTGCCTCGTCAAAATCATGTTCATGTTGCTTGTAATAAGTTATTCTCTGAGGATCCCTTGAAACTGGATACAAAGCAGCTAAAATACACCACAAAAAGCATTTCGCGTCATTATTTTTTATATTGACCACGGCTCTTTTGTTTTTGATATTGGCAGGTAATGGCACATATGTAGATCCTTGTAATGGGCTGAATTCAGAAATATTAACATATAACTTGTGCGGAGAGCCACATAGGCTCCATCCGGACTCTTTTGCCGCAAATTCAGAGTGTTTGATATTCAGTTGATCCATCAATCTGCTTATTATTTTATCTGAATTTGCATTTGAATATACCGGTACAGTTTCTGTTATGTGGGGCTGTGTAAATTTTGTGCCATTTGGCTTCTTATATTGTGTAAACAATTTGAGGGAGAGCTTATAAGAGCCATTTTGTGCATTAAGAATTGCCTGCAGATCAGAATTTATACTGTTCAAGAAATTCTCAATGCCACATCTTGGCTCTGATACAAACCGGTGATCCCTTAATTGGCCGTTAAAACTGCTACGGATGGGTTCATAGCGTGGCTGTTTTGCTGCTCTGGCATTAAGAGGTACTTCGTGCCTTCTTTTCAGACCAGATGTGGATGGTTGTGTTGATGATTGTGCAGAGCAAGTATCTTTATGTGTATATGTGAAGTATTGCATGCTGTATTTTCTATTGCATTTGGGGCAAATTTTTGTGGGAGTTCTGTATTTGTCTGGGTTACAAATCTTTTGGTGTCTGGCCCAATTAGAGCTAAATATATTTTTATTGCATTGATTACAATATTTTTGATTTGGCATTTTTGCTGTTGTTTATTATATACAATTTCCTGGGTTTCAATTCAAAACTTTATACTGAATAAAAAATATCAGTTGGGTTCAGCACTGTGATTTGTATGTGTATGTATGTGTGTATGTGTGTATACACTTAATATTTTTGGCTTTGGTATTTATATAAAATTTCCTGGGTTTTAAATCTAATCTCTATGCTTATCTTATGACAGGTTGTAAAGCCAATAGCCCACAAGTGGAAAAAAGAATAAATATTCATTCACACTGACCCAGCACAAATACCTGCACGAACATGCATATCTTGAATGGCAATAACCTTGTTATGTATTAATTTTTGTATAACAGGCTGGGACAAATATAAGCTTGACTCTAAATATGAGTGGATTACAACAAATATCAGATTTTATATTGTTCAATATGAATATTTAAACCAAACAGGCATGTAAGTATGAGAAGCACTGTATCAACACATCTGTTCTCCTCAGTCACTCTCACAATACTGGCTGATGCAATACTCGGGAATTTCTGTAAGTACTGGCGCTGAGGAGAAACATGCGAAGCAAAAATCAATACTACCGTCTCGGGAATTACACACACTGACACAGAGGGGGAAACATGCAAACACAGAGCAATTCTAGAGGGGTTTCGCATATTGCATTGTTTTAATATTAGATAAGCAAATTGAATTTGGTATCTAATTAAATTTAAACCAGAAGTAAATATGTGTGTGTATGTATGGGTTTTTGCTTAATTTCTGGTGTGGCCAAAAATATATCAATTTTTGACAAGTTTATGGACAAAAATCTGGCTGATGCAATTTTTGTAAGTATAGACAAATCAATCTGAGGGGAGCTCTTCCTTTCTGAAAAATTCCCGAGGGCATTTTCACAAAAATCTTGGATTAGGTAGGGTTCCACACTAGAGCAAAAAGCTCATATGGCCATGTTGAGCTTGTTTTAAGTATAGCAAATCTGCTTGAGAGGAGCTCTTCCTTTCCGGCGCTGTCCCTATCATAAATACCACTACTGAAAACTGTTCAGATTAATTTTAAAGATCCGATATCTCAGTGATTTATATCAGGGTTGTTGAAAGTTCAGGAACCGATAAATTCTAATGGGTTCTATTGGGTTTCGCTGCAGGAACGGAACATTTCCTTTCTCGCACAATTTCAATTAGGTCCAAGTCGCGTATTGTTTCACAGAAAGAAGGTTATTGGACCGAATTCAAATTGATCCGAAAAAAAAAAAGGTTCCTGGACCGTATTTAAATTGATCCAGAAAAAAAGTGTTCCTGGAACGTATTTAAATTGAGTGGGGAAAAAAATTGTTTTTTTTTTAAATGCCTAGACCTTTAACAACTCTGATTTACATACGACTTCCCATCAAAACATGTTCACAGGGAATATTAACATTTTGGTGGATAAACTCTCGCTAATTCTCTAAATAATATACAGTTATGTATTACATATTTTGTGTAATGTGACACTACAGAGCTTTCCCTAAGATTCGCTACGAGACTCGGCAGCAAGCGGCCCGGCGTCAGCGCTTGTCTTTCCCGGTGAACGGGGTCCGCGACAGTCGGCTATTAAAATTACAGTTTTCATATTGTGTACTACTCATGACTACAGAAGATGTTGAAAATGATGTCCCTCTGCTGCAACACATTCTTGCATCTCCGAAGGAATTGGCATTTACACGTGCAAGTTCGTCTACTGTAATTCTCCCGATTTCTCGTACAATACTGTCTTTTAACTCACGGATGGTGTGCGGATTGTCTTTGTATACTTTATTTTTCAGATTTCCCCATAAATAAAAATCGCAGGCTGACCCTGTTACTCTAAACTTTTTTACGAGGTTTAATATAGTGGTCCTATGTGGAACGGGAACACAAGGAAATTTCGTTGCAAAACGTGGACGCACTTCTCCACAATTCCTCTTTCCGAAGTAACACTCGACGAGATAAATCCTTTGTTGTAATGTAAACTTTCGTGGTGCCATATTAAGCCACAATCTTCAATCTTCAACACACGGACAAGACACAACACAACTTCCGAGGGAGGATTATACTGGCGTCAGTCTGTAACGTCAACAGAAAGGGAAAGAGAGCGAAGGCAGGGAGAGCGAAAAAGACAGATTGTAGCTTGCGACTGTCGCGGACCCGTTCACCGGGAAAGACAATCACTGACGCCGGGCCGCTGGCAGCCGAGCCTCGTAGCGAATGTCAGGGAATGCTCTAGTATCATTTATCATTTCCATTATCACTTTCAACTGCCTTGACTGTTTGTCTACCAAAAGTCAACGTTTCTTGTCTTCTTTGATGCAAAATTTTCAATGAGCTCCTCGTAATCTAGAGACGAGGAAATTCTCTTCTCAATACGGCGTGGTTGATCTCAAGCAATTTTCGATAAGCTTAAGCTTCGAAAAACTTCCCTCAGCACTATCTACAGTGACAGGCATTGTCAGCAAAATTCTCAATGCAATGTACATGTTTGAAGACTAGTCTGAAAGATGCCGAATGTATTTCAGGGCTTGATTTCCTCTTTTAATTTCCTGAGGTAAGAGATCACGGAACACTTTCAGTTCTGAACATGAATCACTGCCATCAATATCGCGACATACGCCATGGCTCAATGCTATATCCAAATTCTTACAAAGCTTGGCTTATTCTTCTTGAGTCATATCTCGCAATCATGCAACTTTACGCATTGTAAATTAAAATCAAAATTATCATCTTACAAGTATTTTTAATATTTTATATGCTGATTAGGATTACAATTGTTTATGGTTGTAAAAATAGTTGGGGATATAAATACGTGTAACACAAAAATGCTGGGGATTTTAAACAAGGAGTTAAATAGAATGACGTACATTTGGTAGACAAACATTTTTTGAATGTTCCTCAAGTAGCCATAAATATTTTAGAATACATAAAAGTGGGACTATAAAGTATTTCGATGTCACAAGAACTTGTTCTGGACATCTAATAATTGTGCATTTCATAGGATATCTATTTAAAGAGAATATTTAGAACGACACCAAACGTCAATAACATGTGGGTAGAAAGAGATATCCAAGTAAGTTTCCTTTTGCATGGTGAAGTCCCATCTGTTGAGATTTTATAACACTTTACTCTGATAACATCTACATATGTGAGAATGGTTATATTGGCTGAGATCATAGTGATCCTAGAGATGTGAAATAGGCTGAAAGTAGAAATGGTGGCGGTAAATAGCCGAATAATGATACTCGCCATCTGCATTAGTGAAAATGAAAATAGATCATGGAAAACAACGAAGGCCTTTGAAATAAATCAATTACTAAGACCAAGATGTGGTCTATATCCATTATTATTTATTCTGTACCTTGATAAAATAATTCAGGAATGGAAACCTAAGCGCTAATATTTGCAGGCGACAGATATTGATGGCACCAAGCATGGGCGCCCGCAGGAGGGGTGCAGGGGGGGCACTTGCCCCCCTGAGATTTCTGGATAGAATTAATGTAATTCGAATGACGACATTGTAGAAATTTTTTATAACAAAAAGTATTGTTTTCTGTGACTTCCAGGTCGTAAGTTACAGCAACTATTATTATTATTATTATTGTTATTATTATTATTTGAAATAGGGTTACATTTAAGCTTACAGTCTATCTACACCAATTTTCTGACTATTAAAACAGCTTTTTGCCCTACATGAATTAATGTTAAGTATACAGTTATGCAAATTGTACATAGATATACAGAATATGGAAATTACAAATCTATGTAACTTTAAAAAAACATAAGTAGTAGTAGTAATAATAACGTAATAATAATAATAATAATAATAATAATAAAAGTTTCTGTGACTCTGAAAAAAAAAGACGCCCTTGGTAGCAAGTGAAGAAGATTTACAAACGTCTGTTTTCAAACTTCAATCAATTCTTCTTAATTATACCATGAACATTTTAGAGGATAAAACAAACTCAATGGCATAAATGGTAAAGAAAAATCCTAGACTGAAAATAGGTATAAATAAACGATAAAATAATTCGACAGGTAACAAACAGACATTCCATATTTGAGAAGCCATATTTCACAGTTCGAACACCAAAAAGATGTTGAGAAAAAAAATAATTAATTAGAATTTTGAAAAGAAATTCAAATTAGATACCATAACATAATTTCAAAACCAGTTCTACATGGTAGCGAATGTTGGACTCTTCGTCAACATGATAAAACTACGTAGAATAAGTTGTTCACAAATGAGATTTTTGCGGTCTTTAAGTGGAGTAACCTAGCGAGACAAAATTACAAGTGAAGAAGTCCGAAATAAATGGAAGGGCGAAGCAATTAAAAAAAAAAAAATCAGTTAAAATGGAATCAACATGTTCTGAGGATGCCAGGTATGTCTCAGAGATTACGAAATTACAGGCCAAAAGGAAAAAATAAATTTCGGAAGACAATATCGCTGATCAATTTTTGTAGTCGCAGAAAGGGGCTTTGGTTACCCAGACCTGCAATAGAAGGAAGAGGACGAAACTAGATCTTTTTTACTTTCACATCAGAAAATCGCAACGAATCTTGTCTTGAAGTCATATGAACGTAACGCTCAAACTACTAAAGTAAATGATAGAAGGAAAACTACTTTTATTTGAGGACATTCTTTAACTTTAGGAAGAATGGACACTCCAGAATTTGTGAATGGTGAGTTAGAAATAATCTAATCGCTATTATCGTTGTATATAGTTTTTCTCTTCTTATTTTTCTTTCTCTCTTCCGAGTTTCTTATATTTCTCTTTCTCTCACTTACTTTTATTGTTCATTATCCTCATTCTTTCTATCTGTCTACGTCTATGACGTTCTCTACTTCTCGTAAAATATTTCTAGTATTTCACCGTACAGTGGCCGGCAATAAAAATAGGACACCTATATCCTGAAATACTCGCTTCGCTGCCAGGCGTTATTTGTGTTGCATAACTCCACGGTGGTAGTAGAAGTTTCCATCGAAAATTTGCTATTAAAATCCACTCATCGCCGTAGAGTTATCACCACAAGCGAATACCACAAAATCTGGATAACGGATATCCGGATTTCAAATTATCCTATATCCGTTTCGGATCCAACAGATAATTCGGATATCCGAATTTCAAATTATCCTAGCCCTATATCCGTTTCGGATCCAACAGATAATTCGGATATCCGGATTTCAAATTATCCTAGCCCTATATCCGTTTCGCATCCAACAGGTAATTCGGATATCCGGATTTCAAATTATCCTATATCCGTTTCGGATTCAACAGGTAATTCGGATATCCGGATTTCAAATTAACCTATATCCGTCTCGGATTCAACAGATAATTCGAATATCCGGATTTCAAATTATCCTATATCCGTTTCGGATTCAACAGGTAATTCGGATATCTGAATTTCAAATTATCCTATATCCGTTTCGGATTCAACAGATAATTCAGATATCCGGATTTCAAATTATCCTATATGCGTTTCGGATTCAACAGATAATTCGGATATCCGGATTTCAAATTACCCTATATCCATTTCGAATGCAACAGATAATCCGAATATCCTGATAATTTTGATAACCGGATACTATGACGAATAGAAGAATATCCCATAAAACGGATATACGATAAAACTGTCCGGATATAATCCGTATATCCGCATATCGGAATATCCCATATCCAGATATTTGAAATCGGGATAGGAAAATAATGTCTGCGGGTGCGGGTACGTGAAAAAAAAAGTGTATGACCAACTTCTTATTGTACTTCCTTTACAATTATTCACTAAGAAATATTGTCCTTCATTAGGACACAAGGCTTGCAACTGAAGTCGGTCTATTAACCTAGCAGAAATATAAAGATATGGCAGTGGAAGACTTAAGCCGTAAAATTGTAGGTTTAGATAAATTATACATAAAAGGCTTGATAGTATAGAGGTTTATTTAACAACAAAATGCCTGAAGGGCTTGAGACTACATAAATAATGATTACATCTGTATAAGAGTATAAACCCCCAATATGAATACAATAAATAATAAACAATTAAATCTTTACATAATTTAGACTTCCTTACACGTTATTTAACCAAAAAGAGATTATAGTAATTTCGTTTTAATATTAATTTCCCCCCAAAAGACCTATCTCTGAATAGAACAAAGTATGCAGTGCTTTAACTAAAAATCCCAACTAAATAGTCTACATGAAAACTTAAAATACTAAACCACTACAAAACAACTAACTACTCCCTGCACTTTGTTCCATTCCGAGATGACCCCTTTCAACACTCAAAGTGCTTTAACCTCAGCTAATCAGTGGGAAGTAAAGTTCCCACACGAGGCTTACTTTGCTCCGACCTCCGGAATTTCAGCCATGCATCTTTTTTCAAATTAGAGCCATCTGGTGTCAAACTAACTAAACATTCCTTTTTCATTTACACTCGTACACCTTGCATATGGTTATACCATGCTTGCACTAAAACAAAAGTGGAGGGAGCAAATGACAATCAATTACTTATAATTCTTATCACATACTCCCAATGGGCTATTCTCATACATGACTCTGAAGGGAGGGGCTCGAACTGATCCTGTTCTCAGAGACACCAGCGCCTAGTTTCGCTATTACGCATTCTCATGAAATCCACAGTTTTATGTTCTTTCCTCCGTCTTAATTTCTTTCCGTGGGTTTCCACGGGAAAGTCTTCTTGCCCACGGGGATTCGCTTTCTCCTGAGCTTACGTGCATATGACACATGTCGAGGAGCTCCCACAACAATTACCGTTGGAGCTGCGTCCACGGAGCGTAATCGAGATGTTGAAGAAACCATCATTAACATCAAGCAAAGCAGATTTGACTATGAACACTGCTTGAAACGCAGGGGGGTGGAGGGGGTGGCATCTCCCAGGAACGTATATTCTGAAAGCAAAATCGTAAGGGATATATGCATATTTTTTTTTCAATTCAATAGGATAACTTTTCAAATTTAAATTTGAATATTGTTTATTGCCACGCACACAATTTCATATCAACAACCCTATTTCTTTCATACCACCTTCTTTTCCCGTTAAAGGTGACCTGTCTTGCATGTGATTGGCGTTTCCATGTCTATGAACATGCGTGTGATTGGTTGATTTGCTTTATTTTACTTCTGAGATGCAGAAAGGAACAATTACACACACACATCACGAGACACACGAAGGATTATACTGTCTTCGTCCAGACGCCAGGACCTCGTTAGTCTGCAGTCCGTGGTGTGTTACGTGGAAGTAAGTTTGACAAGTAGTTACAGCCCTCGAGTTATATTTGTGTCAATTGGCCAGTTGCATCTTCTAGAAGAAAAATACTTGCAGAAGTTCGCAATATTCTTGTTTGGATACGTAAAAACAAAGGTTTCCATCATGTAATTTTCTATCCCAATTTCGTTTTACATTTATCACGAAATATTTATTTGAGTATAAGTCCACTTTATGCACATAATGGCTAATCAGGACTGTACCCACCGTTCAAAGTAGGATCCGGAGTGCAACCTGCTATCAAAGGGGTCCCGGGTTCGATACCCGGTGGAAGCACATAGTGGTTCGGATCCCACCATAAACTGTAGGTCCAGTCCCGATTAGCCTTACTGTGCACAAAGTGGACTTAAAACACCAAATCAAACCAAACGGAGTGCGCAAGACTGGGTTTTGGTCTGCCATTGGCATGTTCTGTGTGCTGTGTTTCGTTGCAATTAAACTAAAGATGCAGAAAAGTGATGTGCGTACAATACCGAGAGTACAACAACAAAAATAATAGTTTTAATGAATAATTTTACAGGTGCTGTTTCACAAATCTCGCAAAGATGCAGAAGTAGAAGAACTCCATAGGCGTGAACCTCCGTGGCGGAGTGGTTAGCACAGAGCGCTACGACACCAGAGCTCCCGCTGGAATATACCCTCATCAACTTTATCACTAATCCTCATCGCCGCGATTCGCCTAGAGTGGCAGAAAATCGACGCTAAAAATAAAAATCAACAACTTCATAGGTTTCACGCTGAATAAGTATGTCTAATGGCAATGAGCCGATACCGGGTATTGGAAGTATCGGGTGGAATTCATCTACTGATACCGACCGATCGTTTTCGGCGTCTTGATCGTTCGTTGGATCCACAAAAATGTTCCGCGACACTTTCGCGGAGTTTAATTATTTTCGAAGTTGTGGAAAATTCGAAGTTTCCATTGTTTTTTGCACCAATATTAGGCCTATGTGAATAAACTGTATTTTGTGATTACATAGCAGGTATTTTTGTATTCTGATGTAATCTATCTATATGTTTGTGCCGCCATAACTCTCAAACGCCTGGAGCAATTTCAACCAAACTTGGTACACATATGACTTACAATCTGGCAAGAAATACTGTGGGGGTGAGACACGCCTGGCATCCCTACGGGTGGGGTGGGAAGGGATGCCAGGAAACGACCGATATTAGTGTGGAATCCATAGTTTTCGGAGTCGCTAAGATGAATAGTGACACTACGAATGCCGTTCAACACCAAGTTCATCACCTATCGGCATGGGGGGGGGGTGAGAGGGGGTGAAAAACAAAATGTCAAAAATGACCTACATTAGTGTCGAATCCATAGTTTTCGGAGTTGCTAAGCTAATTGGTGACATTCACGATGACATTTATCCCAAATATCTTTCTTCTTTTACAGATCTCATTCACCAAAGAATTTATTTACGAGCAGGTTTGGAGTTAAATTAATATTATATTAAATTTGTAAAATATTTTACTTTATAATTTTAATACTGTACTTACACTTTTAAATACCTGCAAATAAAATTTGTTACATTTTACACTATAGTTAGAATTCATTATTTTCCTGTCTAACACAAGATTGAGATAAATAAATACCCGGTCAAGGCCGGGAAATCAGCTAGTTTTTTTTAATACAGTAAACCCTCGTTAACACGAATCCCAAGGGATCGAAAAATCAAGAGTTCGTGTTAAAGAAAATTCGTGCTAACCGGGAACTCAAATTTTATTGTTGCAATACAGTTTTTTCTACACATTAACCATTCACAATACGTATTATGTATTTAAGTATTGTAGATAATGTAGATTTGGCAATTCCATACTGTTCAGCATTTGTCGTTTTGTTCAATGCACCACGGTTTACTTCCTCTAGGATTTTCAGTCTTGTTTGCAGATCTATGCCTGTCTGCTTCCTCTTGGCCATGACTTCCGTCCAGTGATGTCCGTCTACGCGTAAACAACGATAGTCTACATTCTACACGTAGACTATTTTATACACGTGGATTACGTAATCTATGTAAACAACATGGCGAAAGGTGATAACTTAGCAAAGGGCACCGTGGAATTAAAATAAATTTATACTGCGTATCAGTTGCTGGTGTGTGAGGAGAACTTTTCATACTCGTTCTTCCAAATTCGAACAATTTCTCACCTAGGAAGAAACCTAATATAGAAAATATTCTAGTGTTTTATGGGAAAAGACCACTCTTGCCTCACGACTGCCATCTGTTGTTGTTTTTTGCATACTACTTATCTTCCTCCATAGTTGATAATAGAAGAGAAGAGAAATTTTGTTGTAAATAGGATTCTTTTCATTTCGTTAGGAACAAATACAGTTGAAAATGTCACTTTCCTTTCATGAATCCCTTGAAATTTAAGTTGAATGCACTTTAGATTGTCTACGTAGTGTATGTAAACTACAACCCAATGTAATCTACGCGTATATTACGTGTAGACAACGCATGTAGACGTAAACTTATAGTCTACGGCACATCACTGCTTCCGTCTTACCGCTTGCAATTGATGTTACTCGTACTGGCTACGTTTTAAAGAATAGAAAAACACAGTTGACCACATTGTTGATCTGAATCTGTTGGTTACAATACTGTATGAGTTGATTGTTGACAAGATGATACAGATTGTTGAGCGATTGCTTACATACCTAGCACAGGAAAAACAGCAAAAAATTATGAAAAACTTTGAAAGTTCGTGTTAAATGAGATCTAATGACGCAACGGACTAAAAAACAGTTCGTAATTCGTGGTAACCGAAATTCGCATTAACCGATAAAACCTATAAAATATAATACATCCAGTGATGAGCGTGTACGCGTAAACAACGATAGTCTACATTCTACACGTAGACTATTTTATATACGTAGATTACGGCAACAACATGGCGAAAGGTGATAACTTAGCAAAGGGCGCCGTAGAATTAAAAGAAAATTATACTGCGTATCAGTTGCTGATGTGTGAGGAGAACTTTTCATAATCTTTCTTCCAAATTCGAACAATTTCTCACCTAGGAAGAAAACCTAATATAGGAAATATTGTATTGTTTTATGGGAAAAAGACCAATCTTGCCTCACGACTCCCATCTATTGTTTTTTTTGCATACTATTTATCTTCTTCCATAGTTGATAATAGAAGAGAAGAGAAATTTTGTTGTAAATAGGATTCTTTTCATTTCGTTAGGAACCAATATAGTTGAAAAGGAACCAATATAGTTGAAAATGTCACTTTCCTTTCATGAAACCCTTGAAAATTAATTTTAATGCACTTTAGATTGTCTACGTAGACTATGTAAACTACAACCCAATATAATCTACGCGTAGATTACGTGTAGTCAACGCATGTAGACGTACACTTATAGTCTACGGCACATCACTGAATACATCCCTGCCGGGACCAATATTTTGTTCATGTTAACCGAGTGTTCGTCTTAAGCGAGTTTGTGTTAACGATGGTTTCCTGTAATTTATTTTTTAATAATTTAAAGCAAAACTCTGGTAAATTGGTGCTCATAATTGGAATCTAATATTCACTCACTAATATTAAGCAATATTTCGAACAACTTTTAATTGTTAACATTCTTATTAAGCATTATTATCGGTATAGGTAGGAATGTGTACTTGTATCGTTATTGGTATGCGTATCGGCTCAGCCCTAATGTCTACCAAAAAATATTTATTTTTCAAGCCCACGAGTGGTTTGAACCTCGGAATGTTTTGAATAACTGTTTACAAAGCTATCGCGCGGCACACTCCCACGCGGGGGAGCTCTGAGGCGCCGCCAAGGCCGCTGTGGAAGAAAGCATCCAGCGCACGCCGTGGTCGTGACGTCAGAGCCTTTTGATGAGCCTCAAGAAAGCAATTAGGGATCTCGACTTTCACAAGGTTTGCCTACAGTGAAAGTCATCGGAGGAAACCCGGTTCCTTCGGCCTCTTGCGATTCACTACACGAGGTGACGAGGTGGAGAAAGGTGGGAAGGGGAGGGGGAAGGGGGGACTTACTTGTGAAGCTGAGACTGGATGAAAAAATTGACACGTTGTTTTACTCAAAAGAACATGATTTAACTTAAACACAGAAAAAATGATCACGTGAAGACTCGCAGCATTCACTTGATGCCTCTCAGGGTATGGGTAATATCTGTGTTCGTTAGTTTGTCAAATAAAATCACAGTCAAGTTTTCACGAAAGAGAGGAAAGAGGAGTTTACAGGATTCTTGTTGGGAAACCTGATGGTAAGAGACCTGTAGGAAGGCCAAGACGAAGATGGAGGGACAACGTTGAGATGGACCTAAGGGAAATCGGTAGGGATGGAAAAGAGTATATAGAACTTGCTCAAGATAGGGAAAGATGGAAGGCCTGTGTTGCTGCAGCCATGAACCTTCGGGTTTAAGAAGGCTAGGGAGTTAGTTAGTTAGTTTTCACAAAGCAAAAGAAGTATATTTTACTTGTTACTTACTTCTTACAATTCAGCTTGACCATTTTCTTAAAACTCAAAGCCCGAACTAAACACAAAACGCAGTCGTAATTCTCATGGCAACAGCTCATGCAAGATATGCACAGTTGGATCCATGAGTATTACCGTGCCCATCACCATGTTCGTGCACTTTATTTGACCCAATAAGAGCTTCAAGAATTAAAAGAAAACTCAAAACAAGCTGTCGACAACTTCTACACCAGCATACATAAAAATCCATCGCTTAAAAACACACAGGACGTAAGAGAAAAATTAATGAAAATAGTCACGGACAATTTGCACGGTAATACTCATGAATTCCACTGTACAGGGTCAACGAAGTTAGTAAAACGTTGGGTTTTATACAGCGTACATTACAGGAGCGTATATTCTAGGCAAACTAGGCAATCTGCGAAGCCTGGAGTCTAGAGAATAAAATACAGGAGAAAAATGGATCAGAAATTGTAAATAAAATTATTCATATCAATGAGATGATGATGGTGATTCTGGAGTTGGCAACCTGATTTCCTTTGAGTTGGCAACATGATTTCTTATGAGTTGGCAACATGATTTCTTACGAGTTGGCAACATGATTTCTTACGAGTTGGCAACATGATTTCTTACGAGTTGGCAACCTGATTTCTTATGAGTTGGCAACCTGATTTCTTAGGAGTTGGCAACCTGATTTCTTAGGAGTTGGTAAACTTATTTCTATTCATAGCCTAGGGCCACGTGACATAGTGAGACAGCCCAGATCTTGGACTCAATATACGCCACTGGCATATTAATACATCTGTATTTTGAATTGTATCTTATGTAAATATGCTGTATAAAGAAACAAACTGCCTGAATATTAAGTGAGGTGTGTGTACATAATGTTCAGTCACCATCCTGGTACTATCAGTAATAGGTTTCAATATTGACTAAACACAGAAATCAAGTTAAAGATATTTAAAAACTAACAATAAACATTTGTACAACGAGAAAGGTAATTAGGAAAGAACAATAAACATTTGTACAAGAGAAAAGGACATGTCAAATTTAACCAAGAGCTTCTTCTTAATTATCTGTTGTACATTTCTGAGTTGTAACTACCTCATTGGTTGACTTATTTTACTTCGCTCTTCTCCCACTTTTGGCTAATATTAACGATGAGGATGATATGATAAAATTTCCTGAAGGGATACTCACAAAGAGCACCCAGGCCGGAATTAGAACCATTGGATGATGGACCATTGCAATCAAAAATTGTCCATGACTGTACAATGTACAGTCACCGGCAATAATAATTGGATACCTACATCCTGAAATGCCTGCTTCCCAGAAATGTGTTGCTGCGATAGACGAACTTCTTATTGAAAAGTGGCTATTGTAGTTGGCTTATGGCCTTACAGTTAGGCAACACACAACATTGCATGGAAGCGGATATTTCAGAATCTAGGTCTCCCATTTTTATTGCCAGTGACCGTACATTTATAGTCAGTTAACAAATTTGACCTTATATTATCTGTAGCAAATATTTGTTTGAACAGCCCCCTTTTTTCTTTGATCTTCTATATATTGGAGCAATAGCACTGCATCTTCTATTGGCATTGTTGATAATTATCAATCAATTATAATTCAACGGTTTTCCTCGTCTTTTTTGCAAGGAAAGTTCTAATACAATGTTTTTTACTATTTAGGTACAACTTTTTAATAAATTGGTACACGGCTATATAGCTTGTAGCACCTTTTTAGTACCTGGTCAAGTTTAATGAAAAAAAAATGCGGGTGCTCTATGTGGAGGCAACACTGCACACGTCCCATACCGATTTCAGACTTGTCTAACAAGTCGCTGTTGACTGCATAATTGCATTCGTAATTTTGTGATCCAATTCTTCTATGCTCTGTGGCAGAGAAGGAACGTACACAGTATCTTTCACAAATTCCCGCATGAAAAAATCACATGGTGAAAGATCGGGGGACCTTGCTGGCCATGCATCTGATCCTCTTGTTTGAAAACGACGCCATACTGCAAGTCAAGCCAGCCAGCGACGCTGCTGCCACACAGCGGTAAAAAAAAATGGGAATATGGCGTGATGTTTGTCGTACATTCAGTCGGTGGTGTGTCTGACTGCCATGTAGCAGACCCGGGTTCGATACCCTGAGTGAGCGATTTAAAGTTGGAATGCTTCCAGCCTCTAATAATATGGTGACCAGGGAAGGAGACAAAGGTGGGTGAAGCGTGGTGCTGATCACACCTCCAGAAAATAGCCGAGGTTGTGAATGTGTTGCCTGTACCTCCACACCCCTTATATGCCCATTCTAAAATTGACACACCCATACTGGAACACACAAATGAACATTCCAGCGTTACGTATGTGACATTTCACACATAAAATGTAAGGTTGTATAGTCATGAGATTGGATTAGAATATTCATAATGAACTGATTTCATAGAATTATGAAGTACTTTGAGGCGTCTGCTAATAAATTTTAAGAAATTGGGTGATGACGTAGCCTGAATGCTTGAAAAGCATTAACGAAAATATGTTACGTGTGACGCTTTAAAACCTTTTGATTACCAAGCCCATTTTGTAGGTAATCTCCCGGTGACCGGACCGATTTTTAGCAAAATGCAGAGTTTAATTTAGATGACTGTAGATCGGAGGTTAATTGTCTTAGACAGACGAATCAAGTACCGTTATTCGCGGAATGAACCATAGACTCGGACTATATACAATTTATGCACATTGAGTGTATCTATGGATGCGGGGGGAGCGGAGGAGCCGGAAAAGTCCAATATTTCTGAAGAATACGTCCTTTCTCACCCCTTAATTCCGTCTCCACTCCATACTGAAAGCACTTAAAGTCCGCGCGTTAACGTCCAAGAACTGAAGAAAGCCGCCGCCACGAACGCGGGCGTGGTTAAACAGCTGTCATTCTGCTCGTCTACTCCACGTGTAGTCTCAGTCACATGACTGCGGATACGCTGTTGCTGTATTGTAAATGTGTTGTTTGCAACTTCAATGTGGAAATCTTTCACCTTTCGCAGCTGGAGAGTAGATGTGGCAACACTGTGCGTTGAATGTGATTGTTGTAGCTGGTGAACGCGCTTCGTCGACTCCAAAGCCAGCCGGTCGTTAACGAAACTAGCGCTTCGACTATACCAACTTGCTGCTACCGACCGGAAAACTTTTCCCAACTGCAAGTACAGTCTGAGAAAAAAATACCTGGGCCACGGGACGTAGAATTTCGTAACGTCTTAAAGCCTGTTGTTTATGCAACCCAAATAACAAAATATTCGCTTAAGTTTGCCTGGTGATTCTGAGTTCTCAGGAAGGATTGAGCTTTGATAGCATGAGTCACATGACTCGTGCCCCAGCCACAACAAACAGCTGGGTGCTACGATGCCTCCAGAAGAAAATTTCAGGAACTGGTTTCTTGACAAGAGCTACTCGTAAGGAAATACTATTCTATCAAGTGATATTAGAGTCATTGTCAAGAAGGTTCGCTGAAATGATGGTTCTCATCACAGACCACATGCCACACGTTAATTGTTTAAGTCTAGTTCATGCACTGGACCTACAGATTAAAATGGGATTCGAACCAAAGCCTCTCTACTTGGTATTGAATTCGGAAGCCTTTCATTACATGGCGAAGACGTTACTACTACGACATCAGAGAGGCAATGGAACCCCTTGAGAAAGAGATAAGCGAAAATTGCTACCTGACAAACCATATTTGCCCGTAAATTTTAAATATAAGACAATATTTTGTACTGACAGTTTCGAACCGTGGGAGAGGCATATATTTTTTTGTACCATCGTCCATTTCACGAGTTTATAATTCTTCCTCACCGACACGAGTAACGCGAGTGGTAGAAGAAAAGCGAAGTAAAATAACTGAAACAGAAATAAAAGGAAAAAGCGAAATAAATTTTATTCATAATATTCTGCAGTCACTTGAGTTGTATTCACGGGATGCTATCTTTAAAGAAAGCCATGGTCTCTTCCTTGTCTCTTTCGCTTTCTTTGTGCTCTTGCTTCCCCCGTCACGATTGGTCTAAAACTAATTAATGCGACGTTAATTAAACAATCCAAACAACGAAACAATGCACAATCAACTGCACGAGACAACATTCCAAATGTTTTCGAATCGGAAAACAATTGAGATGCTGTAAAATGACTTAAGATGCAGTAATAAAGTGGGAATTCGGTACCGTATAGAATTAAATCGGTAGAGATGTTCGATTTGATTGGATGTTTGTTATTTAGATTTGCTATTCTTTCACTTTTGGCAAATAGCGACGATGAAGATGAGTGATGCTATGATGAAATTGATGAAGGGACACTTACCAAGGACACCCACGCCCAAGTCGAGATTCTAACCAGGGACCCATGGCATCGTAGCGCGCTGTGCTAACCACTCCTCCATGGAGTGGACATTATAGCATATTTTGTGTGCTCAATTGGGATCAATCAATGGAATGAATAGGCATATTATATGATTAATAAATTCATATCATAATACCACGTCATATTATTCGGCACGAAGTAACATCAGAGACATTCAATCTTGCATTTTTGCCTTTCAACTAATTCTTTGAATTCAGGTTAATCACAACAATAAGATAAATTATGAAGAAAATGATAGTGAATGTGGGATATTGACAGTTATTACGAATTTCCTGAGAGAAACAACATTAAGCAGGCTCGGTGGTCAAGCTCATTAAGTGATTGACATTCGATATCGTCGCCAAAGTTCCCGGTTTTGAGTACCGTCCTTGTCGGGGGTGTTTGACTATTTCGTCATCAATTTCGTGTAATGGTCACTCGTCCTTATCGTCGCGATCATCGAACAGGGAATAAAAATTATAAAAATAAATACGATGGAAGAGTACTTATTTCATCTCTCACGAAATCTCCTACAAAACCGGAATATATAAAATACATGTATATTCATTCACATACATTTTCGATTTCTATATTTAACTAGTCGAGACCGAGAACGGGACAGCAATTTTCAATTCGACAAACCGAGAGGCGGAGAAACTGTCAAGTCTCGTTTCTTCTTGGCACCTCCGTAATCGAGTTGTTCTGTTTGTCATTGGCTTTGTATTGGCAATTATTGTCATTATTCTTCCCCTGCAGGTAAACCATAACGATGAATTATGATGAAATGAAGCAGATAAAAGGGCAAGAACAAGAAAGTCATGCCTGTTCGGGACTCCAACCCAGAACCTTATGTAACGAGATTTGAAATTCTGGAGAAGGCGTCCGTGTTTCGCTTGGTTTTCTCTTTCCTCTACTTCTCTTATATTATCATACATGTATAATAAAAATGGATCTCATACGATATGTTGCGATTCATAATTGTGCTGGTTAGATGCTACAGATGTGAACTCCAACCTGCAATATATTATTCCCTTTTGTTTCGTATCTGGTTGAACATGAAATTTTCTTACACTGTGACAATTTCTTTCTTAGTTTTGGTTTGGTGCACAGATATGCTAATCTGGACTCGACCTTCAGTTTAAAGTGGGATACTAACCACTATGTGCATCCATCGTGTATCAAACCCGGGATCCACTGATTACAAGGCGACGACGTTATCACTACTCCATCGAGGAGGCCCCATGACAAAATGTTATTCACTCGATCTCTACCATAATTTATTTCAGCATTTACATTTTCGTTTTCTTCTTCTTTTTTCCTTTTGTTAACTACTCTTATACAACTCTTTTTGCGTCTTCGAATTTCTTCTTGTTTCAGGAAAAAATAATACATGCAGGCTCTATAAAAATCCCCCGTTCAAATAGATAAAACGTTCACTCTCGAGAACTAATTTACATGTTTATCACTAACGTAACCATTAGGAAACTATTGAAATGTTAACTGATATAACTGCAGATGAAACAATACTTACAGCCACTAACGAAATATCTATTCTTGTGTAGCCTCACAGACAACAAGTATCTGGTGAGTCATTCACTCTTGCTGACTACGGGCGAAGGTCACTGAACTAAAGGGTGGTGGCAAGCAAGCAGGCTTGTGCTCTACCAAAGACGAGGTCACGTGTTCCAGTTATCAATGGCGTACGAAATAAGGAGGAACACAGCTATCTGACGTATGTTTTGGTCCCGTCATTGCACGTAGACAGTGGCGTATGCTGGTTCTAACGAGTGGGTAATCTCCGACCTTTTGATCCTCAAACTCCAAAAGTTTCCGTGCAATTTATGTCACGCTCCATATTGGATTTAGGAATATTGTGTCGGAATGTTTGTCTTATTGCTACGATCACAATCAATTAATTCTCGTTATTGCAGTTTACTATACGCGTAGAATTTCAAATAATAAAACAAGACAGTATTATAAAGCTATAAAAAAACAGCCTGTGAAATATAAAAATGAAAGACGTGCACTAGTGAAATAAAAACCCGCAATATTAATTTAAGTGCAAAATTCAACTTACTCCAGGACCCGATTACTTGTGCTGTACTACATCCAAAGCACGCTGTTTGTCCAGTTGCACGTCAATACGTGTCTGGGCGAAAGATTGCAGCTTAACAAAGGAAGTTATGTGACTTTTGGATTTTTCATGTTTGGCACAAGTGTTGCAAAGATTACAGTCACGCGTCCATACATTCTTTTCAGCCCCGAAAAGTAAGCACGGCGAACAAAAATGCAAAGCTTATTAACACTTATACTTCCTGTCAACCATGGTGTTTTGTCATAATTTGCTTGCGAAAATGCCTCACATATTCCCGATTTTGTCTTTGTGTGTAGAAATAAGTTCAAGCGATGACACTGGCCTACCTGTATTAACAATTTGCAACTTCTCCTGAAAAGATCTTGTTCCAAAAGGTTTCACCAGCAAATCTTGTATCACATCCATTACCCTTTAACACAGCACTATCACGACAAACACTAACACCTAAATAAATAATAAACACGAAGCACAGCACGAAGCCAACGACTACACGCATTCAGTTTCACGCGCCAAACTTCTGTTGTTGTGTTCCTGGCTCAGAATGAAATTCCCTATGAATAATAAAAAAAATCCCTTTCCGAGCTCGAATTGACAGGTTTTTAAAAGTTCGAATCATTGCAGGTCAGAGTCAGAATTTTAATTCGGGATGAGGATCATCCCTTATTATCAGCCGCCACATAAATTTGAAACAGTGGGGTTAGAAGTCCTGAAGATGAATCTCAGATTATTAGAACGTATTAAGCAAAGTGTTTAATCCTGCTAATGAAGTAAAATGAATTACCACTATACACTTTTTAAATTAGATATTTGTAGGATTTCGGGGAGGGGGGTTTCCCTTTAAAAAAATATTCAGTTCCGTGAGATAAGTATTCTCGCTGCTTTTGAAGATTAGAGAGGAGAAACAATCACTATTTTTGTAAATACAAGGATGGGGGGAGTCAGCAAATAGGTGCTTTAATTGCTTAAGCCTTGGATTTTAATTCAGTTTGCTTCATCTTCAATATTTAAGCTTTTCCCTTTTGATAAATTTATGTTCAAGTAACAGAAATCAGCAAGACAGAAGCAAATGTAAAGTGAAAATTAGCGTAGAATTGGTTTGCCCATGTTATTCAGTTTTCCTGTTCTTCGCACTCTACCGGGTATGTTTTCCCTAGTTGAGCGGAGGGAACGGAAAAGGCTCTCAAGGTTGAGAGTGCGACCGGTGGACTCTCACAAGAAGGAGCTTACCCTGGGCACGGAATCACCGCGCCTGAAAAGCAGTGTTTCCTCCCCCTCTTTCCTTTCTCCTCCCTCCTCGCCAAGGGTTGTAAGGAAAGCGGGAGGAATGACGTCAGGGTGAGATTCCCTGAAGTCATTCCACCGGCTGGAGAAAGGTTCCCGGACATTCGGTGGCAAACGATTGGAAGTATTCGCGCGCTGGAAGCAAGGAAATGTATGCATCGAAATTGGTTTGGAAGAATATTGCGAGGAAATGTATATATATATATATATATATATATATATATATATATTAAAAAAAAGAAATACAGCCGGGTCATCTGCGATTACCTAGATGACCCAGAGTATACGCCGCTGCACGTAGAACACTTCATCGTAGTGGCCTTGAAGTTCCCTCAGGGCACTCCTACGTAAAGGCTTCTGAGCTAGAAGGATATCTTCCCCATTGAGTGGAGGAAAAGTGGGTGCGTATAGAGGTCCCTCAACTTTCGTATTCTGTTTCATTTCAGAACCCGTGCTGTATCGTCGACTTAATCCAATCTATCCGATGTAGGTTTTAGGTTCTGTTTCTGTTCGGTTATTTCATGTTGTCTTCCTGCTTATGTTATTCGCGACGAAGGCTCTGGATTCGATAATCTGGACAATAACGGGATTGTGTTGGTTGCTTGATTTGGTGTCTTAAGTTCACTTTATGTCCTGTTAGGCTAATCGTGAATGGACCTACAGTTTAAAGGGGGATCCGAACCACTATGTTCCTCCACCGAGTATCGAACCCGGGATCCCTTAATTACAAGGCGCCCACGATCCCACTCCGCCATCGGGGATTGTGTTCGCAACGAATGAATCAAATCTGAGTGATATGATATGCAACCATTGGAAGACTATTGAAAGAAAAGCTACGGGAACCTGCCAGTTTTTCTACTGCAGACAGGAAACCATAAACATGCAAGAGAAGCTTATATTCTATGAAACCTGACGCTATGTGCTCGAATACTGGCTATATATAATCCATAGAGGCATAGCAACGTTAAACAACCTCTTATATGATACATATAGGTTTAAAAAGGTCGAAATACAAAGATTGTGTGCGCCTCACTGATCGCGTAGTGGTAAGGCCTTGTAATCAAGGGGTCTCGGGTACGATACCAGGTGATCGCACATAGTGGTTCGGATCCCACTTTAAACTGTATGCATTTCAGATTAGTCTATCTGTGCCGGTGACTCAGTCGGTAACGCGTCTGACTACCATGCTATAGGCCCCGGGTTCGATCCCCGGCCGGTTCAAGCCCGGGAACTTTTCTAACGTTGGAAGTGGCCCCGGCGCCCACCCAGCGTCGAATGACATGGATACCTGGGGGAAACCCTGGGGGTAAAGGCGGTCAGGGGCGTGATGCTGATCACATCACCCCCCACTCACGAACGAATCAAGAAAGTATGGGGCGGCGTGATGCTGATCACATCACCCCCACTCACGAACGAATCAAGAAAGTGTGGGGCGTTACCCCCACACCCCCTATACGCCTTCATGGCGTAGCGCTAAGCACAGGTGAGAACTTTACCTTTTTTTTTTTTGCATAAAGTGGACTTACAACAAAATTTAAAATTGCGATAAAGATTATGATAAGGTATTAAAGAATTGGGTCTAACACATTTTTTTATTGTTTACCAATGACCTTGTTAACGGTGGAAGCGGTCCCGGATCAAGAAAGTGTGGGGCGTTACCCCCACACCCCCTATACGCCTTCATGGCGTGGTGCTATGCACAGGGGAACACTTTACCTTTTTACCTTGTTAACTAATATTCTTAATTTCAGTTTCAAGATGAAATCGGCTACGAAATAAAAGGAGTGGGTTCATATTTCTGTTACGAAATTCCACTTTTGTAGTAGACCTGTGCCACACTAAGATGTGACATAATAAACAAATCTGAGACACTTTCAAAGTATTAAATTGCTATCTACGTATTTGGGAACAATCTTTCAATATAATACTTTTTTTGGACGCGTCAAATCATAGTATTTAATTCCTGTTTTAGCAGCTTTAAGAAACCTGATTTTTTGGGGGGGTTACAAATGCCCTTTCTGCTCCCGTCAAGTTACGCCTATGAAAAAACAGGAATTCAAAGTAAAAGACTGTCCCGACTAAATCGGGAGACACGTCTGATAGATTTACAATTGGGAAAATCATAATTAAGCGTGTAGTTGAAAACAACCTATTTTCATATATTGCATGCAGCTCTACTTTTTCTGCAATGTGGATCAAGAACTGGGGACGTGGAGAAGCACAACACTCCACGTAACCAATAGTCACGTGACCCTCTTTGCTTTCCTGTCATGTTGACCTTCGCGTGGAACACATTTCTCGGTGTTAAGACAGGCAAAATCACCCGATCATCGAAGGGTGCAATATGTGTTGCCTACCCTCCTGCATTACTTGCTCCTATTAAAGCCTTATGGGGAAGAACTTTTTTCCATGACTGTACGTCTGCATTATTGTCGTGGAACAAACACTCCGGCCTTTATTGTGCACAAAAATTCTTTTTCTTTAAGAAAACCGCCATTTTCCCGCTTTTTTTTAATGGAATAACCATAAATTTCCAGGAACGTGCAACAGTCATTACGACGACATATATGTGTTTACAATAATATTAAAAAAATCGCAATTCCAGCGAATAATAGCGACATTATGATGTAAAAACTACGAACATGACAACGTATCTATTTATAGATACGTGGTAACCAAAAGGTAAAAATGTAGCACCTGTGGTTTCACTCCATTAATCTATGAAGCATATAGGTTACAGATGCTAATATTTTTTATTGGTGAGATATGCAATTTATATGCACTCACAAACAATTGAACCTTAATGCAATTAAAAACCATAAACATTTTAATGAGGATAGATTTTTGTTATTTATATAGAGTAGGACTACTTTTCCTGGAATGACCCAAATTCATATACAGTACATATGGAGGTTGAACGTCATACCCTCCCATGGTTATGCATATTGCTAAAGGACGCAGGGCTTAACACGTGCTCTTACATACAAGGAAGAGGACATATCCACACCTTCCGCTTTTCCACTGGGATTTCCAGAGTCCAAAACCACAAACTCCAGGATATGGAACCGGGAGAAAGGGTTGAAGCAATTACTGGAGCTTCTCCGCGAAGTGTTCTGAAAATGAAAGGAGAGTGGGGAAAGGCCCCCAATGGAGCAGAGAGGGAACAAAATCGAATCACAAATTAAATGGACCAGTTCCACCTGTCCCTGAGGTAAGCGCGGGTTTTATTTATCGTCGCTCCGAGAACGATTCCTTCGCTTCTTTCAGATCCGGGACAGTGGAAAGTGAAAACAGGATCTTCCCTCCCTCCCCCTTCCTCCCCTCCCCCCAGCCCTCCCACACAAAAGGAGCTGGTCTTGTTTCCATCCACTCGGCATCTTTCACTTCCAATCTTTTTGTTTCCCGAAGCCATTTTTCATAATTCTCGCATATCATCTCTATATTTTTGCTCTGGTCACACAAGGACGTTTCCTAAACCTGGCACAGAAACTCCATTTAGAAGTATATGATGACGTAGTCAACGTGCAGACGTGAACAAAACAGATGACTGTCAACATTGGCGCGAGTATGGTAGCATAGAACTCCCCCTCGGATAATGTACACTGATGGAAAAGGCTTGGCCAGTCTCACACGGCAGTTAGGTACGTCCTTACTTCGCCATCGGCTTCTAGCTTCGTTACTTAACGATCGTGTGAGAGCTTTCTCTTGTTCAGTTCCCGACAGAATTAGAAACCGTCTCTAAATCCATCGTTAATACCATAGAACTACCGATCAGAATTGAGGAGCACACTGGCAGCTGAAGTAGGAAACATAACCAATCAGAAGCGACCTCTAGGTCACGAGTGCAGTTGTAATGGCGGCCGCGTGAGATGTAAACAATGTATCACTTCACATTTTTAAAAGCCGATAACTATTCAACCGAGAGGAATAGCGTTTCGTGTAAAACGTTATTAGGTACAAAACAATGGCGCAGCTTAAATACATACTTTACAACGTTTACTGTACATGTATGAAAGAATACTTTAGTTGTTTCAAATGTAAACACCGTGCACTCAACATAGATGGTGTAACTCGACGTGCCTTTCATGCTGTATATCTTATACATTGTAAACGCAAGAGCTAGCCGAAAAGTTACATGAAATGCTTGCGTTGCGTGTAAAGTACAATGTTCTATAAGATTTTGGAAGCTTATACATAGCATTTATGCTAGCAAAAATGCTAAATGAAATGCTTTCGTCTGAAGCCGGTCTTAATGATTGGGGCGAATATTTTATTTGTTGAGTGAAGAGTCTACTAATTATTATTGTTGTAAATAAATTGTTCGTATGTCTAAATTTCCTACTGAGATACTTTCATTTTACTTTCACAACAGACGCGAATACTATTTTATTTTGAAGTAAACTAAACACTGAACTTCCACATACGTATACAGGGTGACTGGTAATTAGATGTATTCCCTGAAAGGGGTTAAAGTAGAGACAATTTGAAATAAATTTGACCATATGATACCCCGTCCGAAAATTAGTAGTTTTCGAGATAATCGAGTTTCTATTGTTTCTTCTAAAAATGACAATTTTCCACATAAAAAGACGAATTGAGAAAAAACTGATAATTGTGGGGAACTTATTTAAGCGTTTTCTGATAGCTAACAAACAAGTGGTTCGTTTAAAAAAAGTTTTTTCCAAATAACAATCACATGTAAGTACCGGGTGGGTCTAAACTTACAAGTGATGATAAAAAAATGCACTCTTAGTTTACTTGGCAACGTATTAATAACAAAAATGGTATGACACGAACCGTACAAATTACTTAAATTACTTCCTTGAGTCATCAGCTATCCAACAAGGTACAAATGTTGCTAACATTTACATTTGTGTACAAGAAATAATACTTCATTCATCTTCATGAACAATACAATTAAAGAACATTACACGTCTTGCTCAAAGTGGGCACCTCCGTTACGAATGCAGGCACGCAGCTCATTTGGTCTCTTAACTCGTGATGTGATGGTGGCCTTGACGTGTTGACCAGCTGTTAAGATCCTCTCCCTGAGCTCTTATTGCGAGTTTACCGGTGCCTTGTCATGTGGCTCCAAATGTAAAAGTCGCAAGGCGTCAAATCGATCGGGGGATCGAGCTGGGCAGTCATCATGCTGATAAATCATGTCACGTCTTGTAGCTAGAGGCACATCCTCCAACAACATTGCCATCCCGTTCCTCAAAAAATGTTCATAAGTGATGCCATTTAAGATTTGGGGCAGGAAAAATGGCTCGATGAAATGATTGTTGATTACGCCCATCCATACTTCTGCCTGGGCGTGCGACAGTGGCTGGATGAAAAGTACCCAAAGAAATGGATTGGCCGAGGCGGACCGATTCCCTGGCCGGCTCGATCCCCCGATTTGACGCCTTGCGACTTTTACATTTGGAGCCACATGACAAGGCACCGGTAAACTCGCAAGAAGAGAGGATCTTAACAGCTGGTCAACACGTCAAGGCCACCATCACATTCGAGTTAAGAGACCAAATGTCCGTAAAAACCTGCATGCCTGCATTCGTAACGTAGGTGCCCACTTTGAGCAAGACGTGTAATGTTCTTTAATTGTATTGTTCATTGATTCCATACACATGAAGATGAATGAAGTATTATTTCTTGTACACAAATGTAAATGATAGCAACATTTGTACCTTGTTGGATAGCTGATGACTCAAGGAAGTAATTTAAGTAATTTGTACGGTTCGTGCCATACCATTTTTGTTATTAATACGTTGCCAAGTAAACTAAGAGTGCATTTTTTTATCATCACTTGTAAGTTTAGACCCACCCGGTACTTACATGTGATTGTTATTTGGAAAAAACTTTTTTTAAACGAACCACTTGTTTGTTAGCTATCAGAAAACGCTTAAATAAGTTCCCTACAATTATCAGTTTTTTCTCAATTCATCTTTTTATGTGGAAAATTGTCATTTTTAGAAAAAACAATAGAAACTCGATTATCTCGAAAACTACTAATTTTCGGACGGGGTATCATATGGTCAAATTTATTGCAAATTGTCTCTACTTTAACCCCTTTCAGGGAATACATCTAATTACCAGTCACCCTGTATATGTACTCTCTGGTTTGTTGGCTGGCTGTAACAAATAGACTGTGCTGTGTGTAGCAGTAAATTAATCTGCTAGTGTTGTAATGATATATAAGTTATGAATTGTAATTAGTTCTTCATGGACTTCAAAGTAAATTTCAATAAGTATTTTAGGAGCAAAGATGTATCAATGAAATATAAATATAATATGGTAACTTAATGTTAATGTAAACACCACAATCTTCGAACTTTGAATGTTGTGAAGTTTGTGTAATTTAATTGACTAGTTGGTATTGGAGGATATATTTCAAAACCGTTCGAGAAAGGTTTCATTAGAATATACAACTTATATCGTAATATAGGAGCAGTGCAACTTTATGCTAGTGTGTCCGTAAAGTGGTGCGTATATCAACTTGAAGTAACATATGTTATACACTCACATTCACTGCCACGGGTTACATGTGCTACATTTTTCAAGAGTGCCATTGTTATTATCTTATTCTCTTAAAAGCAAACATTATTTTCCCAAATCTTCAGCAGTTATTAGCATCTAAACTTGCGAAGTGGTATACCGTGTTTGTGCAGTCGTCATTTTTCAGGATCGTGTGAAATCCCTTTTGCTGCCTTCGCGAACTGAAGACGTGAAAAATCTTATGGTAGTTTCGAAACGGAGGTGGGTGGGGAAGTGAGGACCTACCTAACTACCGTGTGAGACTGGCTTTAGGACCGCCTTAGACGAAAGCATTTCCTTTAGCTTTTTGCTAGCATAAATGCTTCCAAAAATCTTGTAGCAGAAAGTAGTTTACACGGAAGCATTTCATGTAATATTTAGGTTAGCTTTTGCGATTACAATGGTGAGTGCACGGTGTTTACAATTGAAACAACTAAAATATTCTTCTATACGTGTAGTGTATAAGTTATAAAGTATGTATTTAAGCAGCGCAATTGATTTGTACCTAATGCCGTTTTATACGAAACGTTATTCCTCTCGGTTGAATAGTTATCGGCTTTTAAAAATGTGAAGTGATACATTGTTTACATCTCACTCGGCCGCCATTACAACTGCACTCGTGACCTAGAGGTCGCCTCTGATTGGTTATGCTAGTAAAAATGCTATGGAAATAGGCCGCATCCTATCCTTGAGAAATGCCATGAGATAGATAATGCCATAAAATTTACACGGTAGCATTTTGGTCATGGCATAAACGTTAAGGAAAATACAGTCGTCTAAAGCGGGCCTTACCTGCTAAAGCTAGCTCCCATGTGAAAATTTATGGGAGGATGTGAAATACCTAAATACGTATTTAGGGAGATCCAGGGGGTCCCGACACCCCAGAAATACTTAGGAAGTAATAAAATAAAATAATGAAAATATACTTGTTTAGCATTCCGGTTATTTATTTCCGCCGAAGTGTATTGGGGGGGGTACCAGTACCAAGGAAGATTTATGCACACTACTACTTATAATAATAAGAATAAAAAAATAAACAGGAACTTTACTTCTCGTCAACTGGATCTAACATATTTTTTTTGTTTTTCAATAAATATTAAATTCTTTATATTTTTGACATTAATTTCCATGCCAAGACAGTTGATTTTATTCAAATTTGGCGATCTTAACTGGTAAGCTAGATAATGAATACGTCCTGCTGTTATATCTCTATTTTTATACTGTTTTTTATCTATTCATAAAAACAATACAAAAGTAATTTATGTACTATTATAAATAGGCCTATAAATTACATTAACGCTTTAATTGAAACTTTTGTTATTATTATAATTATTATTTCTGTGACATTTGGTTCGGACTTGCCCCCCCCCCCCGAAATATATTACGAGATACGTGCCTGGGGATACCATCATTACAGAATACTCAGGGGTTATTTTATTATACCTGTCACCGTTCTTAAATCGTTTCGTGGGGAGCAAGATTGACTCTATCTAGTGCTAGAAGCGAGGGACGACGCGGAGGGATGCTACCCTCTTGTTAAGGAAACTTTCATGAAGCATCCCCTCACCTGGTTCACTGTCTCCACGTAGATCTATCCGCAAACTGGACCAAGCAACAAAGTGACATATTATACATAAAATGTAAGGTTCTAGACATGAGATTAAAATATTCATAATGAACTGATTTCATAGAACTATGATACTTTGTGGCGTCTGCTAACAAATAAAAAAGGAAAAATTGAGTATCATGACATAGCCTGAATGCATGAAAAGAATTGACGAAAATGTGTTACACGTGTGCCGTTTTAAAAATGTACCAAAGCAAAGTTTGACTTCATTTGGCTGTGAAGCACACAGGCTACAGGCGATATTAATTTTCTTTGGTAAAATATGCAAATTGGATGCAGTCACAAATAATTAAAACTTAATGCAATTAAAAACAATAATAATTTTAAGCATGATTCATTTTGTTATTTACACGGAGTAGGACCACTTTTCGTGCAATGTCCCAATAGCTTGAAATATCCATCTTGCCTCATTATGGAGAGTATGGCGATACCTTAAACTTATCTTCAACTAGCATAGAATCATTCCGTACATAATTAAATCGCTCCTTGAATCACAAACTATTCTGAAACAAACATATTACAAGATCAATATTAATAAGGAGCAAGACATGGATATGATTTTTGAAAAGGATGTGTTTAGAAAGTAGGAAGATAGTACAGACAAGGGATAAGAAAAGGGTGGGTGTGCCAAGTAAGTTGATGTAGGAAGTTTGTAGTGTGTTACGTCACTCGGCGAACATAAAGAATTGAGACGGCTGAAAAAGAGAGTTTTTTGTGTGGGGAAAAACCCAGGAGTGTATAGAAGTCGACTCACCACACTCTCATGGGTTTTGTTCAGTTCTTTCTCCGTTTCGAATCTTCTGGTTGTGGTCCGGATGTTTACGATTCACAGTTACTGTAGGCCTGCAGTAGTTGTGCTTCATTGATGTAACATATTTACCAGTCACTTTCTCCAGTAGAACACAATAGACCATACACACACAGAGCAGCAAAGGAAATTGTAAAACTTTGGAGATTTTCAAATATCGAGGAAGCATAATTGAGAGAAGTGGAAGAATAGATGAAGAGGTAAACAGAAGAGGACAAATGGGAGGTGGATTCTATCAAAGTGTTCGAAGATTAATATGGAACAGGGATGTACCTATGAAATGCAAGAAGGTAATGTATTACACATAGAGTGCAAATAATTACGTACAGAGCAGAGACTTGGGCAATGACAGAAAGACAAAAGAAAGATGCAGGCAGTGCAGATAATTTTTTTAAGGAGCATATTGGGGAAGACTAGAAGGGATAGAATAAGGAATGAGGAGATCCGACAGACAGTGGGGTAGTGAAGCTCCAAGACAGATGAGATGGTTCGGACACACGAAGAGGGTGGATGAAGAAATACTACAAATAAGAGCTTACAATGCACAAGGAGTGGGAATAAGGCCAAGGGGGAGGCCAAGATGTCGGTGGAAAGAGCACATAGTGGAGAGTGTTAGGAGAAGAGGACAAGATTGGAACACAGTCGAAAGAGTGGAATGGTGGAAGACCAGAAGAAAATGGAGAAGCTTGACTTCTAGGCCGACCCAGCCAGAGGCAGGAAACTTCAAAGGATGATGATGATGATGTAGCTATAATTAATAACTAGAGCTTGGAAATTGACTCCTGTGCACCGTACTTCCGCGTGGAGGGAAGGGTGAGAGTGGTCCGAGCTGAAGGGAAGAAGGGAAAGCTGCGCGAAGACTTTTCGTCAAAGTTTCTTTTCCTTGTGGTCGTTCTGTAATGTATTTTTTTCATTACTTGAAGTTCACATAAAATACACCGTAAGTTTTTCTGTATAGCTAAGTAATTCACCTCCTTTCAGAGTGGGCCTTGCGATACAGTAGTCGATCAGCATCTGAAAATATAATTGTGTTTCGCGTACATCAGATTATAATTTTGCTTTGATTATGTTTACAATTTATAGCGAACGTGTTAGGAAATGCATGAAACAACAGGGAAGGAGCAAAAAGAAACCTCAAAAATGATCAAAAATGCAACAAAAATGACAATACTGAAAAAGAACCTAAAAGCAAAAAATATCCAGAAAATGCAAAAAAAAAAAAAAAAACACAAAAAACGACGTTGTGTGGTTCTAACTGAAGGGAAACGAACTACTACCTAGCATTATCTTCAAGGCCTAGAAAAAATAAAGTTTTTTCATCAACTTTCCAGCCCTATTAATAATCTCTGGAGGACTGTTTGAACTCATCGTAGACTTCGCTGATCCATCTTAGGGGCAGGAAATCACCGAGGAATTATGAAAATCACATTGCATATTACCGTTTATTCTTGTTGTTTCCAAAGAACACGAGTCTTTCTCACTTATGATTTATAAGTATTAAAATCAACAACTTCATATCAGAAATCTAACTAGATCAACCCAGGTTTCTTCTCAACATCAATTCAACTCAACAAAATTTTATTGGACTTACAGCTTTACATGTGGCTGTTTACGCCCAGCATACCTTCTCAACATCTCTATTACAAGAAACTTTTACTGGAATTTTACATACAGGCAAGTCCTATCTCACAACAAATACATTGATTGGACTACTCAACTACAACGCTGCCATAAGATAAGATCAAACAAGTAATGTTCGAGCTGCTATCTGATGTTAGCTTTATGAGTAGACTATTACCATTACACGTCCAATGACAATGGACAATATAATTTCTTGAAGAAAGTGAATAGCATACAGATTACTGAGTTTGGATCAAGATCAAAGACAATAAAACTCGGCAACTTTGGCTAGAAATCGCTTGAAGGTGCTGTGAGCCAATTAAAGAAGAAGAAGTATTTACACGTTCAGCTTGCTGGGGACAATTTGATACATACTTTCCACGCAGCAAGCTGATGTGTGTTGAATAGAGCCATTAAATATATCGTAAAAAGTACGATACATACCTTCATTTGGTCCAAGCCTTCTCTTTCCTATTATTATTTTCGGGGGCGTCAACGCTCATCCACCTCAGGAGTAAAAGCATATAGACTGGAACACCTAACACGTCCCTGAAAAAGGTCCAAGAGAAGGTAGGTTAGAAACCTGTTCAATTTTAAGATTCGCCCCTAGAGATTTATCTCATTTGGCACTTTTGAGACACTTCTATTACCCAGTTATACCAATTAAGAATATGCCGAAGTTAATTATTATAATTGCAATTAGCACATATCTACTATAAATTAGTACAAATTCCTACTTTTCTATTCCTATTATTATTATTATTATTGGGTGACAGAAGTGGAAGGGGGGAAAGAACAGTTTACGTTTTCTTTGTAGACAAGGCGTAGCATTAAGAGTGCGGTGGCAAAAAGCCCCCTCCCGAATCGCCGTCACTGCTGGAAATGAATAAATTATCTGGTGTATGTAAAATAGTCTCTGAACCAAAGAGGGGGAAATTATGGAAGGGCCAAGACATGGCGGAAAATGTTAATGTAATTGAAATGGTGAAATTGTAGAGATTTTGGAGTATTATTGCTTGGCAATAGGTGATATGCACTGTGGCATATGTCAGTGAAAAGACAAAAACGTTCACCAGACAGATACCATGTGTTGTTGAATTCCAAGGCCGTGTCTATCACCTATTGTCAAATATAACAATATTCCAAACTTTTTGTGAGCAGTAACAAAAAGTAATGTTTTCCGTGACTTAGAGGCCGTAAGTTACAGCAACTATTATTATTATTATTATTAGAAATAGGGTTAGCCTACATTTAAGCTTACAGCTTATTTTACACTGAATATCTAACTATAAAAAACAGCTTTTTGTCCTTCATGAATTAATGTTAAGTATACAGTTATGCAAATTATATATACCTAGGTAGATATACAGCCGGCCCCTGTGGCGGAGTGATTAGCACATCATGCTACGACGCCAGGTTCGAATCCTGGCCTGGGCATGGGTATTTGTTAGTGTCCATTCATTAATTTCATCATATCGTCACTCATCCCCATCTTCGCAAATTAGCAAAAAGTGGCACAGAAAGCGAAGTAAAATAAAGCTAATGAAATCAAATTAAAAAATATATAGATATACAGAATACGGAAATTACAAATGTATGTAATTTTAAAAAAAACATAAGTAGTAGTAATAGTAATGTAATAATAATAATAATAAATGTTTTTGTTCGTGCGGACGCCCTTGGACAAAGAACGTTGGTCCACGGAAGTTGGAATTCTAATACACTGAATTTATGCGGTTCCGGACACACTCTATATACGCCCCTGTTCCACACCTATCAACACAATAAAACAGTGAAATTAGTTTTTTTCTTTCTCAGATTGAACTTTCATCAAGGCTTTTGCCCCCCCCCCCTAATTAGAGGGTCTGCGCACGCTGTGTGTAATGCGTGTACACTGGGGATCGAACCCGGGACCTCACTGATTAGAAAATAACAGCGTTACCACTACGTCATCGGGGAGGCTCATTTTCCTCAATTCGAACATTTGATTGATTGACTTGCTTTATTTTACTTCGGTTTTTGCCACTTTTGTCTAATCGCGAAGATGATGATGATAAGATGAAATGGATTAAAGCACACCAAACACACAAGGACATCACACAACACGAGCCCCACTAAGGATTCTACTGGCCCTGAGTTCAGACGCCAGAGCCTTGCTAGTCTGCAAAATGAAGTAAAGGATGCTCAACGTTGAAGACGCACATTGGGTAAAGTATCAATAATTTTGCGTCGCATTTCTTACGAGACTCTACCACTCAAAATTATCGGACATCGAGTCAACATAAATAACAAGCTCCAATTGAAAATGCATGCTAAAAAAAGCTATTACCAATTATATTCAGACAAGTGCACTGGCACAGTGGGATCCATAAGTATTACCGTGCAAATTGTCCATGACTATTTTAATTAATTTTTCTCTTACATCCTATGTGTTTTTAAGCGATGGATCTTCGTGTATGCTGGTGTAGAAGTTGTCAGCAGCTTGTTTTGAGTTTTCGTTTAATTCTTGAAGCTATTATTGGGTCAAATAAAGTGCACGAACATGGTGATGGACAATTTGCACGATAATACTCATGGATCCCACTATACTATACGACATTCAATATCAGACAGTGAAGCTTGTTTTCCGAGAACATTAAGCAATGGATTTTCATGTATGCTGGTGTAGAAGTTGTCAACAGCTTGTTTTGAGTTTTCGTTTAATTCTTGAAGCTATTATTGGGTCAAATAAAGTGCACGAACATGGTGATGGACAATTTGCACGATAATACTCATGGATCCCACTTTACTATACGACATTCAATATCAGACAGTGAAGCTTGTTTTCCGAGAACATTAAGCAATGGATTTTCATGTATGCTGGTGTAGAAGTTGTCAACAGCTTGTTTTGAATTTTCGTTTCATTCTTGAAGCTATTATTGGGTCAAATAAAGTGCACGAACATGGTGATGGACAATTTGCACGATAATACTCATGGATCCCACTTTACTATACGACATTCAATATCAGACAGTGAAGCTTGTTTTCCGAGATCATTAAGCAATGGATTTTCATGTATGCTGGTGTAGAAGTTGTCAACAGCTTGTTTTGAGTTTTCGTTTAATTCTTGAAGCTATTATTGGGTCAAATAAAGTGCACGAACATGGTGATGGACAATTTGCACGATAATACTCATGGATCCCACTTTACTATACGACATTCAATATCAGACAGTGAAGCTTGTTTTCCGAGATCAGTAAGCAATGGATTTTCATGTATGCTGGTGTAGAAGTTGTCAACAGCTTGTTTTGAGTTTTCGTTTAATTCTTGAAGCTATTATTGGGTCAAATAAAGTGCACGAACATGGTGATGGACAATTTGCACGATAATACTCATTAATCCCACTTTACTATACGACATTCAATATCAGACAGTGAAGCTTGTTTTTCCGAGAACATTAGCAAATTCTAGAATATTTACAAAAGGAAGGTGATGATATTTCCTAAAGTGGAAACTGAAACTGAATGTTATCTTCTCAGATAACTTATCTAGTACTTTCGGTTCCCTCTCTGGTATTTCCCGACGTGTATTTGTCTGCTTGCCACACGTCCACTTTCACCTCGACACAGTTAGGACTCAGATCCAGTGTTTCCAACCCGCGATAGAGGAAAGAAACTATTTACAAATTGTGTTTGTATTTTGGTTATTTTATGTCTCTTTTACGTCACTTTCGTCTGATCGTGACGTTGAGGATGAATGATGATGACATTAAATCGATGAAGGGTCGTGTGCAGAGGAATATCAATGACCAGACTAAGACTTGCATCGGGAACCTTCACTAAAAACTTTCGGTCAGCAAGGAGGCAGGCAAGAAAATGTGATAAACCTTTTTCTCTTTCTAATTTTATTTATTTTAGGCCGATTTTCTTTAGGTTAACCGCGACGATGAAGAAGAATTATTAAAAATTATGGGACAAGGGGTGTAAGCAGAGACCTTTTCAGTAGACACTCAAGTGTCAATCCCATTTTAACACACTGGGCTTCATTCTTGCAGGGTAACAAGGCTCTGACGCCTGGACCTACAGGCGGGATAATTCAAGGACGGCTCCAGATAAAATTTTCATTAGTGGGAGGTGGGTTTTTGGCGTCCTTCTACTTTCCACCCTCGCCCATCTATCTAACCTGAGCCTCATACTTTCCACCCCCTCCAATAAAAAAATTGACCACGTTGCATAATTATGGTTATAATGACGAAAAATAATTGCTTGATTTTTTTAAAACAATTCTTTAAGTGTTAGTCTTAAAGAACACATTTATTGTTGGAATTGCGTACTGGTAACGTCGTCGCCTTGTAATCAAGAGATCTCGGCTTCAATGCCGGAAGCACATTGCATAGTGATTTTAAGTTCACTTTATGCACAGATAGGCTAATCGGGACTGAGCCTACAGTTTAAAGTCGGATCAGAATGTGCCTCCACCGAGTATTGAACCCGGGATTCTTTGATTATAAGACGAGTTCAAATGGTTTTAGTGCAGGGTCCCAGAGCATGTTAATTTCAATCAACCAAATGAGAATTCGAAAGTAGTAATGCGAAGTAAGATATCATGCCAGTTTTCTCCACTGGTGGCTGAGGTAAATTACAAAAAAGCTCAGTTCTTAGTAAAGATCATAGACTGGATATACATTTTTTTCATTGCAAAAGGCACTTTGTTGCTTTGTTATTAAAAATGTATTGCTTTTATTTACTGATGAATTTAAGGTGAGGCTTATATCTGTGGGTAGAGTTTGAGTCACAAAGGGCTGGGTGGTTGGTTGAGTGACCACCGAAGGGGAAGGTGACACTCAAAAGCCAACCTCCATGTAATACATCCCGGGATACATTTTTGCAGGCTGACGAGGCTCTGGTGCCTGAACAGTCAGGATAATCTGTATTACATCTTACCTCTCTTTACTAAATACATATGTAAATTTTAATTCAGGAGATTCAAGCTTATTATTGGAGGAAGATATATTAAGTCTCTGTTGGCAGTGCCGGATCGCCATATTGGTGGCCGCCATAATTAATTCAACTCATTTTTTTTTAATGGGAAGGGGGTGATGTGTTGTGTATATATAACACTGTTTTCTCACACCTGGAAAATGATACATTTGTTACAATCATGTAGTCGTAACTTATTCCTGATTAAAGATAGGTTGAAGAAACCTTCACCACTACATTTCTCGTGATATTCTAGCCTGATTTGATTCTAGTCTGACTGCCACGGCGTGGGTGATCTTAGGTAGGAATTTTTCTGTCTTTGTCCCCGCATAAAGCGGCTCTAGGGCACACCCAGCCTAAAATGAAATGCCGGAGCGTGGTGCTGATCACATCACTTCCAAGATGGCCGACATCGAAAATATGTTGGGCTCTACCCCAACATACCGTAAATGTGCCTGCGTGGCACGGTGCTATATGCACAGGGAACTTGAACTTTACCTTTACCTGTATATATTGTATTCGTTTCTGTACCCCTGAGTAACTCCCTGCCATTCCTCTCCCCAACTGTTAATGTAATCTTATTTTAATCAACCATCAAGGTATAGTGTATTTATCCTTCGGATTGCAACGCTGCCTCGATCTCTTAGCGCCACCTTGAAAATTGAGTCCTCGCTCCCTTGGCATTGAACCTGGTGGACTTTCTCTTTTCCAGATGACGGCTATTCTTGCAACGCCCGTTTGCGGAGGTCGACGGTCGTTCGGAGATTGCAAAACAACCCCGTAACGGAAGTCCTGCTTCGATAGGTTCTCATATCTACAGGAAGTTACGTTCATTTTTACGTGAACCGTTCACGGTGAACTGATTCAGGAATGGGGATCCGTTCGTACAGTTCAGTACTTGAATGATTGATTGATTTGGTTCATTTTACATCGCTTTTTTGCCCCTTTTGGTTAATGGCGAAGGTGAGGATGAGTGATGATATGATGAAATTGATGAATGGACACTTAGGTGGCAGAACAGCCTCAGGCTGAACCTCGCCCACGTAAATAAAGAATTAAAGAACCGGGATTCGAACCCGAGACCCCTGGCATGGTCGTAACTTGGGACTTAAATTCGAGGGGGCAGATACGAGCTTGACGCTTATTTTTTGGGGGGGGGCAGAGTCGAAAAGTTCTTCACCCCATAAAAATAGTGTCCAAGATTATTTGTTAAATAACTGTTACATTTGCGAAATTATAAATATTATTATTTATTACCTAGCTCCTCAGATCTTAGGATGTTAACAAAAGTATCCTTAACTTGTAATTTTAACAAACCAGAATTTTTTTGGGGGGGACAAGTGCCCCCCTTACTCCCGCCAAGTTACGCCTATGACCCCTGGCTTTGTAGCACGATGTGCTAACCACTACAACACACAGATTACTAGGTCGGCACCTGTTCTTTTCCTTCAATGACGATTTTTTTTATTTATATTATTTTTCATAAAAATTATAATAAACCACGTAGATACTTTAAATATAAATATATAGGCGTAATAGCTTTAAAAGTAAAATTCCTATACTTCAAAGTCAAGATCAACGCATTTTTTTTAGTATTCGACTTTCGAATTCGCCACCGAACTTCTCAAGTTAGAATCCTGGTGTGGGTATTGGTGTTTTTTGTGATTATCCAATCATAAGTTCCATTTTCTTATCCTCGTCGTCGTCGATTACCAAAGGTGGCAGAAAAGCAACGTAAAATAACAAAAATACAATTTATTTCATTGATTTTTTGTAGTAAATCAATATTTTGTAAATTTGCTGTAGGACCAAGAAGTCTTTCCTAGTATGATTGTTGGAGATTACCTAAAATAAACATCCGATCTCTCGGGCGGAGTGGTTAGCACTACGCACTACGACGCCAGAGGTCCCGCGTTCGAATCTCGGTATGTCGGTGTCCCTTCATCATATCACCTTATCTTCATCTTCGCGATTAGCCAAAAGTGGCAGAAAAGCGAAGTAAAATATACAAAATCAATCAATCAAACCTAAAATAAACACACTTGGAGAAAATGCAGTGGGAATAAAAACAGAAAATTTTTCTCCTAATTTCAATAATTAACAATTCGTCTATTCTTTCAAGCGAACCTACATGATAATGCAAAAAATCTGGTTGGAAGATATTTCCTTCCATGAGAAAACGTAAAGAAAAATAACTAGTTACTTAAAAAGGTAACGAAGTTGGAGTTACACTTACTTGAAATAAGTGACTGTTACTTCAGAACGCTAGAGAGGACGATCATGAGAACATAATGTGAGAAACTGAGATTGATGAAGACGAATGACAGACAAGCAGGGAAAAGGATAACAGATGTGTGAATGGTGCCGGAAGATGTACCATTGTACCATCAGCTGATTAAATGCAATAAATTATTATTATCGCTATTATACCTTATTATATTATATACATATTTATCTTAATTATGTAAAATATTCAAAGATGAACGGTCAATACATCATGTACAAGACACTATTTTGATGGAATAAAATGGAAAAATTTACAATCAAAATAAGCATGCCAATCATTAGTTGAAGTTGAAGTTTCTTGAAGTTTGTGTTTGAAGTGCCGTTTCCTTGACTTCTATATCCATTATTCCCCAGTTTCTTTGATGTTTATGCGATCTTACTTTGTTTCCCTCTGCATCTGTCGCTCGAGGGTTTTATCTTCTTCTTTCGTTTACTTTGAATTCACTCTGGCCGTGGGGTGCGGTGAGTGTTGTGCATTATTGCCGCAGTGCCTATTGGTTTACTGCGGGGTTGTGATGTCCTTTAAGTTCGTTCCAGAACTTTGCTGATTGGTTGGGTATCTATCGTGGCCGCTGATTATTCTTGTTGCTTTGTTCTGAATTATCTGGAGTTTCGCCATGTACGTTTTTGCTGCATGATGCCAGGCTGGAATGGCGTAGAGTAATGCAGGTCGTATCATTGTTTTGTAAAGCCCTATTCTTGTTTATAGTGACAGCTGCAAGTTTCTGAATATGGCATATAGTCCTCCTATTCGTTGATTTCCTTTGTGGTGCATTTCTTCTATGTGGATTTTGAACCTAAGTCCGCTGTCGAGGGTTAATCCTAAATATTTTGCTTTCCTGGCGTTTGTTATCTCTTGTCCAAAGAGCTCCAGTGTTTGCTGCTCTTGTCTTCTCCTCCTAGCAAAGATGACTGCTATGCTTTTTGTCGCATTGGTTTTTATTCTTCACTTCGGTGTCCATTGTTCAAATTTATCTAGCGGTCTTCTCAATCATATTTGCCTTCATTGTATATATATGTACGTTACATAAAAAGCAGATAATAAGATAATAAATATGATGCATTAATATCTTAATTTGAACTGATTTGTAAGATCGATTCAATTAATATTTTTAAACAATTAAACTGTAGCCATTAAATGGAAAGTAACTTATACATCATAACGATATTATGTAAGTATTAATATCACTTTTAACATATATTTATTACTTCTGCCATCTAGATTTCACCTCGCCAACTATACATGGAAGAGTAAATATCGTGACAAGGTAACTTCTGGCCTTTTTAAACTTTCACTAAAAATTATCTTTCTTAAGCAGAACTTACATTATACAGGGACCGGCAGAAAAAGCTGACAGTTTTGAAATGTGTATATAAATAAAACAATTAATGTAATGCAAGGTTTAATAATCAAAATTGCTACAAAAATAATTGCCATTTGCAGTGCTTACATTAATTTTTCTTTGTTGTGAAAATTGTGTCCGATAAATGATAAACCTCCATTCCTTACACATTCATGTAGCCTTGTGGTGCCTTTATGTTGGAAGTTGCCCTCACGAGCATTTCATTCGGAATTACCGCTATTTCGTTGCGAATACCTAACTTGAGATCACTAATTGTGTGAGGTCTTTCAACATACACTTTTGATTTGATCCCCAGAGGAAACAATCACACATCGTCAGATCCGAGGAGCGAAGAGGCCAGGGAACGTCATATTTTCTTGACACTACACGTGCAGGAAATGCAAAAGCACGATGTCGCCCAGTCCTCTGCTCCATCTTAACTGAAATTACGTCGAGCGACGAAGCCAATGAGCACCCCCCCCCCCCCTCACTCCGCCGTTGAAAGACCTCACACAACAATCCAATTGTGTCAAAGATAAACACCATTTTTGAACCATTTGAACAACAATTGGTGCTCTCAAGTTAGCTATTCGCTATTTGCAACGAATAAGGGCGACGTCCAACAAGACTACATGAATGTGTAAGGAATGGTCATCATTTATAGGACACAATTTTAATAACAAAGACAAATTAATGTAAGCACTGCAAATAGCAATTATTTTTGTAGCAATTTTGATCATTAAACCTTTCATTACATTAACTGTTTTATGTATATACACATTTCAAAACCGTCAGCTTTTTCTGCCGGTCCGTGTACTGTCCGCCCGTGGAAGACAAGACTAGCTCGAGAGGACGAATCTACACGGAAAAGGAGAGATAGGTAGAAACATACAACTTTGTGCGTTTCAGGATTATTTTGTTGGTCTGCGTTCGGCTGTTTTGTTTCTCATCGCTCACTTTATTGCGTTTGTAATTCACGATGGCCAATGTTGCCTCAGAAGCAGACGATTTTCATGGAACCTGATTCGAGTATCTGTTCTACTGCATCCGTCACCCCCTATGTTTCCTATGAACTCGTCCAGTCAGCACATGCTAACTTGCTTTGATGGACTGTGATATGTTTTAAATCTTATTATTTTTTTTCCAACAGCCTGAGGAAGACACGTGAAGTGATGAAACTATTTTAAACCTATACTGGGAAGAAGTCACTCGCAGTGTTCTAACCCTCCTTCTACCCCTCCCCCCGCCTTCACGCGTGTTCATTGGTGGAGCCGTCTCGCGGCACCACTTGCGCAGAGAGATAACCGGGACAGGGTATAGTAGCAGGGTTGCCCTGTCAGGAAAAGTGAAAAAATACGATGTTCGAAGAGTAGAATTAATTAACTAAATTTCTGGACGTTGATGTAGTAAATGAAAATATCAAAAAGTGGTTCTTTAGAAACGTCCTTTCCTAGTGCTCAAGTAAAATTTGCAAAATTTCCGTCAACCGGTTCTCGAGATAATTGTGACCACAAGTTACTCCATAAGGTTACGTAGGCTTGCTCACATTTTCGTTAGGGTATAAGATTGCCTTAAGAAGCCATTCTCCTTCAAAATGTAGGGTATGCGTTCATTGGTTGGCAACCCTGCACACAGGCAAATATTTATTTAGCATACAGGCCTCCCTTTTTTCGTTTTCTTTTTGAAAACCTGTTGTCGCTTAACACACTTTTCCCTTTCCGATTGACTCTGTAAACTTTCACCTTCGTTGTTCTTTGCTGGACGCCGGGTGACCGTTAAGAATGTGTGGGAATCTTTGTACGTGGGGTCTACTGGAAGGGTCATCGAACGCCGATCATTGAACCCTTTTACCGTTGATCGATACATTGATCCACATAGATGTTTCCGACTCGGACAGAAATTTCCACAACAAAACCCTGAAAATGTAATTATTTAAAATATAAAAGTTATGCATATATAGTCTGTCTGTGCTTTTGTGCGCGCGCACAGAACTTACAAAATTAATATTTAATTTTGAGTATTTACTGGATCCTTCAAAGTTAAAAAATTGTTTGCTAATGCTCACCATGATAAACGTTGCTCCCACTCCGTGCCTAGAAACAAATACTGGCTACAGACCTGGCCAACGCCTTCTTATAATAAGGCCGGTGCAGATATTTTTTGTATACGTCGACGTCATTATTAGTAGGCTGGATTTGAAGTTAATGTTGATGCTTATTTCCGGGAATGTCCCACTCCGACTTCCGGCACGTTAACAACTGCTGGATCCAACAGTTCAAGCAATACAACATAAAACAATAAGAAAAATAAAATATAACAACACTCTCACACTAAATTTGGTTTCCCAAATGACAAACAAATGTTCCCACCTATGAAATAGTCTTTTTTTTTGGTCCATTTAGTTTATTCTACTGAATTTTACATAAATAACCAAACTACATTACCATGTTATCAACTTCAGTTATACGTATATATACACAGGGTGTCGCAAAACTCTTTCAACAACGCTTGTGTGCTGGTAGATATCATAAAAACAAGTAAATTTTCCCTATAAAGTTTACCTCGAAAGAGCTTAGTTTCTGCTCTATAAGCGCTTAAAATCTATCCTGTACGTATGCAACCCAACACAGCAAACGCTTGCTCTGACATAACTACCAGGGGTGCGTGGCGGGGTTGCCACTAAAGTTTCTCGTTAAAAGAGACGACTTGAAAACAACAACTTGCGAGTCTTGCTTGAGCAAAATCCAAAACATTAATGGTACTTGCGATGTTGTAATTAGCATTGACAGTATTTATGAACTGACCAAGACAAAATAGGCAGACTGAAATTAAAGATTACTCATTCTAAAATATCTCCATAATTGATTGATTGATTTGGTTTATTTTAATTCGCTTTTCTACCACCTTTGGCTAATCGCGAAGATGAGGATGATATGATGAAATAACAAATGACAATAATGTCTAGGCCAGGATTTAACCCCGAGACACCTGACGCCGTAGCGAGCTGTGCTAACCACATCACCACAAGTGTTTCGTGTGTCATGCAATATCAACAATTGCAAGGGACACGTGAGATAGGGGAAATCCAACGTCATCCACAATACGAAGAAACCTTAGGGGTTGGTGTCCACAGCGCCCGCGTAAGAAACACAGAGCAAAGCGTTATGAGACCAATGTCACAAATAGCCAACATACAATACTTATTTTATAAAACAGTGGCAACCTATAAATTTTAGAAACAACTGATATGCATGTAAGAAAAAATATGTATCTTAAAAAAGTGGGTTTCAAGAAAATTCCAACGATTATTTGCAATACTAGGAACATTCTGCGAATTAAAAAATCTCTCTCTCTCTTTCTCTCCACTCAAACTGGTTCATCTTGAATGCTCTATTAAAGAAGTTGTAAATTAATATTACATTGAAAGGAATTACATTGAGTTCGGTGCATACTGCCTGTACAATTTTGTTCCGCACTTCACGATCTCGTTTGATATTGCTACATACATTAAGAGAAATCCTCGTAATTTACACTCTTTTCATGTGTGGGAATTAGTTTTCTCATTTTGTGTCTTTGTTTCGCATTCTTATCATCGAACGTAAAAAAATAATCAAAAGGAAACCATTGAATACACGTCATAAATTGTACATATCTATCATTCATTGTAGCAACTTCATGTCAACATTGAAATGTAAGAATAACATTTTCGGAAGACACCAAAATGTCAACTTTTAGTTCATCCTGGAAACAACGTTTTGTAGCAAACGAGAGAGATTCTCACATCTAGAATTTCCGAGATAATTTTTGTGAATTTCTATTCTTCTCATTGTAGGTCATTTTTCTGACGGATATTTTTGGTTCTTTTCAGTTTAGAGGTTTGTCTGCTTTTTATAACGAACTCGATTCCCAATAGCGCTAGTACACAATTTTGTAATAAATAAATTGTAGTAACATTACAGTCTGCGTGTTCGAAACGAGGCAGCAAACACATCATGTTTACATTGGTTCGTTCGTGGATTTCCCCTATCTCACGTGTCCCTTGCAATTGTTGATATACACGAAATACTCAGTGGTGATGTGGTTAGCACAGCTCGCTACGGTGTCAGGTGTCTCGGGGTTAAATCCTGGCCTAGACATTGGTGTCATTTGTTATTTCATCATATCATCCTCATCTTCGCGATTAGCCAAAGGTGGCAGAAGAGCGAATTAAAATAAACGAAATCAATCAATCAATTATGGAGATATTTTAGAATGAATAATCTTGAATTTCAGTCTGCCCATTTTGTCTTGGTCAGTTTTTAAATACTGCCAATGCTTCTTACAACATCGCAAGAACCATTAATGTTTTGGATTTTGCTCAGGCAAGACTCCCAAGTTGTTGTTTTCAAGTAGTCTCTCTTAACGAGGAACGCTAGTGGCAACCCTGTCACGCGCCCCTGGTAGTTATGTCAGAGCAAGCGTTTGCTGTGTTGGGTTGCATACGTACAGGATAGATTTTAAGCGCTTATAGCGCAGAAACTAAGCGGTTTCGAGGTAAACTTTATAGGGAAAATGTACTTGTTTTTATGATATCTACCAGCACACAAGCGTTGTTGAAAGAGTTTTGCGACACCCTGTATATAGAGAAAAATAACCAAATCTGGACCCCACTCCCTGTTTCCGTAAGTAGGTGCTGCCAAGTGGTGGCAATGGGCGAAACACGTCAAGAATAACGAAAAGATTGTGTGGGGAAGGTATCAGCAGTAACGTGCAAGTATCAGGTGCTGTAGTCCGCCATGACTTGTTTTTGTGTGAATGAAAGTCTGTACATCGGTGCACAACAGTGGGAATTTGGTAATTAAGATAGAGGTAAGTAGCAATCTTGTTACAATTTAGACACTAGTAAGTATTGTACTTTGAAATTATGGTAATGGTTTGTTTGAAGATACGTGTGGTTTTATTGTATAAACAATAAGACTCCACGAGTAAAATGCCCTAAGTAGGACCCCTCAATGAATGCCTAACATTACGATTGTAATTGAAGCAAAGGGTCCTTAACTCGTTAGTACACCCCTTTTACATATTGTTTCAGATGTTCAAGGGAAAAGGCAATGCAGGTGTGGAGAAGGTGGGATGTCCAACCAATGGAAAGGGCGATTGACGCAGTTAGGATATTGGTAGTCTATATTATATTATTTTTGTACATCTATATTCTTTATGCAAGCTCAATAAATGTAATTCATTTACTACATATCATATATTTACATTTCTTTGCGTCTTTTCCAATTTTTGGAACTTGTTAAAGGAGGGGTCCGACTTTGGCCACTTTTTCTCCGTTGTCACTTTTTACAGAAATGCTTACTGGCAAAGCATCATGCGCTTTAAGGTGGATTAAGTTACTCAAAACGTTAACAAACATATCAAAGAACCCTTTATATTAAATTTCTAATATAAATTATATGCCATAATGACACCAGGGATGAAAAAGAAAACTGGGGTCCTACTTTGTTCATATATATATATATATATATATATATATCGAAATGCTTTAAATACGAATTTTAATGGGTTCTATTGGGTTTTGTTGCAGGACCGGAACCATTTTCTCGCACAATTTTAATTCGGTCCAAGTTGCGTATTGTTTCATTGAAAAAAGGTTCCTGGAACGTATTTAAATTAATCGGGAAAAAAAGTTCCTGGACCGAATTTGAAATACTTTACAGATAAAAAGATTCTTTACGGTCCAGAACCCATTTACGCTTGCTGATTTTCTCTCCTGGACCGGAATTGAATTTATTTAAAATTCCTGGACCTTTAAGAACACTGCTTGTAAACAGTATTAAGATTAAAATAATAATACACAGCACATAACTGAGTTTATATCCCACGTGTTCTGAATTCAAGAATAGGTCAGGGACAAAATTACGTACCTTTGTAACACATTGTATTCACTTACATGTAAGCTTAAATAAAGTTTATGAACACAAAAACGGAGGGAACCCTCCTCCCTTTTAACAAAACATTCGAAAATGTGCGTTGAGTATGTGGGAAATTAAAATTAGACTAGTTTGAATATAGTGTTTCTAGATTGTGGATGAAGTATAATAATTGCAATGTGGCGCCACTATGATGCGATATCGTACTAAGATCCATGACCTATCAATGATGACGTAGCATGCAAACGCGGAGAGTCTGCGCAGGCCTTTTTGTAAAAAGATGGCATTGGCCTGGCCCGCAGCGGCACATTTCAATACTACAATGCCAATTAACACACATAGAGAGGAAGACGTGGATTCAAATTGCGTTTGATTCGGCTTCCAACGACAGGGAAAACGAAGGATTTCTTTTTTTGAGGCGAAAGTTCTCGCTGCCTCACGCGAGAAGCGAGAAAGACTTTTCCCTTCACCTAATGGCAACTGCCGGAAATAACGTCACAGAGGTCGTGAGCATAAACACTGGCGCTTTCACACAGACATCTCACCCTGAACTTGACCCCGCTTCAAGGTACCTCCTGCTGGCGTGCGTTTACGCACTCAAACATGTGTAATTGTATGCAGTTTGTCCTCACCGTGGAACCAGTGGCGGCGATTAGGGGTGGCTTGCCCCCCCTTTTTGCCACTGTTGCCCCCGCACTATGCTAAACCTTATATACGAGGGAAAATAAACTGTATTTGCCCCCCCCCCCTTCAGTTTTGGAACCCAATCACCGCCACTCCTCATAGATTCCCAAGATAGATAAGCTAAAAAAAAGGTAATGTTATCCCTTGTGCATTTCACTGTACCATGACGGTACATAGGGAATGTAAGGACAGGGCCACGCATATTCTCGATCTCGCCCATGCTGGAAGTGACGTGATCAGCATCACGCTTCGGCTTCACCCCGGAATGACTTACGTACGTGATGAATAGATGAGCCTCCCCTCCCCCGTGGTGTAGTGGTAACGTCGTAGCCTTGTAATCAAGTCCCGAGTTCGATACCCGATGAAGACACATGGCACAGTCAGTGGAATGCCCAAGGGGGGAATGATGGGGGTTATATCCACCCCCTTTCGCCCAGTATTCCTAAAAAAAGGACGTCAATGGAAGGAAAATATGACAAAATGAGGGCTTAGTACCAAGAAAAAGTATACACAACCAAGTTTCGATTACACTTTATGTGCATAGAGTGGACTTCAAGTAACAATTCAAAAATAACGAATAGATGTATTTTCCCCTTAATTAGATTGTAATGAAGGGGGACCTTTCCGAATACATGAACTGTCAATCTCCCTTCCACGACTGGACTGTATTTTGCAGACTAACGAGACTCTGGCGCCTAGACCAGCAGTAAGGATAATCCTCTGTAGCCTAGGGGTCGTGTTGTTTCGTCCCTATATGTTTGTGATTGTGATTTTTCAATCAGTGGCGGGCCCAGGGTTTTCGAAAGAGGGGGGGATTAAGTATCCTTTATTTAGTAATCAGCCCCTCATTTTGTCAACTTTATCTGCCTTTGATATATATATATATATATTAAGAGCCTTGAGATTTGAGCACGCTACTGTTATAATATCATTTTTTATGGCAAATTTGTTTCTAAATTCAATTTTCATCCTTTTGAAACTGTATCACACCTCCTTGATTGAAAATTCAAACTTTCATTATTGCAAGCGAAGCCTATATAGTCGGTAACATCCAGCACTTCAGATCTTGCAAAAACTCCAGAAAAAGTTCTTCTGAACCGTTTCTTCTACAGGTATGTTCATTTTCAAGGACGTTTGCTCAACCCTCCGGATTCGGAAGGGGAGTTAATTTGGTTCTCCTCAACCCCCCACCAAGATCTCTTCCTCTCCATTTTGCCCAATTTCTACTTTCAGTGTAGCAAACTGGTAAAAAAAAGAAAAACTCAACCGCTTTTCTGTCGACCTTGTCTTCAACTTTGGTATTTTCTTTGCTCACAAATCTGCTAAAAGGATATTTTTGGAAATGTCGTTTACAGACTGATCTAATAGCTGTTGGAACAGAAAAAAATACAGTAAAATCTTCACTATTAAGAAGTTAGGTAAAAAGTAAACAAACAGTCATGGACATGCCAACAAACATATGCACATCCGAATCAAAGTATTTTCCAGGGGGACAAACGATGCATATTTCCCCCCATAATAGCGTTTCCCCCTAAAAAACCACCCCTTGAGTCTGAACTAATAATGTTGCTGCATCGCACTTATAATAATTAATATAAATTACTGTCACTGAAATAAAATTAAATATGAAATTTATAATTTTTGGTAGACATTCATTTTACAGGTGGGGCGTGCCCCCCTTGTCCCCTCCTTTCCGAACGTCCATGCACACGTTGCTTCTTAAGTTTAGGTAAAATATTCATGTACATTAAGTAGAACTTATTTCCACCCCACAATAAGTGCCTGATAAAAGTGTTGAAGATCTCTTAAAAGTCAGAACACTGTTTTAAATATATGCCGAAATTGTTGAAGAACTGTTATATTTTTTAACAGAGTTATAACTATGTGCTGTAAATGCCGATGAACAGTTATAGTACACAGACAGTTTTAACTTCATTCTGAGTAAATGTTCAACTCCACGAGCAAGTTTTATTTACGTGCTGAAAATGATGATACTCCAAATATTAAACCAAATAATATGGTTTGAAATACCTGCTAAATTTTCCAAAGAACTGATATACCTCAAAATATTTTTAAATACATTCTCAACCATTGTGAAGAAATATTCCTTTAAGAGATCTTTGACTACATGATGAAAATGTTGAAGAACTGCTGAAGACTCCATAACAAAGGTTTAACAACATGCTGAAAAATGCTGATAAATTTTTGAACATCCAATAAGAGAGGTTTAACAACATGCTGAAGAACTGCTGAATACCCAATAAGAGTATCTACTAGCTGAAATTGCTGAAGAACTACTGAAAACCGTACTGGAGAGATTTATACATGCTGAAAAATGCTGAAAAACTGCTAAACACTCCATAACAAAGGTTTAACAACATGCTGAAAAATGCTGATGAATTTTTGAACATCCAATAAGAGAGGTTTAACAACATGCTGAAGAACTGCTGAACACCCAATAAGAGTATCTACTAGCTGAAATTGCTGAAGAACTACTGAAAACCGCATTGGAGAAATTTATACATGCTGAAAAATGCTGAAAAACTGCTAAACACTCCATAACAAAGGTTTAACAACATGCTGAAAAATGCTGATGAATTTTTGAACATCCAATAAGAGAGGTTTAACAACATGCTGAAGAACTGCTGAACACCCAATAAGAGTATCTACTAGCTGAAATTGCTGAAGAACTACTGAAAACCGCATTGGAGAAATTTATACATGCTGAAAAATGCTGAAAAACTGCTAAACACTCCATAACAAAGGTTTAACAACATGCTGAAAAATGCTGATGAATTTTTGAACATCCAATAAGAGAGGTTTAACAACATGCTGAAGAACTGCTGAATACCCAATAAGAGTATCTACTAGCTGAAATTGCTGAAGAACTCCTGAAAACCGTACTGGAGAGATTTATACATGCTGAAAAATGCTGAAAAACTGCTAAACACTCCATAACAAAGGTTTAACAACATGCTGAAAACTGATGAAGAACTGCTGAACACCCCATAAGAGAGGTTTAACAACATGCTGAAAGTTTGAAATACTGCTGAATACTCTGTAAGAATATATACAAGTTGAAATTGCTGAAGAACTATGAGCACTTCACAGGAGAGATTCATCTACCTAGGTACATACTTAAAAATGCTGAATTGCTGAACGCACCATAAAATTATATTTATGTACACGCTGAAAATGCTGAAGGGTTGGTAAACCAGAGACAAACGTAGGGACTGAGCGTTGAAAATACTGACCTGAGGGCAACTACTGGTAACTAATTTAAAAACAGGAGTTACAAATGCAATCACACAATAGATAGTCCAAGCAACAAAATCAAACATTGCATGATAAAATCTTGATTCTCAAAATTGACAAGACATCTTTATTTTATTTTACAAACATGACACTACAGGCAAATTCACATTTATAGTGCACTACTTATTGCATTAAATTTTGCACAGTACATGAGGGATGAAAATATAAAGAAATATTATTATAATAAAAATAAGTTGAAGTAATGAAAAGCTAGAAAAAGAGATAATAGGAGAACTGACAATAAATAGCAATTAATTTTACACAAGAAATGATACGAATGAAAATAAATTCGTTTTCCCCTTAAACATATCTTTAACCCTAGCTTATCCATGGCTTACCAGAAATTATCTTACCCGAGGTGGCGGAGGCTGAAAGGCCCACACTTTTTTAACCACTAAAATTCAATAAACCATATTGTTATTGAATTACTGCTTCCTTTGTTGATTATATAAGTGCAGTTATTCATTAATTATAATAATTACAAAAATTACCATCATTAATAATATATAATAGTTATTTTATTAATTATTGCATGAGTGTCAAACACATATTTTACAATTCACTAAAATTCACAAAAAACAGTATTTTTCACTAATGCTTTTTTGTATATATAAGTGCAGTTGTATATTAATTAAAATAATTACGAAAGTTATCACCATTAGCAACCAATTGTACACTGTGACTGGCATGAGTGTCTTGAATGACACGCCTTCAAAGATGGCGCCTTATAGGACCACCAAGTACGTTATGACTCATATCTACATTACATTTGTTTTTATGAACAAGAGTAATACAGAAATATTGGAAATGCCATAGGGAACAATGTAATTTATTTTCAATTGTTTATAAAAAAAATTCACAGCTGACAATTCAAAAGAAATAATGTGGTGGGCCTAACAACCCCCCCCCCCTCCTCGAGGTAAGCTGTGATCAAGTGTGATTAAATTTCAGCTTTGAATTTATGACGCTTGTATACGTACAACTCTGCGAATGGGCACCCTTATCTGTTGATTTCGTTCGAACGCTCGGAATTTGTAATAGCTCTAGTGGATCCATGCACACTTTCTTCTTTGTATTAATTTTGCACAGAAACAGCAGGAAGACATGAGAAAAAAAACGTCCTTCGAGAAGGACCAATGGGGGAATCGTCCTCACCAGCAGCAGATCCACCCGGAAACGTTCAGAAATTAACAAAAAAACAGTTCGTCTTTTCTTGTGTTCTGTCCTGTAATCTTCAAGGTTGATCAAGCAAAGCACCACACTATTTTTTTCGTTATTCTTTTCCTTAAAGCATGAGTAAGCAACACTACCTGGGGCTGCAGAAAAGATAGAGAAAACGGAAGAATATGGACCACCGACCTACTCCGGCCACAGACGCTAGTGACCTACATTTCCCTCAAAGAGCGGTTGCGTCTCCCTTCAGACACTATCACTTCTGCCTATCACCTGCTCCACGATCGTTTTTTCTTCTTTTTTTATCTTTCGCATTGTCAGTGTTGCCAACCTGAGAGATATGTCTCTACGGAAAGGAATGTAATTCCTTCAACGTTCTGCCAAGATAAAGAGTGAAAGAAGAGTTTTACTTCAAAAGCAAATTTATGGCTTGGTCTTGCATTGGAATTTATTTTAAAGTCATTTTGTTAAAGAGGGTGGACTTAGCGTGTTGTTTTTATGTCGCTCCTGGCTAATCGTGTTGAAGATGAAGATGATTAGATGAAATCAATGAAGGGAATGCCAATAGTATGGAACATGTCAAATATTTTATACAATTATGAACAAATTCAGTACAGGTTAATCAGCACCGAAAGTATATTAAAAACAATATATTGTCCATCGTAATGTGCCCCCATTAGGAATACTATCCAAGAATAGTTCAAAAGCTTGTCAATACCAAAAACCACACACACACACCATCCGGGATGTGTGATTTCAGATGGAAAAAGTTTCTACCAATGTCCCTGCGCCTCTGGGGACCACCCAGCATTTAATAAATTGGTATCTAGGGGCGCTAAAGACAACGGGAGCGTGGTGCCGATCACATCACCCCAAATGTGACCACTATTTTTAATTGTGGGACCCTTCCTCCATATCCTAAATATGCCTTTAAGATGTTGTAATGTGGATGTGTGTGTGTGTGTGTATGTGTGTGAATGGACTACATACATATACATTTGTAACATGGATCCGAATTATAAATTAAAGTGTCGCCGATTGTCCTGTTTATAATTAAAGCAAAAGGATATTTTCGATCTTGTGAAAAAAAAATGTTATAATATCTACATACATGCAATGTATGGGACGCATGCTTAAGGTCAAGGATACTGATCGTTTTCTTAGTGACTTTTGTTCGAACATGATTAGCAACACTGTTCATGGAATGGTTCTTTGTGGCTTATGTTGATCAAGATGAAGGTCTTCTCTCTTCCTTCAACTTTTTCTTTCGCTGTCATCTTTGTGGTGGCTTCTTTGCTCGGTGTAATACGATTGTACGAGTTTACAGGCGTGAATCAAAATTTTCACGCAGTTTTTTTTCTGCTTTTTTTGCTTCAGGAGACAGTGAAATTGGAGAGAAGTTGGTTTCACTCGCTTCTAGACCATTTCGGATGGTTGAGTATCTTCCAGCTAAAGTTAAGCATACAGTTTGTCAAAGTGGAATAGGTTAATCAATAAAGGACCATTTAAGTATGTACTATAGCGCATAAAATATAATATAACCTCAACGAGAAGAAAAATATAATTCCATTGTCGTATAGACATTAAAGCGCATGGTCGGTCTCTATTATATGCAATTAATTACAGCTGATCCTATTTAAACCAAAAAAAAAGTTTAGCCGTCATGGGAAGACCACTCCCCCACCTTTTCTTAATTTTGTATGATGATCCTAATTTGTTACAGTACGTGAAATAGATTTGAAGTAAAATTTCAAAGTTGAAGTTGATGTTAAGATCAAACTGGCAGATAACTTTTGTAGTACCCTGTAGTGCGGGAGAAGTTGGCAATAGTTTTTCGTTGTGCGATCATTCCTACTCTCCTCCACACCCCAACAAAAACAGAGAACATCGGCGTGTTTGCATGACTCTTCTGGCCTTCTCGATTTAATGGCGTGGTATTTTGTGACACATCTGTACTGGCAACTATGCAGAACTTTATATCGTTCAAAAAATTAAGAAATAATCCATAACTTTTATTAGGGATATATTGTTGAATTTCTTCAGTCAAAATTTCTGTGCAGCACATAATTGAAAATGCGTCACGAATACAGAGTGTCCCACAAAGAGGTTTACACTATTTGAATGTTAATAACAGAGAAAGTATTACAGATAACCTGATGGAACTTTTTGTGTCTGGATTTGTGATGATTAGTGTTTGTTGCCATTCATTTGTTTTTCTTTAATTTCAGTTCAGTTGCCAGTAGTGACAAGTAATTGACAAGATGGCTGGGAACCTTTCCGTTGAGCAACGGAAGTGGATTTTAAAGTGTTTTTTGGAAATGTGAGAACATGAAAGAAGTGCAGAGACGATGGCGGGCAGAATTTGATGTATGGACTTCTTGGGGGATCTTGTGAAAGTTTGTACCACTGCTTCCATCCTGTTTCTTCCGATACTGATATCGTCCTGCTACACCGTCCCAGATCACACACAGTTCCTTCCCTCTCAAACTTGTCGCGTAATTTCGTAATTGTTACACGTGACGGTGGCGCAGTATCAAATTCTGCCCGCCATCGTCTCTGCACTTCTTTCATGTTCTCACATTTCCAAAAACACTTTAAAATCCACTTCCGTTGCTCAACGTAAAGGCTCCCAGCCATCTTGTCAATTACTTGTCACTACTGGCAATTGAACTGAAATTAAAGAAAAACAAATGAATGGCAACAAGCACTAATCATAACAGATCCAGATACAACAAGTTCCATCCGGTTATCTGTAAAACTTTCTCTGTTATTAACATTCAAATAGTGTAAACCCCTTTGTGGGACACTCTGTACTTGTCCTGTTTCGATTTTGAAGTAAATATTTTAAGCATTATGTAAAACGTTCCACTGAACGCACATACACACACACACACACACACTAACGACGTCACCATAAAATGAAATAAATCTTCGAAATATCTATTTATTTGGAAGTTTTAATCGAATTTCTGCAAATTTGAGTTTTGGTGGGAAGGCAAAAGGGAGTAGCAAGGATTTTTGGGGACCTTTTGTGAAAATGCTCCCATGATGGGATTTAAACGTCAGCTAAAATGCAGTCCCAAAGCCTGTTTTCCCTATGCTACTCTCACTTTCGGTGCGAACGGTCCTGGGTTCGATCCCTGGTGGAAGTTCCAAATGTTGGTGTTATCTCAGCTATTTGAAAACATTTATATCGCTCCAGCGGCACGACACGATGCGGTGACCACGCGTTAGTCAATGGAAAAGCTGCTTAACTGATGCTGTCTCTCAGAGTGCCATTTCCCCATGATATTCTGAGAGAGAGAATTTTATATTTCAGCTTCTTGCCTTGAGTTTCCGGAATTGCAGATTCTGTTATCCACTTTTCGTGCAATTTTGAAGTTCAGTAGAAATTCCTGGTTGGAAGACAAGGTTAGCGCGAGTAGGATATCAAAGATAATGAACTTTAGGGAAACCGGGATATATATTTTCCGCTTTGGGAGAGAAGGTTACATTTTATGACGTCGCTGAGAAAGGACAATCATCCATCCTTGGCTGAGACCTCGATATTCCCAACGAAAGAGAAGTTGCCTGGGACATCTGGAAAAGGAGCTCTTTGAAAGCGCGTGTGATGATTTGGCGCTCTTGTCGTGATGGACCATGAGCACCGTGCGTGCGGAAAGTGGGTGATACCGGCTTTACAGCAGAGGAGCCGAAAGATCTTAATTAGCATTCTCAAACAGGCAGAACCGTCAAAGAGTGCATCCCTGCTTTAATCTCCATTCCGAGACACATTTGAATTCTGAGGATTGTTAATGACTTTGCAGGTCGACACTACAGGGTGGCTGCAAAGTAACTCCCTATTGAAAATAGCCGGCCCCCGTGGCGGAGGTTCCAGATTCGATTACACATAAGATAACAGAATGTAAGAAAGCAGCCACAGCTTGGTCAAAATTAAGAACAATGCTCAGTAGAATTTGTCGTACTTCACCAAACCAAGTATCAGCAAAGGACATTTTCTTAGCAGAGTTTCATTTGTTCCCAAGTTGTTCAGTGGTTAATAGCACAATACCTAATGTTTCTATTTCCTGTGGGAAAAAATTATAATTACTTGGATTTTGGACGAACTCTAATACAAGAATATGAACAAATGTCTTTAGATTATAGAAAATTACATTATGCCAACTTTTTAAATGTAATAATTGAATAACATATCTGTAAGAATTGTAAAGATTTACTGTAATTGTTTGATTTGAAATGAAACAAAAATTGGTTATCACATCGCGATACGACGCCAGGAGTCCCTGGTTCGAATCCTGGCCTTGGCATGGATATTTGTGAGCGTCCATTCATCAATTTCATCATATCGTCCCTCATCCCCATTTTCGCAAATTAGCCAAAAGTGGCACAAGAAGCGAAGTGAAATAAATCAAATCAAACCTATTGAATAATACTTATAATTTTTGTAAATAGCACCGCATTTGAATGAAACTAAATGTACTGTGATCCCTGAAGTGGTAGACTTTAATTGCAAATTTGTGTTTTCTCCTCACTGTGACAAGAGCAGCCCATGATGACCCGATGTCGGACACAATGAGCATATCCAGCTGGCTTCCCGATACCAAGTATGGCAGTAAGTGGTACAAGTGCAGAAATGGTAGTGTGGTGTTGATGGATGCCAAGACAATCAGAAACTGCAAGCCAAGGCGGATTGATTTAAATCAAGTTGATTTAAATCAAGATTTAAATAAATAATTTATAGAATAATGTATATAAGGATTTTGAAGATATCAGAATAACTTTTTGTGAAAGTACATTAATCTTGTAATCATATAATGGTGTTTATTAAGCTCTAAGAAAGAAAAAGGAAGGAAACAAAGTAGTATATGTACTGATGGGCAGGGCCGGATTAAGGTGGGTGCTATTGATGCTGCAGCATTAGGCCCATATTCCTGAAATAGGCCCAGATGAAAACAGACGAGAATTTTCCGAAAGCTGAACAGTTTTCTTTTGCTATATTAACCTGAAAATAAATCGTAGAATGAAATTTGGAGCCACAATTTCGGACGCCTAGACACAGCGTTACTATAACGTCGTTGTGGTTATTGTTCACCGAAGATTTCAAGCATCAGGGCCAATTTCGTCTTAATCCGGCCCTGCTGATGGGGTGAAGCTCACACGGAAGGAAATGTAATATGTAAACTGTTAACACACTTACATTTCTCTTGATTTAAAATTCAATAATTTTTATGGGCAAAAATAGCAAACATTTTGTTTAGAAAAATATGCAAAATACTAATTATGTTAAACCGTAAATAGTGCCATTTTATCATTGAACTGTAAATAAACATGGCAGCTTATATTTTGCAAACTATCATTAGAAGAATTGCCAAAATTCAGCTACAAAGACTACAAAAATATTTTAAGTTACAATCATAGAGTACATCCAGAATGTTTATTTTCACTGGAAGAAAAGTTACTGAGATTATTATAATTTGATTAACACTCAAAAAAAATTTCCATAGTAGGTTCATATATACATGATCAGAAACAGAAAAATGTATATTTGCATATATTTTTTTTATTTCCTTTAATCAAACTGTTCAAATATTTTACAGGACCGTTTACTAGAAAAAGCCTTTCCCTAAAAAACAAATATATATGGCGCCAAAAACCACACGCCGGCCCTTGTGGCGGAGTGGTTAGCACATCACGACACAACGCCAGGGTTCCCGCGTTCAAATCCTGGCCTGGGCATGGATGTTGAAGAGTGTCCATTCATCAATTTCATCATACCCATTACTCATGACACAAAAGGCGAAGTAAAATAATGCAAATCAACCAAAAACTACACAAACAATTTTAAGCGTGGTTTTAAAAAATATGTAAAAAATCATCAAAAATGATTTTTTTTAAAAATAAAAATTATTATTTTTATCCACCCTTTGCAAGCTGATGATTGCGGTATCTGCGGTAGATACTTGCAGAAGCGATCGTTTCACAACATCAAGACTGGAGGAAAATGTGCAATTGGTGCACAATATGTTTGTTCGAAGTCCCGGAGTCATCAACTTGGAATGGCAGTTTCTGATGTTCTTGGCATCCGCTAAAGCACTAGACCCGTAAACACCCCGTCACCATTTCTGTACTTACACATGTTACTAAATCATGCCATGTTCTTAATTTTTTTAAGTTGTATTTTTTGCTGTCACCATTATTGATGATTTCAGTGCAAAATGGTAACGATACATCATATGGTTATCATCTTGCACTGAAATCGTCAAAAAAATACAACTTAAAAAAATTAAGAACATGGCATGATTTCGTAACATGTGTAAGTGCAAAAATGGTGGTGGGGTGTTTACGGGTATTAGCAGATGCCAAGAACATCAGAAACTGCCATTCCAAGTTGATGACTCCGGGACTTCGAACAAACATATTTTGCACCAATTGCACATTTTCCTCCAGTCTGGATGTTGTGGAACGATCGCTTCTGCAAGTATCTACCGCAGATACCGCAATCATCAGCTTGCAAAGGGTGGATAAAAATAATAAGCAAATAAAGTGTTAATAAAGCACATACCTACCCTAATATACAACCAACAGCCGCATCCATTAGGAAAGACTCGTGAACCAGACACTTAAAATTTACGGACGTGTGCATGTCATACACAAATAAATATGCAGTAGTGGATAACATTTTTATGTGCTTGTGTATAAACATGTACATATGTCTAACATATTGTAAACATACCTCCTCTATTTTCCAGTCCTTTTCCATTGGTTATTTTAAGCACTTTAGAAATGCAAATTTTAAGCATAGTCTTACATGTATGCAATTACTATAGTTTGAAATGTATAGATCAGTAAGAAGGTCATCTAGTTTTGTCCCTGTAAGCTCAATCTGAGACAATTCCGGTTTAAAGTTTAACCATAAGTAGGCCTATATAATAGTTAAACCTGTAGTAATTTACACGACTAATGTATTTCAACTTATTTATTACAGTCTGATACCGCTTGAAATTTTACAGTAAAGCCTCCTACTAATTACAGTGTGATTTTTCTTTTACAAAGCATCGACTTTTCTTCTCTACGGTGTCCAATAGTGACATCGTAAACTTACGTTTATGTTTAACTGAACGTATTACGTTACTCCATCGTTGGCTTGATTGAACTGCAAGGTACGATAGATTAGTTTTATTTAACGTCGCTTTTCTTCCACTTTTGTTTTTGGCGAAGATTGTATGAAGGCAATGAGATGAAATTCACGAAAGGACGATCGAAATTACTCATTGACACAAGCACCACAGATAATTTTACTGGCTGTGAATCTCAGACACCAGAGTCTCATTAGTCTGCAAAATGCAGTCCAGTATGTAGCCACGGACACTGCCGGCTTGTAACGATTCCACTGAAAGTCAATGTATTCATTACAAGCCAGCGGTGTTCGTGACGTACTACGTCGAAGAGAGCTTTATATTGGACTCTGAAAAGGTCGTCCCTTATCAGGGACGTCGTTAGGGGGGGGGCCTGGGGGGGCTTTGGCCCCGGCAGTTGTAATTCTGGCCCCCGCAAACAAAATTTTGATCGATTAAAAATTATCCTAAATTAATACTACATATTATTTTCTGGTAAATTTGTAGCAGAGTTGGAAACACTGTTCCGAAGAAAATCTTCGGAAGCAAATGTAGCACAGCAAAATTCCACCCTTTCGTTGCTTACCAGTTTATAACCAAAGGCATAAAATGCTTTGAGGTTATTACCCTTGCCCTACCCTAAGTTTGTGAAAACCTTTTGCCTTTTGTTGCAAATGACCCTTCCGTTACAGATGGAATCAAAGACTCCGCCGAGGCCGAGCGGTCAACAGTAGGGGGTCGAGCGACATATGGAGAGAGTTCTCCAGTACTGACATTGTTCTGAGATTTAAAATTGCTCCTTGCTTCAGCTTCAGAGCCACAGATTAGCTTTTTGTTTTTGCTTGCGAGCAAGGTCTGCTATCGTTTTGCTACGGTCACTGTGTATTTGTTCGTGTGTGGGAAGAGTTCTAGCGTTGTTGTGCATTTCCATTTTGAATGGATAAATTTGTCAAAACTGGATATTTTAAAACTATCTCAAAACATGTGGAACATGACGACAATGAAGATGATGTTGATCCAAGTTCTGACGTTCCAAAGTTAGGCAAAACAAGTGAATGTACTAATGTGAAAATAATTACTGATCTTGGGGTAGATAATCCTAGGCAACCACTTTTGCAAAACTATCCAAATACTACGTTCGGAAAGCGAAAGCGATTATTTCAAAAATACTGGTTTGCATCTGTGCCGTGGCTAGAATATAGTGTGGAACTTGACGCATGCTTTTGTTTTCCATGCCGTAAATTTGGCACAGATTCAGGATATGCAGAATCAAGTTTCAGGAAAATAGGGATTCGCAACTGGAAGAAACCATGTGAAAAAATTAAGGAAAACGGAGGAACGTCCTATCATCTAAAATGCATGGAACTGTGGGCGAATTACAAAGTGAGTACCAATCAGTTTTGTAAAACAATTATGTGTGTGTGTGTGTGTGTGTGTGTGTTCGTAGTTTAACTTAAATAATGAAATATGTATATGTCTGTATATCGAGTGTTCAAATTGAAAAAATGCTGAGGAGAAAAGTCATATCAGCTTCCCTTTTCAAATTTTGAGATTTGTACCTAAAACATACGGACTGATGGTTCAAAGTAAATAACACAAATTTTCCAATTAATGTACAAGGGTTCAGTAATCACTGATCTCGTCTCAGTGGACTTTTAATTCATATCAGAATTATTTTTCTTAGAGGAAGGCAAATTAATCAGGAAATATTTTCTCATCAAATACATATTGTAATTTGCAAACCAACAACAGTATTAATTTTAATGTAAAATTCAGTACAGAAACTGACAATTTATATGCTGATATTAATGTAATATTTACTTGAAGTTGAAAGAAATGATTACGTGAAATTCTTAGCAATAGCAAAATATGATCGAGAATATTTAAGAGGAAAATTCTTTACCTGGTCAGGAGTTAAATTAAAAATTTCAATTTGAACACTGGATGTACTTTGATTTTCGTTTCCTGATTTTACATTACTTTACTGACACTTCTGGCTAATGTCAAAGATATGCAACGGTGATACAAGAAATTAATGCATGGACAGTAACAAAAAAAGCGCCTGCCTCTCCAGGCGAGGACATCGCGTAGCGGTAATGTCGTCACCATATAATTAAGAGGTCCTGGCCTGGGTTCGATATCTAGTGGACGCACATAGTGGTTTGAATCCAACTTTAAACTGTATGTTCAGTCCCGATTGGCCTATCTGTGCATGAAGAGGACTTAATACAAAAACTCACGGACTCGAACTTAGATCAATTTGGGACAAAATCTTAATTCGGTAGCTAACGTGCTCAGCCACTGAGGCGGCTAGAATTCAATAGGTTTTCATTTTGGCTATTTTACCTTTTTTCCTACCTCGTAGGTTAATTTTTACAAGTCGATGTGGATGGATGAATGATGGACGGATGGAAAGGTGATGGGAGCATAGACAAACAGAATGAGTCACCAATGGCTGGTGGAGGTTTGAACAGGGGATCTCTGATTCCGTAGCCCTTTACGCTTACCACTCCGCCACGAACACTGGAATAAATGAAATAAGTAATGCCACCATTGTTTAGAATGGATGTCGGGGAGAGTGGAAGCCTATCTAATAACAATGTACACTAATGCATTGTTGGCATTGCCAGCAGATGTTAACTGTCTACCGATACCTCACACAACGGAAAAATAATATTTACCTATATTTGCATTGTTTTAAAATATATATATAGCACTGACGAACGAAGGAACAAAGCTAATCTCTATGGTCTAGAGCAGGAATTTCCAAACTTTTTCGTTTCGGCGCGCCATTAGTGTTTCAAGATTTTTCCACGGCGTCCAAATCAGAATGTAGGCATATCTAATACTTGCTTTGATTGATTGATTGATTGAATTGATGTTTTAAGTCCATTTCATGCACAATAAGGCTAATCGGAACTGGACCTACAGTTTAAAGTGGGATCCGAACCACTATGTGCCTGCACCGGATAACGAACCCGTGACCCCTTTATTACAAGGTGGCAACTCTAACACTACGCCACCGGGGAGGCCCTATCTAACACTTGTAACGCTCTGTTAGTGTGTATAGGTTGCTTTCCTTAAGTTAAAAAATAAACATATATTTCAAATTCAGAAACATTTTTTATGTAAAATGTTCTAAATAAGAACATGTATTTGGAACAACCATATCAATGACTGAATTTTAGTGAAAATATTGGAACATCTCGCGGCGGCCCCGTACGCCTACCAGGGCGCCCCAGGGCGCCGCGACGCACACTTTGGGAACCACTGGTCTAGAGATTACAATTTCTGTAAAACTGAGTCCGAGGTTTGAATCCTGAAGGAGATATTATTTTCTTTCACTATTACAATAACTGATCCCATTGTCGTCGTAATCAAAAATAGTTTAAAGTCCATTTTATGCTCAAATAGATTAATTGGAACTGGATTTATAATTTAAATTTGACTCCGACCCATTGTGCAATGTGTCTCCATCGGGACTTGAACCTGGCACTCTTTGGTTACAAGGCAACGTGGTAAACCACACCGAGAAGGTCCGCCGTGGTAAACGTGACGTTATAATAAATATGCAATATAAAGCAAAAACATGAATTTATTCTTGAGAATGTTAAAAAACAACAACAACAAGAAACAGAACATTTGAGTCGCCAATAATATTCTGCATATTACATATCATAATTGTGATGGCGATTTGTGAGTTTTCCTTCATTAATTGCCATTCATGATCGTCAACATTGCGATTAACTAAAAGTAACAGAAAATCGGCACAACATTAAAAAAAATATAATATACGTAGAATAAAAAAAATAGGTGTGAAACTGAAAAAGAAAGGTAATAACAAGTTGATATTTACTACCTATTTTTTGTGCTTTTTGAAGTTGTCAAATTTTGTCATTTTTGGCGCCAATTTACCTGTCTATTTAGCATGCTTTGTGGCTATTATAAACCCGCTCCCTACTGATAACACGAACTCAAGACAGAAATAAACAAAGTGTGAAAACACCTACTTCAGTGTCTTTGTGCATGATACTTGCACAAACCATCAACGTCGTTTTGCGAGAATGCAGGGTGCAAGTTAAGAGGTGCACAATTTTCGAAATTGCCGCAAAAAAAGTGGCACGCATCTATTTTTCCTTCTACATCTCGAGGCACTTGTGTACACATGGGGGAGCTGATGCGGCTATAACTCGCCCGAAATTTCTGTCTTTGAACAACTTTCAAAAGGAAGCTTAAAAGTGGTTAATTATGAAATATGTTATACTGTCTCTCCCCCTCCCCTCTGAAAAAAAACCTGCACACGTTAGTGTCTAGAGGAGAGTTACAAATCAATCGCATAATTTAAAGTGCTGTTTGCGCTGGAATACTACTAAATGTGCTATAATTTAAATTTGACAATAATTTCAATGTTAAAAGCGTCATTATTATTATTAATAATGTTTTTATAACGTCCTGTTATTGTTATAATTACGTCCCTGCCTAAATTCACAGCCAGAAATAAGATTGATTGATTGAGTTGTTTTAAGACCACTTTGTGCACAGTAAGGTTAATCGGGACTGGACCTACAGTTTCAAGTGGGATCCGAACCACTATGTGCCTCCACCGTGTATCAACCCGGGACCCCTTAATTACAAGGGAACGACGGTACCACTGCGCCATCGGGAAGGCCCAGAAATTAGAATAAAACGCGATCTTCTTTCTTCAGGAAAGCAACATCTTGACAGGCGGCCCTAAGACCAGCACAAAGCTTGAATGGAGACAATACAACAAGCTTGTTCAACAAATGTTGGCGAGATGGTTGCGGACAACCAAAGGCGGCACTGCGTCCCAAATACTCTCTGAACTGCCCGTCATAAAATGTTCCTGCGAGACCTATTTCTAATCTGTGGTTGTCACTGTATGACTAGACCCCTTTGTGTCGAACCTGACAATGCAGGGAGCGGTCTTTCTTGCTTTAAGGGATTAAGGGAAGGAAATGGCATTCAAATGGCAGGGAAGACTTATCCCTGGGTTGAGTTATTGTACCCCTGCTGTTTCAGTGCACCGTTTCTGTAAGGCAATACGCAAATACGGTTACATTTTCCCTTCCCTGGTAAACCTTTGTTTTCGATTCATTCTGCTAGATTTTGCTTCTATCCAGGGTGCCAAGTACCAGAACAGTCCAATGACCTCGCTGCCTTCGAGCAAGCAATAACTTGAGTGAGGAGGTAGGAGGGCTTGGGGAGGGAGGAGGGGCAGATGCAAGAGGACGAAGAAAATGTAGTAGTTTTCTTACATGATGACTCGTTGAAGTATTTGTTATTGCCTGTTTGAAAGAATGAAAGGTATGAAATTAGTAATATTTTTCTTGTTCGCTTCGCTTTCAGTATAAGCGTTTCTCATAAGTAACAAGTTATAATTGTTACCCCAAAAAACTGTGTATATGTGTGCGTGTGCGTGTATGTAATATGATTTGTTAATGATGACGTACTGGATACCAAATAATGAAAAAAGTAAAGTAATGTGCTCCCCTGTGCTTTTCGCTATGCCATGAAAGCGTATAGGGGTGTGTAGTTAGGGCTTCACACTTTCTTGATCACGGCCGAAGTGGAGGTGATGTGATCAATCAGCACCACGTCCCTGGCCTCGTTTACCTGCCAGAGTTTCCTCCATGTACCCACTTTATACGTACGACGCTGGGTGGGCACCGGAGCCGCTCGAACAGGTGAAAAAAAATCCCGGTATCCTCCAGAATGAATAGGAAAGATCCTACACAGAATAATTTATCAGTTTAGCACTTCCACAGAGGATATAGTTTCGATAAAAAAGAAGAGGTTGTCATTGAGACAAGCAGAAAGTAAAATACATTAAGAAAAACTGTAAAGTAATAGTTTAATAGTAATTACATAAATTGATTTGCTTCCTGAAAATTGTTGAACTCTAATTTTTATTTGACCTCCAGTATTCGCATATACGTATATTATATACACTTCTTAGTAGTTTAATATACCAATGCACTATATATGTAGCAATATTATAATGTAATATAATATATATATATATATATATATATATATATATATATATATATATATATATATATATATCTCTGTGTGTATGTGTGTGTGTGTGTGTACATTGCACACACAGAGTTATTTACCTTTACTGTCTGGAAATATTTACATAGGAACAAATTTCAGATTTGGCCCCCCCGAACTGATCAACCTAGCTACGTCCCTGTCCCTTATACCCCTACAAGTTGTGAATCATCGATGACATTCTGAAGAAGAAAAAAAGAGCATTTTGGACAGCGACATCGTTAAGGGAGGGGGGGGGCGCACTGGTTAATCCTAAACTGCAACTTGCGCTCCAAAAGTTGCCCGTGGTTTAGAGGAATATTTACTGCAACATTATAAACACACTCTTAAGTTATTTAATTCGAAAGAGCTTTGCATGTAGATCACAACCTGTGTCATCTTATATTGATAGATTGATTTTGTTTATTTTACTTCGCATTTCTGCCACTTTTGGCTAATCGCGAATATGAGGATGAGCGATGATATGATTAAATTGATGAAGGGACTTGAAAGGGATGAATGGTTGGAAAGATTCCTGGTCCATATACGAGGGTCATCAAGAAAATAAAGACAGTTTGGTTATACAAAATGAAAAACACAATATTTAGTGGAAAAACACATTGATGTTACATACCTGAAGCTTCCTGCACTTCTCTACATAATCACCTGCTACATTTAAACATTTGTCGTATCTGGGCACGAGCTTCAGAATTCCCATGTTATATACTCTTCTGCCGCCAGTTCATTAAGCCAGATGGTCACTGCATTCTCCAACTCTTCATCACTTCCAAAACGTTTACCGCCCAGAAACTCTTTCAGCTTATGGAAAAGGTGGAAATCGCTAGGAGCAAGGTCCGGACTATAGGGTGGATGATCAAAAATTTCCCATCCGAATTGATTCAGCAATTCTTGAGTTGCACCAGCAGTGTGAGGGCGGGCATTGTCGTGCACAAGCACAATTCCTCCAGAAAGCATTCCTCGCCTCCTGTTTTGGATGGCTCGCCGTGGTTTTTTAGAGTCTCACAATAACGATTTGCATTGATCGTAGTGCCTTTTGGCGGAAATGCGCGAGCGGTCCTTTGTTTGAATGCAGTGACCACCTGGCTTAATGAACTGGCGGCAGAAGAGTATAACATGGGAATTCTGAAGCTCGCGCCCAGATACGACAAATTGTTTAAATATAGGAGGTGATTAGCCTATGTAGAGAAGTGAAGGAAGCTTCAGGTATGTAACAGAATTGTTTCTTTCCAATAAATATTGTGTTTTTCATTTTGTATAACCGAACGGTCTTTATTACACATTTAACACTACTTAACACTACGACGCCAGGGGTCCCGGGTTCGAATCCCGGCCTAAGCATGGGTGATCTTTGGGAGTGTCCCTTCATCAATCTCATCATATCATCATTCATCCTAATCTTCGCGATTAGCCAAAAGTGGCAATATATCAATAAGTGTCTGTATGTCAAAATTGGACCCCCTCCGTAACACATCAGCCTCCCTACGTGCCTGATTTTGGGCCCTTTAAGACGGCGCAGAGTCAATGTCGTCTCCTTGTAATCAAGGGGTCTTAGCTTTGATACCAGTGGAGTCCCATAGTGTTTCGGATCCCACTGGAAACTGTAGATCCAGTCCAGTCTTAAAAAACAAATATACTCAAACGTTCCTGATTTTGGAATGAGTAATGCTGGCCATCCATGTGTTTGGTGAAAGTCATGAGAAGGGGAAAACACCAATGAAAGCCCTGTTTGGAAGTATGGCGAGGATGACCCGACGAATGCAATGGCAAAGCATGATTCGCAACGGATGGATGGGCAAACGCCAAGCAAGCATTTGCATCAAGTGCTGAGGCTAATGATCTGAAGGATGCGTTTTCACCCGCGAGTGTCTGTACCGTGGAGTGTGACGGAGATATTCATTTTCTCTCGGCATGTCCCGTGATTCAGCAGTTCATCCAGACACTATAAGTGTGTCTAAGAACGATTTCTCGCAGCAAAGGTCTTATTGCTACAGTAAAACAGTACCTCTTTAAGCTGTTACTTCTGTGAACCACATATTTTTTTGTGTATGCTACGCTGGAGGGTTTGAAATGGGATATCCTTTTCATGTGTCAATAATCGTAGACACATGTAAAATATCCGTCCTGACCGTTTCAGCCCATAATCATTTCATTTTCATTGAATTCCATATGCTTGCAAGAACTTTCCTCAATCATGGCTGCTCGCAGCCACAATGCAACAGTCTGTGACGTAGGTGAAACACACCTATTGGTAACACAAACTAACCTTACATGTTATTATGGAGATGATGATTATGCTTACTTAAGTTTCAATTTCACTGTGTCTTTCCCCTCACGATGCATATTTGAGGAACCACTACCACAGACAAATGAAGGTTATAGTGTACAGGCTTAGCGCATACCGCTCGTTTTACCTGTTGGAGCGTTATTCGCTCGGACGAAACAGCTCTCAATTCCGTACGCCATCTAGCGTCGTTCGTGCGAACTATTTGCCGCTCGACCGAAATTCTCTCACTCCAGCACTCTACCATACACTGTAGAAGAATATCTGCCATTTTGTGAAGGTGTTGTGTTCAACACCACGCTTCGACCGCCTTCATATCACAGGCTTGCTCCCAGGTGCCGTTTTATTAGTTTCTGGGTAACCCACACACGGACACAAATATGTAACATATTGAATTCAGTGGCGCAACCACACCGGGACATTGCCCCCCCCCCCCCCAACCTTCGACGGAAGTCAATTCTAGCAAACGTTGACGGCTAAGGGCACTTGGGGGGGGAACAGAGTAGCAATTGTCCCCCTCGATTTAAAATTTTATACAAATAAAAATACATTTCGTAAAATTTTCTTGCTCGCTTCGCTCGCAATGCCCGATTTCCTCAGTATCCTCAAGTTCAGAGCACTAGCTAGGGGGTGGCGGGAGTCGGCCATTGACACCGACCGATCTAAATGAAAAAAAAAATTGTAAAAGAGAGAATGCCATGGTGCCCCATGAAATTATTTGCACCCTATTAAATCAATATTGATTTCAGTTGCAAAAGTTGGATATAAACATTGTCTTGCTTCCTTCGCTCGCAATGTTATTGTTTTCTGTAATGTATTTAAATAATGGGTGTTGTATATATGTATTGAATAAACTTTGAATATGTACACAATTTAGTGTCAGCATGTTGCATATGTATTTTCTTATTTTATGTCGCTCCGTGTTGCATATGTGTAAAGCATAGCTTGTACAGTTGGATCTATGAGTATTACCGTACAAATTGTCCATCACCATGTTTGTGCACTTTATATGACCCAATAAGAGCTCCAAGAATTAAGAGAAAACTCAAGACAAGCTGTTGACAACTTCTGCACCAGCATACATAAAAATTCATCGCTTAAGAACACATAGGATGTAAAAGAAAAATTAATGAAAATAGTCATGGACAATTTGCACGATAATACTCATGGATCCCACTGTACGTGAAAGTTATACATGTTATATGTACAAGAAGGATTATATTCGGAATGCATTTATCATGGACTTTCTGTCTTTCAAAAATACAGTTTGTGTGCTTGTTTTCCATTATTAGCTAATCTGAAATTGATCGTGTTGAAAAAATATTTCAAATTGTTTGTTTCAAACAAATGTTATAACACCGACTTCTACCCCTTTTTCGCGTAATTTATGAGGATAATAACGTCTCTGATACTACTACTACCACTAGTAATAATAATAATAATAATAATATTGGTACGTTTATCCTGGTACTTGCCCCCTCCAGACAAAACTTCATTGTTGGGCCTCTGAAGTCAATTGAAATGTAATTATTTGTTGCGAACAGATTTACACCTTTATACAACACCGTGTAATGAACACACATGAGTAAAACTATATTTTACAGAGTAAGTTGGCTACATGAAACAGACTTATAATCTTATGCATTCAACACATAAATCAGAAATTAAAATCGAGTAAAAAATAAAAGAATAAGTGTTCCTAAATTAGCCTTCGTTATTGTGGAATTTCATTTATATGCACTAGAACATTTACCCCCTCTAGCGTTAACAATTTGTCCATCCAAGAGTTAGATTTCACAACTACTTCTAATTACATTATGATGTATTTTTCCAGATATGTATTACACTCTATTACACTTGCTAGGATCTTTTCTATAAAATGATGACAAAATACATTCAAGGTTACATCATTTAAGTTTGTTCCTTAGGTTACTGTATTTATAATAGATATGATACAGTTTAAAATTGGCCGTAGGCCGGGAGCGCACAAACAAAAGGCTACGCGCGCTTGTGGTTAAAAATGTATACCACGAGCGCACAAAATCCATGGCGATGTTGCCATGTTGTGTCAACTGTGTTTGCCTTTCAAGGGACATAAATAAATAAGTCGATGTCGAAAAACCATTACCTTCTCAATCTGAAAGCCTCATGGCTTGCTCCGGTCACGTGACTAAGCGTCATCAACTGGAGGCGAGATAGCCGCCATGTTTGATTTGCTTCTTCGGAATCAATGTTGGACCTTTTTAGTGAATATGGAATTGTAATGCAAATTTAAGAACTGTAATCGAGTTTACATGACGTATAAATATGCTTAAATGTGCAAGAGGTATGGTGTATAAGTGTTGTGTGCTCAATTGCAGAGGCAATTATGATGAAAATGGTAAGAGTAACGTTCACATTTCTTCAAGATGTTGTTAAAAATGATAAATTTTTAGGGCAATTCTATTTGATTCAGTCACTACGAAAAGATCAAGTTAAGTAACAAATGTTTTATACTAAAAAATATATAAGAGTAATAGTTCATGCTGTAAACATGTCATGTGTCCGGAATAGGGATCAAATATACTCGTAAATGTGGACAACATGTCTACATATTTTTAGAAATATCAAATAATTTACCCTGAATTACAAACGTTGGTTAATATTACGTCTACCAAAGCAATTTGTTAGTGTAAATTTTATGCAAGCATTCGATAAATTATTCATATTATTTACACAAATTTTCAGTTTCAAAATGTGCTTAATGAAAGAAACCTATACAACGGGGCAAAGTTGATACATCTGTACATTTATTCTTATTTTATCCCGCTTTATGCTTCTTTATGCTAATCGGAGGCTAATGGAAGATATGTTGTACATTCAAATACAAAGATGCGATGTGTAACAAGAACTTTTCGTGTGTAAAACTATCCAAGAATATATTACTTATGTTTCAAATACAAATGTTTTCACACAGAAAGCAATTTTGTTACTTAGCTATGCTAATATGAACTACAAATGTATTAAATTTTTAAAACTGTTTCATATGAACTGCTTTTTATTTTTTGTCTTTGTGAAGCTTCAATGTTCGTAACTTTGATTATTAAATCAGTGATAATGTTTATTGTGTCATAATTTATTAACATTCTTCACGATTTCTTTAACAGAATGTAAAACACAGTGTAAGGAAATATTCCAAATGTTTATTTCCCAAGTGAACGTTAAAATGGAAATATTAATCTGCTTTTTTATTTTTCAATGAAACTCTTAAGTTATTGTCACAGATCTTACTAACGACAATGACAAAGATTTAATTTGTTTGTTATCTTTCGTTCAATAAAGTTAATTGGATCGAAATTACAATGTGACAAATGATTTAGGTTTAGTCTTTATCACAGAAATGTAACATTGCCCTTGTACCAATTTCTTTCGCTTTTGCTGCAAGAATATAGAAATTAAGGTTTTGTATTGAGATTGTATAGCTACACAGAATATCTGCATTATCTGGTTGATTAATTTTGGGTAAACTTAAAGACAATTTAATTGATTAGGTAACTTGGAAAGTTTACGGTCAACCTAACATGTTTTTTGTTTTATTTAATCAATTGATTTTACATACAAAAGTTCATACAAAAGCGGTTACGAGTTTTACTGTAGCTGACCAATATTCCCGATAATATTTTTCAAAGATATACAATGTTTAAATTTTTCCGTCAAGAAGTTTCTAACGGTTTTCAACTCTTTCTTTGTGCTATGGTAGAAATTTTTGTGGTGGCCATAGTGACTTCCTGAATGAAAGTTTTGGTGCAAATATTCAATATTATAATTTTTTCTTCTAACTATATTCGTCGGGAGGGTAAATGTCGAAATTTAACTTCATAAGAGAAATAAATATACCTTAATTATCTACGGTAAAATGACGACAAGGAGTTTAGAGCGTTAAGACGATCGCCTCCAGATGATGACGTCTTGACTGAGCGCTGTGGCCTGAACCTCAAGATGGTCTTGGTCTAACGCGGACCGCGAACCTAACCTATCCTAAGATCCCTTAAAGTTATGGGGTATCATTTAAGTTACAAACAAAGTCATTAATTGTATTCATGAAAGTTTTGTTATACAGTGCTCAAAAAAAGTTTTGCATATTCAGGGTTTGTGATCATTTTATTGTACTAGATACATGGAATCATATTCAAGAGTACAGGGGAGACATACAAACAGAAAGAAAACAGTGCAGTCATGCAGAAGAAACAAAATCACACCAGAAACACAAGATTGCAAATGTGGGATGCAAAACACAAAAGAAAGGCAGTGCAATATCGTGTACCTACGGCTCGCAGGCATGCTTGGGATCAACAAATGTAAGTTCAGTACTGTGTATAGCCACCTCGAACCCGAAGGCATGCTTGAACACAACGGGGTATGATAAGGATAAGAGCATTCAACTTTTCCTGAGGAAGACTGTCCCCCTCTTGAATGGCAGCCTCCCGCAATTGCACCTTGTTCACAGGAGGATTTTCGTGGCTGACAATTGCTTGCTTCAGGTGTTCCCATGCATGTTCCACACAGTTCATGTCTGGATAATACGCTGGCCACACCATGCATTGAATGCCATGCATATCAAGGAACTCTTGAACCACTCTGGCTTGATGTTGTCGAGCGTTATCATCCACCAGTGTGAAGCCATCCCCCACAGTTGTAGAGAAACCTGCTACCACGGGTTCGAGAATAGCGTTTCTGTACACCAGACCAGTCACGTGACCCTGGAGAGGAATTAGGGGCGTACGTCGACCAAACATGATTCCACCCAAAAAACATGATGGAGCCCCCCTGCTGTTCGCGATGTTCCTGGATGAAGGGCTTGTTCAATCTCTCATCTGATTGTCTCCAAACCCTTATGCTTTTGCTTAACGGGTGCAAAGTGATGGTGACCTTGTCTGTAAAGAGCGTGTGCTCCCACTGTTCCTTACTCCATTCGCTGTGCATTGTTGCTCACCTTACACGGTCTCTCTTATGGTGTGGTTTCAGAGGAACCTTGGGTATGGGTCTTCTTGACGTCAATCCTTTCTCATGAAGTCGATTCCGCACTGTCTGATTGGAAACATTCGCTCCTGAGGCCCTCCGCAGATCCTGGCACAAACTGGTAGCAGTTGCAGTGGGTCTACGATGGGCCGAAATCACCATGTACCGATCTTCCCTGCGTGTTGTTTTGCGTCCTTGGTCGATCAGCAACTGATTGTGTCTCCCTGAACTTTTTCCACACTCGAGAGACATCACTTTGGCTCACTCCAACATGGACAGCTATGTCCACTTGGCGATATCCCTCTTGCAGCAGCGTTACAATTCTAATGCGGTCCGTAGGAGAAATGGTTCCTCTAAGCTAAGCGTCAGGTCAACCTTGCAGCAGGTTTTAGCATATGTAGATCCAAACGTGCGCGCAAGAATATAGTTCCACTGAGACGGGTTCTATTCCGACACAACTGCATACTTGCAAGAAAACAGTTATTTAATTTGTAATATACAGACAAAATAATACATTGATTAGCAGGTATGGACTTAATTGGTTGCAATCACTGTGCAGACGAACTTAGAACCGCAGATTCGCCAACTCGAATCTGTATTGCGTTGAAGAGACATTGAAACTTTAGAGCGAGTCGAGCGAGACTGAATGCGTTGCAGAGCGCGTGAAATCGCTGATACCAGTGTTGCACATCCCACTATTTTAACCCTATGTTTATTGTAGAGCGGCGAGAATGGCTGAATCTCCTGTTCAGCGCGCGGTTTTACCCGAATGTTATTTTGGGCTTCATCCGAAAGGAAATGTTCTTCAAAGTCAAGCAAGTTGTTTTAAATGCATAATCCTCCTTGCGGCAACAAGATCAAAGTAAAACAGGGCGTGAGGTGATTTGCCGTCAATGTGCACACGAATTGTATCACGGGTGTTGAATGATTTGCGGTTTGAGTTTAGCAAGAGGAAACGATTGTTTGTTGTTTGACGACAAAAGAATCTCCGCGGTATTAAAATATATCGCAGTGAGAAGAAACATGTTTATTATTTGGACGAGACGTCCTTCAACTCGGTGAGTGGGGGAAGGGGGAATAAACCATGGAAGGATACCACCATGCAAAACCACCGCCAGGGCTGAAGAAACCGACGATGAGGGGAAGGGGGAGGCTTATTGTTTCACCCACTGGCGGCAATGAAAGCTTTGTTGAAGGCGCATATTTACTTTTCAGCGCAAAGAAAGGGAAGGGTGATTATCAGCAACAAATAGACAGACCAAGATTTGAATCCTGGTTTAGTGAAGTGATTCATAAATTGAAACCAGAGTAATAGCGACAGACAATGCACCTGATTGTATATATCACCAATAACAAATCATGCTTTTTTGGTGGTACAACTTGAAGTGCGTGTGTCTTACAGTAACGGATGTATTGCGAACGAAGCAACCAAGTTTTTCATAAATCTATTTCTTTCTAAACCAAAAACAATAATTTGTCATTAAATTCAAGAGGGGCCTATCGTTGTTTACTTTTATCTTTGTTTATTTTTATTTTTGCGTGCTCGAAATATACACACATGCTCTCATGTTTAGAAGTTGTTTCGCTCTTATATTAATGACACATTTATTAAATAATATATGCGCAGAAAGTACTTTTAAAATGTTATGTTTCAGGAGACAAAGAGAAGCAAAAATACAATCCACTTGACATGCATGCGGGTTTTGATGTGTTGTGCGGTTGGCAATACTGTAGATTTTCTCAGTGTCTCCGATGTAAGCAGCTCGGCGGTTGAGGAAAGACTGGCACGGAAGATTCTGAGCTCAGTTCTCGCGCGGATTGATACATAAAACCTGCTGCAAGGTTAACCTGACGCTTGGCTTAGGCATGTTGCCCTTCGTTTTCCACCCGCTCTCTGTGCAGTTTCCAAGTCACAAGTGCGGATAAGACATGGACAATGCCTCCCATCGAGCTGCTTTCAAATCTGCTCAGGGATCATGTGGCAACTACTGCCCTCTATCTGCTGAATATCAAACTCACTTGGGGCATTATGTCAGTTTCTATCTCGGGCATTGCTCACATAATGAAAATTGTATACCTTTTGGGGATATCGCAACTCAAACCCCATGCAATCATAATGTGCAAAACTTTTTTTGAGCACTGTAATAAACATGTGTAATACTTCTTGATATTTGACTTTTTATGCAATTAAATTATCCTCTACACAGGCCAGCCATTACACAATCATAGATGTCGCAACGCAGCCGAGGAAGTTGTACGCTCGTGGTCGTGGCACCTTTCATATACCACCAGCGCACACTTTCACAATTTTTGTGCGCTAGTGGACTGCACCCTTAAAATTATTATACATAAATCTTCAAAATGTGCGTTGAACATTTCTTTTGAAATTTACCGGATGACATATTTGAAAGGCATATTTTAAGGACGGACTACCCACAATGGTAAACATACATATACGTGTGTGTGTGTGGGGGGGGGTGTCCAGTGTGGTATTTGACAAGTTTCCAGTGGGAAAAATTCAGAAACTTTTGTTGAATGTGAAGCAACAGCACATTAAGGGCCCCGTCCTTCCTACCGACTGCCGGCTTCACTCCCACCTGATCCTACTCAATCATTCACCAGAGGTGGGAGATCATCCAATCGGTTACGGGGCGACGTGTGGTCAGCACGACGAACTCCCGTCGTTGTTGTACGTCTCCATGACCGGGTTGCGCTACTCATTTGTAGCTCCCCAATTTCCTCACGATGATGGGTGGCCACCGGTCCCATACACAGGTCGAAATCCAGAAAAGTTGTTTCGCTTCCCTCAGGAGACTCGAACGTGCGTGCGTCCCGTAGACGGAGCCCAACGCAGGGACAACTTCTGTTGAAGCATCGCAGCATTAGATAAATTGTACATTTGGTTTTCTCTAGTACCAAAAATTAGCAACCTGATGCAGACATCAAGCGGCGGGATGGGAATTTTACATATAGTCCCTTAAAATTACACCCTACATGCAAGGACGTATTTAGGTGGGTTCAGGGGGCACTAAATTAAATAATGAAAATAATTAAATAATAAAATAACTAAAATGAAATAACGAAAATATACATGTTGTTTTATCAAGGGTTATTTACTTCCGCCGAACTTATTGGAAGGCAAAAAATTATTCGACTTTGAATGACGCAACATTGAAGATTTATGCAACATTTATTACTATTTATTACTAATATTATATTAATTTTAATATGCATAAAATATTACTTCTAGATACGTGTCTGCCTACATATATAAAGTAGCACGTTACTTGTAAGAAAAGTAATGTTTTATAGTAACTTGCCCAACTCTTGGAGAGAAGGGAGGGGGTGAGTTTGACAAAAATAACAGCCCAGCTGCCATCATGGATATTAAAAAGCGTATACCTTGCGGACCTGAACAGCCGCTAAATGTGTCGTTTTTGTTTACTTCTCAGTCAAATTAAGGGCGCTCCCTCGAAGGAGGACGTGTTTCTCATATTCACTATCCACACACTCGGATTAAGTGGTTGTGCAATGTGGTTTCACCTATGAAGGACATAGAGTGACTCATCCCATCTGTTCTAATGGACACAGAAACTTTTCTCAAGAATTAGGTAACGCTTAACGGCGAATATATCTTTGGGCGTCGCTTTGTTGCAACAAGTTCAACAAAAAAAGGACTGTTCTTGTGTCCATGCTCTTTCACGAGGAAAACAATTATATAATCTTTAGAGCAAAGTGAGTCATTGCTAGTTCTTCTGTAATTCCCCACGAACAGAAGTTTCAGGCATTGCGTTACTCATCTCTACTGATCGGTATGCATCAGAAGAGCTGATGGGGCTACAGCCCCTCCCGAAATTTTGAGAAAATCAAACTTTTTAAAGGATAGCAGTAAAGATGTCAGAAAAAGAAAACAAATTAGTATGTACATCCCTCTTAAAATGAACCCCTATTGCCATTGTTGGTTTTTGAACAACGTTTTAACAGGAAGTTGGAAATGGCAGTGCATCCCGGTCCTTCCCCTATAATGCAGTTATATTATATCCGCCTTCACAATTTCACCCCCTCCGATAAACAAATTCTGCGCACTCCAGTGGACACGTCTGCTTGCTAAAGCGTACTTTGTGGTTCATATTTTGCACAGATAGGCTAATCGGGAATGTAGACTCGGCCATTGGGAGGCTGTTACCATAAAAGTTTAAAAATAATCTACAGTTAAAATTTAACCGGCTGCACTGTAATCAAGTTGACTGGTCCAAGACCGTGACCATGACCGTTTTATAAAGAAGTAAAAGTCACTACAGAGATGAAAAATTAATGAAATTTTAACGATTAATTTGCGGAATACAAAACTGTAATTCGTGATAACTATCTACCTTTATGCGTGATAAAATATTCGATTTTAAATACAAAAACAGACTGATAAATTCTGATTGATGTGGTTCATTTTAATCGCTTTTGTGCCACTTTTCGCTAATTGCGAAGATGGAGATGAGTGATGTGATGAAATTGATGAATGGACACTCACAAACCCTCATGCCCAGGTCGGGTTTCAAAGCCGGGACCCCTGGGACTGATAAATATTAACGTCAGGATATTGTAGATTCTAACATGGAGTCATAACCGTTATTTTCTCGAACGGAAGCGCATTCATGTCGTCACCTGTCTGTGCTGTGACGTCAGCAACAGCTTGGAATATTAAGCTCGGATGAGCGTCTACGCGTAAACAACGATAGTCTACATTCTACACGTAGACTATTTTATACACGTAGATTACGTAATCTATGTAAACAACATGGCTAAAGGCGATAACTTAGCAAAGGGCGCCATGGAATTAAAAGAAAATTATACTGCGTATCAGTTGCTGATGTGTGAGGAGAACTTTTCATACTCTTCCTTCCAGATTCGAACAATTTCTCACCTAAGAAGAAACCTAACATAGGAAATATTCTAGTGTTTTATGGGGAAAAGACCACTCTTGCCTCACGACTGCCATCTATTGTTGTTTTTGCATACTATTTATCTTCTTCCATAGTTGATAATAGAACAGAAGAGAAATTTTGTTGTAAATAGGATTTTTTTCATTTCGTTAGGAACCAATATAGTTGAAAATGTCACTTTCCTTTCATGAAACCCTTGAAAATTAATTTTAATGCACTTTAGATTGTCTACGTAGACTATGTAAACTACAACCCAATATAATCTACGCGTAGATTACGTGTAGACAACGCATGTAGACGTAAACTTATAGTCTACGGCACATCACTGGCTCGGACTGACACCTGTGCATGTTACATACATAGGCCTACACAAAAAACTATCAAATTTAAATTTTGATATTTTACCTTGCATGCACATAGATAATGATTATAAATATGTTCATACTTTAGAATAGAATATTATATGTATTTAAAAAAAACGCTCCATCTATCTAAACAGACTTAAACAACGCGTTCATCAAGCAGCTAAGATTATTTTTACTCTAGTTGTTATTACTTTTGTTATATATGTATATGTGTGCATCTTATTAAAAAATAAATAAATATATATTTATATGAATATTCTTAAAAAACGGAAACATTAAAATTACCTGCATTAATTAGTTTAAGTACGGTTAGGTTAATAATTATTAATTTTAATTATAAATATAAAACAGTTATGATCATTTCACGTTACTATTTGACGCGCATTGACCGTATTAAACAGTCATCTCTCCAATTAGTTTTCTTACAGTACAGCGTTGCAATATGAAGTAAAAATTCTCCAAGGTATTTCTGTCTTCTTCCGTTAATTTGCACCTTTGCAAGGCTCTGCTGAACCAAATATATAGCTTATATTCAAAGGAAAAGTAATGGGAAGAATGTATACTTAATTAGTTCACTAAAGCACAAACAATGGTTTTCACTATCTCACACGCGAAAAAACAAATGCAAGACTACATATAGTAGTAATGTAACAGTGCACGCCCCCCTCGCTGAAAGGTGAGAATTTAAGGCAGAGGAGGAAACCTTTGGCGTTTTCCGAAGAAGGTGATTTCGATACGGGATAAACAAGCAGCCGCGCGAAAGTGACGGAGGAAGTGTGTCACAGAGGAGTCGGTAACTATGTTAATGTATTCTTTTCGTCAGGATTTCCCTCTCGGTTCCGCTGGTTATGAGAAATCCACGAATGTTACCGCGCCATTTCCAGCTTTCGCATTACAGCCTGTGATCTGAAGGACTCCAGGGAATATGCTTATCTGATCGTCTTCAGAGGAAGAAAGAACCAAACGAAGAACTTTCTTCCTTGATGTTTTCAGTACTGGCAGAGGAGTCGTGTAAAAGGGGGTGGTAACCGAGGCCGAGACTACTTTTAGAACGAGATCTTGCGGGTCGAGACGAGGCCAAGAAGGAGATAATCCTCTGTAAACCAGGGTTGTTGAAGGTCCAGGAACTATTCAATTGGGTTGTGTTGCGTTCCGTAACAGGACTGGAACCTTTTTTCTGACACAATTTAAAATTCGGTTCAAGTTGCGTATTGTTTAGTTTCTATAGGGGCTATCCACAAGTAAACAAAAACATATCGAACGGCACAATCGATTGTCGAACTGTAGCACAACAACTTCCGGTTCACGGCGTCCGGGTAATTCAAGCGCGTACTTGTGGCATTTCTTCTCGTTTTGTATACCGGATGAAATGGATCATATAAAAGCACTTGACGACGATGAGAATAAGAGATATCAGGGCAAAGTAGAGGCCTTTGCATATCAATTGGATGAGCAACTAGAAAGTAATACGGCATTATTCCAAGATGAGATCCATTTGCTGATCGTCGTTTCATTGGCGATATTTGTAGCCTACATATTAAATAGAAAGTAATTTTTCCTACAGAGCGAGAGCGCTTAAATGCATACATTTATGTTTTAAGTGAAAAAGTGCGAGATGTACGGACATATAAAAAACGGAAAAAGGAGCTTCTTTTCTTCTTTCTTCAGTCAGGACGAGTCAGAGGGATGCGATAATGCACACTTGCTGGTTTCGTTCTCGTTTGAACGCAGAAATACAAAACGCTCATTGTTATTTTAAGTCAATTTTCTGCTATTTGTGTTAAACATGACGATGAAGATGAATAATAAACTGGAAAAATTGATGATGGGACAAACACAATGACACACCATTGCCTCACCATAGTGTTCAAACCTAGGACCTCTTCTCCATCAATGTTGATTTGATTGATTGAGTTGGTGTTTTAAGTCCACTTTGTGCACAGTAAGGCTAATCGGGACTGGACCTACAGTTTAAATTGGGATCCGAACCACTATATGCCTCCACCGGGAATCGAACCCGGAACCCCTTGATTACAAGGCGACGAGGCTACCTACCACTGCGCCATCGGGGAGGCACTCTATCTATCAATGTTGAAAAGATTTCCATTGCTAAAGACGAAAATTAATAATAATACCCGCACTTAATTTTCTGGCTACACACACAAAAAAAATATTTCCTCTGGTTGCACAAAAATTTATTTCCTCTGGTTACTCACACACAAAAAAAAAATCTGGTTACACAAAAATTTAATACAGTTCGTGTGTACTTCAAGAACTTAACGTGTAACCTATCTGGCCATGACCGAGCATCTTTTGAAAGGAAAAGTAATATTTATGCTCATATCACTAAAACAGAGAGAAAATCGAGATTTGAATGATTTCTCTTCTACTTTTAATGAAGTGCAAGTGGTGCGGGACGCAAAATTTTTGGTTGGGAAGGAAACAGGACGGGGTATTTTTAAAGTCCTGACGTTCAAAACGGGAAAAAGAATGTTATTTGCCGACTAAATTCGGAGATTATAGGAGCGAAAAATATTCAACATTACCCGATACTAAAAAGAATAAAATAATTATACACACAATTTCACCCTCGGGTGATGATTTATTTTGCATTTCTGGAATAAAAACTGCTAGTTTCAATAAATTTCGGACATTTAGTACAAAAAAAATGTAGGGAATAAACTACTTTTAAACTATCATTTTTTCCAAAGTCTGGATCGGATTTTTTTTTTTTTTTGTCCCGACTTTTTGGGGTTTTTCACATCCGTTGTCATTACTGCGCAGTCTACTCCTGCTAATGGTCTTCCAATTTTCACGCCTGACAGCTTGAATGCAATAATTTGGCGCCTAGATCTCGAGGAAATGGATGAAGAGAGATCCATGAAACATTATTTTGCCCTGATCGTAGTTTACATCCTCCTTGTACACACCCATTCGTTCCTTTCATACATGACACAATCTCAGCTCCCTTTAGCGGCATGTTGTGAGCCTACGAACCGGAAGTTGTTGTGCTACAAGTATGGCGTCCGCGCGAAGGCACTTCCTTCCGGTGGATAGCCCCTATACTGAACTTGGACCGTATTCAAATTGATCCGTAGAAATGGTTCCTGGACAGAATTGAAATACTTTAAACATACAAACGTACCTTACAGTCTATAACCTATTTACACTTGCTGATTTTCTTTCGCGGACAGGAATTCAAGAAAAATGAGCTTTTAATTGCAAAACATTACTGAACATGTAAATTAAATTCTACAAAAACATAAGCTTTGAGTCGGGGTTTTGCTTTATGTTCACTTGTATGCTAATTGAGACTGGACCTACAGTTTGAAGTGGGATCCGAACCACTATATGTGCCTCCACCAGGTATCGAATCCGGGGCCCGGAAGTGACACTTCCACTTTGCTGACTTGAAGTGTCAAATGTTTGAAACGAAAGAAAGCATGTTGTGAAGTACAGTGCAGTATAAACATGGCAGGAAATGACACCACTTCTTCGTTTACGACAGAAAATTGACTTGCCTTTCTTTTCCCTGACCCTTCAATTACTTTACTATAAGACTTAGACTTTACAAATAGTGAAACGATATTCCAGACGAATCTAGTATTAATTTCTACCAATTAAAACTCGTTCTGGAATTCTTGACATTTTTGATTGAATTTTATTTAGCATCTGACTTCAATTTCTATATATCCTTCCCTTCTCATCTCTATTTATTGTTTGCGAGTTTGTATCCTTACCCAGATTGTTATATTTTATTATATGTGTGTTCTCTCACACTTTTCATTGCTCAAATGTCAGCACTTTTTGTCATTTTCCGTTCTTATTCGCTTAGCGCCATCTGCTTTTATCGTCAGTAACTATTTATCTATTGTGTTTGTACCTAACCAGACATTATACTTGATAGCTCATGTAAACATAGTACTTAGAAGATCCAGTCATTTTTAACATCTAACACCGTCAGGATGGAAATCCGCGATAACTAACTAACTAACTAACTCTCTAGCCTTCTTAAACCCGAAGGTTCATGGCTGCAGCAACACAGGCCTTCCATCTGTCCCTATCTTGAGCAAGATCTATATACTCTCTTCCATCCCTACCGATTTCCTTTAGGTCCATCTCAACGTTGGCCCTCCATCTTCGTCTTGGCCTTCCTACAGGTCTCTTACCATCTGGTTTCCCAACAAGAATCCTGTAAACTCCTCTTTCCTCTCCCATTCGTGCCACATGGCCTGCCCACCTAAGTCTTCTTGATTTAATTATTCTAATAATATCTGGACATGAATACAAATTATGTAGTTCTGAATTATGTAACCTTCTCCACTCACCTGTCTCCTCATCCCTTTTAGGTCCAAATATTTTCCTAAGGATCTTATTTTCAAATACTCTCAATTTATGTTCCTCTTTCAATGTAAGGGACCAAGTTTCACACCCATATAATACTACAGGCAAAATTACTGTTTTGTATATTTTAACTTTTAGTTTCTTAGATATTAAACGAGAAGACAAAAGTTTATGAAGAGAGAAGTAACATGCATTTCCTGAATTAAGCCTACTTTTTATTTCCTCTTTAATATAATTTTCATTTGTTAATATTACTCCTAAGTATTTGAATTTGGAAACTGGTTCAAACGAGTTGTTATCAATAATTAGATTTTGATTATTACCTAACACTTGGTTTCGGCCTGTAAGCATATATTTAGTTTTCTCTTTGTTAACTTCCAAACCTATCTCTTTAGCAGTTTTGAAAAATATTTTAGCATTATTCTTAATCGTATTTATATCATCCCCCAGTAAGTCTACATCATCTGCATATGCTAACAACTGAGTCACACCATTTAATTTTAGTCCTTCTTTAGTTTCTTTTACCTTCCTTACAGCATATTCTAAGGCAAAATTAAAGAGCAATGGAGATAATGCATCTCCTTGTTTTAACCCATCATGAATTATAAATTTGTCAGACATATTATTACCACACGAATTTTACTTTCTGTTTCACTGGTGCATATTTTTATCATACTAACAAGCTTCTTAGGTATTCCAAACTCTACTAATATATTATATAATTTATCTCTTTTGACCGAATCATATGCTTTTTTGAAATCAATGAATAGCTGATGGACATTTTGATTATATTCCCACTTTTTTTCAAGTGTCTGTCTGATGTGAAAAATTTGATCTGTAGTTGATCTGTTACGTTTAAATCCACATTGATAATCACCTATAATTTCATTAGCATATGGGGTTAGTCTTGTTAAAAGAATGTTAGACAATATTTTGTATGTTGTTGAGAGTAGAGAAATTCCACGGTAATTATTGCAGTTCATTTTATTACCTTTTTTAAACACAGGAACAATTATGGATTCTTTCCACTGTTGAGGGATTTCTTCTTTATTCCATATTAAACAAATTAATTTATGAATTTGACATATTAATGAATTTCCACCATATTTAATTAACTCAGCTGGTATTAAATCAATGCCAGGTGCTTTGTTATTCTTAGCCTTTTAATAGCATCTTTAACTTCAGTCAAGTTTGGTTCTGGAACTAAAGGTTCTGCTGTGTGTACTTCATTTATTTCTGATTTATCTCCTACATGGACATTTAAAAGGTCATTAAAGTAGTTCTTCCATCTATTTAGAATATCGCTTGGGTCAGCTAGAAAATCACCGTCTTTATCTTTTATCAAGTTTACTTTAGGTTGCCACCCCTTTCTAAATTCATTTACACCTTTATATAAATCTCTGATATTTTTATTTTTGCTGTTTGTTTCAATTTCGTTAATTTTACTTTTCAAGTAATCTCTTTTTTTACTTCTAAACGTGCGGTTAACTTCTCGCTTTATTCTATTATAATTGCTTAGATTTCTATCATCCGAGTTATTTAACCACCTAAGTCTAGCCTGATTTCTTATTTCTATTAGATTATGACATTCATTATCAAACCATGGCTTACTTTTTCTTGGTTTATGGTATCCTATACTTTCTTTAGCTGCTGATTCTATTGCATTACGTATGTCCTCCCAATTCTTATTTACGTCTGTTTCATTTATATTTTCATCATCATTTAAATCCTGCAAAACCTCAAATCTATTTGACAGTTTAATTTGGTAATCTTTCTTAATTCTTTCATCAGCAAACTTTCCTGTATCAAATTTTATAACTTTTAGATTTTGTTGCTTATGATTTATCACTGAGAGTCTTTCTCTTAATTTAGCAATTACTAAATAATGGTCACTGGCACAGTCAGCACCTCTATGTGTACGAACGTAAATTATACTAGTATGCCTTCTCTTATCAATGAGAATATGATCTATCTGATTATGAGTTTTACCATCTGGAGAAGACCAGGTATATTTATGGATATCTTTATGTTTAAAAGTGGTACTTTTCACAATTAAATTCTTTGAGGTTGCAAAAGTAATCAATCTTATACCATTATCATTACTTAATTCATGAAGACTTTCTTTACCAATCGTGGGTTTAAATGTCTCTTCTTTGCCAATCTGTGCATTACAGTCACCTAACAGAATTTTCATATCATACTGAGAAAATTTATCAAAGACCTGTTCTAACTCTGTATAAAAATCATCTTTAGTATTATCATCTTTATCTTCCGTTGGTGCATGTATGTTTATTAAAATAATTTTACACCACCTACCCTGTAAAACTGCATATGATATCCTATCATTAATAAATTCTACTGTTTTAAGAGCCGCGATAATTCTATTATTTATGAAAAAGCCTGTTCCAAAATTATGATTTTCAGTACCACCATAGAAAAAAGTATAATTTTTAGTTTTACAATTCCCTTCTCCTGGCCACCTAACTTCCTGGACAGCTACTACATCTAATTTATACTTGACTATCTCATTAACTGTACACTGAAATGCCCCAGGCCGGTAAAGGCTCAGAACATTCCAGGTGCCTAATTTAATATCCTTATTCCTAACGTAGATCTTATCCTTAGTCCAGGGACCTCCCAAAGTAGTCCCCACCCGGAGATCCGAACGGGGGACTATTTTACCTCCGGAATATTTTACCTTGGGAACATCCATGGCCTTATATTTCTGTTTCTTGACATGTCTTTTTACAGTGCAGAGTTGTCAGCTCTACGCCTAACCCCCGATATGAATGGAGGAACTACTACACAAGACGAACACAAACACATTAGACAGCATAACTACTACACAAGACACACACAAACACATCACAACTACTACACAAGACACACACAAACACATCACAACTATAACACAATATAAACACACACACACCACAACTACTACACAATATAAAAAACAAATAAACAAACAAACAAACAAACAAACACACACACACACACACACACACACACACACACACACACACACACACACACACACACACACACACACACACTCGTGGAAGTGAGCGATTTGCAATTGTGAAGGATAATATCCTTCAAGGTGGGTCCCGCTCTGAAAAGACTTGAGAACCACTAATTTTCGCGATTAACCTACAAATGTAGGATTCAGATTCAAAACCCATCATCTCTTGCTTTATTCTTTAAATCTTTCATCTCGCCCATCCTTGAATACTGTTCCCCAATTTGGGCAATGGCCTCAAAAACCAATCTCACCAGAATAGATTCTGTTCTCAGTTTCTTTCTTGCAATTGTTCGCCATAGAATACCTTCCTTTCGACAGACACCATGGCTGCTCTGAATATTCACACTCCACCCTTTCGTCGTGATCTAGCTGACATGAAATTTTTATACAAGATAATAAATGGCAAAATCAGAACAGATCTCCTAATCAGTGAATTCACACTTAGGGTACCCCAAAAGGAAACGCGCAACCTACAACTCTTCCACAACCCAACCACTAGGCTATCATTTCTACAACGCTCCTTGTCTTACAGGCTCCCAGAAATCTACAACAAACTTCCCCTGAATGTAGATTTTTCCTTCCAGAACGTAATTTTTATATATTACTGACCAAGAACATGTAAATCTATCCCATTTTGTTATTGTTTTTATCTTTTGTTATTTTTTGTTTCTACTTTATGTTGTTTCAGTGTAAAATGGCCAAATAAGACTGTATCTGAAACTCTGAGTAAATAAATAAATAAATATTCAATTCTTCATCTATTTGACATTAATTTCCTTGTTTTTATATATAAATATATGCTATTATATTTATATTCTTATCTCATCTCTTTGATAATCATGTAATAATAAAAATGCAATATTAATATATTTACATATTTTAATTGATATTAAAATAACACACTTTTCAAAACGGTCAGTCCCACTTGGGACACCCTGTATATGGGCTGTGTAGGAAAATAGTGTAATACATGCAACAACATTGCCCACCCATTATCCAACATTGTCCAAATATATCTAACAAAATTCTTTGTACACTTACACTGAAACACCTTGTATACCCCTCATTAATTTTGCGATCTAAAACAAAGCAATTTATACAAGCACATTTATTAACGTAAGCAGTATACTCACATGGCAAAATATCATTGCCTGTCCAATTGTCACAACACCATAAATATTAGAAATTGCAGAAAACTTCTCGTCTTGACTTTTACACATTACGTAGTACTGTTTTATATTATCTAAACTCTCCTCTTCTCGTTTCAATCTAATGCTGACTGGATTTGGAACAATGATCTCAGCAAAGTTCATGACTTCCTGTTCATACGTTGCAGAAAATAACATCATCTGACAGTGTTTCGAGAGGTTTCGGAAATCCGCGATAACGAAGTTTATTTCAACCAAAATTCGCAAGTGTCTCAGAAATAATAGCAACAATATAAAAGTTTAAATTTAAATAATACGTGAGGTATATTCATAAAAATATGTAAAATTTGTATTTTATTATTACACGAATTGGTAAAAAGATGGTATAAGAATATAGATATAATAGCACATATTCATAGCTTATGTGCAGTTAAGATAGCCAAAATGTCTATAAAATTAACTGTTCTGGCAAGGAAATTAATGTCTTAAAGATAAAGAACTGAATATTTATTATTATAAGTAGTAGTGTACATATATCTTCTTTCGTACAGTCATTCAAAGCCGTATGATCTCAATCTAATCCTTGACTTCGTTGAAATCAATAACCCTTGATTTCACAGCAAATGCCAAACAAGTATATTTTCATTATTTATTTTAGTACTTGGTAAGTTTTCAGGGGGGCCGCGGCCCATGTTCGATCTATTTAGATTTCCTCTTAAACTAACAAAATCTATGTGGAAACCTCAATAAGCAAATAAACACTGTAAATAGTGAAAACAGTCACTTAGAAAAGCACTATAACTATAGCTCATTAACTTGTTAATTCAACTGTCTTTATCAGTTGCACACTTAATAATTTGTATTGTCATTACAATTAATTACAATATATTTATTATAAATTTTCTGTTGTAAATCTTGTTCTAAATTGTTTATTAAAACTAATATGCATGCGTCAGGCTGCTTGATGTTGTTCTAATGTCTTAAAAATCTTCTCTTTTGTGAAACAGTATTTTTATTATCGTTATTATTCCCAGGTTATTCCATATTATTTCGCCATTTTAAAACTATATTAATAGCTTAACCATTTATTTCTACATATTTCAAGGGCTCGAAATCGACAATGATTTTTTTTTCAAGCTGCGTTTCAATCTGACGGTCATTTTTAATTAGACGAGTGCGGTGATATTAGCGTTTTCAAATCTTTATGAAAATCGCTGTAACTTCTGATCTATTATTCCAAATCTACTTTTTACGCATGATCAAATAACCAAATTTTAAAAAATACTGTGCCCGTTTATGTAAATGCGATTAATTGAATTAAATTGTACATTAATTCAAATAAATTTAACTAATAAACAATTTAATTAAATTTAAATTAATGTAAAAATTTAATGAAATTGTAAATTAGTACGGTAAATTGTAACAGTGCACGAACACTTTAAGTAACTATCATATATAATACAATAATAACTCATGGCTCGAGAGCCCTCGAAGGACCTTGGCTTATTTTCCGACTGCCAGTCCCTCCCACAATCCTACCTAGAGGTGTGGAGATCTTCAATCAGTAATGGAATGACAAGTGGTCAGCACGTCGAATCCTCAGGCGTTATAGGAGATTTCCCAGACCGGGTTACGCTACTCACTCGTAGCTCCCCAATTTCCTCACGATGGTGGGTCCTACACACAGGCCGAGAACCCAGAGACTGAACCCAGGAGGACTCGAACCCATGCCGTTCCGCAGTCGGGAGCCCAAAGCACAGCGCCTTAGACCACACGGCCACGGAGGAGGATTTAAGTATCATATGCAGGTTTTAAAAAAGTTGCAGAAGCGCACTTTATAAACAAATAGGCTAACATTGGCTGGACCTGCAGTTCAAAATGCCATCGGGAATCTAAACCAGGACCCTCACGAAACAAAATTCTTAGCGTGATGTAATTCTTGCATAACACCCCCTCCTCTTCCTTACCCACCAGGGAGTGTGACCGATCGCTGATGAAAGCATATATTTATTTCTCTCTGCCCATGTCCGTGGAATATGGCCACTGGGTGTTTAGCAGCCCGCGACAAGATATGTGTTGCATTCCGATTAGTGATATTGATGTGTGAGAGAGAGAAAAAGTTTCGCAATAAAAATGTCAATGTGGGCATGGGCGCATGACTCGTCGCTTTACTCGCTTCGTTAAATAATGTTTCCAATAAGATTCGTAATCAAATCGGTGGAAAGTACTTCTCACTTTCAACGGGCCGTTTGGGGCAATAAACCGCCTTTGTGTTTGTCGTTTTTGCAAAGATAAGTGTTCATATTGCATATTGTTTCCAGTCAAGTGTGAACATGAATTTAACTAAGCACGACTGTTAGCAATACAATATAAATTTATTGATTTACAAAACAAAATCGTACCCTTCCATCAAATGTACTTGGAATTCAGTCACTTAATCAAGTTTATGGACAGAAGATATATAAAACCCGCCTTGTGACAGAATACTTCGTGACGCACTCCCGGCAAGGCACGAATGTGATATTATGTTTGTCCCTTCATCAGTTTATCACACATGCTTATTGTCGGGATTAACTATTAAGATAGAAAAAGGACATACGATAATAGAAATAGACATAAACAGATTAGAAATTAGTTTGAGAGAGGAAAAAGGTACATTGGAGTAAAGCTGCAAACCGAATTAATTTAAACAGTGGTAATGTAGTTTGTACGCCAAAGTATTTAAGAAAATCATGGATTGACATTAAAAATAATCCTCCACAATCCATGTGTGGAAAGTCCAGAAAAACTGGGACAAAATGGTACAATTTACACTATCAAAATGATTTCGTAAAAACTGAATAAAACTTAATCACTTTTCATTAAATCAAACAGTCACAAGTAGCCTAACAATCAGTATTTAGTCACTAAGTTCCTTCACAATCAAAGTCTGTATACTGTGTCCTTCCGCTATCATTTCTAGCGCACTATTTCTCTGTAAGAAAAGATTCCTCATTTATATTAACGTTGGTTGCATAAAAAGAACGCTAGTTTAAAAGCTTAGTACGGTTAACTTTGCCTGCACACATACCTTTCGCAAATACGTACATATGCCAGAATCAGAAAAGAAGAATTAATCCGATTAATTAAATTGTGTGCGAAGCATATCTTCAGTCATGAGTAAATAACATTTAACAGAGCACGGGAAAGAAAAAAGATCAAAGTTAAGATGAGAAATTTTGCAACTTCATTTGTTCATAATTTATTTTGTTGGATTTTGTCTATAACAGCACCGCTATAGTCTTAATTGCAATCATTATTCGTGGCATTTACTCTGAAGTACTACATTCTGAAAGTGACTTCAAATATTGATGTAAGCCCTAGAAATTCGAAAGAATAACAGATAGTCAATTACAAGTTAAGAATAGCTGGTTTAGAATTTACTTGAAAACATGCCAAAATTTCTGCCATTTTCATCCTGAACCGAGTTCGAAAACTGAAGGACATTCCACAGATAAAAGAACTGTGCATTTCACCTCAGCAGACCAGTAATATCTAATAATTTACAGATGCTACATTTAAAAAAATACAAAAGCAGCTTTTGTGTAAGAAACAACGGTATTTCTGAAACCATGATCCATGAAATACACCTTATACGTGACGGTAATGTTCATAAACTACCTTTGAACAGCAATGCGTATCTAAAGTGCAACATTAAAGTGATAAATTTCAATTAATGTCTTGTGCCGTACATTACAGAATCATGTTTACTGTTCTTCACGAAGTAAATATCATTTAGCATTAATTCAGATTTAGATGGCACATAAGTAAAATGAATACTAAACATCGAGTACTGATTTTTAATGAATGATGATAATGTATATATTTCTTTGTTATTAATAGGTAATTATTAATTAAATAATTTTAAAGCGGTTTTCAGTTACAAAAGGATGAAACCAGTGGTAGTTGGTGCAAGAGGTGAGTCTAAGAGCACTCATGTCGTCCTACATTTTAAACTACTTTAATGCAAATTATTGCATGGGGAATTTCTAAGACTTCATTGTTATCCTTAAATGGCCATTTTCATTAAAGTAGTGCAACTAAAATTGAACTTAATCTATAAAAGTGATCTTATTTGTACTTAGACACTGCATTTGATGAATGATGATATCATATAATAGACTGCTTGATTATAAAATACATTATTATTATTATGCTGATTAAATGTTAAGGAGTCTTATATTCCACAAGGCCTAATTGAATTTGTATTTTTTGTTATCTTACATCTCTTTTTTGTATCTTTGACTAATTGTAACGATGAGTATGAGTAATGATGTTTATCCCTGCAAATATGTGAACACCTTCTCAATAAAAAATGCTGTCGAAAGTCCATTTCCTTAATCGAATGTCATTTATATCATGTCAATCATGACAAATCTGTGTGTCATGTAAATTTAAGGTTTATATAATTAAATGTTATTTACTCATGACTGAAGATATGCTTCGCACACAATTTAATTAATCGGATTAATTCTTCTTTTCTGATTGTGGCACATGTACGTCTATCTCCTACAGAAGTTACAATATCACGATCGGTTATAATAATTTAAATGACACACAGATTTGTCATGATTGACATGATATAAATGACATTCGATTAGGGAAATGGACTTTCGACAGTTGAAATAAAGCATGAGGTACAACGTGTTAATGAATTTTAGGCCAATACAGGATATATTATTGCACCTATGACTGTAATTTTTAAGGAAATGCTGGCAACAGAAGGTTGCCGCTTCGTTCCAAAGTTAGGAGGGAATGTACCAAAAAAGTTGTACTTATTTTTTGCAAGCGATAATTCGAAAGAAAAATATATTTCTCAAAAATTATATTTATATTTTTATGAACTCTTTCAACTGTGTAATTCGTATGTAAAAACCTTAAATGTGCTTTTGTTCTTCTCTCCCTACAGTTAAGTGTTGCAATTTCACCTCTATATGCACATTGATTCAGTAGTACGTTAGGTGTTCTCCCTACCTGAAACTACACGGTCTAAAGTTGGTTGGTTGGTTGATTTGATGTTTCAAGTCCACTTTATGCACAGTAAGGCTACACGGTCTAAAGGAAATACAAAGTAAATAGACCACATATTTAAATAACATGCAATATTTGTACTTGTGAAGAATCTAGGACACAATACTGCATGGTTCATGGAACTAGAATTGGGAGCAATAATAAAAATTGAAGAGAAATATTACCTTCAAAATCTGCTGACTTGTCAATCTTGACCTGTGATGCAAAGAATCGAATTTGTCCTGTAGCTAAACAACACTTTGCATGCAAATCCTTCATTCACACTCATTGTGGATTTAATTTACAAGTATTACAGCACAGTAAGACCACAGATAAAAGTATAATAGGCCTACGTTTATCTGTGGTAAGACACTCTTGAATCACAAAAAACCCTGAAGACACACATTAAAAACTCCGAGAACTGTGATATGCTTATAATACGAACTGTCACTTGTAAAACTGAAGCCTGCGCAATGAATTCTGGGTGGGAGTTTGCATCGAGCAAAGCGAAGAGGGAGTTTTGTCTTCCTTTCTAGCTGTTAGGTCCAAAATCAAAGAATGAATGAATTGGTCTACACTCAATTTTCAGCATGAATGTTGAAGACCAGTTACTTCAAACGTTTTCCCCTTGTACATATATTTTTGGAAATGTGGTAAATAAAACAAGAACAGGTTAAAACGGAACGATAGCTTATAAGAAAAATGTACAAGGGCAAAAAACGTTCGAAACAGTTCTCCTTTCTTTCTTTACCCACATATGTCAGCTGATTGGTGCCAGTTTTGTTTGAAAAATAGACATAACAAACGTTATATTACCTTTAATTTTTGTTTCAATCGTTACAGAAGTCTTTCAAGTTTCTACAAGCACATTAGAGCAATCAGAGGGGACATGTCCCATAAATAATCTTGAAAAATATATATTTCGTCCTAATATGTATGACATTGCACACTGTATTATATAAGATGTACCCAAATTATTTAAGATAATGACAGGAATGCTAATTATCAAGAGACAGAAAAGATTCCAACCCGGAACCTTTACGCGCGGACTCCCCCCAACGTTCAAGGTCAAAGAGGAAGCATGTAAACCCCTAAAATTGCAGATTTATACTTTTTTTTCTGGAATGGAAAATTTTGTATCCAATCTAACAAAACATTCAGGCGTACGTATTCACGGCACGTTATTTTCATCGAAATCGCTCAAAGCCGATGGTTCTTCTTCTGTAAACAATAACAACATTCGTTTGTTTGTTTTTCGTTTTTTTTCCAACTGCGAATCAATGACAAGTGCTACGTTCCGGTCTCTGGGGCACTATGATATAAAGGTTCGAATCCTGGGTAAACATTAATGTGTGTTGTGATGATTGTTTATCTCAATCTTCAACATAAAAATTGCATAACCTTGTACTGCCAGTTAAAAATGCATATTTTCGCAAAATGATTTCGATTTTTAAAAAAAATCTGTGGCTAATTTCAAAATACTTTTTTGATAGTTTTAAAAACATGGTCAATTCTGGAACAGATAAGCTCTAAGCCTCATTCCATCGTTTTGCACTCATTTTAGACAGTTTTTCCCATAAAGTTTTCCAAGAGCACAGATGAAGTTAGATTAATTAATACCATAATGTAGGATAATAGGTTCACAGTAGTTCTGATAAATTTGGATAGAAAGATAATGTAGCTTTAGCTACTAAAAACGAGAGTTTTTGAAAGGCAGCATCTTACGTTTGTCATCGTATTAAAGGGTTTAGAGGGGCACTAGCATACGCAGGGATTTTTTCAGAGAGAGCTGGTATTCTAAAGGTTGATATTACATAGTTACGTTCTAGGAGGAGGCGGGATACTAAATGAAGTAGCCTATTTCGTAATTACCATTTTTAACCTCCCTTAAGGGGATTTACATTCCCAACTTTGGTTTTCCCCAAGTACATTTACAGCTTTTATTGGTTTATTTTATTTTATCGGTATTTCTGGAGGGGCTGTAGCCCGATCAGCTCCCCCCTGCGTATGCCAGTGTAACTCCTCCCAATAATTTGGGGGATACAATATACCCAGTGCCGGATCTACAAATCTTGCCCCTCCCCCGCAAAATATTACCAAAGGCCCCCCCTACCTTTGCGCGTGCGCACACACACAGACACACACACACACACACACACACACACACACACACACACACACTATATTCTTGATCTCATGTTGAAAGTCACGTATGAGGGCCTACAGAGTGATTCAAAAGTCCCTTAACACTCCCTATAAAGAGTAAAGTAGTTTGGCTGGGTATAATTGGCCATGATAGAAACAAATTAGGCTTATGGGGAACCACTTCGGTGTGTTCCAAGCGGATGTCCGCCATATTGAATTCAACTCAAAATTTTAAATGGGAAGTACAATCATGCAGTCACAATTTTTTTCTAATTAAACATAGGTTGAAGAAACCTTCACCACTACATTTCTCATGAAATTCTAGCCTTATTAGATTCTAGTTTGACTGCCACGCGGGAAACCTGGGGTGGGTGTTCTAAGGTAGGAATTTTTCCGGCTTTGTCCCCGCATAAATCGGCTCTAGGTCACATCCAGACTCAAATCAAATGGTACTGGGGTGGGATAAATGAGGCCACAGCGTGGTGCTGATCACATCACCTCCAACATGGCCGACATCGAAAGTATGTGGGGCTCTACCCCAACACAGCCTAAATGTGCCTTCATGGCACCGTGCTATATGCACAGGGAAATTTAACTTTACCTTTACCTGTATATATTGTATTCGTTTCGTTTATTTTTACATACGCATACACGAACCCTCTACTATGTCAATGAATGGCTGAGGCTGCCCTAAATCCTTACTTGTCCCCGGACCCCCCGCACTGCGGGGTTTTGAGATTTGTAGATCCGGCACTGAATATACCCTCTCCCTCCTGCACCATTGCATTTACTTATGACTTGAAACACATTTTCCACATGTCTTCCTAACCATCCGAAACATCACGATCATAGAAGCTTCAACTTATTAACTCCTAGATCTTTCACATTGATAACAAGATGTTTTCCTCCTTCCATTCAAAAAATAACAAGCATTGATTATGTCTGGGACCTTGAGAAACAACAATGAGAAGTTTTTATAACCACTTAACAACAATCATTCAATTTCGTTATCTCTAAATAAGTTAGGCTTTGTGTTCAATGGTTCACGTCACATAATATTCTGGCAGCACATGGTACCGTGCTATTGTTCAATGAGTTTTAACACTGGTGCTTGCTAATGATTTAGATAGTAATCGTTCAGCTGCTCTCATGAAAAATCGTGCACCAAGATTTCTCTGCATGATAACACTACGATTGTTTTCCAGTTTCTGTGCTAAAGACTCCTTTATTTTTTGTTTGTCTGGAGATGTACAAATTGAATATCCTTAACGAAAAATGTGTCATGAATTATCTTAAGAAGTCTATCACATAACTTAGTGTACGTACGCCATTGTTTGAACAACACGATATCATACACGAAAACTTACAAGACAAGATAATTAGTTCAGCAATTAAAGCATTACGGTTAAAGCAAGATTAATATATTATGTGTGATTCGTTTTAAACTTATGTCTCGATTCGGTTGCTGGCAAAACATTACATAAAACTTAAATTTATTTGCCATGCTTGAAGAAACGTCAGGCCAAAAATGTTTCCCACTGGTGCCTCTCTTGTTGTTACATATTGCAATTGCTTTATCAATTGTACAGTGGGAAGTATTAATATTACCAGGTAATTCTCCATCACCTTTTCCATTCATTTACTATTACATCCTACGACAAGGGAGTACCGGGGGAGAATGTTTTATGAATATTATGGAATACTAGTAAAATTCATGGCAGATTCATAATTGTTGGTGTATTATTATTATTATTATTATTATTATTATTATTATTATATATCCATTCGAGTTCGAGTTTCATTTCAAGTACACTTTATACACAGATAGGCTAATCGGGACTCGACCTACAGCTTAAAGTGGGATTTGAACCATTTTGCAATGTGCCTACACCGATGTCCATTACTTGAATACGGTGGTGAATTGCGGAGCTCAGCAGCTCAATGCCACATGACAAAAATAGAATAAATTCAGAAACTATTTGTGAGATTACTGTCCGTATAAACTCAAAGTTAACACGTAAATGCGAAGTGGTTAAAATCTCTTAATTTGCAACTTCTGTGTTTAAGAAGGAGTAGACGGAGGAAGCACATAGTGGTTCGGATCCGAATTTAAATTGAAGGTCCAGTCCCGATTAGCCTTACTGTGCATAAAGTGGACTTAAAACACCAAATCAAACAAACAAACAATCAAGAAGGAGTAGAAAGAAAATAATAAATGTATTTGTACAAAAAGTGCTCTCGTCGAAGATCGAGAGCGACTATTTCTTGAGAGCTATTGCTTACAAGGTTCCTAAATACAGAACTAGTGTAGACGGAATTCTTTTCTATCTGAAAATTGTAACGACGGTGGTGGACTGATAAAAACTCCAATAGATTATTTAAATAATGATGTGTTGTGAAGCAGTTGTAGAAATACCTATTGAACGAGCTGCTGTATCTGGCCATTGTTGTACTCGGTACAAAGTTACAATAAACAATTATTGTTATTATTATTTCTAACTAACTAACTAACTCTCTAGCCTTCTTAAACCCGAAGGTTCATGGCTGCAGCAACACAGGCCTTCCATCTGTCCCTATCTTGAGTAAGATCTATATACTCTTTTCCATCCCTACCGATTTCTCTTAAGTCCATCTCAACGTTTTCCCTCCATCTTCGTCTTGGCCTTCCTACAGGTCTCTTACCATCAGGTTTCCCAACAAGAATCCTGTAAACTCCTCTTTCCTCTCCCATTCGCCCACCTAAGTCTTCTTGATTTAATTATTCTAATAATATCTGGACATGAATACAAATTATGTAGTTCTAAATTATGTAACCTTCTCCACTCGCCTGTTTCGTCATCCCTTTTAGGTCCAAAGATTTTCCTAAGGATCTTATTTTCAAATACTCTCAATTTATGTTCCTCTTTCAATGTAAGGAACCAAGTTTCACATCCATATAATACTACAGGCAAAATTACGGTTTTGTATATTTTAACTTTTAGTTTCTTAGATATTAAACGAGAAGACAAAAGTTTATGAAGAGAGAAGTAACATGCATTTCCTGAATTAAGCCTACTTTTTATTTCCTCTTTAATATAATTTTCATTTGTTAATATTACTCCTAAGTATTTGAATTTGGAAACTGGTTCAAACGAGTTGTTATCAATAATTAGATTTTGATTATTACCTAACACTTGGTTTCGCCCTGTAAGCATATATTTAGTTTTCTCTTTGTTAACTTCCAAACCTATCTCTTTAGCAGTTTTGAAAAATATTTTAGCATTATTCTTAATTGTATTCACATCATCCCCCAGTAAGTCTACATCATCTGCATATGCTAACAACTGAGTCACACCATTTAATTTTAGTCCTTAATATTATTATTTCTGTTCACCGAAATACATAGGTATGCAAAAGGTCACATTAATTCGAAATTTGCTTACCTCCAGGAGTCGCGGGTTCAAGTCCGGGCCTAGGCATGAGTGTTCTTTGTGATTGCCCATCAATTTCATTATATCATCACTCATCCTCATGTATGAGATTAGCCAAAACTGGCAGAAAAGCGAAGTAAAATTTTAAAAAAACAATCAATCAAAGACATTCGAAACTTGAGAGATAATATCATAATTATTTAATAAAGGAACTCTCTACAACATAAAAATTCTGCCCATGAAATTATTATTAGAAAAGTGCACTGGCCTATCAATTTTTAATCGCACGAAAAAAAATAATTGTAAACATAGGGAGTTATGACAGGCAGATATTTCAGAAAATTGGATAAGATACTCCGTTATTTTTTTTTGTTCTCTCTACGGTTACCTGATTGTGATATTGTTGTATTCATTGCTTCTTTTCGGATATATTCTTGGTTGATAGTGGGAGGGCAAAGAACAGAAAAATCACTAGTTTACCTACGATTCGCTTTATTAAATCACCCAAGACAATAGGCAGAGAGGAATGCACTTTCGCTGCTTGTTCAAAAGGCGAGGAGAGGATTGTTTTGTGATGGAACCGTGTAATCACTGCTAATTGCCACTCTCTCTTCGGTCATTGTATTACGAGGCGACATGCAGCTACACGAGCAGGGCCCGATACACGAACTACGCTCTGGAGTGTAATGCGAGCAAGCAGTTTAACATGGCGGACGAGAGTCGAAGCAGAAAAACGTGTTATATCATGCAAGTTCTGCATGGGCTAGCTCCCGCTTGGCGGCGCTTCTATGAAACAGACAGAGGAAAGTATGCGAAAAGGCGCCATTTTAAGTGCGTTTGGTCCCTCATCTACCCCATACATTCGGAGTTATATGCTATTCTCCCTGCGCCTTAAATTATACCGGAACGTCAGTTATGCGAAATATTTACTGGATTCTCCCGTTTATCTTTGTTTGATTGATTGATTTGCTTTATTTTATTTCTCTTTTCATGCCGCTTTTGGCTAATTTTCGAAGATGGGGATGAGTGATGATATGATGAAATTGATGAATGGACATTCACAAACATGCATGCCCAGGGCAGGATTCGAACCCGGGACCCGTGGCGTCGTAGCGCGATGTGCTAACCACTCCGCCACGGGGTTCGGCATTTATCTTTGTTCATTATCATTTATTTGTAATTTCCATTTCTTTACATGATGGTATGATTTAATATTATACCAAAACAAGAACCAATGATTATTCGGTATCCAGAATAATCATTAGTTTACATAGAAAAGTGTGAGTAAGGTTAAATAATTAAATTAGTTGTAACCGAGGCTAAAGTTTGGAAGTGTTAGATCTACAATTATTTATAAATCTTTAAATTTTAAAGTTAGAACAAGTTAGTAAAAGAAAGGTTAATACAAATACAGTATATACTTTGATGAAATAAAAGTTATTAATTTAGGGCTTCACGGTTGGCACAAGGCCGTTTGATTTTAATGTATAAATAAGTGTCTCTAGTTATATGATGGCGAAAAAAGCTATCAAAATACGCCAAAATTAGAGAACCTCTTAGTCCAGCCACAACTCACGACGCGACGAGTCATTCTTGTCGCAAAGCGTCTCAGGGAAGATTTAACATTAGTCTCTTATGGAAGCAGAAGTGCCCATCCTTCCAAAGGCCAATGGCGCATCCCCCCCAGAATCATGTCATGCATCCCCCCAAATCATATCAGTCACGCCCTCAAACTATATCGTAATACCCACAAAGTATTTTATTTCGACAGCGTGTCTACCGAAAGTAACTTTTTCCTTAGCTTTACTGAATACTATACTTGATCTGCCCCTCCTCCCTAAACAGGGGTGTTCATCACTCAAGACCACCCCTAAAATCGTTCATCATATCGCTTGTCTTGTAATGCAGCTATAGTGTAAAAACTTCACATTCACCTCATTAAAGCGCCAAACACGCATCCTAGTAACACATCATTCCGAGCGAAGCGAGCAAGAAAATTCTTACATCCATTTCTTTGCAGGCTTTCAAGAATATTAATTTAATGGGGTGTCAATACTTTCTTAGGATACCGCGATATTTACTATTTTCCAGCTTCTCTTTTCGCACTTTCGGCGCCGAAAACGTGTGGATACCACATCACTAAATAGAATCTCCAAAATTTAATGTTCGAACTCTCTCTCCACTACAGAAATCGTTTAACAATCTAAGATTTAACACTTTATCAAGAGCTTTCAATCTCCTTCTTTAAATTTAATACTCAATCAATTCTAGACTTACCGTTGATATTGAAGAGTGAATATTGCATCCTCCAAAAAATTAATTCTCAGTCTCCACACCAGAATTTGTGCAACAATCTAAGACAATAGTAATACACATGAATTGGATACCCTCTCAATTTAATGCTTAATCCCCCTCTAACTATAAAACCCACGTGTCAATTAAGACCTATACATAAGAGTTGGATATTTCTCCACCCATCCCCCTTCGATAATACCCTTAAACACTTTCTTTTCTTCATCTAATGGATTAAATATGGTGCATTTAAGGTGTAAAATTTTTACATATACTTTGGAAAAAGATATAAATGTTATTTGAAGGGTGAAAATCTCCCCCAAAAATCTCGATGGCGCAACCTGCGCCATAATCCCCCCCCCCCTTATGGGCATCCCTGTATGGAAGGCCGCACAACGGACGAAACATTTGACTCGAGTCACCTTGCGACGGCCAACAAAGCAACGAAGGTCCATGGAATTTAGTCTCGCGTGGAACGGATTGCGACAAAACAATCTACTCTTGTATGAATCCATTCACTTCAGCCACAGACCTCTAATTACGGACCGGAAACGTGGCCAAGTTGAAGCCACCAATTGAATACAGTCACTGAACCTTACATTAAAAGGTTAATGTACTATTTTCTAACCAATTATTTGCTAGAAATGTATTCAATACGCAACACAGAAATTGGTCATTGATTCCGCTGCAAACCGTTACACTTACAATGCATCGTTACCCGCTTCCCAAATTATCAAAGACAGACCTAGACCTAATGCGTACATAAAGAAAATCTGCAATCAGATTTTAGATAACAAATAAAGTTACTCGTCTTGCCGCGTGGTGTCGCATTGTGGCCTGTCGTGTTGCGTTGCGTCTCGTCTTGTCATGTCGGACCCTTAGGAAACAGCTCTTTCGCATTTTGAGTCTCCCGAGCGCTAATTTCGAACACGGGTCTTTATGTATTATGGGTAATTTATATAATTTTACTAGGCAATACACTGAGTACAATTATTAGGCTTACTTCATACAGGGAATAGTAGTTTTACGAGACTCAAAATATAAAAAGAGATGCATGTGCTTTAACATAACACCACGTCGAAGAATGAATTTATAATTGACATTATTAATGTGCTGGAATCATTTATTTATGTCTCATAAAGTCAATATAGTGCACACACACACACACACATACAAATGCACCTTTCAGTGTTTCTTAATGTTTGTGTGTTTTCTTTATTGTGTATCGTTAAATTAGAATAATAAACACGTCATTAAGAAGATGGAGGGATAACGTTGAGATGGACCTAAAGGAAATTGGAAAGGATGCAAAAGATTGGATTGACCTTGTCCAGGATAGGGACAGATCAAAGACCCGCCCCCCCCAATAAGCCTTAAAGTTTAAGAATGCTAGAGAGTTTGCATTGCAGAATTGCAGAGTGAAATTCAGCAGCGCCATCTCTTATTCGGTTTGGTAGAAGAAGTGGAAGCAAAAGTGCGAGTGGTGCTCTCAGCACCTCTTAGCGGATTATTACAAAACTTCTTGCGAATGGCGAGGTCCGTGCACCTGTTTTCCTGCCTTAGCTGAAGATATGCTTATATATATCTTTATTTGTGGAGTTAGTTATACATTTTTTTCACTGTTGCTAGCCAAATTTTAAAATCTTTGGCGATATGGTTGAGTCTGTCATATATTAGAATGTGTTGCATATTTATTCATTCTGTTAACGGTTGAGCCTTATTTAGGAAGTCCACTCCAGAGTAAGATTTCGTTACTTTTAATCTAATCTTATATTAATGAATTAAATCTTTCCAGGTCACATTTCAAAACATATAGCTTTATTATAGTTGGATTCTTGGCTTTCTTATCCTTGATTTTGAAAAAAATGCTGGTGTCTGAATTATTTTTAGTTTTGACTACCCCTATATATGCTTAATGTACCTCCACCAGGAAACGAACCTAAGGACACTTTAATATAAGCTGATAGCATTGTAGATTTTGGGAAATAGACGTAAATCTAGTTATTAACATTAACAACAGTGCCGGATCTACAAATCTTGCCCCCCCCCCCCCCGCAAAATATTACAAAGGTCCCCGCTACTTTTACCTACCTTGCACCATGCTTAGAAGTCATGCGGGAAATATACTTTTTAGGGGATTTCGTTCCGATACTCGACGAAGATATATTGATCGATGAGATAAAAATAGCGATAAGGAAACTGAAAAAGGGGAAAGCGACAGAACTTGATTCTATTGGGGCAGAATTTTTTAAAGCCAGCGAAACAGATATTTATATGGTGGAAGCACAAAGCAAGTTAATGGATAAGATTTGGTACTTCCCGAAGGATTGGGTAAGTTCGATTCTGTCCTATTTATAAAGGGAAAGGGGACAAAAACGATACGAACAATTTCAGGAGCATTTCTTTTTACCTATATGGAGTAAAATTTACACATATATCTTAAACCGCAGGATTCAGAAATGGGCAGAAGTATTCGATAGAATCTCACCACTACAAGCGGGCTTCTGGAAAGGACACAGCACGGTAGACAATATATTCATACTACTAACACTCGTACAGAGGAAAATAAAACTGAAGCGGGGGAAATTATACGCATGCTTCATAAATTTCGAAAAAGCATTCGACAAAGTTCATAGCGACATTTTATGGGGGAAATTGCAAGACAAGGGAATGTCGGAGCGCATGATCAGAGCACTACAAGCGATATATGCGAGGGTAGAATTCTAAGATGCGAAGGAAACCAAGTCTCAGCACTGCAGCCCTCGCTTAGGGGACTCAAACAAGGATGCATCCTGTCACCAGTCTTATTCTCACTGTTCATAGATTGGGTAGCACATGAGATTAGAATGGACCAGAGTTCAATCCCATATATACGAGTGCAAAGTATACCAGTCCTCATGTATGCAGACGACATAGTCATCTTGTCCGAGACAATAGAGGGTTTACAAAGGGGTATAGATAATATATACGAGGGGTGCAACAAATATAAAATGAAAGTAAACATTAAAAAAATAAAAAAATTATAGCTTTAAAAAATGGCGATATGTTTAGCGGACAGGAAACAAGGGGGGATTTAATAGAGTGGGTTAAAAACTTCACGTACGTGCATGACAGGAAGCTGGGCAAACCACATAAAAGCAAGAAAGACTAAAAGAAAATATGCAATAGAACAAGTTATAAGAACAATAAATAAGGCACCTCAAATGCATTTCCCGGTCATTCAAAACCTCTATTCATCAATAATATTAGGAACATTAAATTATGGAGTAGAACTGTGGGGATTAAAGGGGGACAACACAATAACCGGCACACAAACAGAATTCTATATGAGGGTAATGGGCGTAAGCAGAGGTACGGCCAACTGTGGGATCCTCAAGGAATTGGGCCTGAACAGGGACACGGTACAAGCACGGATGAGGGTTGTTAAATATTGAATGCGATTATCATTAGAGGGCCAAACTACGCTGAGGGGACAATGGTTGGAAATACAGACAAGGGAGGAAAACGTTCACAACTGGGGTTGGGAAGTGAAGAATCTCTTATACAATAGGTGAATGAGTTGGGTATGGGTAGAGGGAGGAAGGGGGGCCATTTCAACAGAAAACCAAATCAGAGACAGATTACTGGACATAGACAGACAAGAAATAACAGCAGACTGCCAAACGAAGTCCTCAATCAGGGAACAGTTAAGAGTAAGAGAAGGGGGAAAGTGAAATATATTAATGTTGTGGGGGAAAAAGGAAAGAGGCGCGCTGGCATGGTTCATACTAGGGGGATGCAAACAATTAAGGAAGATAAACGAAGAAGGGGAAACGATATGTGCGATGGAAAGGAGACGGACGAGCATATCCTCCTGAACTGCCCTTCTACACGTGACCTAAAGGAAAAGTTTCTGAAAAACTTAACTGCGAGGGAGGTGATAGAATTGGTAAACGATAGAATAAAGACAACAGAAGCGGGGCAGTAAGTGGGGAAATACCTGGGGGAAGTAAGAGAACGGCGGGAAAACTATTAGAGAATACAGCGAAATTAGTGATCATGCTCAAACCGAGCCATCTTTTTAGTGTTACGTAAAGTGTTAACACCCCTTATCACATAAAGAAGAGGGAAGAATGGGAGTGTGAAAGGCAGCCCGAGAAATAGTGCAAGAGGGTAGTTTGTGTTGGGGAGTGAAAGATTGGAATAGAGGTATATAGAGACTGGACACCAAAGGAACCAGTCACACAACTTTATTTGATTGCTAAACTATATTTATTATGTCTAATATTCTTATATCTGATCAACTACTAAGAGTATATCTATATTAACATAAAGAGGGTACAATATTAATACATGACTATAAGGAAAGAGAAAGTGTGTGTGTAAAATATAATTTATGTAGTGCGTACAGCGTACAGCTCGCACAAGGAAAATAAATACAAATACAAATATATATTGTGTGTATATATATATATATATATATATATATATATATATATATATACATATACAATACCCATATATAATGTATGTGTTCGTCACCTTGCAATCAAGGGGTCCCGGGTTCGACACCCGGTGGAGGCACAAGCGGTTTGGATTCCAGTTTAAACTGTAGGTCCAGTCCCGATTACCCTTACTGTGCATAAAGTGGACTTAAAACACTAAATCAAATCAAAATATAATGTATGCTTGTGTGTAATTCTTGATCTCATGTTGACAAAGTCACATATAAGGACCTAGACACCCTATATAAAAAGTCCCTTAACACCCTATATAAAAAGTAAAGGAGTTAGGCTGGGTACAATTGGTCATGATAGAAACAGGTTAGGTAGGGGGAATCACATTGGTGTGTTCCAAGCTGGCCGCCATAATGAATTCAACTCAAATTTTGGAAATGGGAGTGGGGATGATTTGACGTATATATGACACTGTTTCCTCACACCTGGAAAATGATACATTTGTTACAATCATGCAGTCATAACTTTTTCCTGATTAAAGATAGGTTGAAGAAACCTTCATCACTGCATTTCTCGTGAAATTCTAGCTTGATTTGATTCTAGTCTGACTGCCACGCGGGAAACCCGGGGTGGGTGATCGATCTTAGGTCGGCATTTTTCCGGGCTATGTCCCCGCATAAAGCGGTTCAAGGGCACACTCAGTCTCAAATTAAATAAGCTGATCACATCACCTCCAAGATGACCGGCATCGAAAACATGTGGGGCCAAATGTTCCTTCAGGCCACGGTGCTATACAGAACTGTCACAAACATGTTAAAAATTTTACCTACAATGTCCTCGCTTTGCGTCCATCGGTTAAGATTATTGCCTTGTAACCAAGAAGCCTCAGATTCGATTTCCTGGGTCTACCTATTTTTGGTTCGTTGTAATATAATGCTATCAATGCTTTTTATAATACGTAGTCATTCCTTTCGAGATGGGTACGTGGCCCCGTGTCCCTCCCACTAAATCCGCCAGTGTCTTATTCTTATTTCTCTCCAAAAAGTTCAGAAATCTAGCTTTAGACCTGCATTTAAAATATATCTTGGCCACATCACTTAGTACCTCTGACTGCCGTAGGATGGCGCGGCAAGACTGGTCATTTTACGCTGCCATCTGTTGGCTGTATCTTCTACTTCTTGAAACAAACTAATCGCCGGTATTTTGGAGATAATGAAATAATCACACGGTGGTATTTGAAGGGATTGAAGAGCAATTCATTCCCTCTGGTTACTGTGTAATTCTCTCTTCTGGTTATTTCTGGTACTTGGGGTAATACATATATATATGTATAATTTATATAGGCCTAATAATCCATTGCTACAAGAATATTATTTTATCCAGTATTTTCCATTGGGAGGGGAGGTGTAAATTCATATTTATGGGTGTAGGTATACATTTAGAACCAAATGGTCATAAAAATTGGACCTTTGTGAAAAACAAATTAGACGATGTTGAGGAAATCTGGGGGGTGTTGGGAAGTGAGCCCGCAGGATCATTTCTCAGGGGGGACAGAGTCAAATTTCACATCTTGCCCTTCAGTCACAGAAACTTATATTATTACCCTTTATTATTATTATTATTATTATACAAATCATGGAATCGAAATTGAATTGAAAATATTTTAGCGTTGTTGACAAGTTCAGCCTTGACTTCACTATTCAAAAAATAAACTGGAAGTGCTGTTTTAAGTCCAGTTTATGCACAGATAGGCTAATCAGGAGTGGGCCTAAAGTTTAAAGTGGGATCCGAACCACCATGTGCCTCCATCGGGTTGGTATCGAACCCCAAACCCCTTGAAATAGAAACTGGATCCGCCTTGCTTTCTTTCTAGGGAGGTTATTTCAGTCGTTTACCGCGAGAGTGTCGGCCGCTCAGCGGCCCCTTCATGCAACAGGTCCCGGCAAATTGCGTCAGAGGAAGTCCGTAACAGAAACAGCTTGTTTTGTAATGTTTCCACTTTTCACAATTACAGTTACAATTACAATTGAAATAAGCACGTACCTTGTCGCAAGGATGCTGGAAAAGGTGTCCTCCCAAATACAAATATTTCTGGCACCTTATTTCTGACATCTAATCTTAGATTAGACATCGCTACTTTATCCTCAGTTAACAGAAAGGGAAGACAGCATTCCGGCGCATAAAGCAAACCGAAAGCGTAAAATGATATTTAAAAGTAATAATAATGATGATCACTAACCTCCCGTGTTATAAGAGATGTTGAAAATGACCTCCTTCAACAGCAATACAACACTTTTTTTAGGTTCAAGAGATCCTGTCTCTCGTAATTGCCTGACCACTTTTCTGCAAGAGTTCGTTTTCACGTAATTATCGTACATAAAAACTCTTTGTTCTAGACTATATTTGTTTAGCGGAATAACTAATGAATGAATAACAATTAACACACAATAAAGCACTAGCACTGAATAGCACATCAACTCAATAACACAGTATAAACAACACGCGTACTGATAAACGCAAACAGAAGTGAACATGAGCGTAGACTCACTAAGTCTGGTAACCGACAGTGTTGCTAACCATTTTCCGGCAATGTCCCTACAGACGTAGTCAAAATCTCCCCCTACAACTGACCAAACGTCCCTACGCCAAGTATGGCGACTAAAAAACAACACCTCATGAGCAGGCAAAACAGAAGATAAAATATACACATTTACTTACCAAATCTTTCTGCTCGGTGCTTCCACAATTAATGAAGGAACGAATTTACAATACAGAACGTTCCCCGATTTTTGTAATATTTTGCATACTCACAAATTGAGGCCTCCTAATCACGAATTTGAAATTAAAATTTGGGGGTCACCTGTAGAAATTGCAAAATAAGTGAAATTGAGTGGTCCGCGATCGGCACGATTGCTCATTATTTACCGGAAGATTTTGTGTCTCCAATACTTAAAAAACGAAATATACATTCGTGATATTACTACGACCCCAAATTTTAACTATGTTTGCCTATCCTAACCTAACCTAACCTTACCGTGAATGGTTAGTGAGGCTATCCGTCAATGGTTTTTCGACCCCAAATTTTAATTATGTTTGCCTTGCCTAACCTAACTTAACCTAACCTTACCGAGAACGGTCAGTGTAGCTATCCGTGAATGGTTTTGAGCTAATTGTGATTACGAACCGATAAAAATCTTATTTTCGTAGCGCTTTAACGGCAAACGTTCATCATCGAAGACGCCATTTTCGTATCCTGGAATTTTACGATCGATGAACTGTTGCCAAACTTGCCTGTAATCAAATCAGTCCACTCCACCTAAGAATCTGTACAACATTAACAACTTTTGTACTGTTCTCTTCCGCCATTCTTACACGATCCATGCTCTCCAAGTATGAAATCAACAGTGTGGCAACGCTGTAGACAGCATAACAAATAACGAACGTCAATTGTTCATATCAACAAATATGGCTACCATACTTGTATACGGAGAATCATTGCGAGAATTGAAAAGCTTATTTTACAACTTTTACACGTTAATGAACAATTTTTTCACCTCACCCCAACATGTTAACTTGAGATAAATCATCAGGACTAATTATTTCGTGAGTATAAGACGTAGCATAGAAATTACAGAATGGTCCGGTATTGTAAATTATTGTCTTAATTAATAATAGGGCTGTGCGGGACAGAATTTTTTGGGTCGGGACGGGAATTTTTTTTAAATCCCGACATTCGGGACGGGAAAAATTTGCAATTTCCCGACATTTTCGGGACGGGAAATGTTCGAAATTTCCCGAAGCTCTGGAAATCTCGAATTCTACACGTCATTTTCACTTTAAGTGATTGTTTTTGCATTTCTAGAATAAAAACTTACAATTTCCGATAAGTTCCAGAAACTTACAATGCAGAAGACGTCGAGAATTAACGAGTTTTTAAAGTGACCATTCGGTATTTCCCGACTGTTCGGGATCCCGAAAAGTCGGAAGTCATTTCCCGAAATCGGGATCGGGACGGGAAATTTTTTTCCCGGTCCCAGTCCCGAATTTTCGGGATCCGCACACCCCTAATGAATAGCGTTGAGTCGTTTACTGTTGATTATGTTATTTGAAGTCATACATGCTGCTGCTGTGAAGAGATAGATGTTGGTTAGTGATGCTGTATTTCCTGCAGTCTTGAACAATTCTGGTCACATTTTATTTCTCTTTTTTGTTTTTGTTTCACTTAACATTGAAAATAATCTTTCCATTTCCGCGTTAGAATGTGACAATGTTAGCAATATTTTCGCGAGAGTGGAAATGTTTTAAAAAAAGAACTTGCCTTCAAAGTTCTTGGTAACCGATAACATGTTCCAAGATTCTGATGGAGATTTATTAGTTAGTTTTTTTTTTCTCCTCCTCGCTAAAGTATCCAGATAAACTAATCCATTCATTCCAAACCGAGAACGAAGAAAGTGCAATTGACTGTCGAGTAAGCTTTGCACCTTTGCACAATAAAATGTTATTTCCCAAGATTGAAAAAAGTACGTTTTCCCTCATTTGGCAAATCTGTCCCTACGTGGGCGAAATATAGTGAAAAGTCCCTATGCGTAGGGACATGTCCCTACGGTTGGCATCACTGCCGACAGGTGTCGCATTCGTGCAGTATGAAGCGCCCTCTCGCGGCTGACAACTCCCCCGATAAGCTGCCGGCGCTCTCGCGACAACTGAGGATAAAGTAGCGATGTCTAATCTAAGATTAGATGTCAGAAATAAGGTGCCAGAAATATTTGTATTTGGGAGGACATCTTTTCCAGCATCCTTGCGACAAGGTACGTGCTTATTTCAATTGTAATTGTAACTGTAATTGTGAAAAGTGGAAACATTACAAAACAAGCTGTATCTGTTACGGACTTCCTCTGACGCAATTTGCCGGAACCTGTTGCATGAAGGAGCCGCTGAGCGGCCTACACTCTCGCGGTAAACGACTGAAATAACCTCCCTGTATAAATAGCCATAAATTATTTATGAATAGTTCATTGTCTTTTTGTACTTTTAACAATGGACAATCGCCTCTCTTTGCGGGCCGAAAGGCACTGAAAAAAAAGAAGAAAGTAATTCAAAACGACTGCACGTGAATTGTTACGGTCAGATCCCAACTTCGGAAAATGGTTTTGAGACCTTTAGGTGTCCAGAACACACTAGGAATTCCAAAGGGTATTTTCTGAAACTATAAATGTCTGAAAATTCTTGAAATTAACAGTCGTGAATTATTCCAGGAGCGCAAAAACAATCACTTCGAGGAGGAAATAATGCGTAGAATTCGATATTTCGAAATTTCCCGCTAGTCGGGAAATTGTGAGTTTTCTCAGTCCCAAAAAGTCCGATTTGGCAGTCTCATGATTCTAAAGTCTCTCGTAAAAACGTTCTCTCGGTATTTTGTTGGATATGGTAGTCAATTGCAGTAAATTATAGCCTATAAATTACAGAAAACAATATTACCTGTATTGCAATATCTCTACAATTTAATCATTCTAATTAAATTAAATTTTCCACATATCCCAGGGGATGGAGGGCAAGTACGTGTTCAAGTGAAAGTACAGGGGTGAAAGGGACGAACCTTTCAGAAGGCAGCTAAATGTAAACCTCCTTTCCAAGTATTACACCTTAGATTGTATTTTGCACACTAGTGAGACTCGACTCACAGACAGGAGCGTGGTGCTCACCCCCACGGTGGGTGGGTGCCAGTCCTCTTCAGTAGTGTCAAAACCTTATTTCTGATTGTACAAGCGTGGCTATTTGTTTTAAAGAGTTCGATTTGCAAAGACAAAAATTAATTGAAGTTATTGCTGCATAAGCATATTGCAAAATTTATATCAAGAATGGCTGCTTGCTGCAAAGTGCAAGACGCTCATATTAGTTACTTTTCAAATCATAATTTCTTTGGTAATTAATATTTAGTGATATTTTAAACTGGGCTAATTAGTTTCTAAAAGTTCTAACTTACTTTCAAAATTATTTCCAGTATTCTAAAGCACTTCCAAATACTGATATAATGCTACTGCGAACAGTGCTTAAAGTGTTTTTTGTCAATAGCCAGAAAGCCAATAAGAGATGAATAGACGTGACTGCTACTATGATTACTACTACTACTAATAATAATTTTAATAATAATAATGGTAAAAATGTTAGGAAGGTAAAATAAACTAATAAAGGACTAAAATTAAACGATGTGACTCAGTTGTTAGCATATGCAGATGATGTAGACTTAGGTCGTGTCCAAAAGGTGCAAGACCGTACCTGAAGCGAGCATCCTCCGAGTATGGACTGGAAGTGCTGTCTTTCGAATTGCACTTCGACTGCAGCGCCAAATACGATCAGTAGATAAAACTGAGTACTCGTTGTTTTCCTCGCCATTTAGACACTTGTTATTCACCATAGAAATCACATAGCATTTTCAAATGCTCGTACACATACATTTCCACACATTAGAAGAACTATAACCAACTTGCTGGCCCATAATGTATATCTACCTGTGCTGCTGGCTTTCTACCTCTGTGATTTTAAACAAATGAACAACGAGTGCGGAAACCACGTGACCTAGTCACCAACCATCTGTATTGTGAGCTGTGTACTTGCGTCCTTCTGTTCTTGGCGCTTTTGAACTGTACTATGTGACGTCACTTCCGCCAAGACCATACTTCAAGTCTGTACTTTGTACCTTTTGGACGCAGCCTTACTAGGAAATGATGTAAATACAATTAGGAATATGCTAAAATATTTTTAAAGGCAGCTAAAGAGATAGGGTTGGAAGTTAGCAAAGAGAGAACTAAATGTATGCTTACAGGCCAAAACCAAGTGTTAGGAAATAATATAAATTTAATTATTGATAACTCGTTTGAATCAGTTTCCAAATTCAAGTGCTTAGGGGTAATACTAACAAATGAAAATGATATTAAAGAGGAAATAAAAAGCAGACTTAATTCAGAAAATATGTGTTACTTTTGTCTTCTCGTTTAATATTGAACAACTAAAAGTTATAATATACAAAACAGTAATTTTACCTGTAGTATTATATGGATGTGAAACTTGGTCCCTTACATTAAAGAGAGGAACATAAATTTAGAGTATGTATTTGAAAATAAAATCATTAGTAAAATATTTGGACCTGAAAGGGATGAGTGGAGAAGGTTACGTAATGTAGAACTGCACAATTTATATTCCTGTCCAGATATTATTAGAATAATTAAATCAAGAAGACTTAGGTGGGCAGGCCATGTGGCACGAATGGGATAAGAAAGAAGAGTTTACAGGATTTTTGTTGGGAAACCTGATGGTAAGAGACCTGTAAGAAGGCCAATATGAAGATGGAGAAATAACGTTGAGATGGACCTAAAGGAAATCGGTAAGGGTGGAAGAGATTGGATTGATCTTGCTCAGAATAGGGACAGATGGAAGGCTTAGGTTGCTGCAGATATATACCTTCAGGTTTAAGAAGGCTAGAGAGTGAGTTAGTTAGTTGTGATAATTATAATACTTGCATATTTAAATAACAATCATATTTATTATTCTTATTATTTTGGGAAGAATGATCTCAGTACTTGTGAAGTTGGTTTGTTGTCAATATTATTTTGTGTTATTGTGTTCATCATAAGAACTACTTTAAGTATTGTACAAGATCATAAATGATCGTGAATTCATGGAGACAGACGCACACACACTATTGCTTCCTTAAAATGTTTTTAGTTTTATTCTACATAAAGAAGATGCTAGTACAGCATACAACCAGAAAAAAAAGAGCATTGGTTATTATTATTATTGCATCCAAAATAAATATGCGACTGAACCTCGCCCATTAAATAATGGAATTATTATTATTATATAAACAAGATTATCACGTCTGTCATTTCAGGAAATTAGGTTCTTGTTTACATCTTCCAAATTTCCAGACCGCCCATCGACAGCAGACAAATTTAGTACAGGAACTATCTCTTTTCCTCTTCATCTATTGTTTATTAGAATTAATGTAATAATTTAACAAAGGATAGAATTTTGTATAGTGTATTAAATAAATAAAATGTATGTCCAATGTCACAGCAGGAACTGAGTTCTGCATCAAAGTGATTTGCTGGAATTTAGGTCCGGTTCTTCTGGCTCATTTGAAGCCTGCTTGCAAAAAAATTATTAAACATTCAGGACCTTTACTGGTAAGAAGTACACATTGTTCATTTGATCATGATAATCATACCTTGAATCACTTTGACAAAGCTCATTCGGACAACACTTACCCGGCATGTTTTTAATGGGGAAGTTGTTCGCTGAATAACATTCATTATGGTCCATACATTTTCTTACTGTTTCAAATTCCTAACTTTAAAGGGGGGGGGGCAGAACATGAACCTCAGGTTACAAAAGGTTTAAAAAAATACCCATAGCACATACATTTTAATATACCTGGACATTTTGGGGAGGCGAATGTGCCCCTTGCCCTGTCAAGTTACGCCCAAGACATCTTCTCAAGAGCAAAAGTTGAATTAACACTGGGTCTAAATCCATTTAATACTAGAGAAGACAAAAACGTCTATCTGTGATAACCCATAAATAACTTTAGACTTGCTCCTCTGATAGCAATGCTGAGATTATATGTGTTATAAGCAAGCAGGAAAGAAGATTTAGAGAGAATTTTAAACTTGTAAATTGCGGCTGTCGAGTACTTTTATGTGCATTCATGTTAAACAACGTTCCATACATGCATAAGATAGAAAAGTACATGATATCCTAACCTAAATAACATTTGTACCTACATCAAATACATCGACAGAAAATAGTCTTATTTCTCGACGTGAAGAAATTCCACAAAGACCTCCAACAGGTGAACAGGTTTCATTTACAAGGACACAATGTTTACTGCACTCTGACTACCATGCTAAAGGTCCCGGGTTCGATCCCTGGCCGGTTCAAATCCGTGAACTTTTCGAACGATGGAAGCGGCCCCGGCGCCCACCGAGCATAGAATAACATGGGTACCTGGGGGAAACCCTGGAGGGTAAAGGCGGTCAGGGGCATGATGCTGATCACATCACCCTCACTCACGACCAGATCAAGAAAGTGTGGGGTGTTAACCCCACACCCCCTATACGCCTTCATGGCATGGTGCTATGCACAGGGGAGCACTTCTTTTTTTTCTTTACTTAAATATTACAAGAACATGCCGAACTATAGTTTGTGGTACAATTGTCAATGGCACTAGGGTATGCCAGGAGAATGCTCCCCAGACGAGGCCGGTGGATGAAGTAGATGCGGCCATCTTATGCTAACCATAAGCTCCGCCCACTGGCTTCAAGACGACATGCAGTGCTTGCTCCTCCCCTTTCCATCCTCCATGCTAATAGCAATGCTGAGATTCAACCCATAGTCAGGCACACTGTTTTTGTTTCTATATTTGTGCTCTTGCTACATCAATTAAATGCAACAATGAATTGATGAAATACTTGCCTAGGATTGAAACCTAGGCCTTGAGTTCATAGTGCATTATGCTATCATAGAGGCTGACTTAGTAAAAGTTACCTACTTCATGAACATTTTGAAATTGTTATTTTAGAAGTTTCAAAGAAAATAATATTTGTAAGCAGCAGGTGAAACAGAAGACAGAAACCAAATCAGTGAGAAAAATGCTATTGGAGTTGGCGGTTGACCTGTACATTTTATTATTCCCAAAATATCCCATTCCCCTATTCCCTTTACCACTTTTCATTTGTTTGATCTGCAATATGCACGCAATAATTTCATGTTATCTTTGATATTCTGCCCTTTCTTGTATTACATCTCTGTTAATAATAACCATCATACTTATTTTCTTTCATTCACTTGCATTACTACTTCTACCTTAATAAAATTAAGGAATATTGCAGAAAATTGACCTAAAACATATTTTACTTAATTATTTATTGTTTTTGTTTCTATTTGATTTTCAACTGTACAATATTTCTTATAAATTAGTAATAAATATATCACGATGGTGTCGCTCAACGTGACCACAAATAAATTAACATTTCTTATATTAAATATATAGTATTTACATACATAAATATTCACAATACATGTTTTGAACATTTTATAAAAATACTTTATGTAAAAAAAATAATTGTTAAGAATCATGAACATACTTTAACTTATTCAAGCATCATTACGAATAAACTGCACACTGTTTGACATTTATCACAAGCAGTAAACACATACGAACACACGTAAATTATGGACGTATAATTAATGTAGTTTGCGTAAAGGTTGCTCTCACCGGGATGTCAATAACATTATCAATGGAATCTTTATTTCATAATGATTAGATTAATCCCCAGACATGTTTCTGTAACTTTCCATGCCAGTGAATACATTGGTATGAAACATTAGCACTTATAATAACGCTATGCAGAAATTAATTGCATTGCTTTAATCACATAAATATGTTTTATTGCTCTTCCTTCCAAATAGAAACTATTTATAACATTTCTATTTCTTATTATACACTGTTGTCTAAATAAAATCATTAATTTATTTTTAGAATCCATGACTGAATGACAATCAAAAACTATTTCAAAAGTTTTAAATTATGAGGTTAATTGATGGGGAAAGTAACATTCATGAAATTTCAATTCAGTCAACTAGAATTAAAATTTGTCAAAATTTAATATAATATTAATTAAAGGTAACAATTTTATCCCTATATTCTGTTACTCTAAGTTACAAAGTCTTTCTTATTGTTTGTAATAGTTCATTTCAATTCAACATTTCAACACCAATAGAATATAACTTGCAGTCAAGAACAATGCAATTCTTCACTAATTGGCTACACAAATAACTTATGAGACAGCTTAATAAAGCCTATGCAACACAAACCATAGAGAACACATACTGTACTTTTGTCGACATATCAGCCAGTATTCCAGTACATTTGAATCGATGCTAATATACATAAATATATCTGTAATAGCAACTTAATATTGCTCATAAATACAGAGGAAAAGATACACATGGATTTTAAAATACCAGCCACTCTGTATAGTCATGTGGTAATTTTGCTCATATTAGCTGATTAAAGTACTAAAATAATTTTGAAGTTTAAAGTTAAATCGTATTCATTTAGACATAAAAGTTTGCAACACTTTCTCATTGTTTTCTCATAAATTTGTAAGATAGTATTCATCATAGTTTTATTGAAAATAGTACGAACAATGTCTGATCTAAATTTAACTTGTGTTTTCAAAAGTTCGCACCTTTCAATAAAAGGACTTTCAACAGTACATATTTTGATTCAATTGAATCAAAAATTGTTCATAAACATTTAAAATATACACTACGTCTTGTGGATATTGTGAATATGTGGCACATTCAATGAGTGTAAACTGCCCCATCTAACAACAGCCTCAAATTTTAGTTTCCATTAACATTAATTCCTCAAGTACACAGAGAGCAGTTCAAGGTGATTTTTCACTCGCAAGTCTGTAACAGCATTGGATAATCTCACACTATGATATGCATAAACTTACTGTTTGTACACTGCATTACAGGGAATGTTAGAACACTCGGCATTGCTGACAATAATTGAGCTATAGCACTGCATACTATTTTTGGAATCAACTTGTGTTGTACATCAGGCACAGGCTTTTTTTGGCTTCGAACTCAGTTTGTTCAATTGGCCAGTTCAGTTCACTCCCGTTATACTCTTGAGCCAGGGTTTGTAGTATGTCGTCCTCATGTAGACTCCAGGCAGGTAGGGGGCTGCGCACTTGATGCCGTGGGATACTGTACCTGCAAGTACCCATCGTCCCTCTCTCTCTATCATTAGGGGTCCTCCACTATCGCCCTGAAAAATAAAACAACAATTTGTAGGAAAAATACCGAGAAAATCCTGGGGTTAACAAGACTGGTGGCTGGCATGTCACACATGTGTATATCTCCAAAACTAGTTGAAACCGACAAAGAACAACAACTTATTTTCACAAAGCTGTGAATAATGGTAAGGCAGTAGAAGACAGGGTGATAGGGGCGATCGCCCTTTCCAACTGGCAGGCTTTTCAGAATACATTATTATGCCTAATGTCCTGCACTGTGGCCGCGTGATCTAAGGCATCATGCTTTAAGCTCCAGCTACGGGATGTGTTCAGGTTTGAGTCTCCTGGCAAAGGGGTGAGGGTGGGGGTTCCCTGAGATTTTAGCCTGCGTATGAGACCAGTGGCCACCCCCCATTGTGAGAAGATTGGGGAGTTATGAATGAGTAGCATAACCCAGTCACAGAAACCTACAACAAAGATTGGGGGTTTGTCATGCTGACTACACATGACCTCGTAACTTGTTAGATGATCTCCCACCTCGACACGTGGGAGTGAGGCTGGCATTCGGTATGTAGGCCCTGGCCCTCACGGGCTATTTTGCCACGTGTTATTATTCTTAATATTTTTGAAGGTCCAAATATGTTCCGTCTTTAATCATCAAGTTGAGAATATTTCTGATAGGCTAATCTGAACTGGATGTACAGCAGAGGCGTGCATGTAACCGGTGTTACCGCAGGCAACAGAAAAATATAAAGAAATTAAAAAGTTTTTTCTCAATAAAATAACAACATTGTTAAATAAGTTAACCGACAGTGTTGCAGTTGAGTGTATTTTGCAGGACATTTTTTCTGCAGCCAACCCTCAAGAGGCAACAGGAGGAAAGGGCGCCAATGCAAGGGAACGGCGGGAAAAGACTTGAGGAGGCAAGTGTGCTAGGGGGTTATTCATATGCCTGTTTAGGGGCCCTGTTGCTGCTGCAGCCTACAGGATCAGCAGGTGTTGTCACATTGGATTTCCAGAAAAGAGCTAAATCCCGCCTAAAATGGGGATACTATTTTTATGAAGCAACAAGAGCTAGACTGCAAAGCCAAAGCTGGATTTAACTACAACTGAAACCGTTTACGTAATAGACGAAAAGATAAGTACTTGATGCGATTCGTGATTTGGACAAACCTTGCTCCAAAAAACTAAGTTGGCAACAGTTGAAGGTACATCTGGACTTCCCTTCCACCACTGGAGGAGGGGAATTCTGTCGTCTGCTCACTGCAGAAATGTTAAACTGAAACGAATGTATGGTTCTTCTTCCCCTTTCCACCTCTTTGCAAATAAACAGAGATGGTTTACAAGGCTCAACTACTATTCACTGGATTTTTGTGGTAACTCTCTCATGAGTGGTAGTTCTTTCTAGAAGTGATTGTGGCTAAATAAATAACTGAGCGGATTAAGAAAAAAAGAACGAAATGAACAAAAATTCAGATCAAAGGCATGTTTTTTTTTTTAGGGAGGGTAGGGTGGAGATGATAACTTCTGATGACCAGTAACACATTTGAAAAAGTCACGCCACGCCACTGATGTACAGTTTAAATTTCGATCCAAAACACTGCAATATGTCTCAAATAGGGATTCAACCTGAGACCCCTTGAGAGAATAGGTTTTTGTTTTTCTTGTTTTTTCATTTTATTTCTCATATTTGATCGTTCAGTTTACTGTGACAATGGGAGGAATTATCACAATGACATACAACAATATCCAACTATTCCAGCTCTGTACAATAGTCTAATCTCTAATCTCTAGTATATGGAAGTGAACTTGGCTCCTGTTCACAGTATGATACCTTCTTTATATAAAATAGTGCAAGTGTAGGTTAGAATTTATTCTCAGGAAGTTGAGGTACCCAACTGAAATTCAACCCTCCCAAATGTAACTTCTGGATCCACCACTGGACATTAGTGAGCATATTCCAAAAGTAATAGAAAATCAACATGCGATTAATTATTTTTTAGCAATATACTGGCATGAAGCAGCCATTGTTACATGAAGAATAATTTCTCAAGCCGTAGCATAAATTTAACATGGTGAAAATGGAACAGCTGAGATGTTTTGTGAAAATATTTCTGGCTAGGCGATGGCATGATAAATTGGTACAGAAGCAAGAAGGATGAACAAGGATAATGAATTATCTACAACAACAACAATAAACAAACTGTAGAACTCCTGGAACATGAACACCAGGACTTAATTCTTGAACAAAACCAGAATTACCTCTTGGGGTGTCAATCATTTAGGTGTGGTTCTGTAAAATCGAAACTACACGGTTATCGTCTTTATGACAATTTCTCTGATGTTTTATATGTGACGAAAGCAATTTTTCTTTCTTTTTAATACTGGTTATAACTTTACGGGTTGGATTAGCAATGTCAGAAATTGTATTACACAGTTTATCTGAGGTTAACTGTTAACATTACAGCCTACATCTTACGATCTGAGTAGTCTTTACTTAAATGCAATAAATAATCAACTATTTTGATATTTGGCTGTCTCAAAATACTTTTAACAAAAGTACCATTAACTACACTCTTAATCAAGTAATATCTTGAAAAATGAAACAAATGTTATACTTCATTTACAATGTATAAAATGTTTGAGATAAACAGCTCCGTCTACATGGTACATTATCACATTTGCACAACTTTAACAAAACGTTAATAACTTTCTAGCACTAAGTTACAAGCTCAACATTTTCATTCAGATTTGAAACTGAGTACAGTTGTTTTGCCATTTGAATGTGAGAATATTAATCATGAATTTTAAAAGAATCAATGGAAAAATTCTGAAAACCAATCCCATATTTATACAAAACATGTAAAGTGACTGAAATATAATTGATTTACTTGCTTCATTTTACTTCGCTATTTGTGCCACTTTTGGCTAATTTGCGAAGATCGGAATGAGTAATGATATGATGAATGGACACTCACAAACATCCATGCCCAAGCCAGGATTCGAACCCGAGACCCCTGGCATCGTAGCGCGATGTGCTAACCACTCCGCCACGGGGGCCGGCCAACTGAAATATAAGTATATATTTATTGACAGGGCTTCAAGTGGAGGGGTATATGGAGAGATGGTATCCCCCAGCTAGGAAAAATTACACAAAACATTTCCTCCTCACCTATCAATTTGTTCTTTTGTTGACTTGGTTTGTTCGTTTTTCTCTCACTTTTGGCTAATCATGAAGATGAGGATAAGTGATGATATGATGAAATTGATGGACACTCACAGAGAACACCCATTTCCAGGCCAGGATCTGAACCCGGAACCCCTATCAATTTCCATTTCAAGAATATTTTATTGGTACATTACAATGTTTCCCCACGCACTTGCATCCAATGAATGAGAATACTTTCAATGCTGAATATTCTGTAGGAATGGTAAGTGAATCAGTGATGTGCACTGAGGAGTAGCTAGTCTAGCAGAGATAGATCAATCAATCTCACATCTCGAATTATATTCAAATCACAATATTTATTGTCTTGTTAAAGCCACTACAGCTCATATGCAACACCTTTTTTCCCACGCTCTTCTCGTCCATCAGTGTTCTCCGCGGGCAAAGCTGGCTGGATACCCTAGCTCGCTCTTCTTCCGCCTGACCAGTTTCCAGGTAGAAACGGCCACCCGAAAGAAAAGGAAGATTTCTACCTCTACCTCACTTGACCCCCCCCTCTCCCCGCTGCAATGGTTGAAAGCCCGTGCTTTCAGGTCCCCCAGTCTATCTCCTATAGGACAGATAGGGGATTGGTTTCTCATAGAGTTTTTTGTAAATCCTCTAAAGAACTCAGGGTAAAATTTTCTGCAGTTCTCTGTATTTACACAACATTTTACACGTTGTACAATATGAATGTATAACATGGGATGTAATTTTATTATTTATGAAATGGGAACATGTTATGTGCAGACAATAATGTTATGCTTTCTTTCTTTTCTTTTCAAGTATGGAATATATAATGATTAAATTACAAATATGTGCTCGGGCTCTCTCTCACTCTCATTTTAGTAGTGTTTTATTTAAATATACTACTCTTGGCCTCTAACAGTCATAAATACGGATGTATTTATTTGGGCAAGAGAACGCATGTTCATATTTTTGTTGGTTTTGTAAATTTTACTTCGCTTTTCTGCCACACCAAGGTTGGCACGAAAAATATTTTATATATGCAAATATACATAATATCTGTCCCTCTGTGAATTTTGGGGGCATAAAGTGCCTTTATTCCCTCCCCTCACCTCCGAAGTCTTTACACAATGAAAACTGACAGTGGACTCAAAACTACCACAAAGAAAGAACCAGACATTGTTTACATACAACTTGCCAGGATGTCAACAATCGAAAGGGACATGACATTCGAAACCTTTCATTGTAGTTGAAATTAAGAGACTTAAAAAGGAAAAAGCACGACTCACTTTCATGTTTGCTACAGGAAATAGTGTTCTTATGGATGTTGTTAAATCATAAAGTAGATGCTGAACATCTAATACCATAACTAAAAATAAATAAATAAGTCAATCAAACGAAACAATCCCCCCCATTTTTGTGTGAAGATATGGTAGCTAAACTATAAAATTTTGTCTCCCACAAAAATTCCCATGATGCAAGCACGTCATGAATCCTCCCTTTGTGCACCCCTGCTTTAGATTACCAAATGAACTAGGATATTTAATTATAATTGGTATTGGTGTGGTAATTATAGCGGTAATTATTTAAATCTTTATTGACTATCTTTTTGATGTATGTTTATTACTTCAAGAACTATAACTCAAACATCAACATTAAATGAATTTGGAAGAATATTTAAAGTTACAATTTTAGCTGGCTTTTGATATATTTACTTTAATATTGAAATTTCATCCATAGCTAACTTACTTTTATCATATCTGCAACTAATATTTTTTCTTGTATGTAGTTATGCCTTGCTTGCATTGTAGAATTATTTCTCCTGTAGTCTACGGTTAAATAACCGTAGACTACAGGAGAAATAATTCTGAAACTAATAGGGAGCAAAAACAAATTCCTAACACTTACCATATTGTGTATATAAAAAACAATAAACCCTACACTGCAAAAAGCCCATTGAGAGCAAAGACATGCTACCCAGAATTCTGTTAGGTGATACCGCTGTTTAACTTGCTTTTGAGAACACATGTGTAAATATTCAACCTTTAAACAGGTACGTAGCCAGAGAGGGGTGGAGGGGTGGAGGGATTAATTTCACTTCCATAGCAGGGTTAACATCTTGTGTAATAAGTTGTAGTGCACTGAAAAATTCATCTTTAGGGCTTCTACCCTTCAATTTTCAGCCTTTAGATGGCGGCTGCTGAAAAAAGATCCCCCCCCCCAGAGGAATAGAATACAGGCCTGTGTTTAAATATACTTTATGTGTAATTACTTCTTTTAGATGCATATGAAGGCCCAGTCCTGTTTAGCCACACTGTACATAAAGTACTGTTTTCAGGAAAAAATCTTTATAGCTGAATTTATAATTAATTTAAATATAAAGTAATGTGTAGGTCAAATAACGTACCCAATCTAACTAGGAAAGAATACATTTCAATCTTCTTCGTCATACACCTCAAGGAAATTGTCTAACTCAGAACAGAGAAAATTTCCAGATATGAATGTAATCAAAAACTGAGTATTGGCAAATAATTGATTGATTGATTTGCTTCATTTTACTTCGCTTCTTGTGCCACATTTGGCTAATTTTCGAAGATGGGGATGAGTGATGATATGATGAATGGACGCTTAAAAACATCCATGCCCAGACTGAGATTCGAACCCAGGACCCCTGGCATTGTAGTGCGATGTGCTAACAACTCCGCCACGGGGCCGACTAGTATTGGCGAATAAGACGAACCCTGTTTTTCAGACCTATTTTGAAAGAAGAAAAAAATATGTCTAACACGCCAGCAAATATGGTAGTTATAATTTGTTTAATTGTTATGTTGCAAAATGTAAAAACATGGTCCTGGACAGAAGTGGAGAGACACAGTAAGAAGGAATTGCTTGCAAGAGACACACTAGAAGGAATGGTTAATAGGGAAAGGAAGAAGATAGCAGATATTAGATGATATTGAATTAAGTGAATCATATGCTGACATGAAGTGTAAGGCTCAAGATCAGAAACCTAGGAGGTTACAGTGAGAAACCTGTCCATTAAGCACAGAACTAAGAATCATGGGATGAGTGAAGAATGATTTACCTCACAAGAATCCTTTTGTCCATTAGCATATCCTGCACACAAGAAGCTGTCAATTATCCTCTTGTGGTGACCAGCAGTGTAGAACATTTCTTGGCAAACGTTGTTTTCTATCACAGGCACTTGAACCTCTTGAAGCACACTAGGTACTGCTCCACCTGTCAACAAGAAATCATAATGTTATTATCAGTAACTCCTTTTGTGACTATGGTGTTAAGCAGTTCATACTTCCGAACTTTTGTTTATTGAAATACATATAGGAAGGAGTTATAGTTTGAATTGCAAAAATATTTGATGTTACCATTCCAGGCAAATTGATTTTAATGTAGTCTAATTTTGAACTCTTTATGACAATCAGTTTTTGTCACCTACGTTTTCGTTATTTTATATTTTTCTGTAACCTTCGTATCCTCGTGAAGCTTTGGTAGAAAAACACCACATTTCTGAACCTTTTGTGTTTCTCTGCTTTTGTCGACTTTTCCCCCTTTCGGTCGTAGGAGCTCGGAACCGACAATGTGCTGTGATAAATCTTTCACTATTTTTGAGCGACTTTTGTGCATTTGGCGACGGAAAGTCAACGTGGGAGGCCAATTACTGGAGGAACATGTTACGTACCGGATGAGGGTAGAACTATTCTTTTCACCCCATTCACCCCATTCTGACGAAAATATACCAGTATTTAAAGTTAAAAGTCGCAAAGGTATTGATTAAATTATTTCTTGCCAACATCATCTAAATTTCACAATTGCTGATTCGGAAGATATATTCACAGCATACTGTTGTTTTTCCACGCTCTGCGCCGAACTGTTGAGTAATAATTTTTATTTATGTCACCTTATATGCTTTACTCGGTAAAATATTTGATTAAAAACAGCATAAATCATGTATCTCTTGCATAGATCACCTCTCAAGTTTGCTAAGTGAGGAAGTAAATTAACTTCGTGCTATTTTTAATGTATTCATACACCAGTGTCTTCATTTTTATTCTGTAAACATGTATGCCTTGCAGCTGATATCTAAGCCTAATGTTATTGAAGTTCCAAGGCGCATTAGTGATAATTCTACAACAATTATTTAAATGTCTAAATAAATTGCAAAAATATAAAAGTTTACGTGTCATGCCCGTTGGCAGAATGTAATGGGCACGCGCAGATGAAAGTTTAGTATCTTTAATTCTAAGCACATTAACGTCTTCGGGCGCAGTTTAATATTCCTATGAAAAACTAAATATTGCATGGTGTCTAAAAAAGGGCCAATGTACTTATTTTAATGTAATTGTTCCCCTGAAGTTGACTGAGTGTGTGAATGCTGAGTGATAGCGAGGGGTTGTGTAATAGGTATTATTTTTGTGTGTTATATAATATACATTTTTTGTTATCTATGTTTGACTATGATTTGTGTTTATACAAATAGTATACTAATCCTCATAACTATTGGTATTTATACTTTAGTTCAACGTTAAGTCAGCAAAACATTTCTGCGGGCTAACATCAATTATTATTATTATCTACGTCATTATTATTATTATTATTATTATTGATTATTATTATTCAACGTCACTTTATGCATGAGTCGGCTATTCGTCGGGGGTAAAAACCGATCCGGTCACACGTACCCTGGAATCAACCGTTTAGCTGGGCCCGGCACCTAGGAAGGGGACTTCGGTCTCGGACTAAGTGTCCAAACATAGGTCATGTACCAAAGGTCCCGGTGAGATCTTTAAATATAAAAGGTCATTATTAAAATTTTTAAATTTTAATGATGAACTTTTCAAACTCTTCATATAGGGGGAAGGGGAGTATTCCACAAAAAGTGGTCCTACTCCACGTTAATAACAAAATTAATTATGTTTTTAAATGCATTAAGAGTTAAATGTTTGTAAATGCATATAATTTGCACATTTCACCAAAAGTCACTAGCACCTGCCGCGTATAAGCCTCACGGACAAATGAAGTCAAATTTTGATGCATTTTTAAAGTGTCACACACATAACACACTTTTGTTAATGCATTTCATGAATTCAGCCCATGTCATCATAGTCAAAGTTCTTTTATTTTCCATTTGTTGGCAGACACCTCAAAGTACTTCATAATTCTATGAAATAATGTCATTATGAATATTTTTTTTAATCCTATCTCATGTCTAGAACCTTAAATTTTGTGTGTAAAATGTCACGTATGTAACGCTGGAATTCCCCATAGGCAGAAAGTGTGAGAACAAATAAAACTTTATATATACGGTATATATGTATTATGGAGTTTCTAGATGGCGATATCATACATTTAGTAAAATGACTATGGATATTTAATCATTTTCCTTCATATTTAAATATACACATTAAATGTAGTATTTGATGTGGAGGGCACCATTTCTTTGACTAGGATAATTTAAGTAAATCACCCCCTTCCCATGTATTCATTTGGCAGAAAAAGCAGTAAGAAATATGGCTGGAATATTCAATCAATCTATTTCATGCAAACCTCTTTTCATACAATATAAAACTGTTCTGTGCCTATACATATTTAGCTGCCTAATGTTTATCAAAGAAAATATTCATAAATTCAACATAAGACATTCTGTACACAGATACAACACAAGATTCGGTTATAAGTTGAACACACCATCAACCAGGCTAAGCGAAGTACAAAATAATTACAAACACATGCATGGGCGTCCGGAAGGGGGGGAGGGTGGCCGTGGCCCCCTTGAAAACTGAAAGTCAACCAATAATTTCATTTTAGCCACAATAATATGTGTTAATTATTGCATGATCACCAAAAATTCAAATTTAAGCAATGTTTTGTTAGGGAACAGCACTATTTTTGGAGAAAATGTGCCTTGTTTGCCCCCCTGGAAAAAAATACCTTCCTTGCCCCTCCCTGGAAAAAATCCTGCAGACGTCCATGAACACATGAGAATAAAACTCTTCAACCAGCTGCCAGGGACAGCTCATTATGCACCTCTTGAAAAATTTAGAAGTGTGCTGCAAGACTGGCTAAGAGAAAAGGTTTTCTACTCAATAGATAAATTTATTCTTCACTAAAAAGATGATTTAAATTTCTAGAACTCTTAATATATGTAATACTATCCTCTACATTTTCACCCCATATTATATATTTGTAAGGATGACAACATCTATTGCATTATTGTAAGGCTTAATGATGAATAAACATATTAATATTGACATTTAATGGAGGGATCAACAGATCCAACCCTCCTCCCCCCATTGGTTCAGTAAATTTATCCAGATTATCTGTTTTATCCTTATATGGTTTCACATAAAAATGTCTTCACACTTATTTATTTTATTCTTCTAAATTAGAGACATGCAGGACGGAATATGGACAGGAAAGAAATTAATTCCAGACACTGCATTGGAAACGTTTGATTATTTCTGAAATTCCTCTAGGTGGGAAATACTCAGAAAATTCCAAACATTTCTCAAATTCTAGAATGTTACATGTAATTTCTGACCGACGAAATTATTTTTGAACTCGTAGCACGAATGTTACCATTTCATTATAAGTTTCCGATTCTTATAGTGTCCTAAATTTTAAGAATTAAGCATTCCTTAAGTTCGAATTTCCTGAGAATTTAAAATGTTTGGACTGTTAGATAACCCTGAAAGTCAATATTCATTTCTCATTTCCCAAAGTCTGGATAGGGATGAGAAACTTTCTCTCCAATTTGCTCCTATTGAAGATATAACTGCATCTGGATTTCTTCAGCTATTACTCTACTTTCTCTGGGTTGGGTGTGGATTTAGAAAAGAAATGGTTGGTCAAGCATATGATGGCTGCTATAATGAGTGGTATATGTAAGGGGATGAGATCAGTAAATTCAGAGAAGTGTTCAAAACAATTTGTGAATTGTGCAGCATACATTTTGCATTGGTACTGTTAAATCATTACAATTTTTTTCACAAGTCTTCTTAAATGAATTTGGCTTTAATAAATGTAATGCAGTGCAAGAAAGTCCAGGATATGAGATACACTGATATTCTCATTGTGTAGCAAAAAGATGGGACAGAAACTTATCAGTCAGTAGCTCCATTTGTGGAATTATATTCAACAATTGTAGAAACTTTAGAGATTTTACAAATTACCAGTACAAGAGAAGCATCTTGAAAAGGTTTTCAGTTTCTTAACTGTGTGTAACCTCTGGGGAGTTTGTAATATCTTTAGTTGTTATAAAGAAAATGTTTTCATACAGTACAACATTATGTCAGGCTCTTCAAAAGGTAGACTATGGTCTTGTTCAGTGAGGTGAACATGTCAGTATTCTAATTGAGATATTAATAGAACTGAGAGAGTGTACAAAACGTAAGTGAAATTTATTCACAAGCAGAGAAACTACACAGACAATCGAAGAAACCTTGAGATCTAGAACTGCCACACACTCAGCAAAAACACGGAAAAACTGCAACAACTTCTTCCAAAAAAATTGTGAAATGGCTATCTCATTCATTGGAACAGTGAGTAAAAATATTTGATGGCCTAGTTTACAATTTTTACATTTTCAAATCTTCATTACAAATGTGGCAGGAAGCATTAGAGCCAGTCGAAAATTGTGATGAGCTTTTTTACCCAAATTGTTTGTAATCTTGGCTACACTGGCAGTTTCAACTGGAGCACCCAAGAGAATATTTTCAACATTAAAGAGGTAAAAACCATCACTTTGAAATTCAATGGCAGATACTCGACTAACAGGCCTTGCTATGTTAAGCATGCATACGAATATTAAAATCATCACCAATGATGAACCGTTTTGCAGCAAGGAGTAAAAGACTAATTCTAGTATTGTAATTCTTGTTGAAAGTGGAGGTGGAAATAGCTTTCCTAAAAGTCCTTTTCAGTTCATTTTATGTAAGGATGGTAGAAGTTCGTAGATAGACCTAATTTAATACAATTGTGGTTTTCCATGTGGTGGCAGATTGGATTTTGATAGCCTGATTATACCGAAAGTTGAACCCTCTGCCTTATGTGATCTCTATATACCACCATGCCCCTTTCCAGTACTTTTCCATGGCTCAAACAAACATATCCCACTTAGGAATTTACACTTCAAGCACAAGAACTATTAAGAATTTAACTGCCAAAATACGGAAATCTGAGAATTTATTTCAAGAAGATGTTTAATTCATTCGTCCCACACCATCTAAGTGGGATCTAAGTTGTTTTGGGCACAAGCTACAGCATGCTCGCTGGTTCAAGTCTTCTCGGGGTAAGTGTAACAACTTTCCTCCTGAGATTTCAGCCTGTTTATGGGACTGGTGGCAACCCACCATCGTGAGGAACTTGGGAAGCTATGAATGAGTAGCATAACTCGGTCATGAAACTGAGGGTTTGTCGTGCTGATCACACTCGTAACTTATTGGATGATCTTCCATCTCTGCTAAGGCATGTGGGAGTGAGGACAGCAGGAGGTATGTAGACTTTGGTTCTCAAGGAATGTTGCACCACTGTAAGTTATGTTATTTAATTCATTCGCAAAAAAAATATAAGTTTGTAACTAGATCGGAAAACCCCATTGTTTGAACTTCAATCAGAAACCAGCACGAGTGCCTATTTTCATTATAGAAATTTAATTGTCTTTTCTCATTGAAAATTATGATGCTTCATGTGTTTGTCATCTGTATTGTTGTCAGGCATATCATGATTGAAGCATAATACTTGAAAACAATAGAAGCAAAATTCAGTCCAAGGCAACAGTTTTACCGGTGAACTTCCCTACCCTACTACAATGTTGCATACTCTAAGCTCCTGTCACTTAAACTAAACTAAGCCTGTATTCATAAATATGTACATGGTTTCATTTCATAATCCGAAAGGAAGAATTAAAAAATTAAAAGAAAGTGAACTGTAATGGATTCAAATGTCTTGAAAGATTTCCGTGCCAAATAAGATAAATGATTGTACAGTAGAGTTTGCAACTCTTGCAGATACTGAGAGTCGGTAAGGCAAAATGCTATTTCTACGTCGCATTTTGGCTGGTCAGAGCCCTGCATCAACGTGCCAGTCAAAATGAGGAAAAACTTCATAAATGTATGAGGGGTAGGCTGAAAGCATATACAACAGGAATGGAAAATCGCTTCTCTCTCTCTCTTCAGTGGAGAACCAGCACAGTCAAAAAGGAAGCAGGGAAACATTCTATATGAAACTGAATCATGGTTTCAGATTTTGGAAACATTTTATCCTTTCATAGAACATGCAGAAAGCAACAAATACATGAAATTTTCTATGAGAACTTCAGAAAAATTTACACAAGCAGCACATGCCCCACTTCTCCTTAGCACATGCTACTGATTAAGAAACAATTCAATAAAGAAAATATTAAGTGGTTTTTGTAGAAGTCAATGCAACATATCATAAATTATATGAAAAGGTAGTGAACATGATAAGTTGGACTGTACAATTGCTTTCAATTGCTGTGAAATTGATTGAGAACTTGAACTTTTTGGTTCAGATACAGTACTTGATCAAATTGATCATGAACATGAGAGTTACAAAGGTAAAAAAGTGGCAGCAGGTGGATATACCATGGGTGGTTTTACTCAAGATGTACAGAAGAAACATAGATACAAAACAAGTGAACAAATTGAGTCTTAGAAGTAAGGTAATTCACCAAGTGGCTTTTTAATTGTAAACATTCATCCTGCTTATTCACATACCATACTTCAACCTCCCCCAGCCCGTCACAGTTCCCATCCTTCCTATGAAGTCCTCTCCATCCCGTGGCATGCAGATAGGGACAATGTGTGGCTCGAACTGGACTGGAGAATCCAGCTCCAGAAGTGCAATATCATTCTCAAATGTGGCTGCATCATAGTTCCTGTGGACCACGACCCGCTTCACATTCTTTGTCACTGCACTCTTTGATTCCAAGTTTCCACTCACGTCATACTCTCCAAACACTGCTACCAGTGATGCCAAGAACCTATTTCAGAGAGAAAAAGGAAGAGTTAGTAACACTTATAGTGGAAATTGCTCAAATATTTTTTTCAAAGCTGAGACTGTGCATTTTGAGTCTACCATCTTGGAAAGGAAGTTTTCATTGGAAAATAAAGAAATAAAATTGCAGATTTGCTCAGTGCTCCTAGAGCTATCTTAGTCTAACTGTGAATATCTATATCTATCTATCTATCTATCTATCTATCTATCTATCTATCTATATATATATATATATAACTGGATGTGTGTTTATATATCCATACCCATACCCATAAAAAATGGGTCAACAGATGAATAAAGATTATGATTATGTATGTTTTTTCCAGCATAACTCTCGAACACCTGGAGAAATTTCAACCACACTTCGTACACATATGACTTACAGTCTGGAAAGAAATACTGTGGAGGTAAGACACCCCTGGCACCCCTAGGGGTGGGGGTGGGAAGGGGGTGACATGTAAAAATAATCGAAAACTAATTATATTAGTGTGGAATCCATAGCTTTCGGGGTCACTAAGATGAATAGTGACACTCCCAATGCCGTTCAATTTATTTATTCTTGCTCCTGGAGGTGAAACTAAATGTTGTTTATAATCAAGTTTTGAGTTAAATTAATATGGTGAACTGACATAATATCGGATACTTTTTGAAATCACCATAATTAACCCACTAAAATTTAACAGAAATGTATAATTTTTGGTAATATGAACTATTGGTACCTTACCTTTTGCCTTGTGATGTGTTTATCTCCCTTATTGTTAAATTATTTGTTGTACAGTACAAAATTAAAAACAATACAAATTTGAGGAATCGGAAAAAGCCGTCTGAATATCGGATAGGAATTTAACATTATATAATATACAGGGTGGCTCAATAAGTCACTTAACACCCCCAGTACAAGGCCACTGCAGCGCGTAACATGGAAATGGTGATGACCAATCGTTATCAGGCCAAGGGGGAACCACATTGACGCCACACACACGGTCGGCGGCCATCTTGATGTCCGCCATCTTGAATTCAACTTCAGAATTTTAAATGGGAAGGGGGTCGTGCGACATACCAAAATGGGCTAGAATTTCACGAGAAATGCAAAGGTGAAGGTTTTTTCGACGTATCTTTAACCAGTAAAAAGCTATGACTAAATTCTTGTACCAATTTGCTCCTTTTCGAGGTGTTAGAAAAATGCCTTAAAATTTGTTTTGCGCTTCGGTAATGCATCGAGATCAAAGTGACGTCTATGGAGAGACGTTTGCATGCCATTGCACATTATTTTGATCGGATACATCCATAAAGAGCTGTGCATTATGAATGGTTGTCGCGAACAATTTACAGTGTGACGCTTCCATTGAATTAAAAGTCCTTCACAGTGACAAGGCTAATGTTCTGATAACTAACTGTGGACAAAAACTGGTTCATAACGTTCCCATAAGTGTTCTGGTGTTCTTCCCTATTGAAAAAACTCTGTAAAAAGTAACTTCTTCCATAAGCAAGGATGAAAAAAACTGTTTATATAACAAATCCAAGTAGCCCTAAGCATTTAAGGTTCCGTTGATGGAAAATTGACTAACCAATCGTGTTCCACACAGCACGCCACAACATTAACTTACCAACACTAACCATTCAGCTTTGATGTGTCGAAAATGGGTTATCAGATAAAAATCATCGAATATTCTGTTTATGAACTTCCTTATGAACATAAACATTAGCCTTGTCACTGTGAAGGAATTTTAATTCAATGGAAGCGTCACACTGTAAATTGTTCGCGACAACCATTCATAATGCACAGCTCTTCATGGATGTATCCGATTAAAATAATGTGCAATGGCATGCGAACGTCTCTCCATAGACGTCACTTTGATCTCGATGCATTACCGAAGCGCTAAACAAATTTTAAGGCATTTTTCTAACACCTCGAAAAGGAGCAAATTGGTACAAGAATTCAGTCATAACTTTTTACTGGTTAAAGATACGTCGAAAAAACCTTCACCATTGCATTTCTCGTGAAATTCTAGCCTATTTTGATATGTCGCACGACCCCCTTCCTATTTGAAATTCTGAAGTTGAATTCAAGATGGCGGACATCAAGATGGCCGCCGACCGTGTGGGTGGCGTCAATGTGGTTCCCCCTTTGCCAGATAACGATTGGTCATCGCCAATTTCAAATTCCATGCCGCAGTGGCCTTGTACTGAGGGTGTTAAGTGACTTATTGAGCCACCCTGTATATATTAACATTATATATGAAATAAAATTACATCTCATGATAGAAGCAACCTATTATTTATTTTCAAACTAGTGTCAGATTCTTCTGAGTCAGATTACTCTTTACATGTTTTGTGCCGCAATTTGGGATTGGGGAATGTCAATTTGACCAATTTGATATCCGATATTTGGCAGGCCTCCCTATCCGATATTAGGCCGAACACGACCTCGTGGGAACTATAACCTTCATATCAAACAAAGACATTTACCCGAATAGGACTAGCATATCAACATACTCGAATATTCCATCTTTCTATGAAATATAAGTAAGCTATAGTTTCTCCTTATCTTCAATGTGAAAACCTTTGATGGTGAAATGCTTCCAAAAACTCAGAAACTGAAAATTTCTGTTTTCGTCGATCGTGCATGCGCAGTGTGCTCAACAGCGTCCCCACTCACCATGAAGTATTGGCGGCAATCGACGAACGTAGTTCAGTGGATTGTTGCAGATGGCAGCACCCACGAGCCGAGAAATGATGGTATCCGATATTGGGCGGGTATCCGATATTATGACAGTTTACCTTATTATAGTGAATTTGTAAAGATTTTGCTTTATAATTTGTATACTGTACTTATACTTTTAAATACCTGTACATAAAATTTTTTACATTTTACACTATAGTTAGAATTCATTATTTTCCTGTCTAATAGAAGACTGGGATAATGCCATGTAATCAGCTAGTAACACATAAAAGACGAGGAACATAGAAACTCTGGTCTAGGACTTGGGATGATTGTAACGAAGAAAAACGAAAATAGGAGAGATAGAGTACAAAGAATTGTTTAAGAGGTTGAGAACGAAAGAAAAACAAAATAGAAAATACTGGAGGAATAGGAAAAGAAGCAATAGCAAGTCTCAGGTTCGATCTCCAGTGGAGGGCCATTGTCGAGTGGTTTGGATCCTACTTTAAACTGCGTTACGTTCCCATAACCGTGGGGTGTGAGTGGCTCGACACTGCATCTGTAAACAGACACACGCAGTTGCAGAAACGAAGTTAATTTCCCTCAGCTCCTGTAGTCAGCATCATGGGAACTCCAAAAGTCCCCACTGGAACCATCTCGGGTGGGCAGAAAGAACGACTCGAACCATTGGATATAGGTTTTATATCGATATATTAGGGTAAGTCAATTTGTGCACATCGGGGTAGAAAGGAGCGTGAGACTGAGAAACCTGATAATTGCAGATTTAAACGCGGTAACATCTTAAATATCCGCCTGAGATCGCCTGCGGGGTGTGAGCGACTGAACACTAGGCCTGTAAACAGACCCACGCAGGTGCGAATACCAAGAAACAACTCCTCTAGCAATGAAAATTCGGCGTATTTATACCCACTTTCTATACTCTCGAACCCCTGACTAGCAAGTTATGAAGACAAAATCTTTCTTAAAATACAATAAATTGTGCAATTTATACATAAGTTAGCTTTGATAAATTATCTAAAAGGTTCTGATACATTGATAAGTATAAAATTTAAACATTCCGCCATTTTTCTTGTGGTCAAGAATTTTTGCTATTGATTGGTTGATTTAGTTTATTTTACTTCACTTTTTCTGTCCCTTTGGCTAATTGCGAAGATGAGGATGAATGGTGGTAAGATAAGATGGATGAAGGGACAGTCACAAACATATAGGGACAACCGACACAAACCCCACATAAGATTATACTGGCTGTGAGTCCAGACGCCAAAGCCTCGCTTGTCTGCCAAACACAGTTCAGGATGCATTAATACGAGAAAGTAGATCTAATTATCTTCTTAAATTCAGCTTCAGTTTTCATCTTAACTGGCCCAGGGGTTTTCATTAAATAAATATTTATTTTCTTAATTACTAATTTCCAACTTTACCTAAGTAGGGGTCGAATAAACAAACGTTAAGGAAAACGAAAAAAAAGGTCTAGAAAAGTCCAGTAAAAGTCAAGATTTCTGGCCTGGTCAAGACACCCTGTTAATGAACTAAAAACTACCCAAGATGAAACTTCTGGAACCATTTTCAATTCCGGTAATTGCTGAATATTTGTTTGCCATTACAGGTCATAATTCAAATGTTGAGAGAGTACTTTCATTACCATCAGCACAACAGACTCACGAGATAAATTATTTGTTCATAAAGTCTGTAAAATGTTTGGTACTGGTCCCTATAATTTCAATTAACATAATTATAGTTTGACTAAACCTGAAATTTTGATAAAAATTGTCTCCTCTGAGAAGTACCACTTAAATCATATAGTAAGAGATGCATTGATATGATTGCGAGTTTTGAAATTTTGCATTTAAAAATTCATTGAGAATTCATTTTTTTAAAACTGAAAAATGTCATTTTTCAACTACTTTCTAACGTGTTCTATAGAAATATGTATTATTTATTGAGAATGTGTTGTGTCCTACATTTTGACTTAATATCCTACATTTTGGGACAGCATGTCCTACATTTCCTTTACAGCAATCTGGTAACCATACTCTATTGTGACATTTTTACTCATAAGGTTTACATTGTGTGAGCTTTCATCTAAACTATAAGTTTTAGAATTTTGAAAATAATAATCTACATTTCAAATCAAAATTAATTAAATAACTGCAATAATACTTTATGCATATCTTTATATTCCCCTGGCTCAACAAAAGCGACATGATTCTAGAGAAAGGGTCATGTTTCTTCGTTTCTCCATTATTCGTTGTATCTTTATAATGTTAAGTTTATCACGATGGTGGGAAGATAATGTTTGAATAAAATAATATAGCTACATCGGTTACTTATTCGGGATTCGAACCCAGTATTCCTATTTTTACCCTGTACACGCTAATCTATACAGGCCACGGAGTAGTGCTATATATTGTTTACATAAAAACTATGTAAATGTTAGTTAGATTGGACTCCCGCGGTGAAATCGCCCCTCCCAAGTGTCTTTCCTGGATGTGCCACTGGAGAAGAAACATGATGATTATGGACAATTTGCTTGGCAATACTTATGCATCCCACTGTACAATTACATTCTCTAAAAATACATAGAATTGAGGGGAAAAGAACGAAAATAGTGATGTACAGTTTGCCTACTGTTACGTTGGCGCCTGATTGTACAATTCTCGATTTCATTTACGCCAATGGCCGCATGAGAGTATAGGTTCAACCGAAAGAGACATTATCTTTTTTGATTCCAAACATGCTTACTATTTCATTGTGGTGGGCAACAATGGTTTCTGCCAGTCTGGAATTTAAAAATTGGTCTGACCGTTGCGCCATCTTTGTGTAGTAAAGATACTAACGTATTTCAAGTAAAACCGTTTTTCGTTCACAATAGAATTTGAATAGAAATTCTTTTTTTGTAATCAATTCATTGTTTTCTTTTGCCAGTATTAATGTTTAGCGTTTGTTTGGCAAGTCAATTGAAAGGAAGAAAAGTTACGGTATTAGGTCATAAATTACGACACAATGGAAGAGCATCATTTAGCAATTAGCAGATAGTTACTGGACGATTTGACCTACGATACCTAGTCAAGTGTAAATGGCCTAGCTGTTAGCAAAACAGCCGATCTGCGTGGCGGAGTGGTTAGCACAGATCACTACGACGCCAGGGATCCCAGGTTCGAATTCTGGCATCTTTGGGAGTGTTCCCTCATCAATTGAATCATATCATTCTCATCTTCGCGACTAATCAAGTGGCAGAAAAGTGGTCAAATAAACAAAATCAATCACTGTTATCAAAGTCAGGGGTGCCCATTCCCTCAAGGCCAATGGTGCATCCCCCCCCCCCCACATTCGCGCCCTCAAACCATACCGTAATCCCTACAAAGTATTTAATTAGGACAGCATGTCTACCGAAAGTAACTTTCTTCTTAGCTTTTTGTTCCAAATGTTGCAACTGCTTTAAATTAAGCAGTATACCAACACTAAGCATTATATTTTAAGAAGTGATGTTACTAATAATATCGAGAATGTCACTTATGTCTTGTAATGCAGGTATAGTATAAAACTTCACATTCACCTCAGTAAAGCGCCAAACAGGCATTTTCGGAACACGCCATTTTTACATCCATTTCCTTGCAGGCTCTCAAGAATATTATTAATGGGATGTCAATACTTTCTTAGGACCCGAGATATTTAATCTTTTTCAGCTTCTCTTTTGGCACGTTCGGAGTCGAAAAGGTGTGGATACCATATCCCTAAATACAGTCTCTAAAATTTAATGTTGGAACTCTCTCTTCACTACAGAAATACCTTGACAATCTAAGATTTAACACTTTATCAAGAGCTTCATATCTCTTTATTTAAATTTAATACTCAATCCCACAAAAATTTCCATGCCAATTTTAGACTTACTGTTGATATTGAAGAGTGGATTGTCAAATTGTACATTTTGTGAGAAATTACAAAGTATGGACATTTTCGAACGATTACTTCGCTATTATCACAATTGTGAAAACTGGATACTGGTTGTCAGTACAATTTTTTTTATCATTTTGATGCAAATAATTTGCACAAGTCTTCGAAGAGATTGAATATAATAGGTGAGCCTGATGTCTTCAATTTCCTACAATTTTGATATTTTTTCACCAATATCACCCAAAATATTACTTGAATATCCCTTCATATGACAACATTGCTCCAGTTAGTTAAAAAGTAATTTACTGCGCATGCGCGACAAACAGACACAGGCGACATCTTCAGCTTGTCGTGCCACTACGAAAGGTTGCATTTAGTTTTGAAGGTTTGTTTCCAATGCGTCACGTGTCGCTTCGGTCTGAAAACTTTCTTAGTGATCAGAGATAAACGCATCCAACATTTGCAGCAAGTTCTGTGAACAAGCAATTAGGCTACAGTCATTAATTAATTAAATGGTTGAGGTAAATAATACAAGCGCCTTACCCTGGTTGGCAATGAGCCGCTGTGATGACGTATTTGTTGGTTATGAGGACACCTCCACACTTGTTCTTCGTGAACAGACCCAGCCACGTGGACTCTCGAACCAGAACTTGCCATGGCCACTCTCCGAATGTTGAAGGCTTTCCCCCTACTATTCTTCCGGTTTTCTTCACCAGGGGGCGTATGCCACACTCTGCGGGGGAAAAAAAACACGTTTTACACTTCATAGTAGTCGAACATATGTCACTGTTATTCAGCAAATGGGAAAAATACAGGCGAAGCATTGATATATTTACATAAGATCATATTAACATACACCAACGTAATCCTTGCATGGAAATGTGTTAACACTTATATTTTTGTGAAAGGTTCAGAGATATATTTACAGTGTGAGATATATTTACAGTGTGAGATATATTTACAGTGTTGCAGCATATCGCAGAAATTATTTTCTTTGTATTGTACCTGGATTTTTTAACTATTATTTAACTATTATTATTTGTAGCAAACTATGTTAATTGGTCATTATCCATTGTCTAGTGCTTAAAGTATAGTTTAAAGACCAGTGGCGACGATTAGAGGGGACATGAGGGGAACTCCCCCCTCCTTTTGTCACTTTTGACCCCGTACTATGGCCTCCTAATGCTAAGCCTTGCCTACCTTGTACCAACAGTTTTGCACCCAATCGCCACTACTGCACTAGACAATGGATATGTCCAATTAACATTGCATGCTAATGTACAATTATTGTCTTTAACATTCAGATAATTACTATTATTTTTATTCCTCCGAATTTTGAATGATTGTTACTATAACTTTTTGAAGACAACTTCTAAATAGTTTCGAGAACTTTTAAATTGGTAATATTTTGAAGTTGACTATTGTTTGCAATATCAACAGTAGTCAATGAGGAAATAGATATAGGATTAGCACGAACTGTATATTTTACTTTAGTCCCTACATTGCGCTAGGATCTGCATGTTAAGTATATTTCCGTATTCTCTACATAACATAATATGAAACTACATGCCATCGTTATTATTTACCTGCACTATTACGTACTACTATTATTTATATTAGGAAGATTATTAACACTATTTCTTACGTTATTATTGAGATGAATTTAGGTATGGTAACAGATTACATTCTTATTTAATAGTAAAATAGATAATAAAATTAGCTATAAATATTTAGTAAATGTGGTTAGTGGTTCTCTGCAAAAAATACTATTATTTGTATGCAATTGAAGATAAACTTACTACCGATACAAGAGCCATCTTTTGGCATTCACGGGAACTAGTTATCATTCATACGTGGTTCTGGATGTAGGAAGCCATGGTAGAAAATTATCATCCTACATGTTAGTCAGGATTTTTCTCTCCTGACTTAACAGTAGCAATAGGACTATCTCGAACCTAGCAGATGATTGTAGTACACTAAACTCAGGGCCATGAAATTAGGCGGGTGGCAGAAGTTCGCGCTGTTGCCACGTCGGAGCACAACCCCTTGTGTTCTGAGGATTAAGAGAATGATCTCGTTGTAGAGTTGGTCTTTGTAATCCATGTGATACAAACAGACAGTACTTGCTGGAAAGGTCAGGAATGACACAACAATGCCCCGGGGAGAGGTCGGTCTGATGCTCGAACAAGGCGACGCAGTCCGGTTGACGTTGTCACACAGTGCGCGGGAACCAGCGACTTTTGTCCGCTCTCGCTTTGCTTTTCCTGTAGGTGGCACCAGCGCAATTCTGCCGAGCCTCCTATTTCTATGGTCGTGCGTTTAAGTGTTACAATTGTTACAATACACAAAGAAATTGCATCTATTTTGTTACTGTATTAGTGCAAGGTTTGTCTTCAACTCAGTACAAAATTATGAACAGACTATTCATACAAAGTTCAACTCTTGTTTCTAGTAAATTACGACTGCAGTATAGAAACTTACCTTTCCTGAAGTCCATAGTGGTGCCACCACCACCCTGGGTTGTGGTTTCCACAGCGGGTGCTGCGGCAGTAGCTGCTGTAGTAGGTGCCGTAGTGACTATAGTAGTTGGTCGCTTGGGAGGGGCTGTTATGATAGGAGACTCTGTGCTTGTCGTGACGGGTCTTGTCGACTGTGGTTTCTTGGTTGTCGTCGGTTTAGGTTTTGGCGTCGTTTGAGGTTTCGTGGTCGGGCGCTTTGTTGGTTTCGTCGATGGTTCGTCGGCTTGCGGTATCGTCGTCGGTCGTGCAGGCCGTATTGTTGTGGGTCTTCTGGTACTCGTGGGCCTTCTGGTTGTCGTCGGAGATGGCCTTCTGGTTGTTGTCGTCGGCGAGGACGTTGGCCTTCTGGTACTTGTGGGTCTTCTCGTGGTGGTCGGTCTCTTGGTTGTCGTCGGTCTCTTCGTTGTGGTCGGTCTTTTGGTGGTTACCGTCGTTGGTCGCTTTGTCGTGACGGAAGCGCTCGTGTTTCTTCTGTTGAAGAGGACGTCGTCTAAATCTTGGAAATCATCTTGCAAAGAGTCCACGATCGTGTCTACGAAAGATTGTAGCTTGTTCTTCAAGTTGCTGTCGTTGAAGATTGGAGTTGTGAACTCTGGCGTGCTTGTCGTCTGAGAAGTTGCCACGCTGCTTTGCCCGCTGGTGGAAGCCAACGTTGCCATGGAGATGACTGGAGACGAGCCTTGGTTCTCGTCGTCAAGGACTGAAGGTATCAGCGTCATCACCAGCTGCTCCGTGGTTGGGGAAGAAGGTTTCGATGATGTTGGGTGAGGATCCATCATGACCGTCGTGTGCAACGGGGTGGTCCAGGTAGTGATGTGTTCCGTCGATGAGGGTCGCGTCGGTGGAGGTCTACGGTTCGGTGATGTGGTTGTGTACTCTGGGCTGAACGGTCCAAGAACGATCACCGTCGGGGCGGACTCTAGCTGTGGTCTTGTCGTCAGGTGACCCGTTGGGTCTGGATACCTACTGGGTGGAGGAGAGACTATTGGGTGTGGTATGCGGGTTGTTGGTTTTGGGCGTAGGTCGACTGACCCTTCGGATTGAGCGTATGTTGAGGAACCAAAGAGCGCTGCTGTCGCTGGTTTCTCTGAGACCTTCTGACTAGGCGGAAGCGTTCCTTGGGAGACGGCACTGGTGGATGGTGTCGAAGGCCACTTCGATGCTGTTATGATTGACGGTCTGTAGGTCGAGGAACTGTCGCTGGAAGTCCACGAGGTGTCTTGGTTTACCGAGAGCCATGTCGAAAGTCCGGGACCAGCTTGTGTCGACGAGGGTACGTACGGTTTCCCAGGAGCTTGGGAATCGGAAGCATTCAGCATGCTGAGTAGCTGGTTGATGGTCAGAGAGTCGACCCCAGGAGGCTGCCCTTGCACGTCATCAACGCTTACGGTAGGGACGAGGACCATTTCCTGCGTCTCTCCAAGTGTCGTAGGGGTTGTCGCGCCAGTTGTGGTTTTCTGGGTCGTCTGAACGATGATTGGTTGAGACACGGCCGTGTACACAGGGTCTGGGCTTGCTGGTTTTGGGTGCGACGGAGCCGCCACTGAGTCGTCAACTAAAGTTGGCGGCGGTTTAGAATCTCCCACGGTCTCCGTCGGAACGAAGACTGTTGTAGAGGTTACTATCGTAGAAGCAGTTGTGGGAGGTCTCTTCGTCGGTCTCTTTGTTGAGGAAGGACGTTTCGTAGACGAAGGCCGTTTCGTCGACGAGGGTCTCTTCGTCGACGAAGGTCTCTTCGTCGGTCTCCTAGAGGTCGTTACGATGGACGTCGTCAGTGTTTCTTGCGTCACAGTCGGTCGTGGAGGCGTTGTCGGTCTCAGCGACGTTGTGGTTCTTGTGTAAGAATCTTGGACAGTAGTGCCTCGTGTAGGGGCGGGCGGTTGCGGCCTACGGGACGGGGTTATCAGGGACACGGGAACTGCCACTGGGGAGGTCTCTTCCACATACTGCGACGGCGCTTTCGTCGTACCCAAAGGATACGTCGACCCAACCCCGCTCACATACGTGAAGGTGGTAAGTCCAGGAACTCTTGCGGTTGTCGTCTCGCTCGTCGGCTGCTTGGTCGTGGGTTTGGACACCGGACGAACGGGTCTCCGGCTGGTGAGCGGGAAGAAGGTTATCGGAGGGGGCGTGAAGTAGTCTCCGGGTATCCGAGTATCGTCCACGGTACCGTTGGGACCCATGAGTATCGTCTCGCTCTCCAGCCCGCCCGATCCGGCCTGCAGTATCCCTGGGCTGACGCCCGTCGAGTTCGACATGATGTTCATCACCATGGTGGGAGAGTTCATCGCGGGAGCGACCAAGGAGCCGGCGGTGCTCGAACCCGGTGCCTGCGTGGAGACGGTGACTCCTCGGGGCAACTGGCAGCACGCTCCGAAGAGGAACCCGTCCATGCAGGCTGCCACGACCTCCCCCTGTCGCTGACTGCACTCGTAGTTGAACATGCAGACCCCCTCTCGGCCGTCCTTGGCACTGCACTTCCTTGGCACGATCCTGTATCCGCCGAACATTCTCCGACCTGTAAAAAGAAGACCACATGTTAACATCTGCATTAAAATCTGCACAAACTCCAGTTATGTCCAGGGTGGGAAATCCTGAGGAGAGAGTAGAATTCCCCTCAACAATCTTGGCTCAGAAATTACCCCCCACCAAAAATTTACAGGGGAGGAGATTTTGTTATAACAAAATAAAATTAGCAATTAGTTTTGAGTTCAAATATACATTACTGAGGATAATATACAGTACAAAACACATAGAAAGTAGTGTGTTTGTGAGTGCTACATGCTCTCTCTCTCTCTTTCTCTCTCTCTCCGCCCCCTCTCTTTCAAGATATAGTTAACGGATCTGCACCCATAACAATAGGCACGTTAAAAGAAAAACAAGAATGCAGGCCAAATATAACTCTGAAATCTTATTCATATATATTAATAGAAAGCAAAAACTAAACAATGGCATCTTTAACCGTTAGTAAAGGCATTAGCTTCTTCCTTTGTAAATATCTGATATATTTTAAAAAATGGCATCTTTAACCGTTAGTAAAGGCATTAGTTTCTTCCTTTGTAAATATCTGATATATTTTAAACAATGGCATCTTTAACCGTTAGTAAAGGCATTAGTTTCTTCCTTTGTAAATATCTGATATATTTTAAACAATGGCATCTTTAACTGTTAGTAAAGGCATTAGTTTCTTCCTTTGTAAATATCTGATATATCTTAAACAATGGCATCTTTAACCGTTAGTAAAGGCATTAGTTTCTTCCTTTGTAAATATCTGATATATCTTAAACAATGGCATCTTTAACCGTTAGTAAAGGCATTAGCTTTTTCCTTTGTAAATATCTGATATATCTTAAACAATGGCATCTTTAACCGTTAGTAAAGGCATTAGTTTCTTCCTTTGTAAATATCTGATATATTTTAAACAATGGCATCTTTAACCGTTAGTAAAGGCATTAGTTTCTTCCTTTGTAAATATCTGATATATTTTTAAAAATATATATATATATATATATTAAAATACTTATATTTAAAAATAATGTGTTTTTAAATATTTAGTAATTTACTTTTACATTTAATAACAATGCAAATTTGCATATCATATAATTATAATTATGTGTGTGTGTTTAGCTTAATACCTTCCTCCCCCCACCAGTCTTCAATGATTTCGGACCATGACTGTTACTTATGCTTCTAGGTGGTGGGGACGATTGGTTGCCAAAACTGGGGAGGGCAAGGACAGTTTACTTTCTCTTGGTAGACAAATATTAGCATTAAGAGGCAATAGTGCGGGGGTAACTGCCCCCACGCACCTAATTGCCGCCACTGCTTCTAGTAGTATTACATTTAAAATTAAAATTAAAATAATCAGTTCCGTAATCGTGGGCTTCGGGAGGAGTACAAGTTGAGTAGGCAAAATGAATTTTGGCTTTGTTGTGTCCATTGAAGAGCAAATTTTTAAGACTTAGTACTGAATTTACAAGAAATCTCCACTTCGGTGAGTGGGAGGGGGGGTGGGGGTAGCTTGCAGCGCATCAACAAAAACATAAAAATATTCCATGTGCCAAACAAGCCCTATTGTTGAAGACTGAAATGTTATTTTCTGTCCCATTTTTCACACGTTTAGCAGAAATAAATAGGAGTTCATTTGTTTAAGTCCATTTTATGCACAGAAAGGCTAATCGGGACTGGACCACAGTTTAAAGTGGGATCCGAACTACGTCGGGTACCGAACCTTGGACCCCTTGATTACAGAAAAGAATAGAGAATATACATAAATGGCCTGGGAAATAATTACCTTCTGATACCAGCATCAGAGGCGTAGCCATATAGGAGATCATATGGGGCTCCATTCCGCAAAAATTTCTTATGTGCAATTATGGTGAATTTCTGTACATTTTGTTATTTCAAGTGTAAATGCACGTCATCCAAAATAAATATTTCTTCATATTGTTTCCCTACCTATCATACTGGTTTCGTTTACTGTTTTCACAAAAAAAAACTGTACTTAAAAACGTCCATCTATTTTGAACAGGATTAAATGAAATGCTGAATTTGGGTATAATTTGGAATTAACTTAATTTCTCAAATGTGGGGAGTGATGATGTAAAACCGAAGATGCATTCTTACTTTTATAGTTTACCTTCTCATACCTGAGGGTAACTTACAGGATAGGAATATACATGCACTCTTTCGTTGAAGTAAAATAGTCTCATACCAGTGTAATATAGGTTACACAGGCTTTGGAAATATGGCTCTCAATATGTATGCTAGCATAGTGTTCATGTGAAGCTATCCGATAACTGTTCTCTGGTTTACATTTTCCCACCACGAAACTTGCTTGCCCTCAATTCTTGAAGAATTCAACGTTTGAGGGCAAATTCTATGTGGTAATTTTCCATTAAAAGATCCACGTGAATCACTATGTTTACACATGCTGTAAGAATAGAATAGACTGATGTTTCGACGTCCAGCCAGCCTCATTCTTGAGTTGTGGTTATTTGTGAAGTCACATTCGAATCGTAGTAGGCTATGTGTAATCGATATGTAGAATGATTTTTATTAAAACATATTTTTTATGTTTTATTATTTGTTTTCGATTTTTATATTTAAATCACATTTTTTTAAAACCATATAGTTGCTTGTATGTTTTCTGCACAGTACGTGTAAATATACATATTTATTTTTTCGATGTTTAAGTCATACGTACCCTTCCTGCGTATCAGAACTTTCCACATTAAGACACAGTGAATGTGTATTTTTGATTCGCTAAGTTGTTTGTGCTTTATTTGGATGATGTTAAATTTCATTTTTTGTTATCTCAAGAGCTGCTTGTGGCAGAACTCTGCCTTCGTCACTGTAACTTCAATAACTTTAATAAAAAAGGAATTAGTCTTGTAATGCAAACAATACATGTTTTGTTACAGTCTATGTAGCTGGATTTCGTTGAATTTTTTAAATTCCAGTTTACTTAATTTGATCAGTTACAGTGTTTAGTTTGAGCTCAATGATAATAACACTATGTAGAGTTTAACGTAATCTATAATTTGTATACGTATCTAAACAAAATATTTACTACTCTTTGTCCATGGAAACATAATTGTGTTGTGATTGATTGATTTGGTGATTTAAGTCCACTTTATGCACAGTAAGGCTAATCGGGACTGAACTTACAGTTTAAACTGGGTGTGCCTCCACCGGGTATCGAACCCGGCCCCCTTGATTACAAGGCAAAGTCGATACCACTGCGGCATTGGAGAGGCCCTTCAATCACGATTCATGAATCAGATAAGATGAGTGGGGATGTCCTTGAAAAAAATACCATTTTATATCTCTCGTTCTGCTCTACAAAATGAGACTATAGGATTTTATGTAGCTGCTCAAGAAGAGTGAAAATAATTTATTTGTCTGTCCAACAGCTATATTTTTGGAAAGGTGCCGCACCTTAAAATCCGTTCCCTAATGATTAGAAACCTATTATATGGAATGGTTTCGTTGAGTGCACCAATAGAGGTTTTCGCAGTCGAGGGTTTCGGGCAGTGGTGTGCGTCTACACGTAAACAACGATAGGCACGTAGACTATTTTATAGACGTAGATGACGTAATCTATGTAAACAACATTGCGAAAGGTGATAACTTAGCAAAGGGCGCTGTGGAAGTAAAACAAAATTATACTGCGTATCAGTTGCTGATGTGTGAGGAGAACTTTTCATACTCTCCGTTCCAAATTCCAACAATTTCTCGCCTAGGAAGAAAGCCTAACAGGAAATATTCTAGTGTTTTATTGAAAAAAAACTAATTTTGCCTCACGACTGCCATCTGTTGTTTTTTTTCATACTATTTATCTTCTTCCACAGTTGATGATAGAAGAGAAGAGAAATTTTGTTTTAAATAGGATTCTTTTCAGTTCGTTAGGAACCAATATAGTTGAAAATGTCACTTTCCTTTCATCAAAGCCTTGAAAATTAATTTTAATGCACTTGAGATTGTGCACGTAGTCTATGTAAACTACAACCCAATGTAAGCTACGCGTAGATTACGTGTAGACAACGCATGTAGACGTAAACTTATAGTGTACGGCACATCATTGGTTTCGGGTTCCCGGCCAGGCTAAGGGAGATCATCTGGTGCCTCTCCTGTTTCTAAGCATTTTTTAGAACGGTCCTGTGGCACTAAAATAAAAGTTTTAACTTACCTCCATTGTAACTGTAGTAAGGGTTAAAAGCCTGAGTCCTAGTTGCCTGCAGAAAGCAGAGGAGAAGAAACAGCAAGACTAGGTTCATTTCACATCCTGCAAAGAAGAGAAAATAGTCACTGTAGTGTGAAAGCATTCTAATCGTCATTACTAAACAATTTAACATGTTTACACTATTTTAGACCTAAGGTGTGTAATATCTCAGCATCAGTCGTAAGGAAACCAGAATTTATATCGAACTGAAATGTATGGGGATGAATTGATGAAATGACAGTCACGAACATACATGGACAGGACACAACTCAAGTCCACTGGCTGAGTACAGACGGCAGAGCCTAGTTAGTTTGCAAAATGCAGTCCATTTGGGTGGCTTCAGAAAGGGTCTCCCTTTATTTCCTGAGAGGGTAGAAACGTCGTTGACTCGAACCTAGGAGTGTCACTCCATTCTCATCTATTCATAATCCATCATCATCGTCAGGTGTCAGAAAAGTTTAAAAAAATAAGACAAAACATTACAAATTTTAATCCTACGCTTTCCCATTGCTCGTTTGCTTCAAAGGTATACTCTGTACCGGGAATCTGTGGAACAGGGCCGCGCATAACGGAGGAAAGGGGAGAAAACGAGTGGGCGTTCATTGGTCAAGTCACGACTTGCGCAGAGACTTGTTTTCGTTCGTTTGCTCCAGAGATTCCCGGAATACAATATTATGGCGTTAGCAAAAGTGCAAAAAACGATCAAGTCAATAAAAATTAAGAGTATTTGAAAATGAAATCCTTAGAAAAATATTTGGACCTAAAAGGGATGAGGAGACGCGTGATTGGAGAAGGTTACATACTTTAGAACTGCATAATTTGTATTCATGTTCAGATATTAGAATAATTAAATCACGAAGACTTAGGTGGCAGACCATGTGGCACGAATGGGAGAGGAAAAAAGAGTTTACAGGATTCTTGTTGGGAAACCTGATGGTAAGAGACCTGTAGGAAGACCAAGACCAAGGATAACGTTGAGATGGACCTAAAGGAAATCGGCAACGATGGAAAAGATTGGGTTGATCTTGCCCAGGAGAAGGACAAATGGAAGGCTTGTGTTGCTGCAGCCATAAACCTTTGGGTTTGAGAAGGCTAGAGAGTTAGTTAGTTAGATAAATATGTAATTGACTAAGATAATAATGTTACTGGTCGCTACTTCAGTGCCTATTGTATAAGTTCTTTACAATCCACACACATATTCTTGCTTTTTCTTCTTACTTAAAGCGCATTGCTTCCAAGTCATTAAGTGGCTCTCAACGGTGACCATTCTTCGCTTCTTTGGCCAGAGTCCGAACACTTCTCCACCTGCGGACTTGAGTATCTTTCTGCGACTCTCCCGACCACTGGGCATCCTTTGCATGCTCCAGTTTGCATCAAGTGGCGCATCTTCATTTCGTTTCCTGATTTGAACTCTCTCTGTTACTGGGAGTGACAGCGCGTATGCTGCAGAAGATGCAGATTGTCCTTCAAAAGCACTGGTGACCCACTTTGGTATGGAGTGGAACCAACCGGGGGAATCGTAGACTGGATCCTGAGTGTCTGTTGAAAGATTGGACGTGAATTATTTGCACAAATACGGTTCACTCTTCTTTGAATCTCTTACGCATCTTGTAGCGTTGCTTATGGTGATATGTATCTTCATTATTTCTTGATGTTCGAATGGCACCAGGCATGTGTTCGCATGTCCCGGGCTATTCCAGAAACTTGCCAAATTACGCTAATGTGCAATTATTTTTTTAGACACACAAGTAGCTGTTTCTGTACACATACTTGAGAGCAACAGTGCGTACACTGGTGAACTGAGACAAAAGCAGCAATAATACCTCAAACAGCATTGAAACACTGACATATGCAGAGCTCTTTATTTCCAATATTGTGATTAACCACAAGCTTCGAACATAATTGTGAAGAAAATGCAAGCATTTTTTCTAGACACAAAACATATTTGTGTATTTTGAGGTGCTGAATAAAAAACTGGCAATAATATTTGGTAATTGGATCTTGCTGAAGGCACAAGCAAACGTTGTATTATAAATAATATTTAGTTAGTATAAGCAAGGATTATATTCTCTTTCGTAAAAGTTCATTATTTCCTTTTCCTTGCTGACAGTAAGCAAAATATTAAAATCAACGAATAATTGAAATCTCACCGTTCAGATTGAAACAGGTAGGTACATAACCATAATCAATGTGCAATTGGTTTCAATTATGTCATACTAACAAGGTTGCTATAATCTAAAGAGTCAATGCAGACTAAAAGAATCTTCATCAACCTATATTAAGAGATGTGTAGATAGATAACTATGTAGAAAGTTTTAAAATTACGAGTAACCCCCAAACTTGTTACTCTTTTCCTGGCAATCTGGTGCCACTGGCTCTGAACCCGAAAAGAAAAACGGGAATGCTCGTCCAACAAGAACACATTTTCTCAGATTTCTGCTCATTAGTTTCCTAAATGTAGTGCACACATGCTTCATTACACGTGTATCCTTCCGCAGATATAGAAGAAGGTCACATAATTGAAAAAAAATATCTTATTTGAATTTGATCCCAATGGTCACCGAATTGAGAAAGCAGGAATTCACAAATTTGACATTGAATTGTCATCCTGCTGTCCTGACGCGACATATCCTTTTGCAAATGTGGAACAGAGAATGCATATTAATTCAGGAAGTAAGTTTTGCATGGCTGCAGGATGTAAAAGTATCGAACGTGACATGCACTTGCAAACTGTGATGTTCGTCGTGGAAGAAGCAGTGATGTCAGAGGTGAAGTTCTTGAGAATGTGTCTCAACTTTCAGCGGTGATGCAGTTTGGAAAGTCTTGTTGCTCTTGATGTGATGATTGCATGAGCAATGTTTTAGTCACAGTGACCTTGTTGGAACTTGTCATTGTGTTCCGTTATATTTCACTGAACCTAAGAATTTCCATCAAACAAACTATCACTTCCATAATGGCGCAACAGCACTTTGAGCGACAGGGGCTACCAATAGTCTTTTTCATTTGATCAGCGCATCATCTGCTTGTGAGGGTGCTACAGCTGTAGAAAATGTGTGCATACTTTGTCGAGATTGGGTTTCAAAACTGGGAGGGTGGGGGTGTGGAAGGACAGTTAACTTTCCCTGGTTAGATAAGGTTTAGCATAGTGCGGGGTAGTGGCGGCAATTGGGTTCCATAACCGGCTGGCAAGGTGCCAAAACTTGAGGGGCAAGGACAGTTTATTTCCCTTTGCACAAAAGGTTTAACATAGTGCCGGGGCAAAAGTGGCAAAAGGTGTGGGGGGAGGGGGACCTGCCCTCCAAGACGCCTCCTAATCGCCCCCCTCGTGCGGGGGAAAAGTGACAAAAAGTGGGGAGGGAATTTCCACCCACTGCTACTGGAATATATATATGGTATATATATATATATTAAAAATTATTTCAAGAAATACAAATTTCAGTGCATATTTTGGGGTAATAAAATAGCTATTACCCTTGCATTCATAAAGTGTACGCCACTGAAGAACTGAAGAGGACTGAATGTGTGTCAATGACACTGATGAAATGTTGAATGCCTACATCCAATAACTTTCCGCCAAAGCAATTGCATTAATCCAGAAACGTCGTCAGGAAAATTGGTAAAACAATTCTCGTAGATTTAAGTACAAGCCTCCGACCAAAATATCCAATTTTCATTTATATTCCGCCAATGTGTTTCCACTTGACACGTGACCGTTTTCCCTTCTAACTCTCCGACACTACAACACCGCTTTGTTTAAGCACCTACTGTTTATTGGTTGAGTTGGTGTTATAAGTCCACTTTATGCACAGTAAGGCTAATCGGGACTGGAGCTACAGTTTAAAGTGGGATCCGAACCACTATGTGCCTCCACCGGGTATCGAACCCGGGACCCTTTGATTACAAGGCGACGACGCTACCACTACGCTATAGGTGAGGCAATTATACTGTTTTCAGGCTAGTAAAAATACCCTTTCGGAGGCAAGTGTGGAACGCTCTCGTGAAACGATTTATTGCTTGGAATGTGAAAACATCCCGCTCTCTGCAATTCAAATCTATTTCGAAATCAACCGACCCCCTCCCCTCCGCGAATGTCATATTAATCATTAATGCACGAGTAACAGGAAGTATTAAGGCGGGCGCACACTTTCTTCTCCTTTACACGGAGCGAACCCGTTAAACCGGAACAAATTGCAGATACATAAAATCTATTTGGATTGTGTTCTACATTTCTGAAGATTAAGAGATACCAACGCCTAACAAACGTGCACGACAAAAGCTGAGACAAATGTAAGGTGGTTATACAGGATACAACTGAAGCCATATTTGCAGAACAGACACACGTGCGGTGCTGAATTAGTTTTTGTGCTTCAGAACGAAACCTATTGAACTTCTGAAAGTAGGAGTTGTGAAAGCAGTTTAGAAAGAATAGCGGTGGACAACCTTTAATGATTTTTAATGCTTTTCGAAGCCCTTTTTTACAGTCATAATCCCATCCTTATGCACACACTGCAACTTTCTCTATGAACTCGATCTGATCATGACATCAAATAATGTCACGTCACACTGTCCACCTAACCAACCAGCATCCTGCTGCGATCACATTCCTGAGGTCCTCATTTGATTTATGGAACCGGTCTGGCTTTCTCGGACTTTTTCCGGCGACCTAATCAATTAATATCAATGCTAATTCCATTCTTTTCTCTTTACCAAAGTTCCACCTAACGTGTGCGATAGATACCCTTACGTACTTCTGCTTATTTTCATTATTGTAGCAGCTCTCGACCAGTCAGTATGGCATCTGACTACCAGGCAGGAGACCCGGGTTCGATTTTCGGAACGGGTGAGAATTTTTCACATAATATCGCTGCATAAGGCGGCTCTGTGGTTCACCAATCCTCTAGGGTTCAACCTGAGGCGTGGTGTTGATCGCATGACCTGCACAATAGTCTAGATCGTGTATGTGTGGATCCCTACGTTCACACTCTCTCTAAGCCTCCACGACTTACTGCATGTATTCTATTATTATCATTAATATTATTGTTGTAAATACTTTGGCATAATAACTGGTTCTAAAATGATAACTGGAAAAATAACTAAGAGTTAGGATCTATAGTTTCCAATTAGAACTGTATTTGTATTTCCTTATTTTACGAGAAAAAATATTTTTTTTGCATAAATTTCTAATCTCGCCGATTTGATTTGATTTTTGTTATTTAGCGTCGCTTTTCTGCTACTTTTGCCTAATCGCGACGATGAGGATAATTGATTTTATGATTAAATTGACCCCTGGCGTCTTGGCGACCTGTACTAACCACTCTGCCATTGTACAAGGTGCGGCAGAATTCACTAGACAGTTTGAAATTCCAAAACTATGTATTGTAAAATAAACTAATGATCAAACACTTATATTGCTGCAAGGTACATACAAGAGCATTTCATTTGGTGTTTACGATTTGAAAATAAGGTCAGTGAGATGAGCTCCATTGTTCTGCACACATATCTCTGCACGCTGCATAACAGATTCCATCCATCTCCAGTGGAATGTTCTGAATTTCAGCTCTTATGTATTCCTTCAGCTCTTCGGTAGAGTGGGATCGATTCACGTACACCTTTTGTTTTAAATATCCCCACAAGAAAAAATCTCATGGAGAACAGTCTGGCGACCGTGAAGGCCATGTGCAGTCACCATTACGTGACATGACTCTCCCCGGACACATTTCACGTAAAACCGCTCCACAGCATACCCACGGTGCTCATTTGACCAAACCTCCATGTCTACTGAAGGCTTTGAGCTGCTTCACTAAATAACGAGTGAAACAGCGCGCTATCTATCGGCAGACGTGAATGGCGCTATTTTCAAACTAATGAATTCTGCCGCACCTTGTATTATTGCCATTGTGTCCAAGGGAGAGTCAATTCCCGGTGGAGCCGACCTCCATGCCGTCGTGGTTAAGGTAACGCGCTAAGACGCCAGATGTTCCAGATTCGGACTCCGGTGACGACTCCAGCGGTAGAGAGATTATCGAAACGTGCTACAACGCCAGCGGTCCCGAGTACGAATCCCGGCCTTGGCATAGGTGTTCTATGTGAGTATCCTTTCATCAATTTCTTCATATTACCTTATCGTCGCGATTAGCAAAAAGTGGCAGAAAAGCGACGTAAATGACTTAATTCGATCAATCGAACCCTGGTCAGGCTGTACGTTGCATCACCATTTCATCCTGATCAATGGGATCCATGATTATTACCGTGCAAATTGTCCATGACTATTTATATTAATTTTTCTCTTACATCTTATGTATTTTTAAGGATGGATTTTTATGTATGCTGGTGCGGAAGTTGTCAACAGCTTGTCTTGAGTTTTCTTTAAGTTCTTGAAACTCTTATTGGGTCAAATAAACAGCACGAACATGGTGATGGACAATTTGCACGGTAATATGGATCCCACTGTACAAGTGACGTCAAATAAGTAAAATAGACTTCCGGTGAGGGACGAATTGACATGTGCCTTTGCCAAAATGCAACCTTTCATCTACAATCCATAGAGCACGTCGCGATTACGCAATCTGAAGCCACAAACGCAGCTCCATCATCATTATTAGACACGTTGATCTTAACAAGTCCTTGGTAAGAGTATGGGAAACGTCTCCATTGTCTCATCTCATAGCTACATTCTTTCCCTCAGCATCTTCCCAAGATCTCATGCTCAATTTGTACTTTCGGCGCACGTGGTCTCAAATTTCCATCCACGTGGCCATTGTCGCACGTTATTGGCACGTTCCCTTTACCACGTTCTTCTTTTGTTCGGAGTTGTTTCTACTTCGGGTATGCGAATATAGGGCGCGCCCATGGAAAAATACTTAACACTCAAAACGATGAAATAACATTATGGTTAGAAACGGTAAAAAACATAACGAAAAAAAATTCTCACGGAGCTTGCTTTGAGGAGTTACTCTTATATTTCCTTATTGATTACTATTTAGTGTACAAAGAGTGAGTTATTAAATGTTTATGTCTTTTTTCGGTCATATGCCTCTTATAAAGCTCTAGGGTCTACCCGTGACGATGGACTGATGAAGCAACGTCGGTACTTGACGTTCCTTGTTCAAGCTAATAATAATAATAATAATAGTAATAATAATAATAATAATAAAAACTACCCGAGATAGTCAATTGGCCAGGAGAGGTTAAAAAATCTCACAATACTGTAAATTAAAAAAATAAATTGTTAAAATTGCTCAATTTTGATAGAATAATTGACGATTTTACTTCAGAAAGCAGGAAAAGTTAAATTCTAATTATTTTAATTATATTATTTTTGGAGTTACGAGTCAGGTTTTACAAACTTTTTGTAAACTTTACTTAGAAAAATGTATAATACATAGTTTATAACGATCTCTTTTTAAGCAGAATTGAACACATTTTTTTCTACTGAGAACATACTGCACACTGTATTTATTATTATTATTATTATTATTATTATTATTATTAACTTTTTCTTCTTTTACGTGTACACTTGTATTCTGGTAACACACTACTGGAATTTTCTGTTTCCCAAAGTAGTAGTAATACAGGGTGACCCAAAAGTCAGTTTCCCCTAGGAGAGAAACAAAATTATGATCCTTGTAGTAAGGAAATGTGTATTTATTGCTGGAGAAAGGTAAGAAAACACAGTCTACCAGTCTCTACACAGATAACGCTAATGCTTGACACCGTTTGCCCGGTGGAACTCTTAACAACACTTTAAATTTAATTCTTAGAATTCCATATACAGTTTCTCTCAGGGGAAACTGACTTTTGAGACACCCTGTAGTACGTTTTGAAAGATTTTCTTCAGACACTAAGACATAACAGAAATATTCTTAACATGCTAAACTTTTTTAAAAAATCAGAAATACAAACTACGAATCTTTAAATATAGCCTGTATTATTTTAAATGTTTTTTGGGGGGCTGAATAGCACAAATGCAGCAGAAACCCCTTGAAAAAATAATATAAGAGAGGGGTAGAGGTCTCACCCAGTTTTGGGTCAAGAGTGCACCTATGCCTTGCTCAGAATTCAAGCCTACAGCACGTATTTATTCTAACGTCCATCATTCATTAGGCATTAGAGAATTATTGTTCCTTGCTTATTGGTCAAGCATCTCTTTACGTCACAAATAAAAAAGAAGAGATTCTGATTGACTTGCCTTCATATTGTCATCTTGGTCAAATCTAAAATACAGCAAAATGTTATTTAAAACATTTGGAATACATTTTTTAATAAGACATGATATTAGTAACCAATCAATTCTACAAATGACATAATTCAGAAAATAATCAGCAGAGTACGCTTTTATGAAAAATGTAATTTCAAGTACAATATAAACACAATTTTCCGCAAAGTTGAATAAAACTTTTTTAAGAAAGTGCATAGCATATTCAGGTACAAGCTTTATGAATCATTCTCAATTTATTTCTGTACTTTGACCAACCGCCTAAAATATGAACGATTTCTTGCAACTGTTCTAAGAGACTATTGACATATTTTCCGTTCACGTGTTCAGTACATTCAAATCCACTACTGTCGTTCCCCGAAATTTTTGTAAGTATTTCATTAATTATGAGTAGAGCCCGGAAGTTTGGCAAAATGCCTCTTTTTATCTACTGCATATATTGATAAAATTTTTCCGGATATACGTTTCTTATGTTGTTTCGAATGTTTTGGAAGCCTTTTCATTTTGCCTATTTTGCCAATTTTGCCTATTTGGGACCCCACTGCCTATTTTTAATTATAATGCCTTTTTTTGCCTTTTTCAATGAAATTTGACATTTTTTTTAAAAAAAATGTGTATATAAATTATTTTTCTCCCAAAAAACGTTGTTGGCATTTATTTTTCTTCCGTTTATTATGTGAATAATTTTCGCCTTATTTAAGTAATATTGAACTCACACATGTTTCAACATTGCTGAAGGAGAAAAGTGTGAGAAAAAAGTATTTCATGCTGAGTCAGGATATTGCCTTTCGGTTAACATTTCTTGTGCATGATTGACTGCTGAAGTGGACAGGTTGATTTCGAACACAAAGAAGATATTTCTGAAATCTCCCTCTCGAACCCGAAAATTTCAGGAAGTTGCGATTGAGCTTAGTTTACCTCAGCAACCAGTCTTGACGAGATAGGGAACCTGGATATCAGCAGCTATATATAATGCTAACAACCTTCAAAAAATCAGTGAGGTGATCGATGCTCTTCCAGAAAATGAAGCGGCTTCAATTCGTGAAGTGAAAAAACTCCTGTGCTATTCAAGTTTACTTTTGCACATTATGGTGCATTGCCAGAGACAATTACAATTATAGCATCCATGAAAATCTTCGAGGAATCTATGCAGCAGATGATGGAAGTGCCAGGAGAAAAGGGGTGAGCTGTTGCGGAAAAGTGCTAACGGGTAGTGAGTGCAAATGAGGACTTGAAACAATTGAAAACAATTTGTGATATTCTAAAAGGTGAAAATGCTGTTACCAAAATGAGTCCAGCTACATTAGCTTGTTATATGTATGCTCCAATAACTTCTGTCGAAGTAGAAAGATCATTTTCTATTATGAAAAACATTCTCTCTGACAGACGACTATCAATGAATGTTTAGAACTTAAAAAGCACCTTGTAGTTATGTGAAATGCTCTTCCCAATTTAGATTTTAACATTTTGCCAGAAATTATAGATAAAAGTAAGCGACTTCTAAATGTGCCTTTTTTTCGGTTTATTTTGCCTTTTTTTCATTTTTAGTGCCTATTTACCACATTATAAATGCCTTTTTGCCTGCCTATTTTAACGAAAATAAATGCCTGAACTTCCGGGCTCTAATTATGAGTTTTCTGATATAACATAAATAGTAAAGTAAACTGTAGAACGCTTTCTGTAGAACTATCAACTTTTCGTTGTTAATGTGTAGCCACAGTCAGCAGTTGAATCCCGTGTTCATAATTTTCTGGCATGGATCGAAGCCTGATACTTCTCAAGTTGATCACCAGGTGTCACCAGGATACTAGATCAACACAGACATTTTGAGATTGAATTCAGACGGCTCAACACAAAGCACACGGCGTTCTCAATTCAGATAAATTAAACTACATCTGTACGCAGGCCCGTACCCAGAATTTTTTTGAGGGAGGGGCCAGATCTGAGTGCTTATGTATACATACATACATATATATTATAAAGAGATTACAAAATAGTTGAAATGTTTAATTATTAGTTTATAATGATCAATAAGATTTCGTACTTATATTAATCTTGCATTCGTGTTTTAACTTTACGTATTATGTATATGTTTGTATAAGGCCCGAACCCAGGATTGTTTTTAAGGGGTAGATCCGAATATGAGGAACAAAGAGATCTCAGAAGTATTCGAATAGTTCTGTGTTCCGCAAATTAACAATGTTTTCATCTTTCCTTTAATATTCCTAAACCAGCACCAGTGAACAGACATCATAATTCTAGAAAATAATATATCCTTAATGATACGTATTAGGAATGATTCTTATAATGATGAACATGCATGAATGTGAGAAAACATAAAGGATACTTTTGCATCACGCAAGGACAAAGCTAAGCATTAAGAGGCCATAGTGGAGGGGCAAAGGTGGCAAAAAGTGAGGGGGAGTAATCGCCGCCATTGGATGAGGTGGTCACATTGCATCAGGAGAATCGTCCGTGTGGTGATAGAGTTAGATGTTCAGAATTTACCGAAATGACCGACGAAATGCTAGTGTTGGAATAATCTTCTATTGAAATACTGGAGATGGTTAACGGAGTAGGTTAATGAGATTTTTAAGATGGATTTTTATTTTTACTAACGAAATATTGTAGTGACTGCTTTGCAATTCACCTGCAAATTTAAGCAACAGTTTCCATGCTCACGTTTGTGTCTGCTCTTGATTGAGGTGTCTTTAATGGTAGTACAAGATAACAAAAGTTTTATTGCCCACTAGTATCACCTAAACGCAAGATGTCAAGTGTTAATAGTGCACGGCACTACACTTGCGGGGCATTCGGCTGACAAAAATACAAAATGATCTGGTTCGAATTGGTGGTCGCCAGACAGCTCGTCTTCAATGTAACCGCATACTATTTACAACGGTAGTCTAGTTCTGTCGTTTTCTGCCGTGTACGCCAGTATAAAAATTCTGCCGATACCGGATCCAATGTGAGCATACCCTTAGTTGCGACCAGGTCCGTACCCAAGGGGGGCCCAGAGGGCCATGCCCCCCCTTTCGAGCCATATTTTTTTAAAAATTTGAACGTCTAAAAACCTACAAAAATTACGTCGACGATTTTTCAAATTTTGCATGAATTCGATTTTGTCCTTGCGCAAATGAATAGGTTGTTTCTGGACAGAGGCAGGCTCTAGAAGTCTGCAGTCTGCAGTATTGGAATTCTATAACCATTGATGCACGGCTATCAGACGTTCCGATTTAGTCGGGACAGTCCATTCCTTTTAATCCATGTCTCGACCTTTTCGCCTCGGCTCGGACACTACTTGCTATAAGGGAAGAAAGACTCTTGCGCCACTACAGACATTGTACTGGTTATGTAGGAATTTCTGTAGAATACTGTGTACATTATTAAAATTGTCTGAACTTTTTATGGGTCAAAAACAGTTGTTTGACACTCGACAAATAGGAACCCCTTCATTATTGAATGGTTTCTTCTATTACAGTGTCACAAATGTTTCACATAATTAGAGTAGAGGGGAATTTTCTATACTCTTTACATTATGGAAGAAAGGTTTCTCAATGACTGCAATACAAAACCAACCATATAAGGGGCATTTTGCTCTCCACCCGCACCGCAAGGTCTGATCCCTTTTCGCCACTACTGAGCAGAAAGATAAAAAAACTTTGTTTTCTTTCTCCAACATCAGGGTTCTTCTGCAACTGATGTCCATTCTGCCACTCAATGGCTTAGGGTTAATTAATATTATGTAAATAGGAAAATCCACTTCACAGCAGAATCGTTGCTAGATTTTTGGGGCAAAGAATCGCCTGAAGTACTTATAACATATATTGTTATTTGTCCAAAACAGTCAAGAAATTAAGTACATTATTATTTACGAAATTCTGTCAATCGGAATTTGTTTTACTTCAACTTTTCTTCTTTCCTACTTGTAATTGTCTTGAACATAAATACACAGTGGTGTCACCGTACAACAGACAACTTTCACAGTGTGCAGAAGACATCAAGGCCAAAAAAATTGGATGCTACGAGCCGTTGATAATGGCATTTTCTATCCCACATGTATGCAACCCCATTTAATAGCTTCTTGGTTGCCACTGGTTTTTACTGTCGAATAAGATTCTAAAAGTGAAAACACGCCATGGAAACAATATTATGCCACCAGACACACTGCCAGGGTGAAGTCACTTAGCTGTTCCTTTCAGAAAATTTATTTACAGGGTTCGCACCTACTCCAAAGTCCTGGACGACTGGAGGAGTTAGGAAAACAAGGCTAGGACTGAGCTCATTGGAAACAAATTATTTTTTAAGAAGCTTTCAAAACCTGGAAAAGTCAGGGGAATTAAATTATTTTTACTTGGCAGAATTTTGAACCGGAAACACGTTTCGTTTTATCTTCCCAACAATCTTCCTTTTTGGGTAATATTGCTTATAAAAAGGTTCTTTCATTTATTTTCAAAAATGTTCAACAAACGTGATTCATTTTATTAACTTAGAAAGTTGAAGTGTAACTCTTAGTAGCATGTTAAATCCTTACACAGTTATGTAAAATACCTGGAAAAGTCAGGGACAAGATGGGAGTAAACTCTCATCTATCAACCGCACACGTATATGTTGCTTTTCGTAGGCTAATTGAATTGTTTGTACAGTATTATGCATATATGTAGTCTACTCGTATCATACAATTTTTCTTTTCGCTCTCTGACAGAAACAAATGTCAGGGTGAACTGCAAATAATTGTCACGTGGTTGTAGCATATACATATAGTAGATTAGAAAATGCTGTTCTTCAACATTTCATAGCAAAATGAGCAAATTTCCCTAACCACCCTCTTCCATGCACCCCCCACACACATTATATATATACATACACACACAGACACACACACACACACACACACACACACACACACACATTCATATATACAGTGTATAATACGAGAGAAAATTTATGAAAATTCGCCTATGAGTCTGCCCCACCACCTCAAAAAATCCTGGGTACGGGCCTGGTTGCGCATGCGCCAAGTGGACGAGTCTAGTGGCAAAAATAGGGGCGATAGCTGCTAGTGGAACGCAGAAAGAGAGCCGGTGAAGTGAAAAATCGTCAGACAGAACTATGAAGTTTCGAACAAAGCAGTAACAACTAAGCGATAATAAATAAACTAACAATGAACAGAAACCCACGACGTAGTTTTTTGTTTCTCTTCTTACTTGCCCTCTCGCGTTGCGATTCGTCCATTCTCGGGAACCTGTGGAGCAAGGCCGCGCATAACGGTAGAGGAGGAGAGAAAGCGAGTGGGCGAAGCAAATCCGTGCAAACGGCTGGTAGTTGCAGCTACGTTTTCCCCACCATGCACTCACTCCCCTTCTCACACGTTCATTGGTCGAGCCCTCTCCAATCAGTACTTGCACAGGACTTATTTTCGTTCGCTTGCTCCTCCAAAGAATCCTGGGATAATGCAGGTACGGTTTCCTTGGCCGATGTGTTAATTATCCAATTGTAGATGGCGGGCTACAGAACCAAGATTTCTATCTTGAAAATGCCGCTATCCGTTATATCTGTTCCTCATCTATTTCAAAAATTAAAAAAACAAAATTTAAGTAATCATCTAAAGATAGTTTAGAGTTGAGGAAAGGTGAATCAGAATTAATGACTAAAACTTTATTTTGAACAACCTCGTGTGTCCGAAAACAACCTTACTACTTATATAGAATTGTTTGAACGAAGTTATAAGTGCAGATATATATTATTTGTATTGTACCTTAGACAATGTGAGAATGACGTGGATTCTGATAAATCCTATTGGTTGTTCGAATGCAAGTCGTGCAGGATCCTTGCGCGTATGAGTATAGTGCATGTGATTAAGTCACGCCGCTCAACACAGCTGTTATATTGAATGTTGTGAGGGCCTATGAGTTGTACGTACATCCACGACGAATATATTCATGGCCAAAATAATAACAGAACTAACAAACGGGAAAGGGACTATTTCTTCCAAGAAATCATATTGGTTGTTCGCAAGGATCTTGTGCGTAGGAAAGTAGTGCATGTGATGAAGAACTCAAAGCAGGCGGTGGGACCTTATATTACAAGTTGTACATCTACGACCAGTATATTCATTGGTGAAATAACAAAACTAACATACAGGAAATGTACTATTTCTTCCGAGAAATCCTATTGGTTGAAGTTATTCAGGAATCTTCCGCGCATGAACATAGTGCATATGTAAAGTCGACGTAGCTGCTACAGAATATTGAAGTTGTGGGACATTATATTATGACTTGTTCGGATACGTCCAATATATTCATGGGTAAAAGAACACCAGAAATAACATACAGGGAAGGAGCTATTTTTTTCAGAAGTCACGTGGTTTTGCTTACACGTTGCAGTGGGTGGAGAGTAGGCAATGAACGCACAATCTTTCCCGAATTTGTGCTAATTTTTAAATCAATAAGAACGCAAAGCTTAAATAACCTGAAAAAAAGTGCAATCTTGAATTGAAAAGAAACTAAGGCATGGAAAATCTGTGACATAATTCTTTGTAGGTTTGAGAATGTGTGTTTAGGAAAGAAGGTTGGAAAAGTGACGGTTCTGTTCCCGCAGGAATTATGTCATATCGCTGGAGTCTTCACATGATCTTTACAGCCCGACTAATTGATTTCGGTCTCAAACCATGGGCGTTCCTCATATTGTTTGAGAGACAATGCATCTTTTTCCTGGGACCGTATCCAGTGGAATGGTTTGGTGAAGACTAAGGTACAAGGTCACGAACACAACGTTAAATTTATTGAAATGGATTTCAATGTCGGAAATGTTACTGCTGGTTTTGTTATTATTCAGATGTACTGACATGATTTTATTTTTATTTTTGTTATTTACCATCGCTTTTCTGCTACTTTTGGCTTATCGCAACGATGAGGATGATTGTCGATATGATGAAATTTATGTAAGGACACCAGTGATGTGCGTCTACGCGTAAACAACGATAGTCTAGTTTCTACACGTAGACTATTTTATACACGTAGATTACGTAATCTATGTAAACAACATGGCAAAAGGTGATAACTTAGCAAAGGGCGCCGTTGAATTGAAATAAAATTATACTGCGTATCAGTTGCTTATGTGTAAAGAGAACTTTTTATACTCTTTCTTCCAAATTCGAACAATTACTCACCTAGGAAGAAACCTAATACAGGAAATATTCTACTGTTTTATGGGAAAAAGACCACTCTTGCCTCACGACTACCATCTGTTGTTTTTTTTGCATACTATTTATCTTCCTCTATAGTTGATAATAGAAGAGAAGATAAATTTTGTTGTAAATAAGATTCTTTTCATTTCGTTAGGAACCAATATAGTGAAAATGTCACTTTCCTTTCATGAAACCCTTGAAAATTAATTTTAATGCACTTTAGATTGTCTACGTAATCTATGTAAACTACAACCCAATATAATCTACGCGCAGATTACGTGTAGACAACGCATGTAGACGTAAACTTATAGTCTACGGCACATCACTGAAGGACACTCAACGAGGAACACCCATGCACTGGAGTAGTAGCGCACTGTGGCACTGCAAGAACTATGAAGGAAATAAATTTAGGTTGAAACTATTTTATTTACACTGCCTATTTAAACCGCTCTGCAGCCTTGCAAATTGTTGCAGTTTCGTTCACCAAAAGGTCAAAGCAAGATTCTCCCGATAGGCGATGGTTTCACTCGATTCCTCGCAGGTGAATTGATTACGTACATACTTGGATGCAGACACATTACATACGCATGCAGAGAAGTCCGCCTGATCTAGTTTAATAGAAAGTGATTCCGCTTTCCGGTTTCGATATAGACTTGTACAAGGCTTTCGATCGTGTCATCACCTGCATTACATCCGCCAAGAAGGGCAAAAGAAGCCGCAAGATGTCAGCACGTTTGGTGAAACTGCAAAGATGACTTTCACATGTATATGGATGGTTACCACGTGCAGATGGAAAAGGAAAATCGAGAACATGGGTCACTTTTCAACAGTTCATCCACCCTTGGAGATCATTGCAGGTTATATGCACTCCCAAATGTCAAAGAGATAAAAGGCTGTTGTACATGAGAAAATATAGAAAACAAAAATAAGAATCACTATGTACACTCCCTCCTCAAGAAGATCCTGGCCGCTATAAACAGTAAATAATAATAATAAATTACTATTTTGCTAGCAGCCTGTTACTCATTACAACTTAGCAGATACTCTATGCGGTGTAGCATAAAGCGGCAGGGTAGATATGGATATAACCTAAGAAGTTATTATTATTATTATTATTATTATGTGATGCACTTCAGGCATTCTTGGTTTCTGAATCTTGACATTGACAAATGAGAATCGTGTAACAATAAAGGTTGTTAGTACTTGGTTTCAAGTCAAGCCCATGAGCGCTGCTGTTCTCCTAGGGCAAGGACTTAAAACTTCTGCCTCCACTGCAGTGCACTACAACACCTATTCTCCATCCACCGAAAGTTTGAATTCAATAAAAACAAAGCCAAGTGACTTGGGAGAAGCAGTTGCCTACCAATTGGTTCATTCTTGACCATACACACTGAAGATTAAATACATCAAATCTACTTATTGTACTAGAAACGCATCGATTGATGTACTAAAGTGTTTTATTTTTGCCTTTGACAAAAGCCGGGTTACAGTTTAATGCATTTTTGTAATTTTCATTTTTTATGCACTATATCTGTGGGCAATATTCGTGTGCAACAAATGAATTAACCAATACGATTTCTCACAAGTCAAGTTCCTTCGTTCTTAGAGTGGACAGACTTGAGTGTCAACGAAACATATATACGTTTGCGGGCATACTTCTTTAGACTTCTAACACTCCAGACCTCTACTGCACATAGCTAATAATGACACATTTTCATGTTGCCCACATGTTACACTACCCCTATCTCCACCTATACACCCGCACGCTGTTTCACAGAAACCTTTCAGCCAGATAACCACAGATCCTGATTGCACAAATTACCAAACTTTGAATTACATCACAAAATGTGGATCATTTGCGAATTGGGAAAACTACTCTTTTATCTGACTTGTGGTTTCATATCATTAATGAACTAAGTTACGGTTGCGCGACTTTTTATCATTTGGTGCACAACTTGACCGAGATAAGAATATACTACCTATGTCGCTATACTTGAATTATCTTCATATTGTATTACATTTATATATTAAAAGTGTTCATTATTTTGTTTATATAAATCTCTACAAAATACATATTGAGATGTATAATGGACACAGCGCCATCTTTTGAGAAAGTTTTTAGGTCCAGAGGTTTGGACTGTAAACATACCCCTCTTGGTGGGTTCAACAGCGGAAAATCCCTTCTTAGTTGGTGCTTACGTCATAAGAGGAACACACCATCAAACTTTCATGTTTGTAGGTCAAGGGGTTCCGCATGTGTGTTGTTGATTCATTGAGTAGGGACAAAGTTTTCTATTTACTAGGATTGATCAAAACACCGGAAAACTAGGTATGGCGTCCAAATTCACTACATTTCAAAATGATTCTTGTAGAAACAATACAAATCTGCAATATTGCATTTCACTGTACGCAGTTATTGTAGATCAGACCGGAGCAGTGGCGGCGATTGGGTTCCATAAACTGGTGGGGAAAGAACAGTTTACTTTCCCTTGGTAGATATGGTTTAGCATAGTGCGGGAGCAAATGTCGCAAAAGTGGGGGGCAACTGCCTCCCCTAATCGGCGCCACTTGACCGGATGATATAAATTGAACATCTATGCCTTACACAAGATTCAAACACGTTGGAGCGCTGTATTCTAAGCAGTATTGAGTCCAGTCAATTTCCTCCAGAGGGAATATCAAACTTGCCGGGAAGGGGGAAGGTTTGGGGGGGGACATCAAATTATAATACTATTAAAAACATTACTAATATTATTAAATCGTCCAGTACCTCTGATATGTAATTAAATTACAATATATTAAGTGTACATTTCTATAAGACTGCACAAGCACATCACCACCATTCCACAGCAAACTGCAAGAAGTTGAAATTCGTTACAACAATAAAAGCTTATATTACACCAGCCGTGCTACTCTGCACGTCTCCATTGTTGCGTTTCAATGATGGATGATAATTTAAATTCATTCACTATTTTGCCTTTAATTATAAAGAGGACTGAATCAGTGGTTATTATTACGACAAAGTCAGAAAAGTGCGTTATATGTTAATTAAATTTAATGAAAGAAACTCGAATATCTTAGCTATTTTTAGAATACTCCACCAGGTTATTGAAATTTTCGGAAACTTTTCTATTTCCGAAAGGGCATCCCCCCAATCCACATCCTGAATTCAACACTGATCCTAAACACTACACCACGCAGGCTGGCAAGTCTGGATTGCGTGAGACAGTGTGAGCTCGAATGTCAAAAAAAGAATATACGAGGGCGTGCCGAAAAGTAATGCCTCCTATTTTTTTGTAGGACGTGTGTGACAAAGAACTTTGTGAACATGAACAGCCCAACATCATACAGTACTGACGTTGCACATTCATTGCCATAAAAAGCCTTCATTCTCTGAGGAATGTCAATTGGGGGGCACATTCTCTGCAGTTAGAAACTCTGTCACCACACGCAGTTTCAGGTATACCGACATAGTATGGTTACATGCTGCCATTTCCCTCGTTCTAGTTCAGCAACCTCTGGTGATAGAAGTTTGAAACTTGGAATGGAGAAGCGGGAAAGTCTGAAGAGTACAATGCTCAAAATCCAAAATTTCTTCACACCGTCACAAAATAATATGAGGCATTACTTTTCAGCGCGTCCTCGTACAATGTAGGATTTCAATGTAGAAAGTGTTCGCCATTTATCCTCATGTGAAAACAATCTCTCGAAAGTTCTTGTATACAGCTACAGTTATTAACCAGGTAAAGAGTAAGATTCTCAATACATGCACGGCATGCGTTTGATCTAGAGCAAGAAGATGCAGCTCTCAAGTATAGTGAAAGTCGTGTCAATAAAAGTTCGCGTAAATCGAAATTCCTATCATGCACTTAGCAGTAAAATAAGGAGTTTTCGTGAAAGTGACCATTGTGCTGTCTCCAGATAGATAACTCAGTAATGTAATTGTGAATATTATTATTACACATATTGTAGTTACACGTGAGCATATTAACTTGTGAATATCACATACATTCTCTCTAAATAAAATACAAGATATCATTGCAAAATGCTTACAGTAGTTCGGTCATACATTCCCTGTTTACATACGAATCCAGCATGTATGGAATACCAACCAGAATATTATACGTTGGGAGTCTTTTTGAGTATGTGTTGTTGTTATTATTTGTTATTAGTATCATTATTAGTGTTATTAGTAGGGTTACCATAAATTGGGAAGTGAAAATACGGACAACCGAAATTTTCGAATCCTATACAGTCTATATAGAATTAAACATAAAATAATCACAGTACAATACCTATTTAACATGGCTCTTGTTGTCTATAGTTTAGCAGAAGCTCTTGGAAGATCCTGGGATTGGTTCTACATCCTCATTGTTTTCTGAACATGTCGAGGTAGGTCTACTTGTTTTATCAACGTTTCAGTTATCATACTTGTTTGAACACATATTGTGTTTCAAGAACGCACTATTCTCCTTCGTAACGTCATGAAGTTCTGTGTACGTCAGTTCACAATTCGCTTTAATCTGCAATATTGCTTTAATATTGTTTATTTTGAGGCGATTCCTCTGAGGTGTTCATACACATTTCATCACAGAAAGCACTCGATCTACTGCGGCTGAAGTTCCAACAAACAAATTCTATAATTTTCTCAAAATTGTCACATTTACTTTGACTTAAATGCAACAGTTTAAAAATCTCTACCCACAGATCTACGCCTTTTATATCAGTGATTGAATCCTTGATAACGATAGCCAATATCCAATAGCAGCGCACTGCAGCGGTGCCATGTCTCGCACGGAAAAGAGACAGCGTGTTTGAGCGAAACGCCTTGTCACGGAGAGCACGGAACTAGGCAACGCCGCACGTCTGTGATTAGCTGGTGCTGTTCAGCCGTTCAAGGCCATATGCAGGAAATTCGACGCGCACTCTAACAGTAACAACTTCATCAAACAATTTTTCAATGTCAACAACACCTGAACTTCTATCGTTGTTTGGGATGACATCATTTATAAATTCTGCCGATTTCTGAATATCCTGCCAGGATTCTTCATCAGTTTGTGTTAAAGAAAACCAATTGAATTGATCTGCCCCTTCAATGCACCTAGCGGCGACGGAATAAACGACTTTAAAATCAGTAATCACAATCAGGATTGCCAGTACACCGAAAAAGGATCTCAGAACGAATATACTTCACAGAAAAAATCTTATATTTTATACATCCTCTACATCCTTAGAAAAAGTACGAACATTTTAACAAATTTTGCAAAGTACGGTCGGACGCGATGGTCAAAATACAAACTGCCCGTACTAAATACGGACGTATGGTAACATTAGGTATTAGGTTATTAGTATAGCATATTATTTGTGTTACGTTTTAAGAACCTATTCTCCTTCTCTCTCTCTATCTCTCTCTCTCTCCACTCTTCCTTTCTCTCTCTCTCTGTCTTCTCTCCTTCCTTTCTGTCGTTCTCTCTCTCTAGAAGGAAGGAGAGAGAGAGAGAGAGAGAGAGAGAGAGAGAGAGAGAAAGAAGAAAGGAAGAAGGTAAGGAAGAGAGAGATAAAAGAAAGAATGAAGTGTGTTTGTGTGTGAGAGAGGGGGAGACTATTTCTCCTCTATCTCTCACTTCTTTCTCTCCATCTTTCTTCCCCCCCTCTCTCTCTCTCTCTCTCTCCTTCCTTCTTTCATTCCTCCTTCAATTTCCTTCTCAAAACGGAAAAAGATACAAATCTCTCTCTCTCTCTCTCTCTCTAGCAGAAGAAAAAGACGAAAAGAAGAAGAAAGATAATTCTCTCTCTCTCTCTCTCTCTCTCTCTCCAGAAAAAAAGAGAGAGAAAGGAAATAAGATAAAGAAAATACAGAGAAATGAGAAGAGAGAGAGAGAGAAAGGAGGAAAGGAAAAGAGAGAGACAGAGAGAGGGAGAGAGGTTCTTGAAACGTAACATGAATAATATGCTACTAGAGTCGACGAGCTGTATCTTTGCGGGTGAACCCTGCCTAAGCCCGGCTGCGGAGTAGCAGGGGGAGGAGCTACCGGCTGCGCAGTAGCAAGGGGGAGGAGTTACCAGCTGCGCAGTAGCAAATGAGAAGAGCTACCGACTGCGCAGTAGCAAATGAGAAGAGCTACCGGCTGCGCAGTAGCAAGGGGAGGAGCTACCGGCTGCGCGTCATTATCCTTGCATTCTGTCTTTTCTGCCGACCACCCAAAGAGCGACTAGGTGGCAACTACATAAACGTATATCTCTCACACTCTGGCGGAGTAGCCAAGACCACCCGCAAACATACAGCTCGTCAATTGTAATGATACTAATAATGATACTAAAATATTAATAACAAATAAAAATAACAACAACAAATAATACTCAAAAAGACTCCCAAGTTATAAAATTCCAGCTTGTATTCCATTCCATACATGATGGATTCGTATGTAAACAGGGAACGTATGTGAACTACTATAAGCATTTTGCAATGATAGCCTGTATTGTTTATTGAGAGAATATAGTAGTTACGTATTACGTTTTGCCATATTGTTATACATATTATTTCTTTATAGTCAACTCTAATAATGAAAGGTTGTTATAAGTGAAGATCTCCAAGTACATGGCACTGCATGGATATATTCCTCTATCAAGCAAAAGGTTTCAATTAGACACTATTTTCTTAGGAAAAACTGTACAAATATGCCTATACGTTGCAGAAAGACAGACGAAGAATAAGACCGAAAGCAGTGACATCTAGAAGTCCGAACACAAAACAAAAAAGTCAGGTTTGTTTTTGCACACCCTGTAACACGCTACCGTAGACACATTGCCACACTAATTCCGCTCTGCTAATTGCCGAAAGATTACGTCATCTTGCAGGCAAAAAGAACCAAACGCCGCCTATCCCAGAGTACTGTTAGGAGAGCTTCGCGTGCATACACACGCATAATAATATACGCGCCTCCATTACTGGGTCAGCGTCACACTGCTCTGCCTTGTGTTTACCTCGTGGACATGCTAACTGTACTCCGATGTCGACCCGCGGTGTGGAATTCTTCAATTCTCACTTTAGCTAAACTTCAGATTGACAGGAATGAAATTTTGCTTGATGGTGTGTACTGTCGGATTAAAAATTATGGATACTCGAGTTTGTACTACAATTAAAAATTATCCAGAAGATCTACATAAAAACGAGGTACATAAAAATTTAGGTTATTCAATTCAGCGTTAATCTATGCTAATCACATTTTTTTGAGTATGCCTTCAATTTTTTATCGTTTTGAGAAGAGAAAAGTGCCAGGAAAGAAGGAACCAACTTCCTTTCTTCTTTCTTTCTCTCCCCCTCTCTCTCCTTACTTCATTCTTAACTTCTTTCTTTCTCTCCCTCTCCCCCTCTCCTTCCTTCTTTCTTGCCTTCTTCCTTACTTCTTTCTTTCTCTCCCCTCTCTCTCTCTTTCCTTCTTCCTTTCTCTCCCCTCTCTCTCTCTCTCTCTCTCCTTCCTTCTTTCTTTCTCTCCCTTTCCCTCTCTCTTTTTCCTTCTACCTTTCTCTCCCCCCTCTCCCTCTCTCTCTTACCTTCTTCCTTTCTTCTTTCTTTCTCTCCCTTTCCCCCTCTCTCTCTTTCCTTCTTCCTTTCTTTCTTTCTCTCCCTCTCTCTCCTTCCTTCTTTCTTACCTTCTTCCTTTCTTCTTTCTTTCTCTTCCTCTACTCTAGCTCCTTCTTTCTAGAGAAAGAGAAAGACAGAAAGGAAGAGTGGAGAGAGATAGAGAGATTGGGTGTAGAGAGAGAGAAAGATAATAGTTTCTTAAACCGTAACACAAATAATATGCTACTAACAACCTAATAACACTGATAATGATACTAATAACAAATAATAACAACAACACATACTCAAAAAGACTCCCAACTTATAAAATTCTGTATGGTATTTTCGTAACGACCACTCTCTTTGAAATGTTATAAATTAAAAACGTGTGGTCCGATTGTGATGAAATTTAAATACGGTGCAGTTAGAAAGGTTTTAAATGCAATTCATAATTTCCAATTTTTTTAATCGGCCAAAAAAAGGTTCTTGTCAAATTAGTGAAACAACTTTTCTTTAGCTTGTTTTGAAATCATTTCCAGCGGTTTTTAAAAGCCATTATCACTGTAAAGTCACATTGCGAAACCGATTCTATACATATTAATATTGGACGGAGTATCTATGTGCGTTGAAAGTGGCAACGCCGCAAGCGCTATAGTTGCACTCAAATAGGACAGAGTAGAGTGTACAGGCAGGAGCAAAAAAAAGTTGTAATCAGCAGCGGAGAGAAAATATGTTGAGAAAGTATGCTTTTTGAGTTTCAAATGCTTAATACGTAGGCAACAATGCCCTAGCATTGAGCTATGACACACACACACACGCGTCCTAAAAGCTTATATGATCTTATCTGTTGATAAATAATCGCTGTATAAGTCATTGTTATTAAATCAACAGCGACTCAATACAAAACCTATCGCACAAACCAAGTTATCATCATTTTTAAAAATAAATTTCAGAATTTGGTCGCTGTTGGAATCCCACTTTCTCTCCATATTTCGCCCTCCCCCCCTTACGCAACATATTTTCTGAACGATGTAATTCACTAAGGTTCATTTCGGCCACAGAAGCATAAGAATGAACAATTACCGTACTTACAGCTATTAAATATTACTAAATTACTCCTTCAAGACTCTAATAAGAAGTTTGCGTTTGTTCTGGCGTACGCAGGATTTTTTTATTTAGGAATGAGCTGGAATTGTAAAGGTTGATATTACATACCAGTTCTGGGGTGTAGGGGTTCATACACTAACACATTTCGCAATTACCATTCTTAACCGTTGTTTCAAAAGATGTTTAAGGACAATAATGGTAGTTCGGGGTTATTTTAAGGGGACTTTGTATTTATCACTGATTTCCTCAACAATTCTGGAGGAGCTATATCCCCATCAGCTCCCCTTGCATACGCCAGCGTGAGAGTGCTTCTATTGCTTCCTTGTTTATTAGTTTTTAAAAGGGTCAGCGATTTTTGTAATGAGAATACTTGTCCAACCACGAGTTGAAATCTCTCTATTTCTTGTCTAAACTTTGTTAATAATAAATAAAGAGCGCTCTTTTTTCGATCAGGGATCGTCTTTCCAGACAACATATTTTTACGTTAAACTCCTGTCCTTGCAATAGAAACGAAATTTCTTAAACCAAAATCAACATAGATGGCTCTATCTTACAAGATTCAGATTAATATATTGTACACAAATTAGACTGTAATAATGCTTCTCGACTACTTATTATCTTCTAACAGAAATGTATCTGTAATTATCTTTAATGAGAATTGAGGAGTATGCCAATCTACTTTTCACATAAACCAGGAACTGAATACATTCCCACAAACGTTTTTCCATAAGTTAGGTTTAAGATAATGCCTTTACATACCGTATATAAAACTACGACTACAAGGTTGTTATCAATAATGATTAATGTCAAACATTAGAAAAAGCGTTAATAAAAATATTCTAAAATTATTGCTTTCTATAAATCTTTCTTGTTTTCAGTTTTGGAAATTCACTCTCCAGCTGAAATTTCGGTGGGCGTAAGTTGAAGCAACTGGACAGGATTTCAGATTTATAAAATTATTTTAAAAGCCAAAGGGTAAATTACATCAGTCAGTAGTGTAGGCACGTTCATCCATTCACTTGTAGCTGCAACAATGAATTATTCATTATAAGTAGAGTTTTATTTTTGGATTTGAAAAAGGCATATGACTCAGTAAAAAGACAAATTATGGGAAGTCTTAGAACATTATCAAGTCTCAAATAATTTAGTAAATGCAATAAAGAGCCTTCATGAAGCGACATTAGTGAAAATCATAATAGATCATGGAAGAACAAGGGAAACCTTTGAAATAAATCAAGGACTAAGGCAAGGATGTGGTCTTTCTCCATTATTATTTATTCTATACCTTGAAAAAGTAATTCAGGAATGGAGGTCTTTCAAACTTCATTTAATTCTTATAAATTATAAATAAATGTGAGATTTCGCTAAGTCCACTTTATGCACAGATAGGTTAATGGGGACTGAATCTACAATTTAAAGTGGGATGCGAACCACTATGTGCTGTGCATCCACCGAGTTAACTTGCTGTTCGTAATTTGTTTTCTGAAAATAACGGTTAATTATTTTCTTTCTTAGGTTTTCTTGAGTCCTTTTCGTGTGTGCAGAAATGAGTACACAGTGATATTTTTCTTTCAAGTTCGTAATTTAAACCCTTCAAAATATTGATGTGTGCAAATGCAGAATAGCCTATTATGGTTATAACCAGCATTCATGCTAAGATGTTCCTTCTGAGAACCTGAAGCATGCTTTTGAACTGTAGCAATGTCCTGTTTCTTTTCAAATGAATACAGAATATTAGGTTCAAGACTGCCTCATGGCTGTACGCACTAAATTAAACAGCAATGCCTTTCGTGATGGCGAACACTATCATACGAAAAGCTTAGACAAATACCCTTGCACGACTCTCATGTCCTTCAGATTACCCATACACTCACTCTCTCATGTGGGTGAGCGCAATACAAACACACTTCAATGTTTCCCGTGAAGCACATACTGGATGTGTCAAGTTCGTGCGTTGTTAGTGTCACTTCGTGAAAGTCCCTGTCTGTCGTGTTCTCTTAAGGCTTGTATTCTGAGAACCTCCAAAGCATATTTACCGTTATATAAGCAAATAATATTACATTTTTATTTCAAATATTCATTAATCATCCAGGAAAAACACAGAACACTGGTTTGGTATTATCAATCTGAATGCCAGTTTTCTCTAAATTCTTTGGGCAAATTTCTGTCTTTATTGTAGCACAATTTTGAAAAGAATAAACTTCCCTACTAAGTTCATAATTTTTGTTAGCGCAACTATATGAGAGAGGGAAGAGAATAATTATCTCTTCAGTTAAGAACTCTTGTAATGAGAATATATTTACCCAGATGTAGGTCACCAAATATAACTGTATAAGCAATCTGTTAGTCAGTTATCTGGCAATTTTTTAACATCTTTTCTGAAAAGAACTGTCACATTTAAAATGAAAGAACAAGAATTATTTAACTGCAAATATCACTATATAAATATTATATTGCAAGATAAAATTTAGAAGTTTTCATTCATTGCATTTCTGCATTTGAATTCAACTGCAAATGTTAGATTGTTGCTATTTTATTTACTGGTCGATCTTTTTTTAGTCCATTTTTGACACAGAAAAGCTAATCGGGTTTGGACTTACACTTTAAAGTAGAATCCACACCACTGCGCAATATGCCTTCACCAGGTATCGAACCCGGGACTCCATCATTACAAAGTGACAACGTTATCACTACGCCATTGGGAAGGCGTAAACATTTCCTTGCAACACGTAAAGCTTTTCAGCGTCATAGTGTATGCGGAAAATTTAGGTCCCTGTTAGCAAACTTTTAGTGAATAGTTCTTGCCTTCTTTTTAAGGTTATTTGCACAAATTTTATTTTGGGAAAGATTATTCCAATCTTTCTTAGGGCTGAGGGAATTTTTCCTTTGGCAGCTACCATTTTATTTATGCTCTTGTTGTTCAAAATTCCGTATTGCTAGAGAAATTGTGTCACCCACCAAGGTTAAATCTAAACAGGTGGGACCTACAACAGCCTACAACTTTTGTGGTGCTTGATTTGCTGGAAATGTATCTTAATTTTTTTTTGCAATTACATTACCACTTCCATTCACTTACTGTTGGATATACTTGATGATATTAAGTTAAGGTCATAATTAAAAAGTTAATTTATTAGTGCGAATCTGTACGGCGTGGTTGTATACATACGGGATAAATTTAAGTTTTTCGAAGGCTCGTGGCGTCGAACGGAAAAACCTACCTTTCAAGATATAAGCAAGAACGAGACGGTTGTTTAAAACTCGATACGACTTCGAGATCAGGTTAGACAAAAATATCATCTCTTTTCTAAAACTGTCGTTTCCTGCAACTTTGTGAGAGCCTCCAACCTATGCCACCCGAAAATTCCCGAACAAAAAATAAAATGTCACAAGCCACAAGTAACTGTAAGAGTGGAGAATAGATGGCACTACGGTAGACTAGAAAACTGCAAGGTGGAAAGTTGGAACTAAAATCCAATAGAAAGGGTATAGTAGATAATTATTTATTTAGAAGAAAAACAAGCACTATAATAAGTGCGTTGAAGCTTTGAATATGTACGTCTTAAAGTGTGTCATAACGCAAATAATAAATTCTACCATATAAATGAATGTGATTTCATTTTAACTTGCAGCGATTAAAATTACATTTGTGAAGAAAATATGCAAGACATGTCTGGCGTCGCCCAGCTATTGACAAGAATTCAAGTAAAAGTAACCACGAGATTAAGAGACTGTCCCTATCCAAGGAGGTGGCAGAAGGTGCTCCAACGGACGCACCTCTGGATATTTCACCTTGGTCAACCGCTGTCGTTATTTGTAACTGTTCTGTCCACTGTCAAAAACCTCTGTCACGAACGAATATTCCTCTTTGAACCGAGATACGTTTACCTGGTTGCATGTCCTCAAGTAATAAGAGTGTAATCTGAGTGTAGGAAGGGAAATCCGTTAGTACAAAGCAGGAAGGAAAGAAGAAATAGCAGATCTCCAGCCGACGCTACATTTGAGACCATACCCAAAGCCCGTGACAGCTGCGCATCAACAATAGGAAGATATGCATAATTTTGCTGATGTCAGGAGCAGTTCTTCTGCCAGTAACTGTTCCTCCCACGGTCTTTGAAGAAGGGTATAAAGTTTCGTCCTTGCCTTTCTTTCTAGCGAAAGTAGTTTATTGTTGCCGCATTTTGATGCGTCTTTTTTTAGGGCTGCTAACGGTACTTGGAAATTGTTGTCGCCATGTGCAATCCAGTTACCAAAACGCATGAACTTTGGTAGTGTCTTTTGGTGACTAGATATTTCTATATTTATTTACTTTCAGGGCGTCGATATTTCTGTATTTTGGTCTTTCTACACTTCAACTTTCCGATGTTTTGCCGTATCCATATTTGAGTATTGTTGCGATTCCCTATGTCCATATCAGAAGCTCTGTTATAGTATGATTGTATTTCGATACTTCTGTAGTTATATTTAAGAACTGGGTTTCTTCTTATATTTTGTTGTACTCAATACTTAGTTATTTTGATTTTACTATGATAATATTTCTACATTTTGATTTGTACATACCTCTTCTAGAATTACCAAACATCAGTATTTAGACATTTCGATATCCAAATTTGAAGGATTTCAGTGTTACCACACGTCTATGTAGTTGATATTTGGATATTCCCAGCGGACTATATGAACATGAAGTGAACCTAACGTAAACTTTGAGCAACAAATACTGGGAATCAAAAATTTCAAAACTTACATCCAGCGATATATCCTGAAATTTCGCAACAGAGTATATGGCCGCAAGATACCGAAATGTCTTCATGCCTATGTTTAATAATTGTTACGTACCCAATAGGACAAAGTAATGTAAATAGTTTGCCAAAGAGGAATAGAGATGGCAGCACTAGGCGTGCAAGATTAAGAATTGGCATAATATATGTGCATAACTTTATAAATAAGAACAAAGCAAATTGGAAAGATGAAAAACAATAGAATATTATAAGAAGACAAAGAATAAATATGAAATAAATAAATTAATATATACATTTTATAAATCAAATCAGTGATCATATGTAAGTTAATATGAAAATTAAGGAAGTCAAAGCACGGATACAAGTTTGTGTCTTTGAACAGATATTGCATCTGTTTGATTTATCATTCCCATAGTGGAAATTTTGTTTACATCAGTGGAGTGCGCGTTCCAATCGACGCCCCACAGCACTTTTTGGTTGCGCGTTTTAACCGTAGCACCTACTTGGATGCGCGTGTCAATCGTTTGCACAAAGTATACACTCTGTTGTACTCAGTTAGTGTTGGCGCGTTCCAGTCGCAGCCGCAAGGGAGGATATTAGTATTATTCCCAAAGCTTAAAGGAAAAGGATAAAGGAATTCGTTAAATAGTCAAAACATAAACAAATTGAAATCCAGAGAGAAGTTTACAAAGAAGACAAGAAGGAAGTCCAGATCCAGAACGTCCATTAAGGGAAGTCCAGATCCTCCACATAGAAGGAAGTCCAGATCCAGACCGTCCATTGAGAAGGAAGTCCCGATCCGGACCGTCCATTAAGAAGGAAGTCCCGATCCAGATCTGTCCATTACGAAGGAAGTTCAGATAGAAGAATATTCAAATAGAGAAAATAAATAATAAAAAGCACATTGAGATGAAAATTGACTGTAAACGAGAAAATTGTAGAAGAAAGTAGCTTATCATGTAAATATTCTTACTCCATGTATCCTGTGTTTAAATAATATATTCATTTAAACGTCTCCATTGGAAGGCATCCTGTCTGGTTTCGTTATCTACAAAGAACCCTACCCTGTAGATAAGCTAGCTGAGTTTTAAGATTAAGGTTTATGTACCTTTGCACCAAATGAAGCTAGCATAATATTAATATAATAAACACATCAAAATGTAGAAACAATGCCGAAGTATAGTAAAAGGGAAATATCCAAATATCAAACATGTCAATGTATAAAAAAAAACTTAAGTACAGAAACAGAATAAAAATGTCTAAATGCAGAAGTGTGAAAGAACATACTAAAATATACAACTTTTAAACACTGAATTGATTGACTGATTTGATTTATTTTACTTCGCTTTTCGGCAACCCTTGGCTAATCGCGAAGATGTAATGGTATGATGAAATTCATGAAGGGACACTCGGATAAAACACGCAGGACTGGAGACGAACCAGAATTTTCCGTCTGGAGGAGTGTGTAAGTATAAATTTAGAGCCAAAATGACCATAAATTGAGACTTTGTGAAAAAAAAAAAAATAGTGTGTGTGGATAAATCAGTGCTCTTTGTCATGGAGGTTGAAATGAAATAAATACCAAAATGTTCAGAGAGTCGGAATTACATTCTCTCAGCCAGAGCAGGGTCCATACCGGCTGCCTCAATACCCCTCCCTTTTTGGAGAAACTACGCACACACACAAGCACACACATTCATCCATATGCGAGTCCACGAAAAAGGGTCAAGGTGTATGAACCTCAAAAATGAAAAATCTATCATTCTTCCCCGTAGCCTCGTCATATAGAATCCTGTCGTCAAGCACTGACCACACCCTGCATATCTACAAAACCTCTGCCTTCTCATGCTACCCGGAAACCGCAAGGTTCTCGCTCCTGAGCAAGAAACAAAAGAAATGACTGCAGATAGGAATGACTCTGACCACAGACGGTGAAAGAGGAACTATCAGAGAGACAAAATGCTCCTTTCTTCCCGGGCTGTGAACCGTGGAAACACGATCGCATCTACACGTTCTAATCGTCCTCTGTCGTGAATCTCTGTTCAACATGTCCGAGGCGACAATATTTCAGGCTGTGTCTTCTCGGAAGTCAAGAAACAAATGAATGTCGCTGAAAAATCTTGATGATTTGCAATAAAACTGGATATGTCAACGTTCTGGTCAAATAAAGGAGTGAGTGTTTCGTGACAAGGTGACAAGTTGTGTTTTTCTTCCTATTCCTAGCGGTTATGAAGCGTCTATTCTCTGAGTGACAAGATCTAAAGCTGCCAATGTGGTATTCAGGTAAATATCAAGGGGTTCCGGGTTCGATACCTGGTGGAGGCACATAGTGGTTCGGATCTCACTTTAAACTGTGGGTCGAGTCCCGATTAGCCTTACTGTGCACAAAGTGGACTTAAAACACCAACTCAATCTTTTGATTAGGCTAACAAACAGTTAAGAAGACATGTAATTTTGAATGCACAAATATGAATATATTGTATTTGTGTTTTATAAGGATGCAAAAAGGCAATGAAAAACATGATAGCTATAGGACAACTGTGTTTTTTTTTTTTTTGTCTTTGTGGCCAGGAGGAAGTAATCGCAAAAGTGGCTTCACTTTTCGTGGCTGATCAGTGTTGCAGGGAGCATTCCAGTTCAATGGGCAGAAAAATTCGTGTGTAATGTGAGTGTACTGATTGATAGAAATGTTAATATAATGTGAATGCAAGAAAGTATTGTTGATGAAGTTTTATCGAAGAATTTAAAGTAAGTGTTCCTTGTGCCTTTATTACATTAGTTTACTGTAATTTGTTTGGTAATTTGGCCAAGAGAACGAGTTTTGTAGCAAGTAGAAGCAAAATAAGTGTCTGACACCGTCAAGCGTTGAATAAATTTTTGAAATAATTGTCAACTTACCGTGCGTACATCAGCTTTCAGTGTGGTCGTATAAAAACATAGATATGACATCTGCGCTTGTCATTATTTCCTTATGCACAATAAGCACACTATACCACTGGTTCATTCCTAAACATCACCAATAACAAAAACACTGATTCTGTCGGTTTTGTAGCGGGAAGGAAACGTAAAATGGCTTCGAACTATGGTTTATATCCAAGGATTACGTAAGTAAATTCTCCTGGAAGTACAGAAACACTACCACCTTGCCTCGTACGACACAGTTTGAGTTTGGTCCCAGAACATCATGGTCCAAACACGTTAGCAGCCAAGTTGTAAGATAACGGTCATGCCTGTGGCTCTTCCGAGGTGCGGGCTGTTGCGTAAATCCACCTAAATTCGTGTTATCTTCAAGCGAGGGTTTTAGAACCTTGCAACGAATGTAAGCAGCTGCATTTCTGAGCTGTGTTGTCCGCGCGTTGCACAGTGTGTTAATGACCTTCTTGTTATGGCTGTAGTTTCGTCCCCCAAGCAGCGATCTTGCTTTTCGTCACGGTGTGTTGAGGCAGCGAATAAGGATGTTCCATACTTTGCTTCTGTGGGTCAAGACGAGTTGGGATTGGGACAGGGCCGGCGGAAGAGGGGGGGGGGGGCGAACCGTGCCACCGCAAAGGGCGGCAAAATTTGAAGAGAAGAAAAAAATAAGCCTTAGATTATCCAAAGATAGGCAACACTGTACAGTATGATGAAACTGTTGAAGATCCACAAAAACGGTACAAAGTTGATTCATAATACCAGGGCCTAGATGATTGTTTTAGCTCTAAGAGAAAGATTTGAGCAGCTTGAACATCATAGTGAATTTTTCAATTTCTTTTATGATATTTGCAAGCATAAAGACATGCTATCTGATCTTTTGTCTGAAAAGTGTAGAAAACTTGCCGGAATGTTAACACATGAAGGCTACCGAATTAATAGATGAACTAAAAGTGCTTTCGGCTATAATAAAACAATTACTCCAAAGGAGCCCTTAAACTGATAAAGGGTCATGATTTTGCACCTAATGTGAGTGTTACACTTCGAGTTTATTAACTGCGTCATAAAACCGTGGCAAGTGGCGAAGAAAGTTTTTTTTGGAAATTAAGGTTAATAAAAATACTATCTTCGGTCAATCATGTCTGAAACACGCTTGTTTCAATTTTATGCAAGATAGCATTATATGAAAAAGAATATTACATGTGCATATAGCACCATGTCATCAAGGCACATTTAGAGGATGTGGGGGTAGGACCACACACATTCTCGATCTCGGCCATTTTGTTTGATGTGATCAGCACCACTCTCCGGCCGCCTTTACCTTCCAGGGCTGTCCCCAGGTACCCATTAATTTGAGGCTGGGTGAGATTTCGAATTAGTTACGTTTCAAGGCGAAAATTATTGCTACTACTACATGGTAATCAGTTGCTTTTTTGTTGCAGTCAGATCCGTATATTAGTCGCAGGCTTGAGAGTCTACAGCCACGGATACTATGTAGAAATTACCAACCCTCTGGCCTAGCAGTTACAAATAAAATAATATATCCATGCCTGTAGGGAGGTCTCTTGAAGTTTTTTTTAGTACCGGGCTACAACATAGAAAACAGGGCCCGATTACAGTCAAGAATATCCTTAGCATTCCCCGTAGGAAGGAACAACCAAGGCATTATTTGCAAACTTGTTCTCCTACCTCGCAGTGGTGAGACATTCACTGACACGTCCCAGGGCCATAATGCACAAAGGGTTTTTTACCTTATAAAGAAAAAGAAGAAACCATATGTAGACACAGTCTGTTGTTTTCTTTTACTGTGCAGTTACAAAATGTACATCGGTTTTTTATTCGGCCTTACGTCCACTTTTCGATTATTAATAACATGTTCTTCGTTCAACTTGTGGTTCTTTTGTCTTCATCGAATGAAAATAACCTGCAAATTCAGGTCCTATTACAGAACCTACACTCTTCATTTACTTTTCGCAATGTACGTATATGAAATACGCGTAATCCTTCTTACAGCTATTTGCAAATATAGTATTTACTTCTTGTTCTAATTTAAAGTTACTACAGTTATATAAACACGATTTTTATTTAACTTTTCGGGAATTTATTTATTGCAATAATGTCTGATCAAAGGAGCGTGTGTTCTCCAGAAAATGTACATAAAAAAACGCGTTCAAATGTTTTTAACAACCGTAAACTAGAAGAAGAATTCTACAATGCAAGCAATAAGTACATACAAGAAGAATTAAACAGTATATAGCACATATATTTTTCTCCGTGCATATATTCCATTTTCCTTGCACTTCTTAGACCTCGCCTATGGCGCAATCGCCTTGAAATCAAGGGGGGGGGGGGGCGGGTGGAGGCACATTGCATAGTGGATCGGATCCGACTTTGAACTGCAGGTCCAGTGATAATTAACGTTCCTGGACTTAAAACTCTCTCTATTTTTAATGTCTGTTTATTATGATAATTAGTTAACTGGTGTGTGGAATAAACCATTTTGATTTGGGAGGAATAATAGCTAAATTGACGTTTAAGAACAGGAAATGTTACTACTTTGTGGGCATAACAAGAAAAATCATAATGTTATTGAAAAATTGTATGACTTATTGTTTAAATGCATTAAAACATATCATAGTCTATTTAAATTAAAGAAAACAGAAGAGAAATCGTACAAAAGTGAATTTCTGCACGTGTTCAGAATGCAATTTGTTTTTCTTGCACTACTGAGTTAAAAATGCAGTAACTAAAGTATGCATGAGAAAATCAGTATGTTTCAATTCTGTACACATGCTGCACCAGTGTGTACCGTAATGTCTATAATAGTGTGTTTGATTACACTGTAATCAGTTACGAACAGTATAAAATGTTGTAAAACCTGTTTTCATCCAGCTAATAACAGTTCATTTGTTGACTAGAGTCATATTTACATTATTAAAATTTCCCTAAAGGTAAATACCTTTTAGTATTTATCTATATGGTGTCGTATGAATCAAGATTGCCACCTCTTTAAGCTGCGATAGCTATTAAACATGACTCACGTGTTTGCATTAATGTTTTGAGATATCATAAATCACACGCATTGCTTCTCGTAGGCGACATCTACTTGCCTATAATATGTCACGATTATTTGCAAGTAAAATAGTATTTACGGTGCTCCATTTTTCTCCTTTATGCACTGAGTATAGAGACACAAACTCATATAATTTAGTGACCATAACCCATATTTTATGTTAATGCTCTTAGCTGTTCTAGTTTGTCACAGTTGCATTCTTATGGCTTATCTTAGGGGCGTACACGATTCCCCGTGTCATGTTTTCACAATTGCGATTCCCTAAAGCCTTAAGGAATGATATTTTGTATGCTGCTATGCATTTACAAGCTTTTACAAGCTTAGGTTTAGTAAAAGTACATAGAATTGGAATAGAGGAGAACATTTTGTTGATTATTATCCATGTGAAATAAACAACTGAATTAGCTATGCCTAGTTTGCACTAACCATACAAGGGCAGGATTTCGAGCTACCCATTAACAACCCTGACGGGTGAAACATGGACATTACGAAAGGATGCAAAGTTCTGAAATTATCTTTCTACCTTCAATTGTTTTTACAAGGTTCATGCATCATCTAAAAGACATCGCATATAGATAAATTCACATTAAAAGTAGGCAATATCTTTCTTTGTATTCATGTTCTGTTCTATTCCATTCCTGAGATCGAAAATGCATGCAATAAAGCCACCGGCGAACGAGTTTATAGTGCACGCGCTTTCGAACCTGCCACCAGAGGACTCTGCTTCTCTACTAAAACGTTTGCGAGAGCAACATTTCGCAGCATCTATTGCATGATCCTTTTTCTATGTACCGATAATTGAAGAACGTTGGGAGACATTTTGTGTGCTGTGATCAATTTTGTGTTATTGTCTTGCGTTCGCATTATACGCATTATATCGTATTTTTGGATGTTTACGACCAGTTACGGGTTATGAAGTAACTGAAGTTTTATTCGGTAAGTATTGTTAATAACTTATAGTGTATATTTCTTACTGTCTGTGATTATATTTAATTTCTAGTGCATTCCTTGTTCTTGTATGTTGTGAGAAGCTACTTTAATGGCGGTGTTTTCTGCAGCTGTTCGTAAAGAAACGAAGACATTTTATTGCATTCTAGCTACGAAAAAACACTGCTGTTAGTTATTGGACTACAAATAAGGGTAAGACTGCAGAATATGGGCTGCTTAGGAGGAACGCGGTTCATAATTTTTTGGTAACGTTTTTTAGATAGTATAATCGGGAAAAGTAAGTTTTAAAGTGCGGAAAAATTTTTTCTTTAAAAAAAACAACAGAAAAACGTGTCCAGGTTGGGCGGTATTGAAATCGTAGCATCGAAGGCAAAGGCATATTCCTGCACAAATCTAGTGAAAGCAAAAAATGCCTGTGTTGTTAGGTAGCTAGGTTTAGTTCACTTAGCCTAAATAATAATTAGTCATTGTATTTATGCTAATGAAACCTAACCTAACAGGCCTAACCTAACCTTGTAGGCATTCTCAAAGAAATAATGAAAGGAACTGTGCGTAAACAATATGGACACGAACGAATGGAGAAATGCATTGCTTTTAGTAGCAAGAAAAACATTTTTCATTGTATTTATGCTATTGGAACCCAACCTAACAGGCCTAACCTAACCTTGTAAGCATTCCTCGTCTGAAATAATGAAAGAAACTGTGCATCTGTGGGTGGAATCCGGAGCGACAAATCAACTCGAATTCCGCGAAACGAAGGGTCTCACTTATCGTACAACACTTGAGTGCATAAACAATATGGATGCGAACAAATGGAGAAATGCATTGCTTTTAGTAGCAGGAAAAACATTTTTTACGGGCAATAATATAATAGTAATCGTAAAAGGAACACCAGAAAATGGAAGTAGAAGGTACGTACTTTCAGGGGATATAAATTTTGTTCGTCTATTTAGAGGGAAAAAGCAGCCCATGTTCTGCAGTGAGACCCAAATAAGGTTAACTGAAAGTCTTTAAACCCAGTATATTCTCTTATTTGGCTAATTGTGCCGTGCATTATATCAAGAACTGTATTACCTTAGCCGAAAATCAACTACGTTTATTATGCCTCTTAGACGCTAAGTATAAGCTTAAGTATTAAGCCTACGTTAGCGTCATATGAATTACAAGATGTTTCAACATGCTCTCTTTGCATGATTAATTTGCCGTGCCTTACAGATTGTAGAATACTAACATGAATGACGTTGTTCAACATTACTCCAAACAGTAGCGACTTCAAATAAAATTCAATTGTCTTGTATGAGTAAAAACAGTTCGTGTATTATGAATAAGTGTACAAGCTACTCCTCTTTCATAAATGCGTAAACAGTAAAGGGCCTGTTATCGATATCGGTAACCAGTGGCGGCGATGAGGAGGTAGGAGCACTTTTGCTCCCGCACTATGCTAAACTGTCCTTGCCCCCCCCCCCCCCCCGCCCACGTTTTGGCAATTCCCCTCCCCCACAGTTTTGGAACCCAATCGCCGCCACAGTCAGTTACTTCATATTTTTTTATGTGGTCAATTTTCCCACAGTGTGCAAACAGTGGTGATTTTAACTAACACTAAGAAATTAAGATATTCAATGGATATGGAAATAACTGTATGCGATTCACATAAAATAGTAAATTTTTCATTAGTTGCTGTCTAAAGTCACTAAAGAATAGATTACTTTCGTGTGCTGCTCCCAACTTACAACGTAAGTAGCTAATGAACCGTTTTGATATAACCACTATCTCGTCAAATAAAAATACAATCTTTACTTCTCTTTTCCTTAACAATCCTGTCAATTGACCATTATCTTAAATGTTTTGCCTGATAGGAATATGTCCCAGTTTTGCTGTTTTGAAAAATATTGCTCACCTTAACCCCTGTTTGATGCGACTTATCGCTTTTGAACTCATCTTGTCTGGCAACACTGCCTTTCCACAGACTCCAAGTGTGAATACTTGATTTGGCCCATAACTCACGGTCCCTTCAAAAGCGGTAACATGTCCTGACGTTTCCAAAGTACATGTTCTTGCGCTTGCAATGGGATCAAGTGTTGAGTAGGAATCGTAACGAATCAATGTCTTAACGATTCCCACCATTCGTTAATTTAGAATGCAGCAAACCGAAAAAAGGAGGAAGATTTACAGCTGTATTCTAACGGTGTTTGCGTTATAGTAACCTCCATAAAACGGTCGCTGCAGCATGAGTGTCAACCTAATTATTCATTCTTGTAAGAAACAGCTCGGGGCGGATGACAATAATACACTGTAGTTACAGATGAGGGAAGGGACTACTTCGTGTCATAACGTGCACGATGTGAAAAAGTCATTGGCAATGGGCGTGGCGGAGTGGTTATCGCAGTGTGCTACAACGCCAGGGGTCCCAAGTTCGAATCCCGGCGTGGGTGTTCTTTGTGAGTACCTTCATCAATTTCATCATATCATCACTCATCCTCATCTTCACGATTAACCAAAAGTGGTAGAAAACGAAGTTAAATAAACCTTACCAATCTTTTTTCGCTATCTTAATTTTCTTTTTAATTCACATGTTATTTTTCTTTATTTTTTCCTACTTATGTTCTGTTTTCATGAACAAAAATATGCCATATCTTTTCCGAGATTCGAGCCCAGGACCACTCCGCCTCGGAGGCCGATATGACACGAAGCGAGCTGAGAGGAAAATTGATATTTTACTTCTGTCTATGTGAGTTAATGTTATTGTGTGTTTACACATATTTATATCTCAGCGTGGGATCTAATGCCAATTGTTCATTTCAATATTTCTATAATAGTTATTGATGAAACCGTACATCGATAACATGCTTGAATGATTTTTTCTTATAAGTTACAAAAACAAGGGGGAATTCCCATCTCTGGTTCCAAATTTTGGTCCTGGGAGATATATTTTTATGTAAATGTCCCATTGCTTGGAAATAAGTTAATGGAACCACAATACTGTTTTTATGAGTTTGTTTTGTTAAATATTAGCACTTGAGTAAAATACAAAACACGATGACCCTGAATGACATCAGCTTCATGCAAAAATATTTGACTTTCAACCAAGTAAGAATGTCTGTCAGATTCTAATTTGTCAAAACAGAAGAAGAGTTCATATTTTATCAAAACAACGAATATTCCACAGACATCATTCATTTTCAGTTTATTTTATAGTACAGTAAAACCTCGTTAATCCGGATTTGAAGTCAACAATCGCATAATAGGGGTATCGCGTATGTACGAACTGCATTGTCTGTACAGTATTGCTTTACATTTTACTTTAGGCCTATGCCCTTGAAATACACCATAATGAACGTGTTTTGTTGCTATAAACGGAGTTTTAATGCACTTTCTACTGTTCTTTTAGGTTATTTCAGTTAATCTGGACTTTCGTTAAAACGGTCCGGATTAACGAGGTTTTACTGTAATTTTATAGTTAAGAGCTCTGATCTTAGAAATTAAGAAAATAAAGTGTGTATGCGGTCAAACTATACAGATTAGGTTGTTAGGTTAGGATGTTAAGTTTAGTTCTGTTAGTATAAATAATACCTTTCTGGTTAGGCCCCGAAAAATGACAGTATGTTTATGCTAGGAGGACTAAATGTAACAATGAATGAATGCATTCCGCACGAAGGACGGCGAAGTTGTTTGAGACTTGTGCGATAAGTGAGACATTCTCGACGGAGACTACCTCGAATTACAAGGTGTACCTAGGGACTCAAATTCAACTCACACATGTACATACAACATACATATTACATTACAAACACGAATATTACATATATTTGCAGTAACACCAGGGGTACCCACAGGGGAGGGGGGACAACATTTTTATAGTTTAGCTACCAATTTTGTTTATCTCCACACAAAAATGTGGGGGATTGTTTCGTTTGATTGACTTGTTATTGATTTTTAGTTACCGTTATGAAGTACAGCTTTTCTACCTACCTGTGGGTGATCACGGCGATGGAGTTGAAATGAAAAACAACCTCTTATGCCTTTAGAATCGGCTTGGAAAAGGTTGAGTGGGCGTCGTCTTCTCATTAATACAAGGTTAGTCAAGCAGACAAACTGTCTGCTTGACCAGTTGTTATTGACCAATTTTCGACCTTTCAATATTTGCAGGTACTTTAGAAGAAAATTCTGATATCTATACTAGTTACAAGATGCTCTGCAGAACGCACAATGTGTGTCATAAGAATCATTAAAAACAGACTACGTTCGTGCATGGCTGATGAGTGGTTAATGTCTACCATAATTCCATTCTGTGAGTCCGGTGTTTTAAAAGTGGTTCAAAAAGAGGAAATTGTCAATAAATTTGCTGCAACATCAGAAGTTATCCAATATATATATAGCCCCAATCCCACCACTCACTCACTCACTGACATAAATGTTCTCCATGAAGGAAGCCCCGGAGGCGAAAAACGCCCGATTACGACCCCCCATGAAATCGTCCCAAAAGGCCGAGAAAATTCAAAAATCTCTCAATCGGCCCTTCCTTAAGGGTGAAAATGCCCTTTTCTCACGTCCTTAGCAACCGTTGCCACGGGCATTTCTTTTGCACACATTGTTTCCTTCAATTCTTAATTGTCCAGCTACATTATATTTCTCACAGATAAGTAACACACAGATGAATCAACTCCTGGCTTTGAAAAGGTGCCTGAAACAAGGGTGACATCTACATAATAAGGAGTTTCAGCCCAGATACAATTACGTATATATTGTTATACTCAATGCGTAAATATCTGCATCGTGCTTGTTTCAACTAAATGTTTAGGGGGTATAATGACATGCAATTCCTTAGAGCTTGCCGTGCTTGTTGTTCACCATGGAAACGGACGTTGCTAGGGAACTTAAAGAAAGTTTATTTTCACCCCGAATGCTACTGTAAGGGAATTATGCTAGAGTTTTCGATTGATTGATTGATTGATTGATTTGGTGTTTTAGGTCCACTTTGTGCACAGTATTAGAGTTTTCGAATTTTAAAATGTGAGCATCAGAATTGATTGCAGAGGAGAGATAGAAATTTGCGAAGAATGAAGGAAAACATTTCTTTATTTCAATTATGTTTAAAAATGTAAAACTGACTACAGAAGTAAAATGTTACTTTTCCAATTTAGTGTCGCTATTGAATTCGTTTACATAAAACATCTAACTAACTATCCTGAAACTGTTATTACTTACCCAGCTTATTATTAAGAAAGAAACCAATAATATTTTGATTATTTGTACATATTACAGCGCATACACACATAAATTTACGTTCAAAACTTTCCAAATAAGCGAACCACGTCGGCGAGCGCACGAGACGTGGCCACAGGTCACGTCGAAAGTGCGCGAGTCACTTATGTAAAATGTTATTTCAATTATTGTCAAAGTAATATACAATATACATGTAAATGTCTATATTTTAAACAATACTTAAAGTAAGCATACGTTGCTTAATATGTCTGTATTATATTGTTCCGCAAAGTTTGTCTGACGAAAAAAAAAGTAAATAATTCGGCATAAAGGGGTGAAGGGGGATAATGTTCTCCCTTTTCGGGGGGATGGGCACCCCTGAGTAACACGTCAGTCCGTCGGAAAGATACGTAATAAACAAATATGTACAACAAACTTGCTACGTGTTGCGAATTTCATTATTTGGAGGTATCCCCATCCTACTGTATACAGGGAAATCCATGTAATTATATCTAATTCGCCCCCGGCAAAGCTGAAATCTCATTACCACAGTTCTTCCGCAAACCACCTTTTACACGTCGTGTTGCTTTACCGAGAATCCCGAACGAGAAATTTAATATATCCTCCGTCTCAAGTTCGTTTTTTTGCTGTGGCGTATTGACGTACGTGTGATGTAAACGCATTCGAGCTGAGAACCGGTCAGTTTGCGGCTGAGGGAAGTAAACCACGCTGTTCGCAGATGTGGCTACCGGGAACATCCCCCGGGCATTAGCATATAAAGAGAGTTCCATGTGGATCAGTGGGTTATGCTAGTAACGGACTGGCAACACTTGTTTTAAATGGGCTCGTTAACAAACTGTATAGAACCGTAAGGTAAGACTGGTATTTGCTAATCTTTTTATTTTTATTTATTTTCTCCCTTCTTCGTTTTCTCATTTCTTGATTTCTCAGGATTAATGCAAATGAAGGGTTGATTGAGTTTCACATACTGTAGCGTTTTCAGCAAAGGGGACAGAATAGTTAATTCTTATAATTTAGCAGGGGGCTCTTGACTGACTGTACCCCCTCGAAAATTATGTTGAATTATTTTTTAATTGATAGATTTAGATGGTTTTATGCAACTACAAATAACTTTGATTAAGTAAAAATCTGTTTCGGAGTACTTTCACCGCTTTTTATTCGTAAAAACCGGTGAATGCACGCTCAAGTAGGAAAAGAAGCACGTGTAAACGATAACGTCTAGTGTTGCCCACGGGACGAGACGGGACAGGCTTTCAAAAATTCGAGACGAGACGAGATTGACCATGTGTCATAAGACAAACGAATATTTTCGAGACGGGACAGCATTTCCAAGAGACTCCACGAGACGAGACAGGCCAAAGTCTCGTCTCGTGGGCAACACTAATAACGTCGCCAAACTTATCACTTATCACCTAAAAAAAAATTCCAGAATTGCTTTCAGCGTCAAACGTGACGCTCCCCTAACCTAACAACGTAAAATTATAATCACTAGAGACCGGATGTTTAGGCACTAAAAACATATAAAATAGGCAGGCAAATAAGCACTTATAATTTTCAAAATAGGCAGTAAAATAGGCATTAAAATACAAATAGGCAATAAAAAAGGCAATGAAATTTAACTCAAAGTAATGAAGATAGACATACAAAAAGAAGTAGGTGTTTAAATGATATAGAAACATACATTCTTTATAGTTGCTTAAAATAAACCAGGAGCTCATCATTATCGACAACAGTTCAATATTGTACTTAATAAATCACTGCAAACAGGAGTCACGTCAGGCCAAAATTTTCCATTGTATAATGGCTACACACAATAGTCTGACAAAGTAAATTGTTGGCTACTTCCAACCAGCACGCAAATTATTTAAATATACACTTTATCACTGCACACAGGGTTATTTCAATTAAAAAAATTACACTATATATTCCACACAGCAGTTCGAACTAAGAAATTGTTTAAATGCATTTCAAGTTTGTACTGTACTGTATGGCAGTCTCTGAATAAGAAGCACTAATTGTGGTTGCACATCACAACAAGGTATTTCTTCAGGTGATCAACCGACAAGTTATGTCTGCAATCAGACAACACATTTTTTAGAATTGAAAGAGATCTCTCGACCTCCACAGATGTTACCGGAACATAATTAAAGCACGCGAGAACATGTGGATCTAACTCAGTTTGTATATTTTCACCTTTCAGAACTTGTTGAATTGCCCTTAATTTGTCCAAGTCCTTGCGTATTAGCTACAATAACGCGCTAACTGTTATTTTTAAATTTCTTTGAAGCATCGGAAACTAATCCTGGGAACAGGAAATTGTATGCACAGAGTTCAGTCTGTCCCAATTTGAAAGAAAATGCCTAAAATAGGCAATATCTGGCATTTTTGAAATAATATAGGCAATATCGTATGAAATAGGCAAAATTAAATTGTCTTTAAATGAAGCTAATCCCTCCCCCCTGGTCTTCGCAACATTCGTTTTCATCATATCTCTAACAGGAAAGAATAGGCATTTTGCCTAACATCCGGTCTCTAATAATCACCAATAAATCTAACACTCCTAACGATAGTTTCACTTCTATTTGCGTTTCGTAAGTTTTCAGTCCTTCGTATTAGATTTACTTTATTTTATACGACAATTTAATGTAAAATAATTAATATTTTTTGTAAATTTATTGATTTTTGTCATTGATTTTTTGTTATTATGAAAAGGCAGGCAACATCCTGTCTGGTGTTGTTTTGGATTGTCGTGTTGGGTGCTATATTCACTTGCTCGAGGCCTTAGGTCTGTGCTACTTCAGCCTAAGGAAACAGAGTTGCTTTACTTCAGCATAACACAACCGCGTGTGCTAAAAACAATGGGAAACGTTTATAAACAACATAATCTTCATAAACCATTCAATTTTTAAAACTCTTTAACGGGGGGTACAGAGGGCCAAGCGAATCCTTTCCTTCTCGTTTCTACTATTCCTTAGTTGTTAGAATGCTGGAGACAATAAGAGGACTAACTACTTTTCTGGCATAACTAAACCAGAAGGTTTAATGTCTCAGTAACAAAAGTCTTTCATTTCTCCCTGTCTTGGGGTAGATCAATTAATGATTTCTTTCAGATCCATCTTAATATTGCCAGTCTATCTTCGTCTTGCCCTTCCTGCAGTAGTATTATCACCAGGCTTCCAAACAAGAATCCTATAACTTCTTCTATCCTCTCTTATGCGTTCTATAGGGCCTACCCACAGAAATCTTCTTGTTTAAGTTCGCCTTTATGCTCAGATAGTCTAATCGGGACTGGATCTACAGTTACAGTGAGATCTGAAACACCGGGAATGTAATATAGGAGTACCGGATTCGATCCCTGTACACGTACATTCCACGGTTTTTGAGACTGTAGGTCCAGTTACGATTAGCCTATCTGTACAAAAAATGGAATTAAAAACAATCTCTCCCCGTCTCTCTCTTTAAAGAAAAATGCCTTTCACACTCCAAAATGTTTTGAATTTAATATAGCTTAAAATCTCTCCGCAATTTTGATATTTTCGATGTTTGGCGTACCATTTGTCTTTTCACCTTTCACCCAATTTGCCAGGGGTCTCGGGTTCGACCCCTGTTCATTGTGAGTGTCACTTCATAAATTCCATATCATCACAAATCGCCGCGATTAGCCAAAAGTGGCAGGAAAGCGACGCTAAATAACAAATATCAAATCAAATCACCCGATATTTTACCTGAATTTCTCTGCACCGAGGTAAATTTCTCTTCGGGTGGGAGTGTCGAAAGCGCCAGTGAGCGAGATGGAAGTGGGAGGAAGGAAATGCCGAAAAATGCGAGATTCACCTCAAAGCATGCGTGAGAGAGCGTGTGTCATGCATGGAGGAAGTTGACGGAGGAAGTGACGGAAAGGAAAGGTGGAAGCTAAACGACGAGGCTACCGAATTGGCGAAATCAGGCCGAGGTACCGTGTGCGACCTACTGGCTTGACTGGGACCAACTCGGGATGCAAATTTGGTGAAAGGCGAGTTTTCGTGGATTCTGCCAGCATTGAACGTTTCGATATCCTCCCCATGCTCTTGCACGGCTGTTGCAGGCTTTAGTTCTAGGTAACTTTAGGGTTCATAAGAAAAGTAAGCCGACCTTCGTGGTGGAGTGGTTAGCACAGAGAGCTACTACGTCAGGAATCCCGGCATGGGGTTGTGAGTCGCGATTACTCAGAAGTCAAATCAAAAGAAGAAAAGAAAGACATTAGCGGAGGCATTGGCTAAGAAGGGACTATGGGGCCTCCCCGATGGCGTAGTGGTAACGTCGTCGTCTTGTAATCAAGGGATCTCGGGTTCGATACCCGGTGGAGGCACAATCCCGATTAGCCTATACGTGCATTACGTGAACTAAAGCTGAAAAATGCATGTACATACACTCATATGTGTAGAGTGAGTGTCTGTGTATGCATAGTCATGAATTAACAAGTTTTGCCTTGAAGCGAGTACACACATACAGGGGGAGAGAGAGAGAGAGCGAGCGAGAAAGAAAGAGAATTCTTCTTAATTAAGCTTTTAAGATGTATAGTTACGTGCTAGGTTGTAGGCAGTGGCGTATACTTAGTTCAAGGTTTGAGCTATCTCACCATGTCAGATGGTCTTAGGCTATGAATAGAAATAAGTTTACCAGCTCCTAAGAAATCAGGTTGCCAACTCACAAGAAACCAGGTTGCCAACTCATAGGAAATCAGGTTGCCAACTCACAAGAAACCAGGTTGCCAACTCATAGGAAATCAGGTTGCCAACTCACAAGAAACCAGGTTGCCAACTCCAGAATCAGCGTCATCATCTCACTGATAGGAATAATTTTCTTTACAATTTCTGATCTATTTTTCTCCTGTATTTTATTCTCTAGACTTCAGGCTTCGCAGACAGCCTAGCTAGCCCAGAATGTACGCTCCTAGTTGTAGGCTACTGTCTCCCTGTTCATCGCATGTAATCCTCTTTCTCCATATTCAAATTTGAGTATCATTTTGTTACTTCTTGAGTTAACATATGCTTTACCTTTCGCGCTGTTGGTAGCGTCGTCGCCTTGTAATCAAGGGGTCCTGGGTTCGATACCCGGTGGAGGCACATAATGGTTCGGACCCCACTTTAAACTGTAGGTCCAGTCCCGATTAGCCTTACTGTGCATAAAGTGGACTTAAAACACCAAATCAACCAACCAACCTTTCGCGGTGTGCAATGGTTGATTCAGATAAATCTCGCCGACCTCCGTCACAAAGTGGTTAGCACAGCGCACCGTGCACATGGGTGTTCTTTGTGAGTGTCCCTTCATAAATTTCATCCTATCACTCATCCTCGTAGACGCGATTATCCATAAGGGGCAGAAAAGCGACGCTTTACATTTTAGCTGAATCGGGAGCTACGCGATCATTTCCATTTCGCTTCCTCTCAATTCCATCAGCAGTTCGTCATTCCGCTCCGTGGCTGTTCGGCGGATTCCGTTGACTCTCGTTCTTCGCGAAACCACCGTTAAGGAGGCCAGCGCTTCGGAACGGGTTCAATGACGTAAGCCGAGCGGTGTCAAGGCCAAGAACGAGACATTGTCTTCTGGAATTTCTCTTCCTAGTCCAGCCATGCCCTTCGTTACAGTCATCTTTCTCTTCTACATCTCTCGCTTTTTATTCACTAAACCCCAAGTGTATGAAGAGAAAATTCTTTACAAACAATTGTTTACAATAATTTGCAACTGGTCTTCTTATTGTTCTCAAGGCCTTTAGGGTGCGTCCACTCAGGTCCGTAATTTTCTGTAATTGTTCCGTATTGTTTCTGACCCATCTTTTGTTTTAATCCCATTTCCACATATTTCGTGCCACCTCAGTGGCCAGCCCGTAATACTCACCTCACGATCTCATCTTCCAAGAATTTTATTCAGATCGAAGCCAGTACGTGGGTGTTCCCTGTGGTGTTGTTTCTTTATTCTGAACCTGCTCCCGTGGCGGAGTGGTTAGTACATCGCGCTAGGACACCAGGGGTCCCTGGTTCGAATCCTGGCCTGGACATGGAATTCATCATGCCATCACTCATTCCCATCTTCGCAAATTACCCAAAAGTGGCACAATAATCGAAGTAAAATAATAATCAATCAACCAATCTTTATTCTGCTTTATCGTTGCAATTAGTCAAGCTTTGGCAACATTTAACTCCACTTTATGCTCATATAGCCTAATCGGGACTGACCCTACAGTTAATAGAGCGATTTTGAACCACCGTCCAATGTAAGTTTAACTTCTGTGGGTTTAATGATTGTAATTGTAATAATCAAGTGACTGTAATTAATAAGTAACCTGTAAATGTAATCATTGACGACATGTATTGGATGTAAAATGCTTAATGATGAACAGTAGCGTGCCCAGGATTTTCGAAAAAGGGGGGGGGGTTATGTGTACACTTTTAAGTAGTCAATCTTCATTTTGTCATATTTTCCTGGCTTTGATGTTCATTTTTTTAAAAAAATACTGGACCAAAAGGGGGGTTATAACCCCCACCAAGCCCCCCTTGGGCACGCCACTGATGATGTATAAATTTATTCTATTCTATTCATCCTGTTGCGACTGTGTTGAAAATTGGCCTGTATACGGCTGCTTTGAAATTATTTAGTTTTTGTGGTTGGCATCCTTCCTATCATCCTGGTTCGATACCAGATGCAAGCACATATTGGTTCGGATCCCACTATAAAATGTTGTAGGTCCAGTCCCGATTAGCCTATATGTGCATAAAAATGTACTTAAAATTAAAACTAGGTCGAGGCCGGCCAGTTGAAAGGTTAAATAGAGGAAATTTGGTTGAACGTAGGTACCATTTTTAATCCAACATAAATTGTCTCATTTCACTCATCCGTTGGGCCGTTTCAAAGTAAGATCAGGCCCGTATTTAGGGGAGGAGTCCTCCATCTGTAAAGGGGCCTCTAGTAGGGTAAAAAGAAGTTTGGAAAGGGCCAGAAAATGGGCAATACCTAACCATAACTTTCCCAAATGTTACATAGCTGCATTTCATTTGTACATGGAAGGGAGGTTACGTTGATACTATTCCCAGGCCTCTGCATATACAAATCCAGGTCGGAGTACGACTTTCTCATAATGTCCAAATGCTTTCTTGAGGAAACTGCTAGTTTCGAGAGTGCTGTCACTCTCACTACCGAGAAGGATTAGCAACAAAATGACATGAAGATGAGAGTAACGTTACCTTTTGAAACCTTGGGATATAAATGTTCGGATCTTTATACATATTTCGTCCGCCTTGACTGAAACTTAATTGCTCCAGAACACTACCTGAAATGCTCTTGAAGTATGTCGTGGGAACTTACGCCTGTCGTCATGCAATCTCGTTTCTTCGTGGGAGACCATTTGACCCTCTGGAATATGCTTAAATTGCTTCTTTGTTATTAATTTATTTCTGTTTGTCTGTCCTTCGTTCTCCATATGTTCATCCTGCTTCCTATTTCTTAGAATCTATTGCTTGCTTACTCCATGTGTTGTTTATTCTTTCATTATTTATTAGATGTCTGTCTTTTCATTTTATTTTTCTTTATTCTCTGTACTTCTATCTCGATCTTCTTATATTTTTTTCTTTCTTTGTCTTTTAGTTTATTTCACTCTTCATTTCTTCCTTTCTGTCTTTTATCTTTTACTCCAGTCTCTTTTATTTCTGCATCCTTCTCTTTCTAGTTTCGTAAATCCTCTCTCTTTTGTACCTCCATTTATTTTCTCTCTCACTCTATTTGCACCTTCTTCCTTTCCTTTCTCTCTCTCTCTTTCTCCTTTTTTCCTTCTCTTCTCTCTCTTTTTGTAGCTTCTTTTCTTTCTCTATCCCGAACATTCTCTTTTTATTTAGTTTCTTTATTCTCTCTCTCTCTCTTTCTCATTTCTTTTTATTACTTATCAATTCTCTTTCTCTGTCTTCATTTTTCTTACTTTCTCTCTTGTCCTTTCTGTCCCTCCCCCTCTCTCTGTGTTCGTTTTCCTTCCTTTATCTTTCTTTCTCACTGCTTCTATATTTATTTCCTTGTATCTGTGTTGTGTTTCGTGCTTCTTTTATATCTCTTAGTTTTCAATTATTTGTTTCTTTTCTTCTTCCCTCCTCTTTCTCTCTCTCTCTATGTCTCTCTCTGTACCCGCTTTCTTTAATTGTCTCCTTTTCTTCCTCTCTCCGCCAAAACATTTCATGTGATAAAAACACAAACATGATGTCACTTTATTCAACTAAGGATACACTTCTTTGATTCTACCCCCCCCCCCCCTATGGTGTAATCAAGAGGTACTGTGTTCGACCCCGGTGGTTGCACATTGCACAGTGATTCGGACCCCACTTGAAACTGTAGGTCCAGTACGGATTAGACTATCAGGACCTAAAAACCGGACTTTAAACATTAGTGCAGCCCAGTGGTGTTCCCAAGGGGTGGGGGGGTCATACCCCTCCCCCATTGGCCCAGTATTCCTTTAAAGAAAGAACGTCAAAGGCATGAAAAGATGGCAAAATGAGGGCTGACTGAGAGGTTGCGACCTCCGCAATTAAAAACCTGCCAAAACTTGTGTTTGTAATGCAAGGTGCATAAAGAGAGCCATAAAATGACAATGGTGTTTTTATCTTGTAAATGGATCAAGTTTCAGAGGATGTTAAGGTTTGCGTGGAAGCAAACAAAAACCATGCAGAGCAACGTGACGAATGCCAGATCCTTGTTTATCCATCCCGAGGACCACTGGACTGGCAGAAGTCGCTCTACGTGAGCAACGCTAACGGTTAATTGCATTTTTATAGGATGCAGCGAAGAAAGACGGGATATATGCTCATTCTGGTAACGGTCCGTTCCAGTTTCAGTAATTGCAACAAAGAGCAAAATATATATACATGTAAAATACAGCCAGGATTTTCCTCCTTGTCAGCTTGGATGCAAAGTATGACCAAAAACTTGATACCAAGATTCTAGTTTTCGCCTTCAGAAACTTGTCTATTTCTAAGATTTTCTTCCGGTTCATTTTTAATCAATCATTGGTCCAGTATCAACAATTATAACCAACCAAATAAATTCAGGAACGAAACTATTTGAATATTAATATTCCGGGGGTGCTGAGTACGAATATGCTTTTCGAGAGCAACCTGTAAATTCCTAATGCTTTTTCTGTTCGTATATTATGGCTAGGTCACGGAAGTTGATGATCTAAGAAATAATTTTCGATCTTGAAATGAAAGTGTAATTTTCATAAATTACAGGAGAGTAGTTAAATAATTTTAAAAAAAAGTCGTTTTGTGGTTTAATTAAGGGGGAACTAAAGGCAATTTTGCAGTAACTTTTCGATAACAGATGGCAGCACCGTTTGTCATGGCAACCGAGGGCCATGTTGCCAGATCTACGCATGAATCAAGGGTAGGTACTATTTGTATAGGTGCTCCTCAGTGGCCGTGCGGTCTAAGGCACTGTGTTTTGGGCACCCCATGCCATCCTATTACCAGTTGAAGATCTCCACACCTCTAGGTAGGATTGTGGGATGGAGACTGGCAGTCGGGATAACGACCTAGACCCTCCAAGGGCTGTCGAGCCAAGGGGTTAGTTGAATAATTTTTTAAAAAACGTTGTTTTGTGGTTTAAGCTACCTCTTTATTTTAACTTCAAGATTACATAAAATACATCTCAAGGTTATTTCTATCATTAACGTCCTTCCAGAGTAGTTGGTCAGCATATGAAAATACAGTTGTGTTTCGCTTACATCAGATTATAATTTTTCGTGTGTGTATTGTGACTAATTTTACATCAAAACCACAGATTAAAGCTATAGGCTAATTATGGCCAGCAAGGAAACGTGAATGTAGACTTTACTTAATATAATTTATATTTTTCTGAAGGAAAAATAAATTTACCACAATTAATTATTTAATCCATTGCCAAAGATTTCAGTTAAAATAATATTGTGCTGTCGCGTATCTCGGACCCAGAATCTATATTTCGAAACTCAGTGGCGGCGATTGGGTTCCAAAACTAGGGGGGAAAAGACTTTCTTTCCGTTGGTAGATAAGGGTTAGCATAATGCGGGGGCAAAAGTGGCAGAAAATTGGGGGCATTTGCCCCCTCGCTCCCCTTAGTCGCCGCCACTGTCGAAATTTGAATCCTGCTTATCGATTTCGATACATAAATTCAGAGTTCAGTCTTCGTACCTGAAACGTTACTCAGGGATTATGTTCCAAAATTCATCGTTTCTAACGAAAGGAAAGAAAATTCAGATCTCAAAACTGAAAGCATATCTCGATCTCAGCATTCTGTGAATGCACGAACCAAATGTAAACATTCTGATTCTGCACCGCCCACTGGCGCACGCAGGAAGAAGCTGATGGGGCTGCAACCCTCTCCGAAATGTTGATTGATTTGATTTATTTTACTTCGCATTTCTGCAACTTTTGGATAAACGCGAAGATGAGGATGAATGATGACAGGATGAAATGGATGAAGGGATCTTGACAAACATATATGGACGACACCAGTCCTACAGATGATTATCTGGCTGCAGGTTCAGGCGCCAGAGCCTCGTTAGTCTGCAAAATACATGTACTAAATGGAAGTAAGGTTAACATTTGGGTGACCTCAAAGTGTCACCCCTTACATCTCTCGACATTTTGAGAAAATCAAAATTTTGAAATGATAGCAGTGAAGAACATGGGAGAAACCAAGTTAAAATGGCCTCCCATTACCAATTTAGTCTTTTGAACAACTTTTAAGACAAAGGTTTCAAATGGTGATTTCGTAATATTTTAAATATTGTGCAGATCCAGGGACCCATAAATTCTAATGGGTTCTATTGGGTTTCGCTCCAGGACCGGAACATTTTTTCTCGCACAATTTAAATTCGGTCCAATTACGTATTGTTTCATTGAAAAAAGGTTTCTGGAACGTATTATAATTGTTCCTGAAAAGAAGGTTCCTGTACCGTATTTAAATTGATTCGGGGAAAAAATGTTCCTGCACCGAATTGAAATAATTTACAGATAAAAAGGTTATTTATGGCCCAGAACCCATTTATGCTTACTGATTTTCTCTCCTGGACCGGAATTGAATTTATTTAAAATTCTAGGACCTTTAACAACTCTGATATTGTGTATCCCCCGCCCCATCTAAAAAGCACATATGTAATGCCCAGGTTTAAAATTTGTTTTATACCACACTGAGGATGTCTCGATTCAGGATCTGTGGAAATTCGATTGAAAATTGTCTCGATTGGGGATGTGTTCTGTGAACCGGTTTGCTAAAGATTTGAGGTTGTCCTAACTCAGGATGTCTTCTTGACTGGAGCCCTAGAGTGGAAGTGACTCATAGGGGAGACATTCCACCGCTTGAACATGCACGTGCACGCGTAGCAATGGAAGGATATGATTCCTAACCTAACCTAACCTAACCTAACCTAATTTTGTCTTTTCAAGTGATTTGGACTATGATCTACCCTTGCTCCTAAAGGTCGAAATTCTCAAGAAACCGGTCTTACCCCGTCCCTTCCCTTAAAGGACATCCTCAATCCGGACAAATTCCATGGAGACATCAAATCTGTGATAAACACATCCCGAATCGAAATACTTTTCAAAGAGATCCTGAATCAGGACATCCTGAATGTGGACGTCACCTAAAATTTTTGCTCCCCCCAAAAAGACAAAAAAATAACTGCATAAGTTCCTGCCACCGACCACGTATTCCTAAATGCCGTTTGGGTATAATAATAACAACTGTCACGTGACACCTCAACCTACATTCATGCGAACCGTTATTACTCGTGCAGGTGTGACTGTTAAATAAATATACTCTTTCTCCATTTAGACATTTTTCTGATCGGCGGTGGTGGCGGAAAAAGACAGATTAAAGCACGATCAGATAAGAACATTCGAAAAGTACAATTCAAAAAGGCGAATAGAAGGTTGCGCTCTCCACGCTATCTTTGGAACGAACTGAAACCTTATCGAGGCAAGAATTCGTGCCTTTCCGTTGTTTCTTACGGCTGAGTGCCGATGTGGACTTCATAACCTTACGAATGAAATGACTATCTTCTACGATCTTCATTATCACTATAACTGTCGCTCGGAAATGGATTAACGTAGCTAATTTATGCTGGCATGCAGTGGCGCAACCACAGGGAGGGGGTCGGGGAGGCATTGCCCCTTACAAACCTTGGATGGAAATCGATTCTTTCTAGGGGGGCAAGGGGGACAAATATTGACTGCTAAGGATACTTGCAGGGGGCACAGAGGGGCAATTGCCCCCTCTCGATTTCAAATTTTATGCAAATACAAATACATTTTGTAATTTTTTTTGTAAAATACAGTTTTGTGTGCATGTTTTCCATTATTAATGTGAAATTTAACTTTTTGAAAAAAAAATATTTCAAATAATTTGTTCCAACACAAATGCTTCAGCATCGACCTCTACCTCTTTTTTGCATAATTTACGGTAATAACGTCTTTGATAATACTACTACTGCTAATAATATTAATAATAATAATAATAATGTAATTATTGTTGTTGTTATTATTACTATTGTTATTGTTGTTATTGTTATTATTATTATTGCTATTATTACTGTTGTTATTGGTACGTTTATCCTGGGACTTGTCCCCCCACCAGACAAAAATTCGTGGTTGCGCCTCTGCTGGTATGTTATCCGCTACTGGCATAGGCGGTTAAGATAGTAACGTCTTGACTCTGAAGTGATGAGAATTTGATAAATAATTGACCAGCATTTGTATTTCCATAAGGTAAGTCAAAGATAAATATGCTTTGTTTCAGAAAAAATCGTAAGTCATTACGTCGCAGTGATTGCCTTGTTAAAATCAGCTGACCTTCGTGGCGGAGTGGTTAGCACAGATCGTTACAATACCAGAGGTCCCGGGTTCGAATCCCGGTCTGGGTATGGTGTTCTTCACGATTGTCCCTTCATCAATTTCATAACGTCATCACACATCTTCGTGTCAGAAAAGCGAAGTGAAATTAACCAACTGAATCAATCAAACCTTGTTAAAATCGGGAGTCATGTGTTCCAAACGATAAAAGCATTTAAATGTCACTATTAGAATAAGGAACGATAGTGTCCTAGTTGCACAGAACTGAAAATGTTTGATTTAGATATGGTAACCATGGTCAATTTTTTTTTTTTTTTTTTTACAGAATCGCCAATATCTCTGTAACAGTAAAGACTAGTCACCTGAAGTAACGATAATTCTAATTAGCATTTTTGAAGTATAATTAGGGATTTGAAGTTTTCGTTTTATTGTCCCTTAAATTTCGATGTTATTTTTTTACTGCAATTCGGTGTTATTTTTCGCGGTTTAGGGCAAAATTCGGTGTTATTTTTACATGGAATTATAATTATTCCTTTTATGCTTAAGATTAATACATTGCTTTAGTTCTGGAGAATAAAGAAAAAAAATAGTTTTAATGACAAAAAAATTATGGCTTACCTTTGTGAGAAATGACCACATTTCTTCCATTTGAAAAACTATTTCATCTTATCAGACAATGAAATGTTTATTGAATGAGAACACCCAGATCTTTCAACACAATCAGACACAATACTAAAAGATCCCTCTGTTACCTAAAATACCGTTTTGTGTACACACACATACCCCCCCACCCCCGAAATACAACAGGTGCTTCTCCCTGAAAATTTTCTCGTTCCTACAAAATTTCCCTTCTGGGAATATCCCCCCCGAGAGAATTCTATTTAAGGACGAGGTTTAAACACTGTCAGTCATGTCCGCGCCAAACTACAATAAATGAGGCGTGACAATCTAATTTGAATCGAACTGTCACCAGCTAGACTACAAATGACCTCCGCAACCGAATTGCGCACACTTTAGATCCAGGATTGCACACAAATCTCACTGACCTGTTTTGCGCACAGATTTTGATCCAACGTTGTCACTTTGATAGCTTTAAAGTCTGTGCGCAAAACTGTTTCTTTTCTTTAGACAAGAAGAGAGAGAGAAATTAGAAATAAAATTGTAAATCTCTTAAGGATTATATAAAAAATATAATTTGACCAGCAAATTTAGCAAGTCAAGATACGATTTTCATACCAATTTACATAATACAGTAAGTCACTATTGATGTTTTCAAGATGCAATTTTCATACCAATTTACTCAAACTCAAAAGTTAGGTTAGGTTAGGTTCATGACTGCACAACAAACACTTCTGTCAATCGAAGCGCGTGACCTTCGGGATAAATACGGATATACACCGACCATTACATTCTAGTCCACCAATCAGGTTCATCCTCTATGCCTATCTAATGCTACCCTTCCAGCAAAAACACGTGTAAGTCCACACGCACACACAAACAAACACAACAGAAGTGAGAACGGCTTGAGAACATTTTACATCTGACAACATCGCCTCATTTTTTTGTGCGCAATCCTGCACATTGTGACAGCTTGTCAACGGCTTATCAGATACCACTGATAAAACCGGAAAAGTGTGCGCAATCCGGCTGTAGCCCAAATGACAGATGTAATAGGGCTTCAGGTAGTTATTTTTTAACAGAAGTAGTGTTATCCTTACTTAGTATAATTAATGTTATTCAGCGCATTACAACTCCAGTGTTCCCTGGTTCGAATCCCAGACTGGGCCTGGGCCTTCTTTGTGAGTGGCCCTTCATCAGTTTCATCATTCATGTTTATCGTCACGATTAGCCAAAAGTGACAGAAAAGCGACGCTGAATAAAACAATCAAGTCAATTAAAGTTGTTATTATAATTTATGTAAATCTCTTCCTTAAATGACATAATTTAGTAAAAATACGTGTCGTGTTTCTTACATAAGTAATTTTCAGAACACCCTTATCAAAGGTAATGGTAAATTCTCAGGCTCATTAATTATTACAATAAGCACATCTGCTAGTGAAAGACAGGTTGAAACAACATAGGGATGATGTACGACTTAAGAGAGAGAGAAATGCGATATTTAAACACACGAGAGAAACTGGACATGAAATAGAGTGGGATGAGGCTAAGCAGATAGGAAGGGAGAAGAGAATGCTAGTGAGGAAATGGAAGGAGGCCAAGGAAATAGACAAGAAAGGTGAAGAAGACACAATGAACTGGAATGGGGGACTGATGATAAACAAAGAATGGAAGAAGGTGTTAGAAAGAGTGGAAAGGACAAGAGAGAAAGAGGAGAGAAGAAGGAAGAAGAATGAATGAAAAAGAGCGTGAGATAAAGAGTCCAACCACATTCTCACCTGCTAGAATGTTCCAGAACAACTTTCTAATAGTCTGGAGGGGAGTAATGTTTGTGTATATATATCGTCCTGTTTTGTACCTTGTTACATTTGTACTTGGTGTAGAGTCTGAAGAAGACCTTGCTAGAAGGTTGAAACGTTACGTTTAGTTTATGTATTATAATAAAATAAATTTCTGCCTTGGTCAGCATATTGAGCTTTTCATCTGCTAGTAATATTATTGTATCAAATAATGAAATTTGATGAATCCCTTCTGTACTTAGAGATTCACAAATCTTCAGACTTTCTCATTTTTCACCTATTATTATCTCTGATGGATAAACTGCTAAAGATCTGTTTATTTGCTCTTTTTGATTGGTGAATCTGAAGTAAATATTTGTGTATTCAGAATTAACTGTGAACAACTTCAGAGAAATGACGTAGAAATATTGCCTATCTTTATGTAATAAGTAGGCTGATGATCCATAGGGATTAAAAACTCTCAAAATAGGCACCAGAATACAAAATAGGCAACTAGAATAGACACTAAAATTGACGGGCATCAACAGATTTTCACTGTTTTCCCATATTAGACACTCAGACAGTAGTTTTCTTCGGAAAAGGCACTTGTGAGTGAAATAAGAAGCAACAGACAGAAAAAGAAACTTGTTGTGTATTCATTTCAGAAATGGCTTGAAATCGATTATAAAGTCATTAGCCTAGATTTTCTTGATGAGGAACAAAAAAAGGCACTTTAGGGCGCACAGTGGGATCTCTTCACTAAATACGCCTGCAGCCATCAACACAGCACTGCATCCTTTGCGCAGTACTTTTCCAATAAATGAGTGGTTAGGGCTTTGATCTTTCCTTCAGAGAATATCTAGATACAATCTGATCGGTTGTTGCAGTTGCATTTTTCCTCAACTACAGTGTACTCTGTTAACAACACATGCATGCGAAAGCACAAAGGGATAACATTGACGAACCTAGTCAAAAGATACAAATAAAACTGGAAATTCAAGCAGAACATGTATATGCATCTGATTTTTCGTCATATTTCTAATTTTACGTACTCAAAAATGATTTTTTTTTCCTCAGGGGGAGCAGTCACAGAAACTTTTATTATTATAATTATTACTGCTATTATTGTTTTTATTTTTGTTGTTTATGTTGTTTGTTGTTATTATTATGTTACTATTACTACTAATACTTATGTTTTACTAAATTACATAGATTTGTAATTTCCATATTCTGTATATCTATGAACAATTTGCATAACTGTATACTTAACATTAATTCATGTAGGACAAAAGATGTTTTTGTAGTCAGAAAATCGGTGTAGATAGACTGTAAGCTTAACTGTAACCCTACTTCAAATAATAATAATAATAATAATAATTGCTGTAACTTACAGCCTGTAAGTCACAAAAACAATACTTTTTGTTATAAAATATCTCTACAATTTCACCATTCGAATTACATTAACTCTATCCAGAAATCTCAGGGGGGCAAGTGCCCCCCTCCCCCTGTTGAACAGAATAACCAAAGGAAAACTGCAGTAGATAAAAAAAATGGAGTGTAAAACGCAGGTACCAGATTATGTTTTTATATTCTACCATTTAATCCAGAGAATAAATTGTCCCACAATTTTCGAAGTTCCATATGCAGTTTGATATGAGAGGTCAAACAACATAATGTTATGACTTAATTTTCCCCTAACTTCTAGATTTTTTCTTGGACGAGGTATGTAAAAATTAATAATAAAAGCTATGCCTTTCAGTACAGTGTGAAATGTAAAAAAAAAGTAAAGAGAAATAGTTGTGTTGGATTGTCGCTCATCTGATGGATTGAGTGAAACAGTCTTCCCAAGAATATAATAATAATAATTTCGAGTAAATTTGGTTCATTTATATTAGTTCATAATAATAATCATAACAGAATAATAATAATTATTGTTATTTCTTCGATTCAAGTTTTAACATTGGCTGCCCCCCCCCCCCTTACAAAATTTTCTGGCGACACCCATAGTCGCTATATACTATGAGTCTTCTTAAAAATGTTAATAATTGATGTTACCGCAGTTGAGCAACCAGTGCTGGACCACTTCAAAGTGGTAACGTAGTCGCTTTATAACAAGGGGTCCTGGGTTCGATATCAGGTGGAGGCACATTGCACAGTGGTTCAGATCCCACTTTAAATTGTAGGTCCAGTCTCGATTAGCCTATCTGTGCAAACATTCATTTCAATTCAATCGTACGGATCGACCAATGAGTCACATCAATTTTCAGAGGGGGAGACTGTCCCGTTTCTCAACGCTATTGTCTTGGTATTTATTTTGAAGATGTAATAACTTAATAAAGCATTTCTTTTTGTTAAGGGAAACACTGCTCTTGGCATGCGATCAGAGATCCAGCCAGTCACCGACTGCCAGCATTTTTTTGAAACGAGTCTAAAATAACGGTACGTTCGTCACGCCCCCCCCCCACCCCGCCTCGCCCCTCCGCGCCGACGGAAAGCACGCCGTCTGATTTTTTTTCAATGTTGCCAGATCGTTGTCGGTGGAATGAAAGGTCACCTGGGAACACAGAGCGGACCACGTGCCTACATAAAGATTATGTCGGCTGTTTCAATTAGTCGACACCCCCCCCCCTGAGTCATCCAACAATTACCTTTTTTTCTCAACCATTTACGTCCGGAATTAAGGCTCGATTCATGCTTGGGTAGTAAGTACTCTGAATGACGGGGAACCTGATTTCTTTTACTGTGGCCTTAAGCTGGTCTCACACTGTACTTAATTTTGTCGTCAACGGGTCCAAATGCGTCTGTCGAATCCTCCATAGAATTCTCACCATTCCAGTGATGGACTGGGACTAAAATTTTAATCTGGAATTTCTGTCAATTTAACCAAATCAATCCAGGGAAAGAAAGCTAAATCATGTTACTTCTTGTGACATGTTTTTCCATAGATTCAGTGGCCGCGATTAGGGGGGCAACTGCCCCCACTTTTTGCTACTTTTACCCCCCACTATGCTAAACGTTATCTACAAAGAGAAGGTAAACTGTGCTTGCCCCTCTCCCCAGTTTTGGCACCTGGCCCCCCACCTAAGTTTTGGAAGCAAATCGCCGCCACTGCTTAGATTTTATCCTTACCCAAGACTTTTGTTTGAATGAGAATTTGAAAATATTATTGTTTTCATAAGCATCTTTACCGTTTAGTTATTGAGGGTCATGCTGTAACATGTACCAATATCTCAAAATAAATAGTTATTTATTTCAAATTATTGAAAAGACATGCCCCCTGTCCCACCCACTAACGACGCCCGTGATTGCTTCCAGTAGACGCGAGATGATTTTATTGATAAATGTGATTTTTCCATCCAAAACAGTAGAAGTTGATTTTCCTGTAGTTTGCATTGTCGCAATCATAAAGGACTTGATTGATTTGCTTTTTTTTCACTTCGTTTTTCTGCCACTTTGGTCTAATCGCGAAGATGAGGATGAGTGATGATATGATGGAATTGATTGAGGGACACGCACACTAATATCCAGGCCGGGATCCGAACCATGGACCTCTGGTGCCATAGCACGCTAGGCTAACCACTACTCCACGGAGGCCGGCATACATACGAAGATTGTTGGAGTTATAGTCTAAGGTGATATATTCTTATGTACAAATTATTTACGTGTGTCAGTTGAGAAATTCCAATTGAAAATTATCCCCTTCAAGAAGGTAGATGGTAAGTGAATGGGGTGTGGGCCTCCAACCAGGGTTGTTGAAGGTCCAGGAAACCAGTAATTCTAATAGGTTCTATTGGGTTCCCATGCAGGACCGGAACCTTCTTTTCTCGCACTATTTAAATTCGGTCCAAGTTGCGTAGTGTTTCATTGAAAAATAGGTTCCTGGACCGAATTTAAATTCATCCGTAAAAAAGGTTCCTGGACCGAATTTAAATTCATCCGTAAAAAAGGTTCCTGGACCGAATTTAAATTCATCCGTAAAAAAGGTTCCTGGACCGAATTTAAATTCATCCGTAAAAAAGGTTCCTGGACCGAATTTAAATTGATCCGTAAAAAAGGTTCCTGGACCGAATTTAAATTCATCAGTAAAAAAGGTTCCTGGACCGAATTTAAATTCATCCGTAAAAAAGGTTCCTGGACCGAATTTAAATTGATCCGTAAAAAAGGTTCCTGGACCGAATTTAAATTCATCCGTAAAAAAGGTTCCTGGACCGAATTTAAATTCATCCGTAAAAGAGGTTCCTGGACCGAATTTAAATTCATCCGTAAAAGAGGTTCCTGGACCGAATTTAAATTCATCAGTAAAAAAGGTTCCTGGACCGAATTTAAATTCATCCGTAAAAAGGTTCCTGGACCGAATTTAAATTCATCCGTAAAAGAGGTTCCTGGACCGAATTTAGATTCATCCGTAAAAGAGGTTCCTGGACCGAATTTAAATTCATCCGTAAAAGAGGTTCCTGGACCGAATTTAAATTCATCAGTAAAAAAGGTTCCTGGACCGAATTTAAATTCATCCGTAAAAGAGGTTCCTGGACCGAATTTAAATTCATCAGTAAAAAAGGTTCCTGGACCGAATTTAAATTCATCCGTAAAAAAGGTTCCTGGACCGAATTTAAATTCATCAGTAAAAAAGGTTCCTGGACCGAATTTAAATTCATCCGTAAAAGAGGTTCCTGGACCGAATTTAAATTCATCCGTAAAAGAGGTTCCTGGACCGAATTTAAATTGATCCGTAAAAAAGGTTCCTGGACCGAATTTAAATTCATCCGTAAAAAATGTTCCTGGACCGAATTTAAATTCATCCGTAAAAGAGGTTCCTGGACCGAATTTAAATTGATCCGTAAAAAAGGTTCCTGGACCGAATTTAAATTCATCCGTAAAAAAGGTTCCTGGACCGAATTTAAATTCATCCGTAAAAGAGGTTCCTGGACCGAATTTAAATTGATCCGTAAAAAAGGTTCCTGGACCGAATTTAAATTCATCCGTAAAAAAGGTTCCTGGACCGAATTTAAATTCATCCGTAAAAGAGGTTCCTGGACCGAATTTAAATTCATCCGTAAAAGAGGTTCCTGGACCGAATTTAAATTCATCAGTAAAAAAGGTTCCTGGACCGAATTTAAATTCATCCGTAAAAAGGTTCCTGGACCGAATTTAAATTCATCCGTAAAAGAGGTTCCTGGACCGAATTTAGATTCATCCGTAAAAGAGGTTCCTGGACCGAATTTAAATTCATCCGTAAAAGAGGTTCCTGGACCGAATTTAAATTCATCAGTAAAAAAGGTTCCTGGACCGAATTTAAATTCATCCGTAAAAGAGGTTCCTGGACCGAATTTAAATTCATCCGTAAAAAGGTTCCTGGACCGAACTTAAATTGATCCGTAAAAAGGTTTCCTGGACCGAATTTTAATTCATCCGTAAAAGAGGTTCCTGGACCGAATTTAAATTCATCCGTAAAAAAGGTTCCTGGACCGAATTTAAATTCATCCGTAAAAAGGTTCCTGGACCGAATTTAAATTCATCCGTAAAAAAGGTTCCTGGACCGAATTTAAATTCATCCGTAAAAAGGTTCCTGGACCGAATTTAAATTCATCCGTAAAAAAGGTTCCTGGACCGAATTTAAATTCATCCGTAAAAAAGGTTCCTGGACCGAATTTAGATTCATCCGTAAAAAAGGTTCCTGGACCGAATTTAAATTCATCCGTAAAAAGGTTCCTGGACCGAACTTAAATTGATCCGTAAAAAGGTTTCCTGGACCGAATTTTAATTCATCCGTAAAAGAGGTTCCTGGACCGAACTTAAATTCATCCGTAAAAAAGGTTCCTGGACCGAATTTAAATTCATCCGTAAAAAGGTTCCTGGACCGAACTTAAATTGATCCGTAAAAAGGTTTCCTGGACCGAATTTTAATTCATCCGTAAAAGAGGTTCCTAGACCGAACTTAAATTCATCCGTAAAAAAGGTTCCTGGACCGAATTTAAATTCATCCGTAAAAAGGTTCCTGGACCGAACTTAAATTGATCCGTAAAAAGGTTTCCTGGACCGAATTTTAATTCATCCGTAAAAGAGGTTCCTGGACCGAATTTAGATTCATCCGTAAAAAAGGTTCCTGGACCGAATTTAAATTCATCTTGAAAAAAGGTTCCTGGACCGAATTGGAATAATTTATACCTAAAGAGATTCTTCACGGCCTAGAACCCATTTACACTTGCTGATTTTGTCTTCCGGACGGGAATTGAATTCATTTACAATCCCTGGAAATTAACAACCCTGGGATTAATAAGGATCCAGATATCCATACATTCTAATGGGTTCTATTTGGTTCCGCAAACCTTTTTCTCGCACAATTTAAATTAGATCCAAGTTGCGTTTTGTTTAATTGAAAAATAGGTTTCTGGACCGTATTTAAATTGAGCCGGAAAAAAGGTTCCTGGACCGGAATTTAATTTATTTAAAATTTCTGGACCTTTAACAACGCTACCTCCAACACTTCAATAGTTATACGCCTTTGATTTCTCAGTTTCCTCTAAAATAAACGCAAGAAAATCCATAGAGGATCAACCCTTCCCCCTAACAACTGTATTTGGAGCTCTGGTCTAGAAGTAGCCTTCCGGTGGTGTGGAGGAAAAATTAATTTACCATTGCCAAAGATCTAAGTTAAAATAATGTTGTGTTTTTGCATTGACAATAAGAAAAAAGTAAAGTGCTCCCCTGTGCTTTGCACCACGCTATGAAGGCGTATAGGGGGTGTGGAGTTTAGGACCCCACACTTTCTTCTTGACGATCGAAGGTGTGTGTGTGTGGGGGGGGGGGGGGTTGATGTAATCAAACCACGCCCCTGGTCGCCTTTACCCCCCAGAGTTTCCTCCAGGTAGCCCCTACTTTATACGACGCTGGGTGTGCGCCGGCGCCGCTTGAACATGTGGAAATAATCTCGGTTCTCCCCCCATCGTGGATCGAACCCGGGTCTCTCGCATGGTACTCAAACGCCCTAACAACATAGTTTGCTTTAAAATGAATGCCCTTAAGCGGCAGTATCCGCCGTTTTCACTCTTTTTTCAATTTTTCACATTTTTTTTTCTCAATTCTCAGATTTTCTCATTAGGAATACCACAAACATCCATGTCTTACCGGGTATTCGACCTCGGGACCTCTGGCGTTTGCAGCGCGCTGTGCTAACCACTCCGCCACGGAGGTCGACTAACGACTGAGCTACCGCGGCTATTTTCGATTAATGGCTTACTTGCTAAAAATACAGTAAAACTTCGTTAATCCGGACCCCAATAAGCCGGACTTCGCTTAATCCGGACAGGCAAAAGGCAAATAATAAAAAGAAGCAGAATGCAAGGTTTTAAATGTGGCTAGAAGTCAACAAGAGAACTTCCCAAAGAAAAGGCAGTCAACCACTGATGAAATTCTGTTTCCCGCAGATTTTGTACTGTACTGTATAGTGTATTTAGGGCTATGCCCTTTAAAAACATCATAATAAACGTGTCTTGTTGCTATAAACGGAGATTTAATGCACTTTCTACTGTTCTTAGATTATTTCAGTTAATCCGGACCTTCATTAAACCGGCCAACTTATCCCCCCCATTAGTCCGGATTAACGAGGTTTTACTGTACCATGCCAGGAAATTTAAATAAGTATGTTAGCAAATGCAGGTAAAAACAACAGGGAAGAACCAAAAAGTAATCTATAAAATGGTAACAAAGAATGATAAAAATGAAACAAGAACTTCAAAAAATACTGAAAATGACCTCAAAGCCAAAAAAATTCTGCAAATGCAAAATAAAGACATTGTTTTCTGGTTCTAAATTAATAGAGACAGGGTGCTATCAGACTTAACGTTGTCTTCAAGGCTCAGAAAGAAATATTATTTTTCATCAACTTGCTAGTCATACTAGTAACTGTTCAAGAGATGGGAGATATTGTGCCAGGAAGAAAAACACTAACAATATAGGCAATGGTGAAAAATGCAGACGGTAGAGAATGATCTCCACAACTTCACCCAGATACTTAAATTAAATATATCTTGGCATTTAACTTGCCAGCAAATGACCCTCCTTAACACCTACAAAGGCAATCGCTCCACTTGAGTAATCGTCTCGCTTCAGACGTCTGACAGCAATCTCCGGTCAACACCGCGGTGGCGTGTTGTTTCTACAGCTTACTAATAATAGTCTGATGCGGATAGAAAAAAGCTACGTGTCAAGGCTATGTGTGTTTTTTCTTTGTTGCATAGTGGGATATTGTACAGAATAAAAACATGAACTCCGCAATTTTTTTTCAGGGAGGGCCAAGCAAGGTATTTTTTTCTCAGGGAGTAGGAACAACCCCTGAAAGAAAAAGTTACGCCCTTTTAATAATGATCATGTACAGTACGCTATGACGCCAGGGGTCTCGGGGTGGAATCCCGACCTGGATGTGGGTATTCTCTGTGAGTATCACTTCATCTTTTATCTTTTTTAGTTTTTGTCTAAAGTCCACTTTATACATAGATAAGCTAATCGGGACAGAACCTACAGTTTATAGTATGTGTGTAAATTAGCGTGAGGGATTACGGATAAAATAAAAATAAAGCTATTTAAAAATAGAGTAAACAGTTATGTCCTACGTCATCTACAGTAATCAAGATCTTTTAAACCGCACATGACCCTCGTTTTTAAATAGAAAATTTCCCAAAGACGATATGTCGGTATACAAAGAAAATAATTGAGTTAAATTTAACGTTTGTAATTATATATGTTAAAATGTGATGAGTAGAGACTGGATTTTAAAGAGAAAAATTTTAATCTAAAAAGGACAAAAGAAGGGAAAATTATTGTCAATAATTTTCATCATATCATCACTCATCCTCATCTTCGCTATTAACCAAAAGTGGCAGAAACGCTAAGTTAAGTAAACGAATTTTTTGTCGAGAATTTTTCTTTTCTTCGGGTAAGTGAATTTTGCTAGTCATATTATTTTCGCAACTGATATTAACAGGACAGTTGTTTTTGTACAAATTTTGGCGATCATAACTACACGTAAGTTAGATAATGAATACATGCTGTTATATCTCTATTTTTATTCCATCCTTTTTCCTATTCATGTAATTATAGCAATACAATATTAATTAATTTACATATAAGTCGAATAGATTTATAAATTATATTAACGTATATTAATTTAAGGATTTGTATTATTGTTATTTCTCACACACTTGTTTCAAATCCACTCAGCTTAACAAGACATGCACACGCATACGCACACGCACAAACTGTTTGCGTTACTCGGTCGTTCTGGACTGGTTTCATTAACTTATGTTCAATAGTTTACTTGCAACAAATTTTTGTAACCCCTCAGTTATTTATGAAACACCCGGTATATGCTCAGTAGATATTGCTAATTGGTATAAAGTTTATTTCACACACACTATAAATTATAATTAGGAACAGGTCCGTAGCCAGAATTGACCTCCAAGGTGACTCACGGGTTATCAGGGGGTGGCTTTGTAAATCAAGTCCATTTTTCAAACGTTTAACAGTGTTAAATGAAAGTAAATTATGTGTGGGGGAGGGGGTCATTAAGTTACATAAAGTTTATAAATATCACACAAATACTACATTTTTCTACATCTTTTAAAAAATCGCTTGAAGTGTTAATTGGCTGCTACTAAAATCATCCCTTAGATACTACGTTTGATGATGCAAATATTTATATCACTCAAGAAAAGATGGACAATATTCAATCATAGTGCCTAGCATACATTCCACCCACGGCCGAAACAATAAAACCCCTTCGTTCCCAAAACTTGGGAGCTGTTAACCTTTGACGCAGATGCGGAGGGAATTTGCATAATGGCATAAAAGTCACAGATTTCTGTATAAATGGGAGGTCGCAACATGGGCAGCGAAGTACAGATAAAGAAGCTCTCCTGTGTTTTCTGAAGTGTAGAGAGCAGAATCTCCTAAATACTTGCCGCTACTTAGACTCCTCCTTATAAATAAGATGAACGAATTTAATAGCTCCTGTTCATGCTCCCTGAATTTATCCTTCACCAAAGTTGTGAGCAAAATAATATCTACTGTACATTTCTACAAAATAGTTGCACAAAATAGTTTTACCTAATGTCAAGGGGGCTGACTTCAGTGCCAGGGGGGGCTCAGCCCACCCCCTGGCCCCTGCCTGGCTACGGGCCTGATGAGGAATAGCTGTCTCGATGGATAAGAACGTTAAGTGGTTGATTCATTGAATAACTACAGCTTTAAATCTGATGGAAGCAGTGAAATATGCCCTGTTACGAGCAGATAATAATAATAATAAATTTTCTTTATTAAGCGGGCGAGGTTCAGCCAAGTGCTGAACACTTAAGGCGAAGAGGGACAATTACGCAGTAGGCATGCATTTATTCCAATATCGTCGGAATGAGCAATGCTACTAAAAAGATCTCCGCCAGAAATGAAGAGTATAAATTTCTCCCCATGTGGCAAGTGGAAGCGGTTTCCTAAGTTGATTATTAAGCCTTATACGATTTTTGAAAAATATGATGAATTAGTATTTACCGAATCCCATGTATTCCTTATGGGACATCAACTTCAACTTCAAGATACGGCTCATCAAATGGGAGTTTCGACTTATCCTACTACTATGACATAGTTCAACGTGTCCTTTTTCCGTCCATGTACTTTTCTACGTCATCGGATGTTTGATATATCCCGAGAGAACGAATAAAATAATGGTCCCATAAGCCTAGTGCATTTCTCCTTGCCTCCTACGGCCATCCTGCCAGTGTTGCCAAACCTGATATGCATAATAGAGCTAAATTTCACCATTAATATAGCTAAAGAGGACTTTCAAGGAGCTAGATTAACGAAGGCGGCATAAAGTGCCTACTAGGGTAATTTTAGTTGTCAGAGGGGTGGGGGTGCTGCTATTACCGTTAGCTTTAAAGTGATGGCAATTTATTCTTAGTTTTCACCACCTAGATTTGGCGGCATCACCCATCTCAATAATTCAATGATGTTAATATAAAATCGAAAATAAAGGATTCCCGGATAACAATATTGTCATCTTCACCTTATGCAAGGCACAATATATAAAAATACCTGGGGAGGTAAGAGTGGGTGGGTGACGCAGCCTACATATAAATATCACGTCACATGCAAAATGTACAATAATGGCAAAAGTTGTTATTTATGGGTCGGAGCCAGTGGTGGCATCATAGTGGGGCAGAGGGCGGGTGCCACAGTTCACAGTCAAACGAGTGCACGAAAGAGCCAGATCTGGCTCCAAAAGAGCGAAGTTGGCAACAGTGATCAGCAGCTGCCCCAGCGAGAAAGACCTAGGGGAAATTGTCCCTCCTCGCCTTAAAGAATACATTCTTTAAAGGGAATATGCTTCAACAGCATCATGTAGTGCAAAGTTTACAAGTATTCGCAATTAATTCGTATTCCTAGGTACGTGCCTGATGCCACTCTACTATTAAATGAGGAAAGCCTTTATTGTAGAAAAAGGTGCACATTTCAAAGTCTGCATCAATGTTTGCTATGGAGCCCTTATGGAGAAGGAGTTGTTCTTGCGCGAATATTAATAAGGATTAAATCATTCTTGAAGCTTTTCTGGCGGCGAATATTGAAGAGGTTTTCTCGGGCAATCAGCCAGGTGATTTCCGGAAAGGCTTCCGAGAGCTAACGTCACTCTCATCTTCAGGGATTGAAGTGAAGATCCTTCAATCCCTGAAGATGAGAGTGACGTTAGTACTCGAAAGCTCGGTAGATTGCCAGAGAAAATCTCTTCATTAATAAGGATTTACGTACCCCAGGGGAATACAATTTCTTTGGAAACAGGGAAGAGGTCAACAAATTCTATTCTCGCTACAGCCCTGATAAAATACGAAGGAACAGTCCCGTAGTTTTTAAAAACTCCCCTCCCCGCCCCTTTGAATCAAAAGAAACGGGACGAAACCGTTGTTGGTCGCGTCCGCACGACAGCAAAGTAATTTCATGCCTAGACTTTATCCGAATTATTGTCTTTAATTCAATCCCAAACGTCCAATTCATGGATATTTGTGGTCAATTCAGGTCTCACAAATAACGTCACGGACAAGAAATTGCAAGTACCGCTTTGCTCACTCTGTTTTTTTATTTACTTCGGCGGGACGAAACTGGTTGCTCACTTATTAAGGTACGACTTGTTTACCAGGTTAGTAAGCTAAGTGGCGTTCTTGTATGGTTGAGTGCGAGGAAAAAGAAGAATGGTTTGTCTGTAATAACTGTGTAGTTGTGGATTTGGCCTGCGGATTTCGAGCTGTCACGGCAAAGCAAATAAACTCTCTGCTAAATGGATTTCAATGGGAATGCAATCGGCGATGAAGGATGTTGCTGTCCCTCACAGCGTGGTGGCAATGGTATATGACACCGCCACACTTTAACAAATTCCTTTTTCCACATTTACGCTGTATACCGTCTGAGGCAGCCAATTTCTGTTACCACGCTTTAGTTTGCTTTTTGGCTACTTTATGCACAGAAAGGCTAATCGAGGCTGGACTTACAGTTTAAATTGAGAACCGAACCACCGATATGTGCCTCCACCGGGTATCGAACCCGGGAACCCTTTTTTACAAGGCGACGACGTTACCACTACGACATCGGAGAAGCACGCTATCATGCAACTGCCGTAATAAAAAAGATTTGATTGTGAATTTAGTTACTTAGCGTCGCTTTCCTGTCACTTCTGGCCAATCGCGACGATAAGGATGAGTAATATGATGAAATTCATAAAAGGACATCACAAAGAGCACAATTGCCAAAGCGCCGGAGGGGTTAGAACATCGCGCTACGACGCCAGGGGTTCCTGGTTCAAATCCTAGCCTGTGCGTGGATGTTTGTGAGTGTCCATTCATCATATCATCACTCATCCTCATCTTCGCAAATTAGCCAAAAGTGGCACAAAAGGCGAAGTAAAATAAAGCAAATCAATCAATCAAACAATTGCCCAGGCAGCGATTTGAAACCCAGGACCACTAACTAACTACTAACATCGTAGCGGCTGTGCTAACCACTCCACCACGGATGTTGTTCGTAAAAATGAATTACTGTAACTTTATTGATTGAGTTATAAGAAAAGTATATTTATGGTGCACGTGACTGTAATTGATAATTATACCCCTTTATGCATGATATTCAATTTTAAATAATAAAAAAGCGTTCAGTTTTGGTTAATTAACAGCCAGACAGTTAAATTTTAACGATCCAATATTGTAAATATTGCGATAACTTATATCAATGTAGATATTTTTCAGGTCTAGCTTTTAACTATAGGTTGAGTCCCGATTAGCCTATCTGAGCACAAAGTAAACATAAACCAACTATACAAGAGGTTCTGATGGGGCTTTCCCTAGCTTTCTCCTCTTCAATTCAAACACTGGTTTTAGCACTTTTCTTGGAAGAGTGAAAAGAATTTGAATTTTCACACACTGTCTACTCCGTTTGATGATACAGAGTACATTTTTTAAAAAAAGTGAAATGGATGCCTATGTTCTCTTACCACTAGCTTACTGGTTGTTACTTGACAGTCTTGCTTTGTACATAATGAGTAGAACTCGGATATTACATTGAATGCGAATTTTGTTCTCTTCAAAAAGTTCGTATGCTTTCAGTAGTCATCATATGTGAACTGGCTGGATAAAAATCATGATTTTTATTTTTTTAAATCATTTTTGATGATTTTTTAAATTTAAATCGATTTTTTTTATTTAAAGAGATTTTTAATTTTTTAAAAAACATACTTGAAATTACTTATATTGTTTTAGCCCCTATACATATAGATATACGTTTCATATAGAAAGTATTTTTCCAGTAAACGGCCCTGAAAAACATTTGAACAGTTTGATTAAAGGAAATTAAAAAAAAATATATGCAAATATAAATTTTTCTGTTGCTGATAATGTTTGTTGAGTGTAATTTCTGTAACTTTTGTTCCAGTGAATATAAACGTTCTGGATGTACTCTATAATTGTAACTTAACATATTTTTTATAGGCTTTGTAGGTGATTTTTGGCAATTTTTTTAATGATAATTTGCCAAATATCAGCTGCCAAGTTTATTTACAGTTTAATGATAATGAGACTATTTACTGTGTAACATGATTAGTGTTTTATATATTATTCCACACAAAATGTTTGCTATATATGCCTATAAAAATGTGTTTAAGGTTTATATGTTACATTTCTTTTTGTGTCAACTTCACACCATCAATACATATATTTTGTTTCCTTTATTTTCCTATCTTAGAACCTAATAATCACCATTAAATTATTACGAGATTAATGTACTTTCACTGATATTTACAAAATCCTTATGTACATTATTCTATAAATTATTTATTTAAAGTGATTTTTTTTTTATCACCTCATTTAAATCTTGATTTATATCAATCCACATTGTCGGAAGAAATCCAAATTCTGCAAACGTCTCTTGCTACGAAGTATAACTTGAAGACTGCATTGTTGCAGACTAACAAGGCTTTGGCGTCTGAACAGCCACAGCCAGTATAATGATTTGTGGGACTCATGCTGTGTGCTGTGCATGTGTGTTTCTCGCAGTGGCGTGCATACAAGGTAAGCTACCGAAGCACTGCTTCGGTATTCAATTCGAATTTTGCATAATTCCCAGGATAATTAGACTCCCCGAAAGTGTCGAGAGGCATGTTTGCGGAACCCGTGAAAGACTAAACTGCCGCAAATGTGTTTTTAGGTGGCAGAACAGCCGCAGGCTGAACCTCGCCCTTTAATAAAGGAAAATTGAAATTGAAATCAAGGCAAGCCTTTCCCTTGATGTACTATTGTTTATTTAAAAATTATATATTCACTGCTTCGGCTATCTAAATGTTCACCGCACGCTACTGTGTGTTTGTGATTGTCCTTTCACCAATTTTATCTTATCACCTCTCACCCTCATCTTCGCTGTTAGCCGAAAGTGGCAGGAAAACGAATAAAAATAAAAGCAATCCAATAAAAAAACAACTAATACGCATAAATTTGATGCCTACTTCGATTGCCGAGTGGTTAGCACATTGTGCTGCGACGCCAAGGGGCCCGGGTTCGAATCCCATTCGGGCTTGGTTGTTTGTGAATGTCCATTCATCAATTTCATCATTTCATCACTCATCCCCATCTTCGCCAAGAGGCACAAAACGCGAAGTAAAATAAACTATCTCAATCAATGAAACTAAAACCTATTTCGATTATTGGTGCCTAAACTGCTTAACAAGAGAGACAAAATAACATTCCGACTTTGGAAAGTGCGTTTTCTCATTGCGCTATTGTTTAAGTTTCCCTACTGGTGCATTCGGGGAGCATTGAAAAGTGGTTCCCAATCTCATCTTCCTTAGCCGATCTCCGTGGCGAAGTGGTTAGCACAGCGCAGTACGTTGTCAGCTGATCTCGGGTTCGAATCCAAACCTTGGTGTGCTTTGTAAGAGTCCCTTCATTAATTTCATCATATCATCACTCGTCCTCATCATCATAATTAGCCAGAAAAGCGACATAAAATAACCTAATTCTATCGATGAACCAATCCCATCGTCAAGAAACCTTTAGTAAACATTCGAGTAAAGAGTGACGTCACCTTCAGTATACATAGCAGGTGGCAATTAGAAAAAAGTTCATCCTCTCTCTCCTAAGGAGAAATTCCTTTCTCACGCTCTTACGCACCACACGCCTATTTCTTGCGTGCGGTTAGGATAATGAGAAGAACGCAGGTCAAGGTCAGAGATTTGCTGCAGATACTGCACTGAGGGATATGCACTTGACCCTTCGAGATTTTTTAAGTTGCCCACCTCAGTACTTATAAACTTCTCTAATTTTATTGTGGCGCATTATCTTCAGTGTAAAGAATATGAAATGCGGCACAAGTATAGTAGTGGCGTCACCAGACTTTCTGGTGTGGCTGTCTGTTAAAGATTTGGGTGAGCCACATCTTCAAGTAAAAATATAGTTTGATATTCACATTAGTTGTATGTGCTCAAACAAGGAAAGCTTCCATTACAGTCATTATTGTTTACGCCTTTTCATTTTTCCTTTACCATGGGATGAAAGAATTACATTTTGACACGGTAGACCAGCCTGAATTTGAATACTTTCATATTCAACCATTTAATCCAATGAACAGAATCCACAATTGTGAAAACTAAAAATTTCGTTATGACTTTTAAAGCTTTTTCTTAGACGAGGTGCGAAAAAGTTAATAACAAAGTAGAATAACTGTGTTTCAGTACACGAACTGTATGAAATGTACAAAATTACAAAAAAAAAAAACAGTTGTGTTGGATATTCTCTTGTGTGGTGGATTGAGTAAAAGGGTCTCCCCAAGAATATAATATTAATAATAACAATAGTGATAGAATTGCAATATTTTTTTCTTACTTTAGAATAGTTGTCATTGCAAAATAACAACCAAAACCACAATAATTATTATTATTAATATTTGCACTATTCTACTATTCATACTATTATTACATTCCTATAACCATACATTGTATTATTGTATTGTAAGGTTCATGGCATTGCAAACACAAATTAGTAACGTTCCATTACAGTCTCAACGCATTAGACTATATTTTACTATATCTTATATATATTGTATTTCATTGTTATAATCCATGATATTTTATTACATTCCACTGTAACCACGCATTGTATTGGAAGAGTATTATTGTTGCAATGCTCATGGTATTGTAAACGCAAATTGGTAACATTTCTATTGCAGCATTTCATCACACCAGACCATATTTTATTATATTTCATGTATACATATATTGTATTTCATTGTACTATTATATTGCAATGTCTATGAAATTGTAAATACAAATTGACATGTCCGATATCACAGCATGTAAATGCAAACAATGTGATCCATCAATGTCAATGGTCTGACCCTTCCCCCTACAAAAATTTCTGACGACGCCGATGCTGATGAATGTGCGAGGATACAAACAGCGAAAATAACTTGACAACTCTGAAATCCTCACAAAAGTGCGATCTGTCCACCTCTGACCTGCGCTGCAAACCATAGTGCTCATCACTGACTCGCCGTCGGTGTGACTCGGCTGTCCTTGTCCAAATGAATGACCTCCCCGACTAGTCACGTTCCCATTGCAGGCACGTCTGTCTGCTCTGACCTGCTTCCTGATCTCCGCTTGAGAACCGCCATCGCAAGAAAAAAACTGGCCGAGGTGAGTTGGCTGTCTTTTTCCGCAATTTAGATTCGAACCAAACATCCGCTTCGACAGGCGATCAGCTTTTAATGAAACAACTTCAGAACCGGGTAACATATATCACCTGGGAAACTGTATCGCAAACTGTTCGGTCGCAACTTTTTGTCTGGGGGTAAACCTGTAATCAATCTCTGCAAGAGTTAAGTAACTTGTTACAATTTTACGAAAGTTGGTTACCACTGAGTTAGGGTAATCACACAGTCCAAGCGGAGATGGTTGTAAAAATGCAAACCTGTCCCATAAGGCACACACATCCACTGAATATTTACAATGTGTATTTCAGTGCTGGGATATTATGGATGTCCTTTGGATATCCTGTTTTAGTTATATTATTGTGTATACGCACAAGTTGATTTGTGATCACTCTATTTCTTAATATTCAAACTGCATCACGCCAGGCGAATTAAGGTTCTGATTATTTCATTACATTGTAAAGGCCTTCTCAGTGATCACTCACATTTCATGCTTATGACGCATTTCTGAGAATTTGTGGTTGACGACCAACCTTTATGTGCGACTCTTGAAAAATGTAAGAATATAGAAGGTTCGTGCAGATGGACATTGAAATGAAAGTAACAATTTGTAAATTACATGTTAATTAATTTTTCAGTATTTAATGTTATTAACATTTATAAAAGTTAATATTGTGTACAAGTGTGTTGGTTTCTGTGAATAGAGGAAGGAAAATGTTGAGTAAATTTCTCGTAAGGGACAGACGGCTGAAATTTGCTAGTTCATTTAATATGAATATTCGTACTTACGTATTCTGCATTGAGAAACATTGATGAAGGTGGCATTTCGCTTATTTCACGGAAATAAGCTCTCTTTGCGACATATCGAGTTTTCTTAGTTTCTTTTTGCCTTCGTTAACACACAAAATGGTGGTCACAGTTTCACTACCGTACTCGGCATGCAGTGTTTCCACCCCACTGCACCCAAAAAATACCTACGTAGCCCCACAAACCATTGACGCATAGCCCCACGAACCATTTCCGGTAAGGTTAGGTTAGGTAGGGACACGTATAGGTTACAATAGTCAAAAATTGGTTTCTAAGAAAACATGCGTAGCCCCACACACCATTCTCACATAGCCCCACGAACTATTGACACATAGCCCCACAAACCATTTGCGGAAACGTACCTTCTTCAGTTACAAAAACACATGTTTGGAAACACTGACCGGGATTACGTCATCACACACAGGCTACATCCACCTGGAAGTAAATGGATGCAAGAGCTTTCGTGCATCGGTCAGACATTTATATCGAAAAATAGATGATTTACTGGCAAAATTCAATGAACGATGCGAAAAAACACTTTCCCGAACTTCCAGAAGTAAAAAGAAACTGCATTCGGTAAGTAATTTCTCCTGACAATTTGATGAAATCCTTCTGTCCCTTACGAGAAAGTTACCAAATGTTGAAATGTGTTTGAAGTGTGTTATTTGTGAAAGTAACATAAATTGTTTTCCTGCACGCATAGGAGTTTGTGTAACTTAAGTTGTCGTATTATAACACCATTATTATAACACCATTAAGCCTTGTTTCCATGATATGAAAAACTCAATATGCTGACCAAGGCAGTAATTTATTTTATTATAAAACATAAACTAAACGTAACGTTTCTATTTCGAGTTCTGTTTTTGTACCTTGTTACATTTGTACTTGGTGCAGAGTCTGAAGAAGACCTTGCTAGAAGGTTGAAACGTTACGTTTAGTTTGTTTTATAATAAAATAAATTACTGCCTTGGTCAGCATATTGAGTTTTTCATAAGTTGTGGTAGTTCCTTGCCTTACCGAAAAATGAAGTCTGATTGAGGAACTTTAGCAAGCTTATGACAATTTACACAAAAGTTATTAGGTGCGTGTCAACATACTACTGTATGATTGGTATTAATAGGGCAGGAACACCTTCCGCTACCAAGTGGACTAACATACTATATTTTGCATTAATAATTCAACCAAATAATATAAATTATATTCACATAGATGAAGGTAAATACTATAGTTGGCTTCGGTGGTCCAACGCGCAGAGTGGTTGACTCATGAGGTTCCAGTGTTATAGTCATGGGCGTTCAGTTCATTGTGAGTGTCTCTTCAACAATTTCATCTCATCATCACTCATCTCTATCGTTGTGATTAGCCAGAAGTGTCAAAAAGAGCGACGTAAAACAACAAAATTACAAAAACAAACTCTGGATTTGAGTCCCAGTCTTAACAACGTCAAATAAGGAAAACACAAATGTGAAAATGTACCGATATCTGAAACATATACAAAAGCAATTCAGAAACATCCATGACATGTCCTTGCTGCATATAGAATTGATATATCTCGGACAGAGAGACAAAACAAAGAGATCTTCAATGGATATCTGCTAGATATCCATGGATGTCTGTCGGATATATATTCCAGTATGAATCCGTACTGTACCGGAAGCGTCTTCTCGCAGACACCAAGTTTTAGCACATGTAACTTCCGGTCTTCACTTCAGTAAGTAAGTAACTCAATGGAGTTGGGAAACTATCATTAAAAAGACAGATATACTTCTGTGGAAGTATAATCTAAATTAAGATTTGGGGCAAATATATTTTACCACCTGCCTTTGCTCTGGTTTCTACATGATCCAGCACACAAGAGTATTGACGCAAAATGATCTGAAGATAGTAGTGAACATTAGACATGTAGCAGAGGAACAAATCTGTATTAAACCTCACGCAAAACAAACATCAATGAATAATTATTGCCGACTCATAACGAAAGTACAAACGATAGCGAAAAAGCAAGCCTATATTATAATACAGGATGGACCAGAAAATGGTAACCGAAATGTAGAACCGTTTGCATTATGTGTTCGGTTACCTTTTTTGGGGCCACCCTGTACAAGTTCGTATAGTGATAATACAATCGAAAATGGAATAAATGTAAAATTTTTGTTGGTAAACCTGTTGCGAAGAGCGGTTCTTAGTACCCCTAAGCAACTACGGTGTCACTTTTACAAAGATCTTATCTGTGTATCAAACATTATCAGTAGGGCTCGAAAGTTGAAGAAAAATCCTTTTTTTCCCTAGTGTCCGAAGACGAGGCCCAACATAATATATGTTCATTTTGGGTCATTGTAGGCCAGAAAAAGGTGGGTTTTATTTGTCCTTTTTTGCCTTTTTCGGCGTTTTTTGGCTTATTGGTCCTTTTTTAGCGTTTTTTTTTAGGTTTTAACGGCTTTTTTTTTCAACTTCACCTTCTTTCGACTAGGTGTTTACTGACAATTCTCAATTCGAAGCATCATCAGTTAATCACCTCTTAAACATCCTTTCTGTAGTAAAGAAATAAAAAAAAGATAAATAAATATATTTGAACCATCCCTGAAACGAGAGAAAAACATTTTTGGACGACTGAAGCATTTACGGTACAAGGTCCTTTAACCGTAATTGTCTGGAAGGTGTAAGCGGGAACTTTCTCTTGTTTTGAAGCTTTTAGCACGGTGTATACGACCAGACAGCACGCGCCTGAAAAGATCTCAAGCATGGTAAGGAGGTGCCGCGCATATTCATTAAATATGTAATTAGAACTGAAGTTATTAATTAATTTGGATCGCATTTATACGTCCTTTTTCCTTTTTTAGGTTCTTTTTTTATATTTTTAGATCTTTTTATAGATCTTTTTTTTGGCAATTTATAGGTCTTCAACTTCCAAGCCATAAATTATCAGCTATTCACAAACATCTGGATGCTTGTCACCGTGGGCTACGAATCACCTTTAACCACCTCGGTTGCCGTTCCATCACGTCACATTATATGAGTGGTGTAAATGATACCCTAGGTTGCAGACACTAAAGGATCAAGCTTTCTTCCATGTGGTACACTCTGGGTTGAAATTTTACAGGCTGACTACGCCGCCTGGACCCACAGCCACGATAACCCTCTGTTGGGCTTGGGTGTATCTCCCCTATATATTTGTGATTATTCCTTCATTCATCTCCATCGTCACGATTAGCAAGAAAACTGGCAAAAAATGACAAACATCAACACTATATGCAGCGGAAATTCTGGACTTTGCATGCGTTCGACCTTCTTTTAGGAAATCGTCACAATTAAATTAAAATAGTTAGGTAAGTGATAGTTAATAAGAACAGTCTTCAAAAATGTATTTTTCAACATCTGTATTTGTTTTCCTAAAAAAATATGTCAGTGGGGTCTATGGGGCTGCGCGGTTAGGTTTTTCTTTTCCATGGAAAAGAGGGAGGGGGTAATCAAAGCATTCTCCAAAAATAAACACTGCTTAACTTTTACACCCAAATTACTACAAGTGAATGACATTATATGTGTGAAATATGTAATTTTGTACTGAAAATCATTTTCCGGGGGCACGCCCCCTCTTGGCCCACTCCGGATGTCCATGTTTCTACATATATAAAGAAAATAATATCGAATACAGAAAAGCTAATGAACTCAAATGCTGAAACTGAGCCACATATCCCGCCCTTCTTGGGTACGTTGCTGTAAAGCTTAAATCTACCATATTGTACCTTCTTTCCCTAAATTTACGACACGTATTTACATCCAGATTTCGAATTAAAGAGGGTGAAGAAGAAACTTTTCCTTCCCACCTGGGTTTTATGAATTGTCCTCCCAGGGTCATTTCAAAATTCGTTCCGAACTGGTGGAAGAGAGTTTTCATAATTATATCCTATTTCCTTTTATTGTTAACAAAGATTTTCAGTTTAGGAGGAAAAGCCATATATTTGCAAGTCAAATATTTTGTGAAAGAAAAAAGATTGAAACAAGGCTATGTATTTTTGTTCAATTGATTGCGGCTTAGAATTAATAATAAAAACTCTGAAACCTTGAAGGGTCAGGGGTGACGTGTGGTCAGCGTATCGAGCCCCTTTACCATTATTTCTGCCATTCGATTGATTGATTGATTGATTTAGTTTCTGCCACTTTTGGCAAATCGCGAATATAAGAATGAGTGTTAAGATTGATGAAAGACCACTCACAGAGAACACTCATGCACAGGCCGGGATTGGAACCCGGAACCCCTGGTTAGTGCGCAATGCTAACCACTCTGCCAAGGAGGTCGGCTTGTGCCTTTCGAGTCCGTACTATTCCTTTTCAAGTAGCTCCTCAATTGTGTTTACGACTTTGGACTAACACCAAAATTTGGAAGTTCTCGCCCGGGATCGAGTCCGGAACCCCTCGCACCACAGGCGAGAGCGTTAATTCTTTGGCTACGCGGGAGCTCTAAAATTAATATATTTCAAATATTACATTTTGTTAGCTATTGTTGCAATAAAACGATTTGAATTAACTTTTATTAGGTAGGCAATAACTGTTAGTAATAGACCAAAATTGGAGAGAATATGTTATGAAATTTTCTCCTGCTGTTAGGAAATCCAAAATTTCGGATTGATAGGCTGAACTCTCAGACTCGAATTATGTATACGAAGCAGTGTTACTCCGTCACCTGTTGTAGCGTGGAGATCTTAGACCAGTATTGAGGTGACGGGTGGTCAGCCCGACGAACCCCCAGCCGTTGTAGGTCTTCTCGACCGGATTACCGCTCACTCATTCGGAGCTTCCCAATTTCCTCACGATGGTGGGTTGCCACCGGCCCCATACGTAGGCCGAATAAATTCCGACCAGAGCCGGATTCGAACCTACGCCGTCCCGCAGCGAACGATCTTAAGACGAGTGAACGCCTTAACCCGCTCGGCTACGGAGGAGGACAATATATATGCAGTGGTCCAGTGTAAAGATATATTAGTCCAATTTAAATATTACCTAATTTAATTAATTTTGCAATTGTGCGAGTTGGAATATTGAATTTTCCTTTCGATTCAGTTATTTTTTCTTAAATAATGAGTTCGTGATAATTTCGACTTGTCCCCCTGCCACTCCCCCAAGAATTCTGCATCAGTGATGCCTCACCTCTCCAAACCAAATTCAATGAATGCACCGTTTATAGAATGAACAACGTTTGATTTTACTAACATTCCCAGGCGCAAGATGAAAAAAAAAAGTGGCGTGTCTAAATTTATGCTGTGTTTCTGTTGAAAAATTGTTACTTTCTCGAGCAATGTATTAACAGAAGTATCATCAGCGTAATTTGTGTTGGGGGTTGGGGGGGGAGGCAAGCAGAACATTAATCTTACGTCCCAGAAGGTTAACAAAACTGCCCTTAACTTGTAAATTTTAATATTCCCTTAAATTTCGGAGGCTAGTTCTCACCTTGCCCTTCAGTTACGCCTATGTATTTACAGTAAAGCCAATTGAAAACATACATAAGAACAAGGAAACTTCTTAATAATAATTGCAGTAAGTGTTTTTTTTTTGTTTTTTTTTTCATGTAAGCATGTATTATTGATCATTCACGTATATTTCTATCGGACACTGAACTCGCGCCACAAAATAATATTTCTGCAATGCGATTTGATATTGTAAGTTACCGGCCTCCGAGATGAGGTGGTTAGTGTCATAGCTGTGAAATCAGATGTCCCAGGTTCGAATCCTGGTCGGGGATCTGGAGTATTATTGTGTTTGTTGCATCATCAATTTCATCTGTTCATAATCCACCCTCATCGTCGCGATTAACCCAAGAGGTAGAAAGGCGACGTTAAATAATCAAAATAGAATAGTTAGCAACTACCCTGGTCTGGAATACAACCGGTATTTTGGCATACCAATTAGGGTTTGCCCAGGATATACAGTGTCAACAGAATGGTTGTCATGGTGGATGTCAAACTATGTTCACCAGCATGGTTCTATCCAGGATTTTCCCCTTGGGGTGTGTAAGTTTGCATTTAGGGTGTGGAAGCGTATATTTGGAGTATAGCCCTGTGAAGAAGTTCAACCTCTCTGTCTGTTAGCAAAAGGTATAGTTTTGGTAAATGCCGATTGTATTGTTAATCGACAAGTAATTAAGAGTTTGTTAATAAACCCTCTCATCCGGTGCTTACTTTTTCATGCTTTTGATGAATATAATATCACGAACCAGTCTCCCCGATGGCGTAGTGGTAACGTTCTCGCCTTGTAATCAAGGGGTCCCGGGTTCGATACCCGATGGAAGCACATAGTGGTTCGGATCCCACTTTAAACTGTAGGTCCAGTCCCGATTAGCCATGCTGTGCATAGAGCACAAACTCAATCAATGAATGTACTAAAAACATAAACTCAATCAATCAATCAATCTGTATCATGAACCTTCTGAGGGTCCATATATGCAGATTAATAGTCATTGTTCATCTGACTTTCGGAGGGCTGTTGTAGAGCCCAACTGAAATATTGTAATGCAATACGAGCCTGAGATGAAAACGAAGGGTTTATGGAAGTCAGATCAATCTTCACTGTTATAGTTATTGGCTCTGTTGAACCTTGGGAGGGTCCAGTTAGCTACAGGTTATCTGAGTTCCGGAGGGTTGTTGTATCGCCCAATTGAAATATTGTAGTGTAATACGAGCCAGAAATAAGAACGATGGTGCTATAGGAGCCAAAATAACCATAAATTGAACCTTTATGAAAAACATTTTAAAAAATAGGGTGGTGTTGAGAAAATTTTGGTGGGTTCTTGGGATGTGTGTGGATAAAACACTGTTCACGTATCTCGCGGCAACTATTACAATATTACATGTGCAAAGATGCTGAGTACTTACCAAGAGAAAAGACGAGTGTCCAAAAAGAGAATCCACGTGAAAGGCGCGATGGATCTTCAATGAATACAACCGGCAAAGAGATCCGGCCAAGGCAACGAAATTCCTCTGCGTCTTCCCTTGATCCAGGAGAAGAAAAAAAAGAACTGTGTCACTTAGAAAACACCATCACTGAAGCAATGATACTTCTTCTTAAATCTTCTCGAGCTGAGGCTTCTGGGGAAGGGTTTGTTTTTTTACTAGCAGATCAGTCCCCCAGGTGGAGGAGGGAACACGAGGACGCACTGGAGTTCACACGTGGACATCACTTCGACGTCCTCTGCGGCGACATTGACGGAAACGACAAAAGATCACCGCGGTACATCCACTGAGGTTCCACACTCGCAGCACCGCGTTGGTATCCTCGAGTTAGCGGACGGCAAATTCCTTCTGGTTCTCCCTGATGTGGGCCAAACGCCAGCGACGGGCAGGTTGGTCGCTCTACGGTAAAAGCCTTACTGACCCCCTTTGCTTCATCGCAGGCTGCTGCCTCTGAGCCAGGCGTAGGGGAAAGGATGAGCCAAGAAGAGGGGGTTATTAAAAAAAGAAGAAGAAAAAAGAAAAGGAAAACAACCGAAGCGACGGAGGGAGGGGAGGAGGACCAAAAGCAAACCAACCACTCAACCGTCAAGAAATGGGACACGGAAGCTCAGTCGCAGTGTTGCCAACTGCGAGGAACAGAAATATGCTGCTTGTACTTTTCGGGGTACTGAAACAGGGTTAAACCGAGGGTGTTACGGTGTATTCTGAATTTTTCCGCCCTGGCTGAGGTTTTATCATAGGTACACTCACCCGCAGTAAAAACTGAGACACCCACATCCTGAAATACTCGCTTCCCCGCATGCATGGTGTTATCTGTGTTGCCTGACTCCAGGGGTTCATCAAGAAATTTCCTTCTGAGGGTAAGGCCATTAAATCGCCTTGAAAGTCTATTTGAAAAAATTGCTAGGGGTGGGTGTGAAGAAATGTATGCCTATCTGCAGTGTGCGAATTAATGGGGGGAGTGCTGGGGATTTCCCCCACAAAACATTTTATCCCTGCCAGGGATGTTTTTATTCCCCCTCAAAGAAAATGTAATTGAAATAATAGTGTTTTGTCATTTGTTTGTTAAGAAACATAACTTAAAAATCATTCGTGTCCATTAATGGTCCAGCCACCAGAGATTTCCATACCGAAAAGTATGCAGCCTTGTGAACTAAAGGACGACACGATTCTACAAGTGACAAATCTCACCCACCAAACGTGTATTAAAGTGTTTACAAGAAACTTGTAGGTAGATTAAATGGACATTAAGTTTGAGCCTGGCAATAGAAATTTGGTCAAGTTTTCAGTGTTACTAGTTTGATAGCTATTTTTGTGTACGAGTTGAGTTACCTTAGAATGCAAATATACTACGTGTTTCTAAATGACGTGTAAATGCTATCATAAGCTTTAATGACCCAGATTAGAACCAATCATCTAAGCTACTTACAATCGCCAGGCAATAGTTTAGTTTACTGACTGGTAACATTATCCCCCCCCCACAAAAACTACCTCCGAAAATGAAATGACAAATACGCCACTGACTGGGCAAACCAAAAAAGCTTAAATGGAACACGGCGTGTACAACGATGGCTGAACTTCCTATTGAAAATTTGCTGCTGAAAATCTTCCATCGCCGTAGAATTAGGCAATACCTATAACGCCATGCAAATAACCTAATATTTCAGGATGTAAGTTTGTTAAAAAAATGGGGGACGAACCCCCGAAGTAGGCCCGCCTGCACCCGCATACATTCGAGTGTATGCGCTTATGCCCTGATGCCTTTAAATAAACCAGGACGTCTTTTTCTCTGAATTTATCAGTTCCCCGCTTTTCTTTTCTTTAAAATCTTTATTTATGATATACAATTACATATATACTACTACAGAAGAAAATAAAAGAAATAAAACGTTACACACATAATTTGGTTATGATTTGTTTTATGTTAAATGTGTATTAATATCAAGACTTGTTTTGGTATCCAGAACAAGTCGTCTCTGTTAGCATATGGATAGTTTGGAATTTGGTTATTTGTTGTATGTATGTTATTTTATGTTATGTTTTATTTTTTTGGGGTGGTTGCGAGTAAGTTTATAAAATAAAACCATTCAGGGATCCAGAGCAGTTGTAAATATGTTGTGAGGGTAGCAATTGGATGAATATATATTTACTAGGTGCGGTGATTTGAGAATTGTTTATTAGTTGGGTTATGTGAATAGAGAGTCGTTGGTTTTACACTTTGCAATAGGGAGTTTGATCCACTCTAATTTCCAGAGTAGGTTATATTTCTAGTATTCCGTGGTTGTTTGTTTTGTTTATATGGAGATGAGTTTTGTGGTAAGTTTGTTAGTTTTATTACCAATGACTGTACCCCTGACAAATGTCAGGATGATACGATACGTTTAAGGCTTAGTTGGACCTTTGTTCGACGACAGCCAAACCATTTTCAAAATTCCTTCTTCTTTCAAAAAACCGCTACGATATTCCAAATTCTGAAGAATTACGAGTTCATCTGTTTAGAATTCCTTGTGAAGCATTCTCAATTGTCGTATGGTCTGCTTTTGTTGTTATCTAGATAATAGCAATAGTTTTGTAGCCACACAACTATTGCGAATATCGAGACAACCTATAGTAACTGTGGTACCACTCAGAGCCCTGCTTAAAGCGGCACTAGGCCTCTGCTATCTACGGATAACCGTGAGGAGTTAAGGCTTCCGGAGCACGGTGCTGATCACAATATGTTTGAGCTTTAACTTTTTCTGGTAACATGTAAGAAACAAAGAACATTCAGTTCCATGTATGACGAACGATTTTATCAGTGAAACTTGTTCATACATCACTGTATTAGGATAGCGAGGAAAAAACTCAAGGTCTAACACCATTTGTGGTATGGTTGGCAACGTTGCCTCTTCGCCTTCTCCATATGATCCGATGACATACATATGCCTTCGGAAGGCATCGGAGAAGCTCGCCGTTATCATGGTCAAGGTAGTGTGAGGGAAGTCAATGTCAGTGTTACGGAAACTCCCCTCCCCCTCCTGTAGTGGCTTTTCTCCGGCATTCGGAGGATGCGCTTCTTTCCAGGTTCATTTTCCTGCTTGCCTTTCTCACAGGAATGGAACGTCCATTGACATCTGTAGAAAGACAGCAAAAGGACTAATGAAAGTGGACATTGTATATGGATCCTGTAAGCAGTGGCGTAACCAAGGCAGAGTTGGGGGGTTATACCCCCCTTTGGCCCAGCATTCCTAAAAAAAAAACATCAAAGGTCGGAAAATATGACAAAATGAGGGCAGACTATCAAGAAAAAGTATACTTAAACCCCTCCCTTTCGAAAATCCTGGGCACGCCACTACGAGTAGGTGCTATCAGACGTCAGGAAGCAAGGCTGTCATCGCGTTCTGTGATAAGGCAAACCTACCAGGTAACATCTGCTATCCCCTCGCGGTTCAACCAAGAATGTCGAGAACAGGCGCATTCCATAAAGCTACCCACCCAGCATTTGCGATTAATTTTACCACTTGAGCGCGCTAGTTCGTTCCCAATATGGTTACCTCATCTCTCTCTTCTCTCTCGCCTTCTTAAACCCGAAGGTTTTGACTGCAGCAACATAAGCCTTCCATCTGCCCACCTTTACCGATTCTCTTTAGGTCCATCTCAACATTATCCCTCCATCTTCGTCTTGGCCTTTCTACAGGTCTCTTACCATCATGTTTCCCAACAAGACTACAGTATACTGTCCCATTCGCGCCAATAGCCTGCCCACCTAAGTCTTCTAGATTTAATTACTCTAATAATATCTGGACAGGAATACATATTGTGCAGTTCTAAATTATGTAACCTTCTCCACTCGCCTGTCTCCTCGTCCTTTTCAGGTCAAAATATTTTTTGTAAGCATTTTATTTTCAAATACTCTTTAATTTATGGTCGCTGCATGTAGGATACAAATTTGTCTACGTTCAGTTCGTAGTAGGTAGAAGTAGGGTGTGGTCATGGCTGTTATGGAACTGTAGAAACGTATTTTTAAATATTGCGAATGCGATGTAAATTCCAGGAACTATAACAAGGTGAAGCTGAGTAAAGCATTTAATTATGATTGGCAAAAAGGACACAGAAAACTAATATTTACGCACCGGTCCTTCAAAGCACTGTTGTATCATCTACATCATGTAACAACTGTCGGAGATCATTCGAAAATAATGCAACTCACCTGTACTTGCAAAGCTAGGGCAGGAGAAAATGCAAACATATTGTTGCTGTTCTTTGTATTTAAATAAGTAAGTGGTGACTAAAAGCGTGACTTGTGAAGTAACAATTGTATAGCAAGTACTCATCTTGCAACTGTTACGTGCTGTGAATTTTTTACTTTTTATTAATAATTTATTCTCAAACTATTTTCATCTTTGCAGTTAGTCGACTTGCGTTTGTTCCAAATTTCATGCATTCGGTAAGACGCTTCATGACTTTTCGAAAAAGTGCAGTTTAAAAATTAGGGAGGCGGGGCAAGGGGGCAGTTGCTCCCCTCTCTTTGTCCCGCACTATGGCCTCTTAATGTTATGCCTTCCCTATCAATACCAAGACGAAGTCAACTGTCTTTGCCCTCCTCCCCCAGTTTTAACGTCCAATCGCCGCCACTGTGTAATAATATAATGTGAGCAGACTCGTGCATTCTTCGTAATTTTCTTGCCACATTTTAGTATTTTCTCCCATGCCAGAATTCTGTAAATCGATTCTCCTTTTCCTGATTCATTTACAGATTTCACTTTGTTGATTCCTCAGGGTGGAAACACATGAAAACCTTTCACAAATGTTCTGACTCATAAAACGATTTACAGCCAAAAAATGAACAGCAGAGGGTATACTCTTTCGCACCTTCACCACGTTTTGAACGGCTTTAACCCAGCATAGTATGATAGAGTTACTTACACTAGTACTAGTTGTTACATTATGATAGTATCCTACACATAGTAGTTACCACAAATCTCACCAGATGGCATCTCGGATAATTTGAATCGCGAATGGCTGTAATCTTCAACATGTTCTTGTGTTTCTTATCTAGTAGATTTCTGTTTCTATGGTTACACAAGTTTGCCGCATTTTAACACAGACCTATTGCTGATCTACAGGCACTACTTTGAGTTAGTGCTCTACAGGCACTACTTTGACCATTAAATTTGTTAGTTTCAGGTTAAAAATTGAAATAAAAAGGAAATTAAACAAAATGCAATCTTGCTTTAAAAAAAAGGCACCAAATGATACCACATGCACATTCAATTAAAATATGCAACGAGGAATTCCAATGGAAACAACCGAATAATTTTAAAACAATTTAATGAAAAAGTCGTATACACTGAATGAATTGGTGTAAAATGCATTAATTTCCCAGTTTGAAGAAATTGGTGTAAAATGCATTAATTTCCCTGTTTGCCCCAGATGGACACCTGGTGGTTTCCCCCGACCAGTTCAGCATTTCTTTTGCTCGTAAATTGCAATCCTGCGAGATATATATAGGCCCATGTTCACCTTGGTGAAAAGACTCAAGAATATTAACAGAATGAAAGAAGTGACAAAATATGACGAAATAATACATCGAATATTGCGAAAAATGCCGAAAATCGGGGAAAATGACCTAAAAGCTGAAAATTTTGCAAAATATGTAAAAGAATGCACTTTAAAATTACCTTTTTTGGGTTCTAGACGAAGTGTAATATTGTGTATATTTAATGGCCATCGTGTCCAAGACGTCAGAAAAAATATGACATTTCATCAACTTCCGCTCCCTACTTATGAGCCACTGCGGAGCCTGTTCCACCCATCTACCTGCACACTGAGGTCATTGTCGAACCTTCTCCTCCATTAGTAGTAACATTAGTAAACTTGCTGGTGTAGTAAGCTTGCACATAGATATTGAATTTTCATTTGCCGAGAAATTTCTGTAAGTTACTGGCTGACAGATGGTAGGAAACCACTCCTCTTCACTGGTGCAAGTGTGTATAGGAGGCGCCATCTTTAAAATAACAAAAATGTCATTTTGAAGCTAACTTGATTAGTGTTGCAGCCTTGAAGTCATTTTGTAAATAACAGTTGATACCTTATGTAAATTTGAGCTGTATACAACCTGCCCTGCAATTTATATTGGACTTTAAAGGTTTTTATTTGACTCTTGTAATATAAATTAATTGTTTATTAATTACAATAATGTATTAACTTGGATCATGTAGAACATCTGTACTTCAGACTAAGGAACAAGAATCTCTAATTATTTGGATATTGGGATAATTGGAAATCCGGAATCCCTAGTCAAAATGTCAAAGCCTGGAAAAGTCAGGGAATTTGTTTAACCATGGGATCCATGATCCGATTATGCTCTTCTGGGTATTCCCGTGTGAAGCGTTTGTGAGATTTTGAAATGCCAAAACCTCTCTCGGTCTACCATTTTCTTCCCTGTTTCGTCATCAGTGCGGTTGCAAAGATCAGGTTTTATGCTTTTTTTCTTCATTTGAAAATATTCAGAACAAGAGGAGAGGAGGGTTTCCACTATGAGAAACAAAGGAAACTCATGTCTTTGAACTTCGAGACGCACTAATTCTGAGGAAAATGTTACTGATAGATTTCTATGTCAAAAGGTACGGTGGTAATCTGTATTCGTTGAATTCATGGAAAGGGTAATAGGGACAACCTACAGTTTAAAGTGGGATCTTAGAACCACTATGCGGCTCTGCCGAGTATCGAACCCGGAATCACTAGATTGCAAAGCCACGACGTTATCACTTCGACATCGGGGAGGGCCTCCCTCACGTTACTTATCTAAACACAAAGTGAACTTAAAACAGTTTTTTTTTTGTTACTACCTTTCGCTTCAACAAAAATACTAGAAAGAAGATGTTCTATAAGGAGTGTAATGAACTATCACTGTGGATTCCTCTTTGTTTATGCCGTCCCGAAATCCCAGGATTATAAGATTCATACCCAGGGCTCGAAAAATCCCGGACGCCAGGTCGCCATGGCGACTAAAAATTTCAGCCTGGCAACTGTGATCTTTTGCTGTAATAAATACGAAATTTTGAAGATTCTAAGTTCAAATTGCAGTACAGCATAAGTTAGCAAAAGATTATTTTTCTTTATCAACGTTGTGAACATTCCATAAAGTCCGTAACAATTTCTTGCCCTTTGTCCCCCAACACCACATTTCCTGCTTTCTGAAATAATTTAGCAATGTCTTCAATACCGTGATGCTCAGCATCTTATGCAGTGTGTTTCAAAAGTCGCACAACCCAAACTTTGGAAATGTATATCATGAAAACCGTAAGAGATATATACACAGGGTTTTCTGCATTATAAAGCCTCATCCATTGAGATATTTTCCAATGCTTAAAATTATCAGTTCACTCCGTATAGAAAATTATAAAAATTAATAACTGACGGAAAGCAGCATTCAATTTTTTCCAGAAATAAACTTCTGAGTAAGAAAAGTATGTAAGAAATTATCGAAGAGTCATAATTAGACATTTGATGATTGATGCCATGTCAGTCTGTCATTTGCGACCACTATTGCTCATGTGCAACATTTGATGAATTTTTGACTGGCGATTTTATGGGTTGAGTGGAAAGTGCCATTTTTGGGACATATATCCGTATATGTCAACACTAGCAGAAGGAAATATCGCCAACAGTTGCATGCAACATGTGTCTACGTATTGGCTATACATTTACGTGAAAAATCGTAAATCAAGATTTTGTGCCGAAATTGGACTCTCTGAGAGAATCCTAGGCTGCCCCTGGCTCACTTTCGCCGCTACTGTGCCTGTTTTTTTTAAATTGATTCAGCATGGCGTATTCATTGGAGCAGTGCGTGTGCATCGCTGAAGAGTATTTTACTACTCATTCTTACACTCATGTGCAAGAGGTTTTCCAAGAAAAATCCCCTGCTTCTGCTGTACCTCACAAAGCAACGGTTTTACAACCAGTCAAATACCAACAGATGATCCCACAAATTGTTTGAGTTGGTATTTATTGTTCAAAATCAGTTCTCAGATGTTTTCAGCAAATTAACAATGATTTTTAAAATAATGTAATTGATTTTATTTAGATAAATGCTGACATAAATTTGTGAACCCAGTGATAGCCTACAGGATTAGTTTAGCGCAGAAAACCCGGTATATCTTACGATTTTCATGATATATATTTTCCGTTTGGATTGCGCAACTTTTGAAACATACTATACATAGTATGCACAATTTCTCGTAGGTGGTTTCCTGGTGCCTGATTTTCAGAGCTGGCGCCTAGCTTTGAAGAACATTTTTCGAGCACTGTTCATACCCCTGAATTGTAGAAATTATTTGCAGTATGCATTCGAAACATATTTCTCGCCTATACTGTCATTTGCCAATCACTTTTAATTACAATTTGTATTGTAATTCCAATAGAAATGAGAATAAGGCAAAATGACGCATTTGTAATGTCAAGACTATGTCACCCCTCTGCAGAACTTGCTCTATTCCCCTTTCTTTCGATTCTGTTTTTTTTGGCTCGTATATACGTAGGTACATCCGCTATGTATGCGGATACATTGTGGCATATATCAACTCTATTTTGCAGCCGCTTGGAATCATGAAAAGGGATTTTGTGATATGATATTTATTGATATTGATACGAGCCCTTCGGCTGTGCGTATCCTACAATATTGTTATATAAACGCCCCGCCTTAAACATACACCCCATTGATCATACATTCAGAAACATTTACAAACCGAGAAGAAGATGAGAGGAGGAGATACAGGATTAGTCGCCATCAAAGATCGGGATCCCGGAATTAGAGTTTCAGTCCCGAAATCCCGGGATTATTAAATCTTTTCGGGATTGCATTTCCTAACTACCACTCCATAAGATATCCCTTGCGTTTAATTGTTTGAGTTTGGTTTTTAAGTCCACTTTATGCACAGATAGGCTGATCGGGACCGGACCTACAGTTTAAAGTGGGGTCCGAACCGCTATGCGCCTCCGCCGTGTATCGAATCCGGAACCCAATGATTACAAGGCGAGGACGTTACTTAACGAACCCGCCGCTGCGAGGTGCAAATTGATATCAGCCTGCCTCCCACTCCGGAACTGAATCCTTATTGTCTGCCGTCGACTCACGACCGTCGCGCTTCTGGGAATCTTCCCTTTGTCCCCTGACAACAGCGATTCCAGCACGGTGCACAGATTAACAATGAATCGCGGCTACACGCACAAGAAATCATATGCATTACCGATGAGAACGCGCTCTTTCTCATTGAATCCCCGTCAAAGCATAGGAAGACAGGCAAGTGGAACGTGGAGAGAAATTTCTTCGGTTTTTTTTCTTTTTAGGGCAGGAGGTCCCCCGGCAGAGACACACATACATGTAACAATGCATGTCTGCTTTTTTTATGCCGCCATTAAGAGACTGGATACGGCTGCTTAACATAATAGTCCCCATTACTGAAATTTGTGAGAGCAGCCGACAATGTGATTTTTATTGCAAAGAAATTCGGCCGGTTATGCAAAGGAGGTTCTTGCGTGGGTGTCTGGGATGGTTTTCAATGTGAAGGGAAGCCAACTGTTGCGTTATTGTTATTATGCGTTGATAAAAAAGAATAAGGTTGAGAATTGTACGGTTCAGTAGTGATATATGCCGGGTTTTTTTTCCCTCCGTAGAGAGTGATTGCTTTATTCATCATATTTCCTCTGTGAAGGTGCTGCAGGGAGATTTGCATATTCCCCTGCTCCAACAAAGTATTTGCTGTAATTAACTGTTTGTGTTGTTTGTTTATGTCTTGCAAAGCTCCCAGTTCGTCTACACGACTATTACAGGGGCCTTCCCGATGGCGCAGTGGTAGCGTCGTCGCCTTGTAATCAAGGTGGCCTGGGTTCGATACCCGGTGGAGGCACATAGTGGTTCAGATTGCACTTTAAACTGTCGGTCCAGTCCCAATTAGCCTTACTTTGCTAAGTGGACTTAAAACACCAACTCTAACAAAAAATCAACTATTACAGATTATGTTTATTGTGTATTCATTATTATAATCAACATAAATTTGTCATATCCTTTGGAAGAAATCCCTCTTCACGATAGCTTACTTTCGTGGCGGAGTGGTTAGCACAGCGCGCTACGACGTCAGTGGTCACGGATTCAAATCCCATTCTTTCTGGGCCTTCCCGATAGCGTAGTTTTATCGTCGTCGCCTTGTAATCAAGGTGTCCCGGGTTCGATACCCGGTGGAGGCGCATGACACAGTGGTTCGGATCCCACTTTAAGCTGTAGGACCAGTCCCGATTAGCCTTCCTGTGCATAAAGTGCACTTAAAACACCAACTCAAACAATCATACCCATTCTTTGTGAGTGCCCCTTCATTAATATTGTCTCCCATCCTCATCGTAATTAGCCAAAAGTGGCAGAAAAGCGACACTAAATGACAAATATCAAATACTCTACACGATACACCAAATAAGTAAATATCGGGCACAACTGATTGTTCCGTACTTGGTGTGTAAGTTCCTTTGAACAGTTTGTGGTAAATGTGTCTCGTGATATGATAGTACGCTTTTTCCAAATATGAGCATATTTTCTTATTTCTTGGACAGCAAAGTTTCTGTTTCATTAACACCACATCAATAGGACTTGAACAAACAATAAAAAAAAAAAAAAAAATGTTGGCGAGTTGTACCACAATTTGACACAAACTTCACTCCTCTATCTTAATAACATTAAGGTTTGTAATCAATTAGGGACTTTGTGCTTGTATCGATTGATTGGTTTGGTTTATTTTAGGGACACTCACATGCTCAGGCACTGATTCCAACCCGGGAGCTCTGGCGTCGTAACGCGGTGTGAAGACCACTAAGCCACGGCGGCAGGACTTGTTTCGAATTTGATGCGAACCATTGTAAGTTCCAGGAGTCGAATCTTCAATTTTTAAAGCCTATACCTAGAGACGTTCGGCTGCACCCTTGCTCTTGAGAGCACATTGTCCGGTTCAAAGGCTCGGAAACAAAAGAAAAAAATGTTTTCAGTCTCGCCCAGTTGCCGGAAGATCCCAGAGGAGCACAAACGCAGTGTAAACGAGGCACAGTGTTACGCACAGCCAGTAACTGCGGGAGCTTCTTTCGGAGGCGAACAGCGATAACAAAAGATGACATGTTGTGGTAACTGATGGCAATTGTCTTCCAACCGAGGCCAATTTTCTGGGCTGCTTCTGTGGTCTGGCAGGTGGCTCTGGCCCTGAGTAACGGGCGGCGTTCCCTCGGGCTGCGAACGGGAGGCCACGAACGAGATGGCCTGGAAGCAGTCAATAAAATTCCTCCCGATTTCTGCATTCCGTGGAACAACAAGTCCCCAAATGAGCGTTACGGCAACTCCACGTGAGCCATTCGTTTGGTAAGCGCTCGAAGATATTGGTTCAAGCCACTAGCGTGCACCCAGAGGACTATACCTGACACCTAAGAAAAGTTGAAAGTGAATTGAAACCGCATGCATAAGCCTTTTGGGAGGGAGCAAATATCGTCTAAGAAAGCCATGAATCCAACTAAGATAAAGCTACACATTTTGATATATGTTTTTAAACGTTTGATTATTAATTTATGCAAGATTGCATTAAAAGTAATTAATTCTTGCCTTTCTAAGGAAGGCTGTACCAGTAACCTAACAGCTGGTAACCTAAAAATAAACCTAACAGCTGGTAACCTAAAAATAAAATTGAAAAGATCTAAGTTCTGGTTTGAATTCGTAAAAATAATTTCCTAGAAGAATGGACTGGGACAACAGCTTACTTTCACTGGCACTCTGTATACAGTAGATCCTGCTTTATGCACTTGAGATTGAGCGTGACTACAATGAGATGGGCCCTTTTTTACAGCTTAGTTGCAGTGTCTGATGATGATAATAATAATAACAATATTTATTTATTTTTTATTACATTATTATACGTTTTATTTATACGTATTATTTACATTAATAGGCAAAAAGACGGTATAAGAATAGAGATATAACTGCACATATTCATTATAGCTTACAAAACATATAGTGTAGAACACGAAAATTAAGGAAATTAATAAAAAAATTGAATATTTATTGAATAACAAAAGAATAAAGTTCCTTACGAAACCGGTGGTAGAAGATCAACATTGTCTCGGAAAACATTAATATTGTTCCATAAATCTTCATCCAAAAGCTCCCTCCGGGAACTTGCCAATTTCTTCGAGGTACCTTTGTTTCTCCATATTTCTTAAACCTTTGAAGTGATCCAGTTTGTATCCGATCTTTTGTAACAAAATAAGCTCGAAGGCAATCCGTATTCCATTTATTTATATGGGAAACTTGGTCAAACCGGAAGTTTGTTTTTCGCCATCGATAATCGAATTGTCTGATCGATTACTTTTTGTGTACTCAGGAATAACTCTCATACATACTACAATGCAGCTGTAATGAACCATGTACCTATTGGGGTGTAAGGGCGACCTTCTGGTACGACACCCTACAGTCAACCCCACTTTACCCTAGTATGCTTCTTGGTTCTTGCATGCCAGCGAGGATCTGTTGCCTGCACCCATGACCAGGATAATCTTCCGTGGTATCGTGTTGCCCTAAGTTTGCTCTTCTGTGTGTTGAGTTTATCATCACGATGATGACGATAAACTTAAACTTTCGTATAATTAACAACTTGCTCATAGAGAATACATTCTTCCCTGACAAGCAGATTCATAAAGTAACATTTGAGCCGAAATAGTGGAGCCAGAAGTACAATAGATTACTTTACATACACCAGGGCAATAAGATATGCAGTGCAGGATGTTAGGGTATATAGAAGTGCAGAGCTAAGTCCTTAACATAGACTACTTATAAGGAAGACAGGTTTTAAAGAACCAAGAAGCAGAAAGAAGAAAGGTGTACAAAAATAAAAGTAGCTCAACTACGAATCTTACAGAAAACATCAGAATTTGAAAGAAGAGTGACAGAAGAATTGAGCACAAGAGAAGAAGAAATTAATGGAGAAAATACATTGGAATGAGATGGAATGTGTAAAGAATAACTTTTTCTAAGAAAGGGAGAAGAGGTGTGTGAACTTACAACAATAAAGGGACAAAAGGAAAGAACAAAATGTTGGATCAATAGTGCTAAAGAGGAAGTTAGAAAGAGAAAGAAGGTTGCAAAAAATATCTTGGAAATAAATAGTGCCAAGCATGCAGTAAAACGAGTAAAGATGGGAACTTGGAAAGATTATGGAAGAGAACTATCAAAGAAATGTTAAACAATTCTGGCAAACTGTCAGAAACCTTAAAGGGAAATATGGATATATAATAAGGAATACAGAAGATAGAGAAGTGAACATCAAAACAGAAAAAGAGGAAATACTTGAAGTAGGGAGAGAATACTATGCAGAATTGTTCAAACAGAACGAAGAAAAGAAAAAAGAGAGATAGTGAAGAGAGACGGAACAGGGTTAGCGCCAAGATGGAAATGGAATAGAATTGTTGGAGTAGAGTTGGCAACAGAAAATATATAAAGCTGGTGAAATCGGAAGGTGTAGATCAAATATCCCCAGAGCTTATAAAATATCGAAGAAAGAAGGTTATACGGTGGATGTGGAGAATATGTTAAAAAGCATGGGAGAAGAAGAGCATGCCAATAGACTGGGGAAAAATTTAATAATACCAATTTACAGAAAGGGTAGTACAATCAAGTGCGAGAATTATAGAGATATACTATATGTCTGTCCTCAGTAGCTATGAAAGTCTACACGAGAATTCTAGAAATTAAATTACGAAATGAAGTGGAAAACACGCTAGGAGAAAAGCAAGCTGAATTTAGAAAGAACCGCCAGACACAGAATGATATATTTACACTTCCGCAAGTCATTGAAAAGGCATTAAACAAGGATAGAGAATCTTATGTGGCCTTCCTGGATGTGAGAGCAGCTTTTAATACGGTACCAAGAGAACAACTATGGGATGTACTGGTAAAAATTGGAACATTTTCTGCACTTGTACAGAGAATACAAAGTGCATTCAAGAGAGTGAAAGGAACAGTCAGATTAGAAGGGAAATTCTCAAATTTATTTAGTATAGAAATTGGAGTAAAACAAGGAGACAGCCTGAGCCCCCTTCTGTTTATTATCCTTATGAACCAGATCATCAAACAATATAAACTAAGAACTGGGAAATACAAAGTATGAAACCGAAAGATGAGACCAGTACAAGTACAGTCACCTGTATATGCTGAAGACATTGCCCTGGTGGCTAGATATAGAGAGGAGTTACAGAAGGCGGTAATCAAATGGGGGAGTACAATAGAAGAGAAAGGAATGAGCATGAACGTGGATAAGAGTAAATTGATGACAAAGAAAAACTGTACCCTTAAATATACAGTGGAAAGAAAAGCAGCTGGAACAAGTATGCAGATACACCTACCTAGGAACAGCCATAACATCAGATGGAAGGATGGATGAAGAAGTGAATAGAATAATAGAGTACAAGAGGCAAACCAAGTATACTATCAACTCAACAACACATTAATTGGTAAAGAGGAGATAAGTGATCAAACAAAGATGATGATCTAACAGACAATCTATCCCACATTACTGTATGGAACAGAAAGCTTGACATTATTACGACAGCACAAGGATCTTGGTGTCATTTTTGATAGCAAACTGACTTTCAACCATCACATAGACTACATAACTTCGGAAGCGATGAAAACACTTGGACTAATTTACAGATTTACAGACATAACACACGTTTCTGCCCTCAAAACCTACTTTACAATGTGTGTTGTTCCTATTCTTGAATATGGCTCCTGTATTTGGTCAATGGCATGTGAAAGCAATTTAAAGAAAACAAACAAAGTAGTAAGTTTCTTCGTCAGAATAGTCAAACACAGATGCCCAACCCTTGCAAACTTCTCCAAACAAGAAATTCTATCCACTCTACAAATTCATGACTTTTCTCTTCGCCGTCAACTCTCAGATTTAACACTACTCTTCAGAATCATTAATGGACAACTTTTCACCAACGAACTCTTGCCACTTCTTAATATCAGAATCCCACGTCCCAACAGTAAATGCAACAACTTCTTTTACATTAAATATTCAAGGCTATCTTTAGAACAAAGATCACTTCTCTACAGGCTACAAACCAACTCACTAAGAGACGCTCCGGACTTCCATTTATCAAAGCAGACTTACAGAACGGCGTGCATAAAGCAGCTGAAGTGTAAATAATATTATTTTTGCCCTAGTTGTTATTATTCTTGTTATATATGTATGTGTATGTGTCCGTCTTATTATTTTGTTTATTTCTTTTCCGGTTGATATCCTGATGTAAAATGGATATTTCTGTATTCAGGACTTTTAAAATAAATAAATAAATAAATAAATAATAAAACAGAATAACAGATTTCAAGCAGCGGAGATGAGATACCTACGAAGAGTGAGGAAAGACTAGAAGAGATAGGATTAGAAATACCACTATTAGAGCTCAGTTACAGAAAAAAAACCTATTGGAAACAATAGAGAGAAAGGCACGGCAATGGTTTGGACACGTGACAAGAATGGAGGAGGATCGCAAGCTTAGACAGATGCTGGAGGCCACACCAGAAGGCAAGAGGGGGAGAGGATCATCAAGAGTTCAATGGGAAGAGTATGTGTAAATGATAGGAAAGAAGAAAGGGAAAACAATGCCGGAAGTCCGAAAACTAGCCTTGGAGCGAAGAGTGTAACAGGAAGTGGATGATGGAACCCGACGCTTAATGGCAGAAGGGGATGGTAAAGAAGTAGAAGAAGTTTGTTGAGTGCACCTTTACAACGTCAGTTTTTAAATAAGGTATGGAAATTTTATCCTCGGGGATAGCGTAGTTATAGATCTTGTTTTGTAATGAATGAATGTATTGTTTTAAAAATTGATTGAATAATATATTTTCTTGTTAGGGGGCTGTCCGTAAAAATAGATGTGCTGACGTACACATAATGAAAAAGATAAATACAAAATCAATCGATGAACCTACTATTCTGCCTGCTCCACTTCTCCATCTTTCCACACATTTAAAGTCCATTTGAGAGTCGCTGAGTTGCAATTGAATCGTCTTTATTGCTGGGCAAGGGTCGGCTGTTTCTGGTCTACCACCTAACCCCAAATTACTTAATGGGATATAACCTTGGTTATTCCGCCGCCCCCGCCCGCAACGGGCCCCCAGGGCACACAATTGAGAGCTTCTAAGCTGGAGAACAAACGATGATACCTGATTGGTCCAAATTCATGCCTGTCTTTTAAGTTTTAGGATTGGAGACCGCATCGGGGTCACTAGTAATCAGTTTCCAGCACGTGTTGGTCCATAAACACTTAGATGACTAACGGAGAGCATCTTCGTGGGTGTCGGGTTTCAATATAAAGAGTTCCTTATTGCAGGTTGACCTTGACACGGCGAAGTTGAGAAAATAAAGGCAAACATTAACCTTTATGCAATTTGACACGGTTTTCAAAGGTAGGACGGGGTGTTAAGAAGGCCCATTTTTTTCCCTCTCAGCACACAAGAAGACGAAAGTAATGGTGTTTTAGACTGAGTATGTGATCGGTAAGCAAAAGCAATGGGGATACTGATGGATAAATGTTTGTTTTGACTTGATTTGATTTGCTTTATTTTATTTGGATTTTCTACCATCTTTGGCTAATCGCGAGAATGAGGATGAATGATAAGATGCATTTAATGAAAGGATAATCACAACACATGGATAAGACACAAACCGTAGAGGATTATACTAACTAACTAACTCTCTAGCCTTCTCAAACCCGAAGGTTTATGGCTGCAGCAACACAAACCTTCCATTTGTCCCTATCCTTGGCAAGATATTGGGCCACCCCAATGGCGCAGTGGTAGCGTCGTCGCCTTGTAATTTAGGGGTCCCGGGTTCGATACCCGGTGGAGGCACAAGTGGTTCGGATCCCACTTTAAACTGTAGGTCCAGTCCCGATTAGCCTTACTGTGCATAAAGTGGACTTAAAACACCAACTCAACTCAACCTTGGCAAGATGAATCCAATCTTTTCCATCCTTACCGATTTCCTTTAGGTCCATCTCAACGTTATCCTTTGTCTTGGTCTTCCTACAGGTCTCTTACCATCAGGTTTCCAAACAAGAATCCTGCAAACTCTTCTTTCCTCTCCCATTCGTGCCACATGTCCTGCCCACCTAAGTCTTCTTGATGTAATCATTCTAAGAATATCTGCACATGAATGCAAACTATGTAGTTATAAATTGTGTAATCTTCTACACTCACCTGTCGCCTCATCCCTTCTTAGGTCCAAATATTATTCTAAGGATTTTGTTTTCAAATACTCTTAATTTATGTTCCTCTCTTTAATGTAAGAGACCAAGTTTGACATCCATATAATACAATACAGGCAAATTCACTGTCTTGTATATTTTGACTATTAGCTTCTTAGATATTATACGAGAAGATAAAAGTTTATGAAGAGAAATGTAAGACGAATTTCTGGAATTAAGTCTGCTTTTATTCCCTTTTTAGTATCATTTTCATTTGAGAATTATACTAGAGATCACAAAATTACTTTTTAAGAGTATCTTAGTTACAGTTACTCATTTTAAAAAGTAATTCAGTTACAGTACTTTGAAAAGTAACTGTAAATTACATTTGCAGTTACCTTCTGCTGCAAAGTTTCTTGCAAACAAATTGGGGTGTAAGGGGTTCCTTCCACGTAGGCGCCCAAACGTCAACCTCACTTCCACGTAGTGCACCCTGGACTAAATACTAACGAGGCTCTGGCGACTGGCAATATGGCCAGTATAATTTTGTGTGTGATGTTTTGTTTTTTGTCCATGTGTGCGCTGAGTGCCCGTTTACAGCCTCAGCTTTTAACAGAAGTCAGAACATTTTAAGATTTTTAGTTATACAACGTTAGAGTTGTTATTTGTAATGGTAAGGGGCTGGTCCCCGAATAATGTGACGGGAGCAAAATAGCCTAAGTGCTGACGCTTCCAAAATTTTAAATTCAAATTCAAATTCAAATTCTTGCAAACAAATTAGGCATTAATTGTAACAAAAGGATGATGACACATGTGTCAGCCCAGGTTGTCTTAATTATTCTCGTACAGTAATTACTTGAGTTTTTTAAGTCCACTTTATACACAGGAAGGGTAATCGGGACTGGACCTACATTATAAAGTGGGATCCGAATTCTTGATTACAAAGAGACGACACTGATAGTACGCAAAATGGAGACCCTAGGGGTTGGTGGAAACTAGAGCTGAATTGATACCACTTTGAGTAAATACCAATACTGTCAACAGTTTCTACCTATACCGATACTCTCACCAATTTCAGGGTGGCGACAGACCTGGAAAACCTGGAAAACCGGGAAAAGTCAGGGAATTTGAGGTGTCAAAAAAAGTCAGGGAAATGTCAGGGAATTTCCTCTTCATTGACCTTTTTTTAAAATTTATTTTGACATCTCAAATTCGAACACTCTTTGGAGGAAAATTGTTATAACTCGGGTACTATGGGAGCAATCTACTTCGGATAACTTTTGTTTTGTAGCTAAAACACTAGCGCGTGTAACCATGTACAATTCAGAACGCCGGGCTAAGTATGGGGGCTTGGGAACGACCCCCGAATTTCAATTAAAGAAAACATAAAAATGTGGAGTTTGCCCCCTCTTCTCCCGCTATTTTGGGGAGAAGGCGCAAACTTTAGTATTCCTTTCAAAGAATGTACATTTCTCAAGAGAATGAAACATGTTTCATGTTCTTGGGTGCCATACAAGTTGAATAATAAGCCAAAATGTGATATATTTTTTTTTACGCAAAATATGTAATTTGCATTCTTTGAGGAAAATTGTTATAACTCTGGCACTATGGGAGCAATCTACTTCGGATAAGTTTCGTTTTGCAGCTAGAACATCAGAGCATGCAACCCTGTACAATTCAGAACGCCGAACCGAGGAAGGGGTTTGGGGGGCGCGAGCCCCGAATTTCAATGGAAAAAAACAAACAAATGTGAAGTTTGCCCCCTCCCCTCCTTCTCCCGCTATTTGGGAAGAAGGCGCGAACTTTAGTATTCTTTTCAAAGAATGGACATTTCTCAAGAGAACATGACATGTTTCATGTTCTTGGGTGCCATACAAGTTGAATAATGTGATTTATTATTTTTTTTTACGAAAAGTAGGTAATTTGCATTTTTGGAGGAAAATTGTTATAACTCGGGCACTATGGGAGCAATCTACTTTGGATAAGTTTTGTTTTGCAGATAAAACATCAGAGCATTCAACCGTGTACAAATCAGAACGCCGAACCGAGGAAGGGTGCGACCACCGAATTTCAATGAAAAGAAAAACAACATAAAAATTTGGAGTTTGCCCCCTCTTCTCTAACTATTTTGGGGAGAAGGCGCAAACTTTAGTATTCTTTTCAAAGAATGGACATTTCCCAAGAGAATGAAATATGTTTCATGTGCATGGGTGCCATACAAGTTGAATAATAAGCCAAAATGTGAATATTTGTTTTACGAAAAATAGGTAATTTGCATTTTTTGAGGAAAATTGTTATAACTCTGACACTATGGGATCAATCTACTTCGGATAAGTTTTGTTTTGCAGTAAAACATCATAGCATGCAACCGTGTACAATTCAGAACGCCGAACCGAGGAAGGGGGGTTTGGGGGTGCGACCACCGAATTTTAATGGAAAGAAACCATAAAAATCTGGAGTTTGCCCCCTCTTCTCCCGCTATTTTGCGGAGAAGGCGCAAACCTTAGTATTCTCTTCATAGAATGGAAGTTTCCAAAAAGATTGAAACATGTTTCATCAGGGTGGCGACAGACCTGGAAAACCTGGAAAACCGGGAAAAGTCAGGGAATTTGAGGTGTCAAAAAAAGTCAGGGAAATGTCAGGGAATTTCCTCTTCATTGACTTTTTTTTAAAATTTATTTTGACACCTCAAATTCGAACACTGTTTGGAGGAAAATTGTTATAACTCGGGCACTATGAGAGCAATCTACTTCAGATAACTTTTGTTTTGCAGCTAAAACATCAGCGCATGCAACCGTGTACAATTCAGAACGCCAAACCGAGATAGGGGGTTTGGGGGGCGCGACCCCTGAATTTCACAGAAAAAACAAACAAATGTGAAGTTTGCCCCCCCCCTCCTTCTCCCGCTATTTGGGAAGAAGGCGCGAACTTTAGTATTCTTTTCAAAGAATGGACATTTCTCAAGAGAACATGACATGTTTCATGTTCTTGGGTGCCATACAAGTTGAATAATGTGATTTATTATTTTTTTTTTACGAAAAGTAGGTAATTTGCATTTTTGGAGGAAAATTGTTATAACTCGGGCACTATGGGAGCAATCTACTTTGGATAAGTTTTGTTTTGCAGATAAAACATCAGAGCATTCAACCGTGTACAAATCAGAACGCCGAACCGAGGAAGGGTGCGACCACCGAATTTCAATGAAAAGAAAAACAACATAAAAATCTGGAGTTTGCCCCCTCTTCTCTAACTATTTTGGGGAGAAGGCGCAAACTTTAGTATTCTTTTCAAAGAATGGACATTTCCCAAGAGAATGAAATATGTTTCATGTGCATGGGTGCCATACAAGTTGAATAATAAGCCAAAATGTGAATATTTGTTTTACGAAAAATAGGTAATTTGCATTTTTTGAGGAAAATTGTTATAACTCTGACACTATGGGATCAATCTACTTCGGATAAGTTTTGTTTTGCAGTAAAACATCATAGCATGCAACCGTGTACAATTCAGAACGCCGAACCGAGGAAGGGGGGTTTGGGGGTGCGACCACCGAATTTTAATGGAAAGAAACCATAAAAATCTGGAGTTTGCCCCCTCTTCTCCCGCTATTTTGCGGAGAAGGCGCAAACCTTAGTATTCTCTTCATAGAATGGAAGTTTCCAAAAAGATTGAAACATGTTTCAGGGTGGCGACAGACCTGGAAAACCTGGAAAACCGGGAAAAGTCAGGGAATTTGAGGTGTCAAAAAAAGTCAGGGAAATGTCAGGGAATTTCCTCTTCATTGACTTTTTTTTAAAATTTATTTTGACACCTCAAATTCGAACACTGTTTGGAGGAAAATTGTTATAACTCGGGCACTATGAGAGCAATCTACTTCAGATAACTTTTGTTTTGCAGCTAAAACATCAGCGCATGCAACCGTGTACAATTCAGAACGCCAAACCGAGATAGGGGGTTTGGGGGGCGCGACCCCTGAATTTCACAGAAAAAACAAACAAATGTGAAGTTTGCCCCCCCCCCCTCCTTCTCCCGCTATTTGGGAAGAAGGCGCGAACTTTAGTATTCTTTTCAAAGAATGGACATTTCTCAAGAGAACATGACATGTTTCATGTTCTTGGGTGCCATACAAGTTGAATAATGTGATTTATTATTTTTTTTTACGAAAAGTAGGTAATTTGCATTTTTGGAGGAAAATTGTTATAACTCGGGCACTATGGGAGCAATCTACTTTGGATAAGTTTTGTTTTGCAGATAAAACATCAGAGCATTCAACCGTGTACAAATCAGAACGCCGAACCGAGGAAGGGTGCGACCACCGAATTTCAATGAAAAGAAAAACAACATAAAAATTTGGAGTTTGCCCCCTCTTCTCTAACTATTTTGGGGAGAAGGCGCAAACTTTAGTATTCTTTTCAAAGAATGGACATTTCCCAAGAGAATGAAATATGTTTCATGTGCATGGGTGCCATACAAGTTGAATAATAAGCCAAAATGTGAATATTTGTTTTACGAAAAATAGGTAATTTGCATTTTTTGAGGAAAATTGTTATAACTCTGACACTATGGGATCAATCTACTTCGGATAAGTTTTGTTTTGCAGTAAAACATCATAGCATGCAACCGTGTACAATTCAGAACGCCGAACCGAGGAAGGGGGGTTTGGGGGTGCGACCACCGAATTTTAATGGAAAGAAACCATAAAAATCTGGAGTTTGCCCCCTCTTCTCCCGCTATTTTGCGGAGAAGGCGCAAACCTTAGTATTCTCTTCATAGAATGGAAGTTTCCAAAAAGATTGAAACATGTTTCATCAGGGTGGCGACAGACCTGGAAAACCTGGAAAACCGGGAAAAGTCAGGGAATTTGAGGTGTCAAAAAAAGTCAGGGAAATGTCAGGGAATTTCCTCTTCATTGACTTTTTTTTAAAATTTATTTTGACACCTCAAATTCGAACACTGTTTGGAGGAAAATTGTTATAACTCGGGCACTATGAGAGCAATCTACTTCAGATAACTTTTGTTTTGCAGCTAAAACATCAGCGCATGCAACCGTGTACAATTCAGAACGCCAAACCGAGATAGGGGGTTTGGGGGGCGCGACCCCTGAATTTCACAGAAAAAACAAACAAATGTGAAGTTTGCCCCCCCCCTCCTTCTCCCGCTATTTGGGAAGAAGGCGCGAACTTTAGTATTCTTTTCAAAGAATGGACATTTCTCAAGAGAACATGACATGTTTCATGTTCTTGGGTGCCATACAAGTTGAATAATGTGATTTATTATTTTTTTTTTACGAAAAGTAGGTAATTTGCATTTTTGGAGGAAAATTGTTATAACTCGGGCACTATGGGAGCAATCTACTTTGGATAAGTTTTGTTTTGCAGATAAAACATCAGAGCATTCAACCGTGTACAAATCAGAACGCCGAACCGAGGAAGGGTGCGACCACCGAATTTCAATGAAAAGAAAAACAACATAAAAATTTGGAGTTTGCCCCCTCTTCTCTAACTATTTTGGGGAGAAGGCGCAAACTTTAGTATTCTTTTCAAAGAATGGACATTTCCCAAGAGAATGAAATATGTTTCATGTGCATGGGTGCCATACAAGTTGAATAATAAGCCAAAATGTGAATATTTGTTTTACGAAAAATAGGTAATTTGCATTTTTTGAGGAAAATTGTTATAACTCTGACACTATGGGATCAATCTACTTCGGATAAGTTTTGTTTTGCAGTAAAACATCATAGCATGCAACCGTGTACAATTCAGAACGCCGAACCGAGGAAGGGGGGTTTGGGGGTGCGACCACCGAATTTTAATGGAAAGAAACCATAAAAATCTGGAGTTTGCCCCCTCTTCTCCCGCTATTTTGCGGAGAAGGCGCAAACCTTAGTATTCTCTTCATAGAATGGAAGTTTCCAAAAAGATTGAAACATGTTTCATCAGGGTGGCGACAGACCTGGAAAACCTGGAAAACCGGGAAAAGTCAGGGAATTTGAGGTGTCAAAAAAAGTCAGGGAAATGTCAGGGAATTTCCTCTTCATTGACCTTTTTTTAAAATTTATTTTGACACCTCAAATTCGAACACTCTTTGGAGGAAAATTGTTATAACTCGGGTACTATGGGAGCAATCTACTTCGGATAACTTTTGTTTTGTAGCTAAAACACTAGCGCGTGTAACCATGTACAATTCAGAACGCCGGGCTAAGTATGGGGGCTTGGGAACGACCCCCGAATTTCAATTAAAGAAAACATAAAAATGTGGAGTTTGCCCCCTCTTCTCCCGCTATTTTGGGGAGAAGGCGCAAACTTTAGTATTCCTTTCAAAGAATGTACATTTCTCAAGAGAATGAAACATGTTTCATGTTCTTGGGTGCCATACAAGTTGAATAATAAGCCAAAATGTGATATATTTTTTTTTACGCAAAATATGTAATTTGCATTCTTTGAGGAAAATTGTTATAACTCTGGCACTATGGGAGCAATCTACTTCGGATAAGTTTCGTTTTGCAGCTAGAACATCAGAGCATGCAACCCTGTACAATTCAGAACGCCGAACCGAGGAAGGGGTTTGGGGGGCGCGAGCCCCGAATTTCAATGGAAAAAAACAAACAAATGTGAAGTTTGCCCCCCCCCTCCTTCTCCCGCTATTTGGGAAGAAGGCGCGAACTTTAGTATTCTTTTCAAAGAATGGACATTTCTCAAGAGAACATGACATGTTTCATGTTCTTGGGTGCCATACAAGTTGAATAATGTGATTTATTATTTTTTTTTACGAAAAGTAGGTAATTTGCATTTTTGGAGGAAAATTGTTATAACTCGGGCACTATGGGAGCAATCTACTTTGGATAAGTTTTGTTTTGCAGATAAAACATCAGAGCATTCAACCGTGTACAAATCAGAACGCCGAACCGAGGAAGGGTGCGACCACCGAATTTCAATGAAAAGAAAAACAACATAAAAATCTGGAGTTTGCCCCCTCTTCTCTAACTATTTTGGGGAGAAGGCGCAAACTTTAGTATTCTTTTCAAAGAATGGACATTTCCCAAGAGAATGAAATATGTTTCATGTGCATGGGTGCCATACAAGTTGAATAATAAGCCAAAATGTGAATATTTGTTTTACGAAAAATAGGTAATTTGCATTTTTTGAGGAAAATTGTTATAACTCTGACACTATGGGATCAATCTACTTCGGATAAGTTTTGTTTTGCAGTAAAACATCATAGCATGCAACCGTGTACAATTCAGAACGCCGAACCGAGGAAGGGGGGTTTGGGGGTGCGACCACCGAATTTTAATGGAAAGAAACCATAAAAATCTGGAGTTTGCCCCCTCTTCTCCCGCTATTTTGCGGAGAAGGCGCAAACCTTAGTATTCTCTTCATAGAATGGAAGTTTCCAAAAAGATTGAAACATGTTTCATCAGGGTGGCGACAGACCTGGAAAACCTGGAAAACCGGGAAAAGTCAGGGAATTTGAGGTGTCAAAAAAAGTCAGGGAAATGTCAGGGAATTTCCTCTTCATTGACTTTTTTTTAAAATTTATTTTGACACCTCAAATTCGAACACTGTTTGGAGGAAAATTGTTATAACTCGGGCACTATGAGAGCAATCTACTTCAGATAACTTTTGTTTTGCAGCTAAAACATCAGCGCATGCAACCGTGTACAATTCAGAACGCCAAACCGAGATAGGGGGTTTGGGGGGCGCGACCCCTGAATTTCACAGAAAAAACAAACAAATGTGAAGTTTGCCCCCCCCCCCTCCTTCTCCCGCTATTTGGGAAGAAGGCGCGAACTTTAGTATTCTTTTCAAAGAATGGACATTTCTCAAGAGAACATGACATGTTTCATGTTCTTGGGTGCCATACAAGTTGAATAATGTGATTTATTATTTTTTTTTACGAAAAGTAGGTAATTTGCATTTTTGGAGGAAAATTGTTATAACTCGGGCACTATGGGAGCAATCTACTTTGGATAAGTTTTGTTTTGCAGATAAAACATCAGAGCATTCAACCGTGTACAAATCAGAACGCCGAACCGAGGAAGGGTGCGACCACCGAATTTCAATGAAAAGAAAAACAACATAAAAATTTGGAGTTTGCCCCCTCTTCTCTAACTATTTTGGGGAGAAGGCGCAAACTTTAGTATTCTTTTCAAAGAATGGACATTTCCCAAGAGAATGAAATATGTTTCATGTGCATGGGTGCCATACAAGTTGAATAATAAGCCAAAATGTGAATATTTGTTTTACGAAAAATAGGTAATTTGCATTTTTTGAGGAAAATTGTTATAACTCTGACACTATGGGATCAATCTACTTCGGATAAGTTTTGTTTTGCAGTAAAACATCATAGCATGCAACCGTGTACAATTCAGAACGCCGAACCGAGGAAGGGGGGTTTGGGGGTGCGACCACCGAATTTTAATGGAAAGAAACCATAAAAATCTGGAGTTTGCCCCCTCTTCTCCCGCTATTTTGCGGAGAAGGCGCAAACCTTAGTATTCTCTTCATAGAATGGAAGTTTCCAAAAAGATTGAAACATGTTTCATCAGGGTGGCGACAGACCTGGAAAACCTGGAAAACCGGGAAAAGTCAGGGAATTTGAGGTGTCAAAAAAAGTCAGGGAAATGTCAGGGAATTTCCTCTTCATTGACTTTTTTTTAAAATTTATTTTGACACCTCAAATTCGAACACTGTTTGGAGGAAAATTGTTATAACTCGGGCACTATGAGAGCAATCTACTTCAGATAACTTTTGTTTTGCAGCTAAAACATCAGCGCATGCAACCGTGTACAATTCAGAACGCCAAACCGAGATAGGGGGTTTGGGGGGCGCGACCCCTGAATTTCACAGAAAAAACAAACAAATGTGAAGTTTGCCCCCCCCCCTCCTTCTCCCGCTATTTGGGAAGAAGGCGCGAACTTTAGTATTCTTTTCAAAGAATGGACATTTCTCAAGAGAACATGACATGTTTCATGTTCTTGGGTGCCATACAAGTTGAATAATGTGATTTATTATTTTTTTTTTACGAAAAGTAGGTAATTTGCATTTTTGGAGGAAAATTGTTATAACTCGGGCACTATGGGAGCAATCTACTTTGGATAAGTTTTGTTTTGCAGATAAAACATCAGAGCATTCAACCGTGTACAAATCAGAACGCCGAACCGAGGAAGGGTGCGACCACCGAATTTCAATGAAAAGAAAAACAACATAAAAATCTGGAGTTTGCCCCCTCTTCTCTAACTATTTTGGGGAGAAGGCGCAAACTTTAGTATTCTTTTCAAAGAATGGACATTTCCCAAGAGAATGAAATATGTTTCATGTGCATGGGTGCCATACAAGTTGAATAATAAGCCAAAATGTGAATATTTGTTTTACGAAAAATAGGTAATTTGCATTTTTTGAGGAAAATTGTTATAACTCTGACACTATGGGATCAATCTACTTCGGATAAGTTTTGTTTTGCAGTAAAACATCATAGCATGCAACCGTGTACAATTCAGAACGCCGAACCGAGGAAGGGGGGTTTGGGGGTGCGACCACCGAATTTTAATGGAAAGAAACCATAAAAATCTGGAGTTTGCCCCCTCTTCTCCCGCTATTTTGCGGAGAAGGCGCAAACCTTAGTATTCTCTTCATAGAATGGAAGTTTCCAAAAAGATTGAAACATGTTTCATCAGGGTGGCGACAGACCTGGAAAACCTGGAAAACCGGGAAAAGTCAGGGAATTTGAGGTGTCAAAAAAAGTCAGGGAAATGTCAGGGAATTTCCTCTTCATTGACCTTTTTTTAAAATTTATTTTGACACCTCAAATTCGAACACTCTTTGGAGGAAAATTGTTATAACTCGGGTACTATGGGAGCAATCTACTTCGGATAACTTTTGTTTTGTAGCTAAAACACTAGCGCGTGTAACCATGTACAATTCAGAACGCCGGGCTAAGTATGGGGGCTTGGGAACGACCCCCGAATTTCAATTAAAGAAAACATAAAAATGTGGAGTTTGCCCCCTCTTCTCCCGCTATTTTGGGGAGAAGGCGCAAACTTTAGTATTCCTTTCAAAGAATGTACATTTCTCAAGAGAATGAAACATGTTTCATGTTCTTGGGTGCCATACAAGTTGAATAATAAGCCAAAATGTGATATATTTTTTTTTACGCAAAATATGTAATTTGCATTCTTTGAGGAAAATTGTTATAACTCTGGCACTATGGGAGCAATCTACTTCGGATAAGTTTCGTTTTGCAGCTAGAACATCAGAGCATGCAACCCTGTACAATTCAGAACGCCGAACCGAGGAAGGGGTTTGGGGGGCGCGAGCCCCGAATTTCAATGGAAAAAAACAAACAAATGTGAAGTTTGCCCCCCCCTCCTTCTCCCGCTATTTGGGAAGAAGGCGCGAACTTTAGTATTCTTTTCAAAGAATGGACATTTCTCAAGAGAACATGACATGTTTCATGTTCTTGGGTGCCATACAAGTTGAATAATGTGATTTATTATTTTTTTTTACGAAAAGTAGGTAATTTGCATTTTTGGAGGAAAATTGTTATAACTCGGGCACTATGGGAGCAATCTACTTTGGATAAGTTTTGTTTTGCAGATAAAACATCAGAGCATTCAACCGTGTACAAATCAGAACGCCGAACCGAGGAAGGGTGCGACCACCGAATTTCAATGAAAAGAAAAACAACATAAAAATCTGGAGTTTGCCCCCTCTTCTCTAACTATTTTGGGGAGAAGGCGCAAACTTTAGTATTCTTTTCAAAGAATGGACATTTCCCAAGAGAATGAAATATGTTTCATGTGCATGGGTGCCATACAAGTTGAATAATAAGCCAAAATGTGAATATTTGTTTTACGAAAAATAGGTAATTTGCATTTTTTGAGGAAAATTGTTATAACTCTGACACTATGGGATCAATCTACTTCGGATAAGTTTTGTTTTGCAGTAAAACATCATAGCATGCAACCGTGTACAATTCAGAACGCCGAACCGAGGAAGGGGGGTTTGGGGGTGCGACCACCGAATTTTAATGGAAAGAAACCATAAAAATCTGGAGTTTGCCCCCTCTTCTCCCGCTATTTTGCGGAGAAGGCGCAAACCTTAGTATTCTCTTCATAGAATGGAAGTTTCCAAAAAGATTGAAACATGTTTCATCAGGGTGGCGACAGACCTGGAAAACCTGGAAAACCGGGAAAAGTCAGGGAATTTGAGGTGTCAAAAAAAGTCAGGGAAATGTCAGGGAATTTCCTCTTCATTGACCTTTTTTTAAAATTTATTTTGACACCTCAAATTCGAACACTCTTTGGAGGAAAATTGTTATAACTCGGGTACTATGGGAGCAATCTACTTCGGATAACTTTTGTTTTGTAGCTAAAACACTAGCGCGTGTAACCATGTACAATTCAGAACGCCGGGCTAAGTATGGGGGCTTGGGAACGACCCCCGAATTTCAATTAAAGAAAACATAAAAATGTGGAGTTTGCCCCCTCTTCTCCCGCTATTTTGGGGAGAAGGCGCAAACTTTAGTATTCCTTTCAAAGAATGTACATTTCTCAAGAGAATGAAACATGTTTCATGTTCTTGGGTGCCATACAAGTTGAATAATAAGCCAAAATGTGATATATTTTTTTTTACGCAAAATATGTAATTTGCATTCTTTGAGGAAAATTGTTATAACTCTGGCACTATGGGAGCAATCTACTTCGGATAAGTTTCGTTTTGCAGCTAGAACATCAGAGCATGCAACCCTGTACAATTCAGAACGCCGAACCGAGGAAGGGGTTTGGGGGGCGCGAGCCCCGAATTTCAATGGAAAAAAACAAACAAATGTGAAGTTTGCCCCCCCCCCCTCCTTCTCCCGCTATTTGGGAAGAAGGCGCGAACTTTAGTATTCTTTTCAAAGAATGGACATTTCTCAAGAGAACATGACATGTTTCATGTTCTTGGGTGCCATACAAGTTGAATAATGTGATTTATTATTTTTTTTTTACGAAAAGTAGGTAATTTGCATTTTTGGAGGAAAATTGTTATAACTCGGGCACTATGGGAGCAATCTACTTTGGATAAGTTTTGTTTTGCAGATAAAACATCAGAGCATTCAACCGTGTACAAATCAGAACGCCGAACCGAGGAAGGGTGCGACCACCGAATTTCAATGAAAAGAAAAACAACATAAAAATCTGGAGTTTGCCCCCTCTTCTCTAACTATTTTGGGGAGAAGGCGCAAACTTTAGTATTCTTTTCAAAGAATGGACATTTCCCAAGAGAATGAAATATGTTTCATGTGCATGGGTGCCATACAAGTTGAATAATAAGCCAAAATGTGAATATTTGTTTTACGAAAAATAGGTAATTTGCATTTTTTGAGGAAAATTGTTATAACTCTGACACTATGGGATCAATCTACTTCGGATAAGTTTTGTTTTGCAGTAAAACATCATAGCATGCAACCGTGTACAATTCAGAACGCCGAACCGAGGAAGGGGGGTTTGGGGGTGCGACCACCGAATTTTAATGGAAAGAAACCATAAAAATCTGGAGTTTGCCCCCTCTTCTCCCGCTATTTTGCGGAGAAGGCGCAAACCTTAGTATTCTCTTCATAGAATGGAAGTTTCCAAAAAGATTGAAACATGTTTCATCAGGGTGGCGACAGACCTGGAAAACCTGGAAAACCGGGAAAAGTCAGGGAATTTGAGGTGTCAAAAAAAGTCAGGGAAATGTCAGGGAATTTCCTCTTCATTGACCTTTTTTTAAAATTTATTTTGACACCTCAAATTCGAACACTCTTTGGAGGAAAATTGTTATAACTCGGGTACTATGGGAGCAATCTACTTCGGATAACTTTTGTTTTGTAGCTAAAACACTAGCGCGTGTAACCATGTACAATTCAGAACGCCGGGCTAAGTATGGGGGCTTGGGAACGACCCCCGAATTTCAATTAAAGAAAACATAAAAATGTGGAGTTTGCCCCCTCTTCTCCCGCTATTTTGGGGAGAAGGCGCAAACTTTAGTATTCCTTTCAAAGAATGTACATTTCTCAAGAGAATGAAACATGTTTCATGTTCTTGGGTGCCATACAAGTTGAATAATAAGCCAAAATGTGATATATTTTTTTTTACGCAAAATATGTAATTTGCATTCTTTGAGGAAAATTGTTATAACTCTGGCACTATGGGAGCAATCTACTTCGGATAAGTTTCGTTTTGCAGCTAGAACATCAGAGCATGCAACCCTGTACAATTCAGAACGCCGAACCGAGGAAGGGGTTTGGGGGGCGCGAGCCCCGAATTTCAATGGAAAAAAACAAACAAATGTGAAGTTTGCCCCCCCCCCTCCTTCTCCCGCTATTTGGGAAGAAGGCGCGAACTTTAGTATTCTTTTCAAAGAATGGACATTTCTCAAGAGAACATGACATGTTTCATGTTCTTGGGTGCCATACAAGTTGAATAATGTGATTTATTATTTTTTTTTTTACGAAAAGTAGGTAATTTGCATTTTTGGAGGAAAATTGTTATAACTCGGGCACTATGGGAGCAATCTACTTTGGATAAGTTTTGTTTTGCAGATAAAACATCAGAGCATTCAACCGTGTACAAATCAGAACGCCGAACCGAGGAAGGGTGCGACCACCGAATTTCAATGAAAAGAAAAACAACATAAAAATCTGGAGTTTGCCCCCTCTTCTCTAACTATTTTGGGGAGAAGGCGCAAACTTTAGTATTCTTTTCAAAGAATGGACATTTCCCAAGAGAATGAAATATGTTTCATGTGCATGGGTGCCATACAAGTTGAATAATAAGCCAAAATGTGAATATTTGTTTTACGAAAAATAGGTAATTTGCATTTTTTGAGGAAAATTGTTATAACTCTGACACTATGGGATCAATCTACTTCGGATAAGTTTTGTTTTGCAGTAAAACATCATAGCATGCAACCGTGTACAATTCAGAACGCCGAACCGAGGAAGGGGGGTTTGGGGGTGCGACCACCGAATTTTAATGGAAAGAAACCATAAAAATCTGGAGTTTGCCCCCTCTTCTCCCGCTATTTTGCGGAGAAGGCGCAAACCTTAGTATTCTCTTCATAGAATGGAAGTTTCCAAAAAGATTGAAACATGTTTCAATGTTCCTGGGTGCCATACAAGTTGAATAATGAGCCAAAATGTGAAACTCTGTTCGGAAATGTGGCATGGATATGTTGCGGAGAGGGGGGAGTTTGCTCCAGACCTGTGTCGGTGTCGGGAAAAATGCGCCCGGGAAAATTGCGCTCTCGCAATAAAAGTGGGAAAAATGCGCCCTCTCAAGAGTAACCACAATGAAAAGTGGGAAAAATGCGCCCAGCACACACAACCTTCACCAATATTATAATATGTTGATTAAAGCAACCTTTACGCAGCTTCCCCTCACACTTAACACAGACTTGGGACTTTCAGGAAAGATCATTTTGTTTTTAAAGTACAGTAAAAATATTCATTTTTCTGGCGTGTTTAGAAGCTGGAGATGATGTCCGTTGTCATAATTTTTTTTAAAATTTTACTTTTGTAATTTTTTTTTAATATGTTATAATTTTTATTTTATTTCATTAAAGTTTTTATTTACATTTGTATTTCCATTTCTTGTGACCTCCGTTGACGATCATTTACTCCATTTTTTGGGTGTACGCCAGACTTCTCAGGCACTTGGTAAGGTCCTTGGGTGTGCTTCTTTTGTAAGTATGTAAAATTTTGCTAATCAGTTCATCCAGTTTTATGTACGTTCGTTTCCTCTTCGTTCCTTCCAAACCGATGCTAGCCCTGTCATATTTGTATCCGCTGTATTCCGCTTCCTGCTTCAGCGTCTTCAGAAGGGTGTAGAAGTTGGGATGAAGTCGAACTTTCTCCTGCAGCTTATTGTTCCACCCTTCGACAGCATTGTTCGTGCGGTGCTTTGCATCTCCACAGTGCCACACATCAACTGGTAGATTTGGATTTTGCAGCCATTGTTGTACAAAGTAGTCAAGAAACGCTGTCAGTTTCTCTCCTGCTGACTGGTCATGTGTGCTGGGCGCATTTTTCCCACTTTCTAATGTGGTTACTCTTGGGAGGGCGCATTTTTCCCACTTTTATTGCGAGAGCGCATTTTTCCCGGGCGCATTTTTCCCTGATTCCCTGTGTCAGTCTCCACCCAAACATAAAACTATGAAGGTCCAAAAAGCACATTCATTTCGTAATCAGCACCATGATGCCATATGGTATCATCGGGCCAGTACGACCTTACTCTGATGATACCATATGGTATCATCGCGGGAGTAAAGGTTAAGCCTCTAAATATTACGTGGAAAATGCATTGATTTATCATTTATCATTTTTTCTTATCCGTATAGGAGTATTAAGGGGACTTGTCAACAGATGAAGTGGATAAGAGTGGGTGGCGCCGTCCGATAGTTGTTGGACGTCGTAGTAAGGCATTTAGTTGGGCAAACTGAAGGAACATGGAAACAAATAAGTTCCATTGATACATACGATTTTTGACGAATATCGCCACCCGACAGAAATTGCATGGACTGCAACATCCAACAAAAATCGCATGCATAAACAAGAAGAGCTTTAGACTGCAAATATGCTGCTGGAATTTTATTACTCTTCTGGCTCATTTCACTTTATTTAATGTAGCAGTGCTTACGAAGGTTTTCTTTCATCATCCTGACGTATTACTGGTTTCGCAAAAGTTAACATACGTTTACAATGGCATTGCACTATTTTTCGATATCAAGAAGAATACAACCAAATGGGATATATATTGAATACTATCACGAAACATAAATCTGCATTAATGAACGTTATAAATATTGGCAAGTGCATGCTCCCAACTTCAAATTTACTGCAACACTAGTATTGCAATGAAATTAACGCCTTTCCTGTCCTGTCTGTTTAAACTTATGAGAGATGGTCATTAATCTCTCACTGAGTAAGGTTAATGTCCAATATTATGAAATATAATACTAATAATAATAACGTAAATATTTTAATATTATATTTACTCGAATCATTCAATCATGAAAGCAGATAACTTTCTTCAAGAATTGACTTTTCTCTGCCAGCCCTGCTAATTTTTCACTTTCCATCTACTGATTTATACGAGGGGTGGCCAGAAAGTAATTTCCAATTAGTAGGGACATTGATTTTTCGCAAACGCCAAAACCGTGAAAAATGGTAATTGCTGTGAAGTTATATTTAGGAATGTGCAGTAATGTCTGGACACATTTTTCGCCCGTTCGAAATATCGAAATATTGCGAATTTGGCATAAAATGCGAATTGTTGGCGTTTTTAGCGATTTTAGTTTTTAAAGAAATGTCCTAAAACAACGAAAAATTCCATGAAATCCAACATTCTTGTCTTTTCTAGGCCATGTTTGTGTACATAGAACATGCAAGTTTTCCAACATTTTACTCAAGAGTAAACTATAGAGTTATACGTACATAGAATAATTCCGACAGCCACATTAAATCATGTATTTCCCATAATTTTTTCAACTTCTATCAAAACCATTTGCATCACAGAGTAAAGTGGCAGGGTTCTAACAGGAGATCGAGTGCATAATTACCGTCACACGGGAGCCACATCTTCGTATTTGTCGCACGAGATATGTTTTGAATTAACAAGCTAAGTGCGCACCATCGGCATTTGTCGAGTGAGTAATAATGGAGCTCAGTCGTTAGGGCGTCTGACTACTATGCGAGAGATCCGAGGTCGATCTCCTGCAGGGGAGAACCGGGACGTTTTCCACCTATTCAAACTCCTCCAGCGCCCACCCAGCATCATATGAAGCTGGTACCTTGAGGAAACTTTGAGGGACAAAGGTAGCCAGGAGCGTGGTGCTGATCACACCACCCCTACCTTCAGCCGTGATCAAGAAAGTGTGGGGCCTTAACTCCACACCCCTATACACCTTCATGGAAAAGTGCAAGTGAGCTCTGTGCCAAATTCTGAGCGTGCAATGTAGGCTACATCGCAGTCAGTGGGAGACTGTATTAGACCTGCAATCTTTAACCTAGAACTGTCCTAAAACGGCTGCATTGCACTGTACCAGATTACAGCTACATGTCACTTGTTCCTGCCTGCATGTATGTGTGTCGGTCTCTGACCACTTGTGCTGCGTATAGGCACCATTGGAGCTTTTTTCAGGATGCCCCTTGTATATGAACTTTCAGAAGCTTTTATTATTAGTGTGTTCCCGTTTTAATGTCTGGTTAGCTAAATCAGGTACGTATACAATGCATTTCTATAAATTCCTTGCGTTAAATTTCTAATACCTACATACCCTTTTCGTCAGCATTAATGGTATAACTGCATGTTGTCAGTTTCACAGTACTTCACTTGGATATACTGTACTGAAGCAGAAATCCCATTGATAATGTAAGGAAATATGACACTTTATTTTGTTCGATTCAATTGTTTCACTTTTATGCAAGAGTTAAGTTGTTTGCTTTACAGAGAAGAGAGAAGTAGCTTTATGCATTGAAAAATGAGTCCGCACTCATGGTTCTTGCAAGCAGAGGGTTCCAAACCTCAGTGGAAATATCAACATATAATACCGAGAATAGATAAGGAGACTGATAAATTACAAATTGTATTTCTTAATCAATCACTCTTCACTCTTATCTCATTTAGTTGTAACTTTAAAAATAATCAAGTATTTTATTTTACACTTACTGCGTATGACAAAATTCCGTAATCCTTCCCTAGCTTGTGAATTGTAATAATTTTCCAAATTCACTATATTGCAGTTTGAATTCAAATCATAGAGAATAGAGAAATTAAGTCAATTTCATAGAAGATAATATTGGTACTTAACAAAACCATACGTGGATCTGTGTGAGTTTATTATTTCTATTTGGAAAAACATCGATTTAGTTTAGTTTGTAATTGTCAGGGAAAAATGTAAATTTTGTCCTGGAAAACCTGGAAAAGTCAGGGAATTTCATTTCTGCTTGTTTGTAGCCACCCTGAATTTCTACCTATACCGATACCGATACTCTCACCAATTTCTACCTATACCGATACTCTCACCAATTTCTACCTACACCGATAATAATAATAACCCATAGCTCTACAGCCCGTGAGGGCCTTGGCTTACCTACCGACTGCTGGTCTCCCTCCCACACTGTTCCTCCGTCACCTGGTGTAGCGTGGAGATCTTAGACCAGTATTGGGGTGACGGGTGGTCAGCCCGTCGAACCCCCAGCCGTTGTAGGTCTTGTCGACCAGGTTACCGCTCACTCATTCGGAGCTTCCCAATTTCCTCACGATGGTGACCTATACCGATACTCTCACCAATTTCTACCTATATCGACACTCTCAACAATTTCTACCTATACCGATACTCTCACCAATTTCTACCTATACCGATACTCTTACCAATTTCTACCTATACCGACACTCTCAACAATTTCTACCTATACCGATACCGATACTCTCACCAATTTCTACCTATAAAATCAATTTATGCTTTAAAATATTCAAGTGTTATATCAGCTTATTAAATTATTATTATGTTATTATATTATGTTATTAAAAAATTCAGTTCTTTTACACAAAGCTGGTGAAAAATAAAAATAAACCGTGAATATTACATAACTTCCATGACTCCTCAAATGAATGTCCCTCGGCATTTTTTTGTGGAATTCTTGAAATACAAAAAAAAACAAAAAAAAAACGGAAGAGCAAGTATCGTCCGGTATCTGTAAATTTATTCCAACCCATACTTTCCGATACCAATACCACTGGTATCGGCCGATACCGATACATCGGCATCGGTATCGAAAACTCAATATGCTGACCAAGGCAGCATTTATTTTATTTTAAACATAAACAAAACGTTACGTTTTAACCTTCTAGCAAGGTCTTCTTCAGACTCTGTACCAAGTACAAGACCTTGCTAGAAGGTTGAAACGTAACGTTTTGTTTATGTTTTAAATTAAATAAATTCTGGCTTGGTCAGCATATTGAGTTTTTGGTTATCATGGAAACAAGGCTTAATTGTGTTATCATCGGAATCGGCTGAGGAAACCGAGAACAACAATAAAGAAAGCAGTGGGGGATTCGAAAAAAAATCTGTTCCCGCCCTGGGCGCAGAGACTACTGGCAATGGCTATACAGCCAGTGTTGCCACAATATGAGGGCAAAATTTCCCTCTCCAAGGGGCAAAATTTCCCTTTTTGGTCCAATTTTTCCCTTCACCTAAGCAAATAGCAAATTATATAATAATAATGGCCGAATAATAATTAGTAGTAGTAGCAGCAGCGTTATTAGTGGTGGTTGTGGAAGCAGTAGTAGCATATTCTATGGTAGTAGTACGTACTTAAGTATTCCGTTGGTTCATGCTCGATGAATAAAACATATTTTTTGAAAAAATTCACATTTTAGTTTCACTTCCTGGCCAGATGTCCCAGGTTTGAATCCTGGTCAGGAATCCATTTAAAAATCGTTAATCCTCATCGTTACTATTTATCCAAAGATGCATAAAAGCAACGTACAATAAACTTAAAGGAGCAGAAATAAGTCGGAATAGCAAAAGAAAGAAATAAAACAACATAAAAATGTGGATATTCAATTAGCATAAACTGTAGTATTGTAGAGTCATATGACCTTAAAATTTCCCTGAAATTGTGGTATTTTTCATCGAATTTCCCTTTTCCCTTTTTGGCTAAAATTTCGGTGCGAATTTCCCTGTAAAAGGGAAATTTCCCTTCATATGGCAACACTGTATGCAGCGTTTGCAGAAAAAGCTACGACCCTGACCTACGTTCGCCTCGTTTTACCCTAACCGCACGCAGCGTGTGGTGCGTAAGAGCGTGACAGGCACGCACACTGGTTATGAATTCATCTCTGTTTTCCGTTACTCCAGCCCTTCTCATTTGCCTCGTATTTCGCTCGGACGAGATGCTTGGGTGGTTCGCCTTTCCCCTAACGAGGACCGGCTGCTCCTAATGAGAAGATTCCGCGAGTGTTGACGTGATGAGTGCAGTGTGTCATTCCTCATCATCATTAATCTTTTAACATAATAGAGTTTGCAATCACTTTGTTAAAATTTCCATCCTGCTCGTCGACAGGACAAAATAAATTGTGTTGGCAGTGGTGGTTACGACGCAAGGGGTCCCGGGTTCGAATCCCGCCCTGGCCTTGGGTATAAGCACTGTGCTAATTAATATTTCTTGCTTTAGGGGGCACTTAATGGCGTATTTCTGATTTCATTTCGGGAGGTATTTTTTTTGTGGGGTATTCAAATTTGTATATGTTACCTTAGAACATTAGTTCTTACCTAGGTCATTAAATCTTGTGATAACATATAAAGGTAATTTAGAAACATTATCATTAAAGTTTTCATAAATCTGACTTCACCACTGAATTCCTGGTGAAATTCTAGCTCAAAACCATACCCCACATGCCCCCGTTCCCACTTAAAAGAAATGAAGTTGGATCAAAGATGGCGATCACCAAGATGGCGGACGTTGTCATGACATGCACCAAAAAGTTTCCCTCTAGGCCTAACATATTACTACCATGACCAATTGCTGCAATCTACACTCCCTTTCATTTTATAAGGGGTGGCCAGGGACTTTTGACTCACCCTGTATTTACATTCTAAGAAAATCCAAACTCATACACTAAAATATCTATCGGACTAGTAACACCGAGAAACTTTATCAAAAATACAATAAATGAATAAAAACAAAGGTTTTTTCTCCATTATGGCGTCCAGGTGCGTCAGTACCTGGATGAACAATTTCCTTGGGCATGGATTGGTCGACGTGGGCCAGTTGAATGGCCTGCCCGATCACCAGATCTAACTCCAACGGACTTCTACGTTTGGACACACGTTAAGGCTATGGTGTATGGTGTGAAAATTCGTGATCTTCGTCATGTGGAACAACGTATCATGGCTGCCTTTGTGCAAATTTCACCAGATACCTTGCTCGGTGTCCACAGACATTGGGAGTAGCCTGCACACGTGCATTGCCCAGCACGGACAACATGTGGAGCACATCCTGTAACAGGTAAACATCACTTTCAGTTGCCAATAACTTTTCACCAAATGAAGTTACATGAAATCTGATTTCAGATTTAACATCCTGACGAAATTCTAGTCGATGGTCATGTATCACATGACCCACCTCTCATTTTAAATAAAAAAGTTGAATTCAAGATGGCGGCCGTCCCCGTGACGTACTCCAAAAGGTGTCCCCCTAGGCCTATTTTGTATCGCCCATATCAAATTCCATGAAAATACATCACTGCGGATTTTACAAGAGGTGGTAATGGTAAGGGACTTCTGATACACCCTGTACATTGAACATGATAATACAATAAAGATAATATAAAGATTATACAATTCTAAAATGATACATTGAATTGATAAGTATATATACTTGGTGTAAAGATAAGTAATAAGTCTTCAGAAGTTCATTGTGTGTGTGCGGGGGGGGGGGGGCGGTGTTAGGTATGCATTGTATGATGTGTAAGTGCAGGTACAATTGTTAATATATGAAGATTAATGTAATTTTCGGGACAATAGTAACTTCCTTAGTTTTTTCTTGAAACTTTGATGGCAAATAAGTTAGTCAATGGTGCAGGCTGTTTGTTCCACTCACTGATCCCTGTAACAATGAAGGACTTGTTGTATGTGGCCGTTTGATGTTTGGGGATTTATAGATCGTGCATCTTGCGGATATTATGTTCGACTGATGTTCTACCAGAACAGATCTTATAGAATAAGTATTTTGGGGAGCCACTCTTAAGTATTTTGTGCATCAAGGGGAGTATTAAGTATTTTCTTCTATTGTTAATGTTTAGCCAAGAGCATGCGATACAATTTCCACGGGAGTCTTCTCAAGCCCTTCCGTTCATGGCAGTGTGCCAACTTAGCTCTCTTGGAGCCAGATCTGGCTCTTTCGTGCACTCTAGCCGGACCCTGTGGCCAAGTGGTTAGCACATCGCGTTGCGACGCCAAGGGTCCCGGGTTCGAATCCCGCTCGGGCTTGGTTGTTTGCGAATGTCCATTCATCAATTTCATCACTCATCCCCATCTTCACAAATTAGCCAAGAGGCACAAAACGCGAAGTAAAAGAAACTAAATCAATCAATCAATCTTTCGTGCACTCGTTCGGCTGTGAACTTGGACGCCCACCCCCCGTGCCCCACTATGATGCCATCTCTGGTTCCGACCCACATAGACCACCTTTCGTCATAATTATACATTTTGCACGTGACGTGATATTGTTATATTGGCTGCGTCGCCCCACTCTCTCTTATCTCCCCCAGCTACTTCTTTATAGCGCAATGTTAGACGTGAAATTGACATAATATTGTCGTCAGGGAATTCTTTACTTTCGATTTCATACCACCATCGGTGGATCATTGATATGGGCGATGCCGCTGGATCTAGATGTTGAAAACTAAGAATAGATTGTCATCAATTTAGAGTTAACGATAGTAGCAGTGCCCTACCCCTTTGACAACTAACATTATCCTAGAAGGCACTTTATCCAGCCATCGTAAATCTAGCTCCATGAGAGTCAGTTTTAACTCCATTTAAGGTGAAATTTAGTTCTTTTATGCCCATTACGTTTGGCAACACTGCCAGGAGGCAAGGAAAAAGCATTGATCATATGGGAGTATGATTTGATTCATTCTCTTGTGAATAAAAAAACTTCCGATGGACTAGAAAGAGATGTCAACGGGAGAGGGCAGTTTGAAGATGAATTTCACCAGCGGAAAACTCGAAACTTCCATTTGATTAGCCGTAACTTGATGTTGAAGTTGATTCCCCATAAGGAATACATGGGATTCCGAAAATTATTATTCATCATATTTTTCAGACATCGTGTCCAGCTTAATAATCAACATAACAAAATGTTTGCACTTGCAACATGGAGAGAAATTCATACTCTTGGATACATCCTGGGTTTGCTTTAGTAGCAGTGTCCATTCGGGCGATACTGAAATAAGTGCACAATTGGTGCGTAATTGTATCTCCTCGCCTTAAATAGGGGTGATTTTGAAATTGTGTATGTTAGTTAAGAAATGGGATACTACGAATATGCTTTCAATTCCATTTTCTTTGAGCGACATTGAAACATCCCTGGCAGAGACACACACATACATATATATTTATTTGCAGGGATAAAACAGGAAAGCGACGCTAAATAACAAACATCAAATCCAATCATATTGTAGGGCATCATCTCGTTTTCTTCTCAAGTTTTAAAAGATAATCTCCGCTGTGCATAAAATCGAGAAGTAACCAAGAACCCGAATCTTGTCTCGTTCTAACTTTAGTATCTTAGAATGTGAAGATATGTGAGTTTTCGTCACTGTGTGATATATTCAGATTTACTCAAGGGGTGGTTCATTGATTAGATTACTCGAAACACATTTATTTTAATTTTTTCACTCGCATACATTCGAGAGTATGCGTTTATGTCCTGGTGAATTTAAATAAACCACGACGTCAGTTGCTCCGAATTTATCGGGTCTCCACCTTTTGCCTTTCTTTATATTCTTCATTTATAATAAATTACTTATATATCACAAGAGAAAAGAAAAGAGAAACAATGTTATACATACAATTTAGTTTTGATATACAGAGTGAGTCACATGTTACATAGAAAGTTTTCCTTTGCTCGTTTCCTGGTACATGGATGATGGTCCCGTTGAGTGGCCACCGCGGTCTCTAGACCAATGTACGTATTTTGTCCTATGAATTCATTTAAAAGCGCTCGTCGAGTCAGTTAAGATTCAGAACATCCATCATCTGAAGGAACGCATTGTACAAAATGCAGACATGATAATGCCGGACGTTCTGCAAAGGGTTCTGGAGAACTGAAAACGTGACATGCACAAATGCATTGCTGTTCAAGGTGCACACATGGAAGATAAACTATTAATCCCTATGTAACCTGACTTTTGATTCACCCTGTATTTTATGTTATGATAGTTAAATATGTATTAATATCAAGACTCATCCAGAACAGGTCTTCTCTGTTAGCGTGTGGATAGTTTGGAATTTGATGTTTAGGGAACATTCTCTTGCATTTTTGCTATGCGCCACCTAGATTTTGATCCACAATCGCTGTTCTACCTTTGTAAACATGTTTTAGGACAGTACACAAAATGGTGTTCATTTCAACCTCGTACATACACAACAGCACTCGCTGCACCAACCACTTTTGGTACTCCACACATCGACATGAGCCGCAACTGACAATGCTCACCGTCTGATAGCACATGCACAGTGTTATCACCTCTTCCTGACAGTGTTGCCACTTATAAATTTACAACCCACGTACATATATAGTTTTCTTGTTTACTCGGAGGGCAGTGGTATGGGGTAGGTTGGCTGATCGGGGAAAGGATACCTGGAAGCTTGCAATTTTTTCACAAACAATCAGATGTAATTATTACGAGTCAGCGCACTAGCGTGACTTGATTCCAGTGATGTTATACCACGTGTGATAAATACAGAACACAAGGTTTGATTTCATGCCATGGGTACCCGTTTTCAAGGTCAAGGTTACTGCTATATAGTGGCATTTGCGGACGATCTACACTGTGGTAAATTCATTGTTATTTCCTACTTTTCATTTTTTTCTTGTTAACGAACACGTCCATCCACGGCAGAAACGTTTAGGAATCCTCAATTGTCAATAAACACGGACGACCCTAAATTTCCCAACCGGATTTGCAACTCATCAATTCTTCCGCCGTCAAAGAATGCCGAAAGCCGAATGTAGGTCTCTAAATATAATAGCTGCACGAGGATTGCCCCGGGCCTTGTGCGGTTGTAAAAGAAGTCCTTACGATGCCCTCCATAAAGATTCAAAGATTCTCCGTCGGAAGGGGCACAGCTTGGCAATCCCAAAGGACTTTTCTTATTTTCTTTTTGGTGATGTCTGACTCAGTAGGACTGCCTGTACCGGATCTGAAAAATATCCTGTATCTTATACAGTTCTTGTAAATGCACCAAATATTATCTCCTCAAGCAGGCACTATTCTCTAAATACATTTCGGAAAAGAAAGTGGTTCAAACAAAATGCCTCAGAAATAATAATAATATGTTTATGTTAAAATAATTATATTATAATTATTTTAAATTAAAATATATAACTTAATATTATATTTTTATTATTACGCCAATTTTTTTATAAAACAATTGCACTGGGAAGGAAATTAATGTCCCATAGATAAAGAATTGAATATTTATACAGTAACAAAAAGGATAGTAAATTCAGTTGACGAAATGTTAATTTTCAGATTAATTAATTTTAAGAAGTAGTGTGCACAAATCTTCTTTGTAACTGTCATTCAAAGACGTATGATCCCAATATAATCCTTGCCTTCCAGTAAGTTCAGGGGAAATAAAAAAAACTCGATTATACAACAAATGATAAACAAGTATATTTTCATGATTTAATTTAGGCTAGTAAGTCTTTCGGCTGGGGGTCGGGACCCACCTGGACCTCCCGTAAATACGTCCTTGTCCTCAAGGTTAGATCGCGGAGGGCATTGCACTATAATTGCATACGCACAGAACTCAAAACTAATGAAATCAAGATAGATGCACTTTTGTTGCATCAATGTAAGTTAACGGGCTCCTGCATAGCCGATTGGATATTGCTCTCGCCTTAGGTGCAAGAGATCCCGGGTTCGATCTCTCGGTGTGAGCTCCAAACATTTCGGCGTTGACCCAGCGTCGTGATGACATTTGGGAAGCTACTTGTAAACAAGAAGTAGCGAGGTTCCGGCCTGGAAAGACAGTAAACAGCGGCAATGGAACTCAATGTGCTGACCACGCGTCACCCAATGAAGAAAAAAAAGGTCGTTCTGCCAGTCTCTGGCTGTTGCCCACGAAGTGTCATTGTAATTTAAACGTGTAAATTTGGTTTCCTTGAAATAACTTCTCGAGTGATGTATTTTTTATGCATCACACGAAATTGTAGCCGATAAAAGTATCGTTTAAGCATTTCTGTCTGTATTTGGATGCACCATTAGCAGTTTATGAACTTTAATGTGTGTCAGGAGTCAACATATTGATGTCAATTGACGCATTTTGTGTCCTGTGTATATGCCGCAGTCCCGAAGTGATATTCGAACATTCATCTTAACTTCAATGGCAGTAACGCTTAATTTTTTACCAAATAAACCAGATTAGAGAACCCTTCTATTCTTTGGCGTCTCACTACCAAATGTTCGAAGTTCGAGCTCCGGAGAGAACGGAGCCTTTCCTGGTATTTATCGTAACATGGCATACTCCCTGTTCATGGTAAGCTTGATGGTAACGTGCGAGAGGTACTAATTACACACATATTGTAATGATGCGATCATTACTGGATCCTTTTTATGTTATAAATTGTGTATGCCTATGTCTATGTCCTGTACGTTTGAGTTCTTGGCCATTGGGGAGCGGTAAGTTTCCAGTAACGGTTTAGGTCATTAGCGGGGCCTATAAAAGGAAGGGAAGGCAGCAGTCGGTCTCAGATGTTTCGGTGCAATTCGGCGAGGTAAAGAGGTGTTGTTTCTCTATGGGGCGAAACGAAGAATCTTTCTTGATAATATGAATAGGCGGATACTTTAACTTTCTTTCTTTCTTTTAATACACACACTTGCTCTTTTCACACTATCCCAATAGTTTATTTCATGTGGGAAACCGGGTACACAACACACATACCTTCAGCCACCTTTTTTGGTACTGAGGGTTATATTTTTTTTTTACTCGTGGAGCCAGTGGCTACGCGAGTCTACACACTCTCTTCGGGAAGGGGGGACAGGGTACACCGGAATGTAATTTTGCGAATAACGGCCAAGAATTAACTTCTGTAAATATATTATGAATAAACCTATATATATCTAAAAGGAAATGGGCGTTATACTATAATTTGAAGAAATACGTGTCTATTGCCTAAACTAGCATCCACAGAACTTCAGGTACTGCAAGTTTTGAACCTCGGGACAAGGATTCAAAAATGTATGGTAGTGTATATTGTGTATGTTGTTGAGAATCAACTTAAAAGCACAAAATATACCGTTACATACTGGGGGCTCATAGCCGGGATATTTTTTGTAAGAAGTACTGAAGGCATATGTTATTGCGAAGTGGAAAGAAAGTAACAGAAGACAAAATGGCAATTCAAATAGACAGGGAGCTCATTGGCAAGTTGCTAGGCAATGCGAACTTGGAGGGAAGGCCTGAGGAAGATATTGTTGGGGAACTTGAGAGACTTTCTCTAAACCTTACGCAAGGAACTTCGGCAAGGACGGGCGAGGAGAAAATGAACAAAATCTTGGAAAAAAGCAACATAAACATTCCGATCTTTAAGGGAAACGTCGGCGATGTAAGTCCACACGATTATTTGTATGAATTACGCAATTATCAGGAAATCATGGAAATTGGGGATACTTTTCTCTTAGATAGAATCTTGCCGCTTTCGTTGAAGGAAATCGCTGCAGATTGGTTCAGATTTTCGAGACCATTCGGCTCTTTTAGGGAATTTGAGAAGGCGTTCTTGGAAGAATTCTTTAGTGTCGATTACGACTCGGAAATAGCAAGGATCATTCAGAACAATTACCAGTCACCAGACCAGTCTCTTCTTGCATTTATTCGACACACCAGGAAGCTTTTCGCAATGAGGGAGAAACGGGGGACAGAAGACGAGGTCATCCAGCACGTTTTGAAATTTTCCCATCCTAAATTCAGAACACACTTGTACAACAGAACATTCGCAACAATCAAAGATTTGGAAACCCATTCTATGGACATTCAAAAGAGATTGTATTCAGAAGCCCTGTACTATTGCCCAGAACTGAGGGACAATAGTTCACCGCAGGTGTTCGCCCAGCCTTTTCCTGTGAGTGGAACCAAGCAATTAGCAGCCGCGGGGGCAACGAACCTCTTCGGCAACGTGAGAACAGAAGTATCAATGAGCGCCATAAATCCTGGACTGGTCAACCGGCTAAGCTTTTCCGGGAATGTTGGGACCCCGTCGAGAGCAGAAGAACCGACGAAGAGAAGGGGGATCCGTTGTTTTCGGTGTGACGGTCTTGACCACAAAGCCGCCATGTGTACTGCTCCAAAAAACTCGTTAGGCCCGAACAGAGCGACACCGCCATCGTAGCAGGCGCTGCGTGGAAGAAAAACAAAGGGGGGAGTAGGAAGATACGCAACTGCAGGAATTTCACTTCTGGCGACAAAGAGCCGTTAGTCCCCTGTAAAATCAATGGAAAGGACTTCTCCTTATTCGTAGACACAGGGGCCTCTGTGAGCACTGTAAATTTAGAGATCGCAAAACAACTGAAAAAACAAGGAAATAAGATTAACAATAAACGTATCAATATTTCTTTGGCAGTAGGCTCTGTACAATCATGTGGGGAAATGTATCTTACTGTACATTTGAATGGGGTGAAACTTAGGCATAAATTCGTCGTTTTGCGCGATTGTTTCAAGGAATTCATCGCAGGTCGTGGGTTCATAAGGCAAGCCGGATTATCTTTGCACTTGAAAGAGGGAGGCTACAGCTTTGCAGACAGTGACGTCATCTATTTGTTTTCTGCGGAGAAGAGGGAAGCGGGGATGAGTCTTCCGATTCTGCAGGGGATAACGTCGACTGTGGAGGCTGAAGCTGGGGCAACCGCGACGGTAACCGCGACGATGGGATATTGCCAAAGACGTCCCGAAATAGCAGAATTGATTGAGCGTGCAGAATGTTCACCAGAAGTAAAGAAGAAATTAGCAGATATTTTAAACATCTACAGTAACGTCTTTTCTGAAAAACCTGGCGTTACACACATCTTACAGCACAAAATAGAACTAACCGATAGGACACCATTCTATTCTAAGCTTCGTATTTTGACTCCAGAAAAGCAGGAAATAATGGATAACTGTATCGATGAGCTGTTAGCTGGGGGTTTCATTGAGCCCTACAAATCTCAACTTTTCACCGTTGTTAATCAGGAAAGGGGATAAATACAAGGTGATCCTGGATCCTCGAAAGACAAACGCAGTAACAAAGAAATCTAGGAATGAAGTCCCGGATATGTTTGAATCTTTGAGTAAATTAGGCAAGGCTAGATATTTCTGTAAATTAGATTTGGTAAACGCTTTTGGCCAGCTTTTATTGGAGGAAAACTCACGCCAATACACGGCTTTCAACACTTCACGAGGAATCTTTCGCTATTTGAGATGTCCCTATGGATTGAGCATGATTCCTAACACACTGGCGAAACTGATGAATATTGTCCTTGGAGAGCTGCAGGGTGTCTCATGCATTGCATTTTACGATGACATTTTGGTTTATGGAGAAACGGAGGGAGAATTGTTGCTCGCGCTGAAAGAAGTTTTGGAGAGAATTCACAAGGCGAACTTAACACTTTCACCATCGAAGTCCCAACTTTTTACTTCGGAAGTGGATTACCTGGGTTTCAGAATTTCTCACAAGCAAGTGATGTGCCACCCATCCAAGATTGAGTATTTGGACCAGATAAGGGCTCCGAAGAATGTGAAGCAACTCCAGAGCATTTTAGGATTCTTCGGATTTCTGAAAGGTCATATTAGCCACATGTCAGAGTTGACGAGTCCTCTCACTGACATGTTACGTAAGGGAGTTCGTTTTCGGTGGACGGATGTTCACGAAGAGTGCCTGACCAAACTGAAAGAAGCAGTAAAGAATAACGTTTCTCTGTACATTCCCGTACTGAATGAGTCGTTCGTCATCTACAGCGACGCGAGCGATAACTGCGCCGGTTTCTTACTAGGACAGAGGGACCAAGGGGGGAAACTGCATGTTGTATCCTTTGGAAGTAAAAAGTTCTCACAAGCCCAGAAGAACTACAGCACAACGCACAAAGAATTCCTCGCTCTGCTCCTTGCAGTCGAGACTTTCGACAAGTACATCTGCCACGCTCCGGCAGTGGAAGTTTTCACTGACCACAGTGCTCTGACCACGATATTCAGTACTGAAAACAAGAGCGCAAAGATGTCAAGGTGGACCGCTCGTCTCTCGCGTTACCCTCTGCTCATCAAATACGTGAAAGGAGAGCTAAATCTGGTAGACTTTCTATCGAGAAATGAAGTATGCAACACCCATCCGTCTGAGTACGACGGGTTACCCGCAGCGCAGGAAACATTCCCCCTGGAAGATGAAAATGATGAAGGTTACGTAAAATTCGAGATGGAAGACGGAGTTGTGATCGATTCGTCAGATATTCCACAGAAACCAGTTGCTGACCTCAGTGCTTTGTGCACTATACAAAGCGCGAAGCAAATAAAGAAGAAACGACGAGAAAATTTGCTTCGAGGGATCAAACTACCCAAGGTTCGTCTCTCTAAAAGTGAAAAGATGCAGGGCTTTTCATTGTTGCCTTTTTCCGTGGCCGAGGGGAATGAAGAACACGAACCGCTGGATCCGAGCAGGCTTCTGGACACCACTTCAATCATTTCAGAGCAAATGAAAGATAATTTTCTTGCAGACTTAGGGAAGACTGTTAGGAACGAGGAGGTGGAAGGGACGAAGATGTACAAGGAAAAGTTGAAGACACTGGCCAAATCTTCGTATTTCGACGATGATGGAATCCTTAGGAGAAATTTGCCTGCAGAAAAGTACAAAGAGAAAGGAACTGGCAAAATATGGGCACCTCTTTCTCTACGTGCACAAATTCTTATGTCCTTGCATGATAGTGCATTCGCTTCTCACCCTGGAAGATTGAAGAATTTAGCAAAGGTCAGAGAACAATACACGTGGCTAGGCCTAACAAAAGACGTTATTCAATACTGTAAGTCGTGCCAACCATGCTGTGTATTTAAAGGGGACACGACTAAGAAGCAAGGCTTCATGGCAAGTAATAAGGAAACAGAAGTTGGCAAGAACTTATACTGTGACATTCTGGGACCAGTCGTTCGTTCGAAAAAGGGAAATTTCCAATACGTTCTAGTATGCGTCGATAGTTTTAGCAGATTTACTATCTTGCGCCCTCTTCGCGTGGTGACTGCGAAATCTGTGTTAGAACAATTACTGGATATATTCTCGATCCATGGATTCTATCCAAGAATCTCCACTGATAATCAAAGCATTTTCAATTCCAGAATGTGGAAACAGATGATGAAGATGTTTGATTCCAAGCAGATCAGAATTTCTCCATATCGCCCGCAGGGCAATCTCGCAGAATGCTACGTAAAGGCAACTAAACGTGCTCTTTCCACACTAATTTCGTCGCACAACGAGTGGGCGTCATCGCTACCGTACGTGCAGTTTGCATTGAATTCACAAGTTTGCAACACGACCACATTCAGTCCAGCATATTTGCATTTTGGACGTTCTGTGAGGGGTCCTTTCGAGAAGGCCAGGGACGCTTTGCCTCAAGGACCTGAAATCAGACAGGAGGACATCTTGGAATTCGTGGAGGAAACGAAATTCAGGATAGAAGAGGCCAAGAAGATAGCTTGCAACAATCAAGAGCGCATGCATAATGCACAGAAGAAAGTATATGATAAGAAACGCCGCAAGTGCACGTTTAAGGTGGGGGAAAAAGCTTGGCTTAAGGAACATCCTCTCTCTGATAAGGCCCGTGGAGTAACTAGTAAACTCTCGGGGAAGTTCTCTGGACCACACGCAATTGTGGAGCAAACTTCGGCAAATACTTTCAAACTAAAACACAGCGAGGACGGAAGAATATTGAGAGCCAACAGCGATCAGTTAAAACCTTATTCTTCGCCGCCTGAGTTCGCGAAGAAAGTAGCCGGGCAAAATTCAGCGAAGGGAGCGCACGTATCTTCTCCAGAAGACGAGAATGAAGATGTACCCCAGATGCGTTACAAGCTGAGAAACAGATTCTGATCTAATTTCAAAAGGGGATTTTTGTAAATATTGTATATAGGGATTTATCTATCTTTTCTTTATTTTTTATCTTTCATTTATTTTCTCTCTCTGATACCTCGCACCTACTCGTGCAAACGTTTCGTTCCGCAGTCAACAAAAGTAACGCAAAGTTAGTGCGTATTCTTTTACCGCGTATTTTCGTCGAGAAGCCGCAGTTCGGTGGTGAGAAAATCCAGTGAATAGCAGTGACATCTCTGGATGTAGAGCCATTTAGACCCATTCATGTGGAACCCGGTCGAAGCGGTGTCTTCCGATCTCGGCAGGAGCGCAGAGCAGTGGCGTTGCCGGGAGTCGAACCAGGAGCCTTGGTGACTTGGATGGATTTCCAGGAGACTGTCTCTAATTGGTCCAGGAGGAAGCATGGAATAGATGCTGAGTGGGTAAGAATCGACGTGGGTTAACCAGCTCCAGTGCTGAGGGAAGAACGCAGATCTCGAAGTACACTTGTGGACAAAATTAGAGTGAACATTGACTGTCAGTGTCGTGTGACCTAATGAAAGTGTGTTTGTAGTGAACAGAAACTGCGGACAAGTGTTTTGTGTATATTATTATTATTTTTCTAGGTTACAGAACTTTGATTTTTCTCTCTTCAGGAAGGGGGGACTATGTAATGATGCGATCATTACTGGATCCTTTTTATGTTATAAATTGTGTATGCCTATGTCTATGTCCTGTACGTTTGAGTTCTTGGCCATTGGGGAGCGGTAAGTTTCCAGTAACGGTTTAGGTCATTAGCGGGGCCTATAAAAGGAAGGGAAGGCAGCAGTCGGTCTCAGATGTTTCGGTGCAATTCGGCGAGGTAAAGAGGTGTTGTTTCTCTATGGGGCGAAACGAAGAATCTTTCTTGATAATATGAATAGGCGGATACTTTAACTTTCTTTCTTTCTTTTAATACACACACTTGCTCTTTTCACACTATCCCAATAGTTTATTTCATGTGGGAAACCGGGTACACAACACACATACCTTCAGCCACCTTTTTTGGTACTGAGGGTTATATTTTTTTTTTACTCGTGGAGCCAGTGGCTACGCGAGTCTACACACTCTCTTCGGGAAGGGGGGACAGGGTACACCGGAATGTAATTTTGCGAATAACGGCCAAGAATTAACTTCTGTAAATATATTATGAATAAACCTATATATATCTAAAAGGAAATGGGCGTTATACTATAATTTGAAGAAATACGTGTCTATTGCCTAAACTAGCATCCACAGAACTTCAGGTACTGCAAGTTTTGAACCTCGGGACAAGGATTCAAAAATGTATGGTAGTGTATATTGTGTATGTTGTTGAGAATCAACTTAAAAGCACAAAATATACCGTTACAATATGAATGGCAAAACACAACACTTGAGTTTCAAACCCATAAAGACTGGATCAACATGGCTAATGGAAAAGTATACCTGTCTTTGCCTGGAGATGAACTTCCCACGGTGAGTAATTATGATCGTGACTGTACGACACGTCGAGATTTTGACTTGCAACCCCCAACGTTTCCTCGCTCAGTCGTCGTTCTGCCCCTCTCAATGTTCGCTCTAAAACGGGCTCATCACCTCTCTCCTCCCAGATATTTATTATTTTTCATTCATTCATTGTTTGCTGCCTAATTGGCAGGTTTTTCACTGCAATCTCCAGCTTTCCCTGTTCTCTGCCTTACGCTTCGTAATAGCATACAACCCAGTTAATTTAATATCATCCATAAGCTGATATCTCTTTCTTCCACGGACTTTTCTTCCTTCAACCATTCCCTCCAAGGCATCTCTTAGCAGGCAGTTCCTTCTTAGACAGTGTCCTAACCAGTTTCTTTTCCTCTTCTTGATGGTCTCCAGTATTGATCTTTTTTCACCAACTCTTTTCAGTACGGCTTCGTTTCTTACCTTGTCCGTCCATTTTTCGCCATGTCCACATTTCAAAAGCTTCGAGTCGTTTCTCTTAATTTCTTCTCAATGTCCAGGTTTCTGCACCATATAGTGCTACACTCTATTATAATCGATATTATTAAACAAATGCAGAGTCAGTTACCTTTATCCTCTTCCTGGTTTCACCTGTTTACATATTCACGCTATTGGTGACCAGCAAGAGCTTAGTTAATATCTGATACTGCATTCCTGATTGTCAAGTTCCTGTATGGAAAATGATGGCTGAATAACTGGTATTTGGAGGTTCATTATATTGATATTTCTAATTATTTCTTAGATCGTTCCGTTGTCTCATCAGTGTCATCCTATTCTAATTGGTAATGCGTTATACTTGTTCCCTATTGCCTTATTAGTGAAGATTGCCAATCAGATTTGTACGGTTACATACCAATTTATTTCTATTATGTTACAGAAGCAAGTTGGCCGTTAAATTTTAAAAATGTTTTTAAAAAAAATTGAACACGTCTGAGCTTACATGATATGATCCATATTTTTATGTGACGTCACAACTTTAAAATATGTCACTGATATATTATACTTTTATGAAAGGACACGTAAATGTTGTGTTATTATATGTAATAATGCACGTTGTTTGTAATGTATATATTTTGTTTAATGTTTATTGCATTTTATGCTCTATTATGAGTAGTTTAATGCATCTTCATGTTTGCGAGAGTGCACTATGTGAATTTGTATTTCTAAACATGTGTAGATGTCAGTTTTGTTGATAGTATCCTTTTGTAGAAAGTGAGTGATCATCTGTATTTGAATCTGTGTTCTCGAAAATAGTATAAAAGCGAGGATATTGCGTAAGAAATATCACACTTTCGCCACGGATCGAAAAAGTTTTTAAACTTAAAAAGAACTCCTCGGTGTTGTGCATACATCTTGGTATGGTAGTTCGGGGCGCAAGCTAGGCCTATGTGATCATAGGTGCGCCGATTGCCATGCATTGATACTATGCACAATACTGCAACCATTCTACGTTAAATAATAAAGCTAGCCTAAGGATTAATTTGGAAATAAAAGGCTAAAGAGCAAACATTGGCTCAGTTATTATTGCATATCTCTTGGTGTGGTAGTTCGGGGCGCAAGCTAGGTCTATGTGATCATAGGTATGCCGATAGCCACGCATTGAGTTTATGCGTTTTTAGTTGAGTCAATTCATCGACAAAGCGAGATCCTCGCCTTCGTCTCAAGTATATTCGCATTATAGTTGCCATAAATAAAGAATAAAACCTTTTAGTTTATCTACTGCAGCAATGTGGTTTTATTTCTCTGTGCTGTGAATATTGTCTTTGCCTAACACTATCCCTGTACCTGAGACGAGTCTGTGTACTTCACCGAGTCTCATCGTTCACCGCTGATTATTATTAAGTTATTATTAATAAATATAATACTACGTTTAATAGTATAGTAATACAGGCATGAACGTATCATACATTCAACATTACAAGACGATGATACATGAAGATAAGCTAACGTAAAAGAATAGTTCTCTTCTGCTTGTGTTTGCAACACCATGTACTTCATAATTCATCCTCATCGTCGCGAATTTGCCTCTAGGTTGACGTAAAACAACCGAAAAAAAAAAACAGGTAGAGAAGCAAAGCCGTAAGTCACAAGCGCTAGATTCTGCACACCCCTTGTTATGAATATTACATATTGGAAAGTTGCTCTTGGCCTTTACATCATACGCTATTGCGCTCGAGAGGCACGGAAGAAGACCTCTTGCGGAACTTTCCTCCATCCATTGTGGAACCCGCTGGTGGTGGGAGGGGGCCGCCTGTCCATTATTTTGTGCTATTTGCCTGCTTTTTTGAGCAGCGTGACCCAGAAAACGGGCAAAAAAGAAAAGCAGGACGGAGGGAGAAAATTGAAAGAAAAATAAATCACGGACTGTTAACGGCGGAAAACTTTTCCTCGTCGGCCACTCCTGGAACATCTCGATCGTCGCACGCTCCTTGTCCCTTATTTCAGTACCGACAGGGATTGTGATGTCATAAGCACTGTTGCCACAAGAAGGGAAATTTCCCTTTTGGGGGGGGGGGGAAATTGTGACCGAATTTTAAGCCAAAGGGGAAATTCTATGAAAAAAAGAAAAGTTGAAAACATTGGACTTTGTATTAGTACAGATTAGGTTCCAATTCCATATCCTGCTTCCTTTCTGTTTCTTTTTAATGATCCTCATTTGAGTATAAGACAATGTATTTACATATTTGTATTTTGTTTATTTACTTCTCTTTCCCATATATTTGGTTAATAGCAACGTTAAGGATGGATGATGAAATTATGAAATGGACAATGTGTTGATTGGATTTATTTCAATTCGCTTTTTTGCCACGTTTGGCCAATCGCAAAGTGATGAGTGATGACATGATGACATGATGAAATTGATGACGGGACACTCACAAAGAATACCCATTCCGGGATTCGAACCCGGGACCCTTGGCGTTATTGAGGTAACCACTACACCACGGAGGCAGGCTAAATGGGCGATAGCATGGACCAAGGTTGGTACCTGAGACATCTGGCCCATGTGTTTAATTGTTAAAACTTTTATCATGTATTAAACATGGGCCAATGGAAATACAACTATAGCTACCACTGTTGTTTTTAGATGAAGGGGGAAAAGTGGGCGAAAAAATGATTTTTGACCCGTTGCAAAGGGAAATAATGCCTTTAGATTGTGGCAACACTGGTCATAATCCGATGAGAAGGAGCTAGGAATGCTGTGCTAACCAGCACAGACTATCGCCCGCAGCGGCAGCTTCGGTTAAAGAAAGAAGAAGGGCCATCAACGAACACCCTCTGACAGATGACCTGAAAGTTGTCGTCTTTCGGTTTTTTTAAGGGCTGTGGATAATTTATTGAACCGTACCTCGACGGGGTCTTTGGTCGTCAATCTTCCACAACCATCATTTTCTCATCACATTCACTTCCTTGCATTTCATGTTTTTCATAAGCCGTCGCCTTGTAATGAAAGGGTCCACGGTTTGATATCCGATGGAGGCACGTAATGGTTCGGATCACGCTTTGTAGGTCCAGTGGTACATGAAAATGGACTGAAAACTTAAACAAACTTTTTTTTCTTCATAGGAATCTTTTAGACTAATATCGAAATACGATGCTTCCATTATTTAGGCTGATTTTAGTTTGGAAGCAACCAAAAGTGGGTGATAATGGAGCGACCAAGTACTAGGAGAGTCATATGAGAATCTTAAAAGTCCAATATAAATTGTAGGATAGATTGTATACAACTTAAATGTACAAGAGGCATCAACTGTTATTTACAAAACGACTTCAAGGCTGTAACACTAATAAAGTGGGCTTGAAAAGGTCATTTTTGCCATTTTGAAGATGGCGCCTCCTCTACACATTTGCACCAGTGAAGAGGAGTGGTCAGCTTAAAACTTGCAGAAATTTCTAGGCAACTGAAAATTCAATATTTCTGTGCATGGAGGAGAAAGTTCGACAATGGCCTCAGTTCGCAGGCAGATGGATCGAAAGGCATTCGCAGAGGCTCATAAGTGACTGCACGTGGACCCCAAAGACTTTAGGCATACAGGCGCTAACTCAAAGTTGAAAATATATGTAGACCAGCAATAGGTCTGTGCTAAAATGCAGCAAACTTGTGCAACCCTACATTTATAAATCTACTAGATAAGATACAAAAACAAATGAAGGTTTCATTTGACTCTCCCTTGTAATACGATACAAGCAGGACCTTGCTAACACCAATAGGGCGGTGGAATTCCATACACATCTACTGAAGGGTTCCATTATATAATTATACATTGGGCAAGCCCAAGCATCACTACTATTCATCCTCATCGTCGTGATTAGTCAAAAGTGACAGAAATGCAATCTCTTATTTATATATATAAAAATGGATATGTATATGTGTATATGTGTGTGTGTGTGTTTGTTCAGCAATAACTCTCGAACGCCTGGAGCGATTTCAACAAAACTTGGTACGCTTATCACTTGCAAACTCGAAAGAAATACTGTGGGTGTAAGACAACCCTGGCACCCCTGGGAAGGGGTGACATGTAAAAATAATCGAAAACCACCGATATTAAATTCGGCACAAGCAGACATCCGTGACTCTATGCAATCCGCACAACGATAGTGTTTCTCGGGTTGTCTAACATTCAGGCTGTGTTACGAATGGTATCCATAGTTTTCGTGACACTCCCAATGCGGTTCAACTCGAAGTTCATCACCTATCGGCATTAGGGGGGGGGGTGAGAGGGGGTGAAAAATAAAATGCCACAAATGACCTAGATTAGTGTCGAATCTATAGTTTTCAGAGTCACTAAGCTAATTGGTGACATTCACGATCACATTTAAAATTAGTTGCATTTTACACTATAGTTAGAATTCATTATTTTCCTGTCTAATACAAGATTGGGATAAATAAATACCCGGGCAACGCCAGGTAATCAGCTAGTGTTGAATAAAATAAATCTATCGAAAATCAATCAATCAACGACATTGATTATCTTTGTTTCCTACAGGGACGTAGCCAGAATCCTGTAATTTTTTGTCACATTTCCAGTCTTCTGTCACTTACCTTGTTCAAATGATTGAAACAGAAAAAAAACTTAGCGACAAGTTCATAAACCAAGTCTCATAAAAGAAATCCTTGCTAATTGAGAATATGTATTGAAGGTATTTGGTACATGAATGTGTTTAACTGGTTCAAGCTGCAGAGAAAATTGGCTACTAATTGAAGACGAGGTCAAGATTGGGGGGGAAAAAACTGGCATGCACAACCACGGCCAAAAATTGTAAATTTGTTTTCTACAAATTCTTATAAGCATACAAGATGGTCATTGAGTGAAAACTTGTCGGTTCGTTTGATGTCCGTCCTAGGTTGACGAGTAAGGAAGGAAGTGGACGTGGCGATGTAGGTCACACATCTCGAAAAGTATACAGAGTGGCTTGTCCGGGAAATTCTAAATGGAGGAGGGGTATGTGTTCTTTACATAACACATATGTTCTTGAGAAGACCTTTAGCCGAAAAGGTGTTAGCTCCCCACCAATAGTCTTTTAGGCAAATGAAAATGCACAGGAAATTATTATTATTATTGTTATTATTAACTAACTAACTAACTCTCTAGCATTCTCAAACCCGAAGGTTTATGGCTGCAGCAACACAAGCCTTACATCTGTCCCTATCCTGGGCAAGATCAATCCAATCTTTTCCATTCTCACCGATTTCCTTTAGGTCCATCTCAACGTTATCTCTCCATCCTCGTCTTGGCCTTCCTACTGGTCTCTTACCATCATTCCCGAATAAGAATCGGGCCTCCCCGATGGCGCAGTGGTAGCGTCGTCGCCTTGTAATCAAGGGGTCTCGGCTTCGATACCAGGTGGAGGCACATAGTAGTTCGGATCCCACTTTAAACTGTAGGTCCAGTCCCGATTAGCTTTTCTGTGCATAAAGTGGACTTAAAACAAAAATTCAATCAATCAATCAAACCGAACAAGAATCCTGCAAACTCTTCTTTCCTCTCCCATTATTATTAATAATATAGTGCAGGAGGCCTTAGAAAGAGCGTTTCGCGGGCTAACAGCAGACGTCGCTCGCACTCTATTGCCGATACTCTCGTGTCGTCTGCTCCTCAGCCGAACAAACAGGCCGAGGTAGCAAGAGGCAGAGGTCACTCACCCTTCCAGAAGGGTGCAGCGAGCTAGCTGTGGCAACCGGGCTCGCTCATTCGCGGACCTCATTGGTTCTCGCAGACACACCCCCATATTGTCGTCTGCTGAAAGCCCGCGAAGCGATCTTTCTAAGGCCTCCTGCACTATAACAATGATTATGAAGAGACAAGTCCATGGGCGTTGGGAAGGTGTCGAACAGGTTCATCGACCCCCACCCCCTTGGAAATTGGCATCGTTGAAGTTACAAACAGCACAAAGCTTGTTATTTTTATTGTTAATAAAGAAGATGAAGTTCGGTTAGTTAATTTTCAGGATAACCAAAGAAAATGCCTTACATTGAAAACATTTAGCGTAAGATAAGGTATTCAGGTTATGTTCTCGTATTCTACCATTTGCAAGGAATAAAAAGTTCCACTATTTTCAAAGTTCCAAAAATTAGTGTTTTATGACAGAAGTCACACAACACAAACTTAACATGGCCTGACACAATAAATGAGTCACCGTGAACAAGGAATCCAATCTTAACACAGACGTTTCAATGCTCATTTCAAACAGTTATTTTCGCCGCTGCTTTTTATTATACTTATTACATGGCGGATTAATTATATTGTTCACCCTTCGTTAGTTCTGTGTTAATATATGTAGAATGTCACGCATAGAGGTCCGTTCCGTTCAACCTAGTCATTGCGAATAAGAGCAATGTGATTTGCAAACAGGTTCTATCCAGTGGCGAAGCGTCCTATGAGGCCAGGAGGCCGGGCCTACCCACGCCATTACTCTTTTAAGGTGTATTTACTTATTTCGTTAAAACACATGTAATGCAATGGAAAAGTTTGGAATTTTCATTTATGATAATTACAAAAAAATTCTAACCCTGTCCAGTATAAGAACTTTCCACGGAGTGAGGCACATTTGCTGGGGCCTCTTCTCTTTACATTCCGTCGTACGGTCGTATATGCGGGAAGCCTAATCTTACGAGTACTGTACGTATGCTTATAACATGCTCCTGAGGCCGGCCTCGCGGTGTTACCCACTAGAACGAACAGAATATCAGCAACACTGCATTTCCGCCAGGGTTGGAAATTTGTGGTGTACCGGCATTTTTTGTAAACATTAGCCTGTGTTCGTGCAGAGATATTTCTATTTCATTGTACATTCTCCATATTTTGTACGAAACTTAGGTTTTCCTTCCTTTCATCAACAAGTGTAAGTTAAATTGAAAATTACGGAGTACTGTAGTTCTGACTTCGTTTTCTGGTCAGAGTGCTCTTGGTCTTGTCGATTCACCCAACACCGTACCGTAAACAGAAAGTCTAAAGAACTTATATGTGTAAAGTAAGTCTTCTTACCAAATTATGTAAATTAAAATGCTAGCTACGCCTTATATTTACAAAGTAGTTTTACTTTCACTGGAAATAGAATAATTTATTTTTATCGTGAACGGGGATTCCCTAGCTCGTTCCCTCTCTGTGAAAACTTGCCTCCTGCTCAGGACGCTACAAGGGAGCGTGGCTCGGAGCGCGAGGTTCGTGGCGGTAGAGCTTTGTTTGTGATTCGTGTCTTGTGCAGCGATCAGATTTATGCAAGAAGTGCCGGACTGAAATGCAAGAACAATCGAGTTCTTAATTCAGTGAAGATGTAATAATCGGTAAGGTAGGACCCACTTTTGGTCTGTCATGTTTCCTTCTTATAGCATTCATTTCTAAAATGTTTTCAACTATATTTTCCTTTGCAAGTAGCAGTGGCAAGTGACAGCAAAATATTAAAAAATATATATTAAAAGTTGTTGAAAAGTTATTTAATGCGTTAACACTGTCGTCGAATAGATATTACAAGCAGACATTTTTTTATGCAGCCGACACAAGCGAAGAGGTAGGTAGTTTCATTTACCCTGAAGGGATAACAAGAGAAGAGGGCGGGGAATTAGAGTAGAATGCAAGGGAAGACTTTTTTTTGGGGTTTAGGACAAAGAGTGTTGTGTTATGGGGTTATTGCGCGGGCCATGTCTGTTTCAGGTCTGGCGGAACAGGCCAGTGTTGTCACATTGGATTGGCAGAAAAGAGCTAAATTGCGCCTAAAAATTGGGATTCTATTCTCTCAAGCAACTACATTTATTATAACCTGTTTATATGTTACATAGTAACCTGTCGTGTTGCCGGGTCCCAAACAAGGATCCTATGTTCTATTATCACGTAAAGGTGTCTACTAACACAAGGGGTAGAACAAACTAGGATGCGAAGTACACACACTGAATGAGAGAGGACACCTTTACTTATGTTTTTTCTTGAAAGCCCCATGGTGGTCATCTTAACACGTTACGAAGCCAGGCGACCTAATTGTGGTCATGTCAATGTTTCCTGATCATCATTAATTCATTCTCCATACATTCTCGTCGTCACGATTAGCATAGAACAGAACAAATGAGACGAAAATATTCAAAATTTAAATTATGTTTACTTGCACATACAAGTGTCAGAAATTCGTTTATCTAGAAAGCCAAGACTGGAATTAAATACAACCATTCCTTTACTTAGACAAAAGATAACAATGGTGTTTTCCTCGGTGCGAGGAAGTCTTGCTAAAAAAGTTAAGTTGGCAGCAGTAGAACGTACCAAACTGACAGTCGCTGAAAGTGCGGAATTCTGTCGTCTGCTCACGGCTCAAACGTCAGACTGACCGGTAAATTATGGGGTTCTTCTAGCCCTTTTCACCTCAATTGCAAAATAAATAAATAAATTTAGAAAAAAGTGATGAAGAATTGACAACAGGGCTCGAGCACTCTTCGTTGGATTTTCGCGATGTCCCGTGATTGGTAGTTCTTTCTGGAGGTGTGTGCATAAATCAGGGGTTGAAAAAAATACAAACAAATAAAAAAACAAAACGAAATGAACAAAATCTAGATCTGGTGGGCGGGAGAAGAACGTCTAAGACATAATTATCGTATTGATGGCCGGTAACAACACTTTTGAAAACGTACACCACTGGCAAGTAAAGAAGCGGCCTAGAGACATTGAACCACTCTCCATGGCATAGCCCCCCTCCCTTTCTTTTTACATATTTAAGCAACTAATGGAAATTATCGCACTTTTGTGCCTACCCTGCTAGGAAATCTACGCTTCGCCACTGGTTCTATCAAGTATATCGTCCTGAAGTCTTTCTAATCTTTTAGATAATGATAACATTGTCAATATTTGAAAATGTAGATTGACTTTAGGGCAATTAATATCAATATGTAAATCAGGAGTGTATATTACAGGCTAGCGAGGCTATCTGTGAAGCCTGATGCCTAGAAAGTAAAATGCTGAAGAGAAATCTATTAGAAATTGTGAATAAATATGATATCAATGAGAACATAATGGCGATTCTGAAGTTGGCAAACCTGAATTCTTAGAAATTGGCAACCTGAATTCTTAGGAATTGGCAACCTGAATTCTTAGGAGTTGGCAACCTGAATTCTTAAGAGTTGGCAACCTGAGTTCTTAGGAGTTGACAACCTGAATTCTTAACGAATTGGCAACCTGAATTCTTAGGAATTGGCAACCTGAATTCTTAAGAGTTGGCAACCTGAATTCTTAGGAATTGGCAACCTGAATTCTTAGAAGTTGACAACCTGAATTCTTAAGAGTTGGCAACCTGAACTCTTAGGAGTTGGCAACCTGAATTCTTAGGAGTTGACAACCTGAATTCTTAAGAGTTGGCAACCTGAATTCTTAGGAGTTGACAACCTCAATTCTTAACGAATTGGCAACCTGAATTCTTAGGAATTGGCAACCTGAATTCTTAGGAATTGGCAACCTGAATTCTTAGGAATTGGCAACCTGAACTCTTAGGAGTTGGCAACCTGAATTCTTAGGAGTTAGCAACCTGAATTCTTAAGAGTTGGCAACCTGAATTCTTAGGAGTTGACAACCTGAATTCTTAACGAATTGGCAACCTGAATTCTTAGGAATTGGCAACCTGAATTCTTAGGAATTGGCAACCTGAATTCTTAGGAATTGGCAACCTGAATTCTTAGGAGTTGGCAACCTGAATTCTTAAGAGTTGGCAACCTGAATTCTTAACGAATTGGCAACCTAAATTCTTAACGAATTGGCAACCTAAATTCTTAGGAATTGGCAACCTGAATTCTTAGGAATTGGCAACCTGAATTCTTAGGAATTGGCAACGTGAATTCTTAGGAATTGGCAACCTGAATTCTTAGGAGTTGACAACTTGAATTCTTAAGAGTTGGCAACCTGAATTCTTAGGAGTTGACAACCTGAATTCTTAACGAATTGGTAACCTGAATTCTTAGGAATTGGCAACCTGAATTCTTAGGAATTGGCAACCTGAATTCTTAGGAATTGGCAACCTGAACTCTTAGGAGTTGGCAACCTGAATTCTTAGGCGTTAGCAACCTGAATTCTTAGGAGTTGGCAACCTGAATTTTAAAGTTTGCAACCTGACTACCGTTGGGATGGCAACGTGGCTTCTTTGAAGACGTCAAGAATAGTGTTGCCCACGAGACGAGACTTTGGCCTGTCTCGTCTCGTGGAAATGCTGTGAAATGCTGTCTCGTCTCGAAAATATTCGTTTGTCCCGGGACACATGATCAATCTCGTCTCGTCTCGAGTTTTTAAAAGCCTGTCCCGTCTCGTCCCGTGGGCAACACTAGTCAAGAATTAGTCTACTAGTAGTCTTCTCCCTTTCTCCATAACCTAGGACCAGGTGTTATAGTAAGCTAGTCCACGTCTTAGACTCAGCATACGCCACTGATCTAAATGTAACAACTTTAGGGCATTTTACTGTCAATGACTAAAAGTGTACAAGGGCTTTAGGATAGCGAGGTGTGAATATTACACAGTGTGTAGAACAAAGAGTATATGGAGATTCACTGTCGGTATTTAAAAGTTCACAAAGGCTTGAGAAAAATGTAGCTACTTTCTCGCTTTCCAATATTTATGCTGAAGTAGTTTTACAACTGAAGATGTAGTTTATGAGTGTTTCAGAAATGAACGATTTCAATTGTGAAAGTTTTGAAAACTAACCTCAAAATTCTATTCTTGAAATCTAAAGTGTATTCTCGTTATTTTTATGTCTTTTTATTACTATAAAAAATGGACAATGAAGTAAAATAAAAATAAATTCAATTAATTTGTTTTTGCAGATTTCCCGGCTGATAATGAATAATGTTAGTGGAAGAATGGGCAGGCATATCTAGTGTAAGGTAAGTTTAACCAGTACTACTCGCTTTATTTTCAAATTTACCAGGTCTGGTCTAGTGTTGCCCACGAGACGAGACTTTGGCCTGTCTCGTCTCGTGGAAGTCTCGTGGAAATGCTGTCTCGTCTCGAAAATATTCGTTTGTCTCATGACATATGGTCAATCTCGTCTCGTCTCGAACTTTTAAAAGCCTGTCCCGCCTCGTCCCGTGGACAACACTAGTCTGGTCACTAGATTTTCTTTGCGGTATAAAGATGATATCATCACTATATACCTTGTATTAGTGCTAGACAATACAGAACTGGAATTTTGAATTATCTTCCTTGTTTTCGAAAATGCGATGGCCCACCAATACTCCACAATGCGTATGGGGATGGGGAATTAGGGGGCTTAATCCCAATTGAGGCCTGTAAACTTTCAGTGGTTTGTGAAGGATTTCTATACATATACACGTCCACAGCAATCCATGATAAAAGTTACGAATTTAGTGTGCAAAGAGATTGTAACTTTTGCTTTTCCTGTGGTTGTTTCTGGATTCCAAAATTTGTTTTTTGTAAACACTCTTGCGTATCATTGCTAGACATGTGCAGAATGTGTTTCAAACAGCTAGGTAAAATTGTTTTAAGTTCATAAAAAGCTTCCATAATATTCTCAAACATTTTCCGAACATTGAAAATAATTCTGCGTTCGTTTTGGAAATAATCATGAAGCAAAGTTAAAACATGTTCAACGACAGGTTGCTTAAAAATGCAGGATTGTATTAGCCTGTCAAGAACTATACTAGATAATATCTGTGAGTTTAAATTTCCAGAGTTATAAGAGGTTAATTAAGGTAGAATATCGCAGGATGCAGACGATTTGGGAGTGAGGTAATGGAAGGACAGTTTACTTTTTAAAATAATTCTTGAAGCTTTCCTGGTTTAATTTTTCTTGATAGACAAAGCTAAGCATAAGAGGCATAGTGTTGGGACAAAAAGTGGCTAAATGCCCCTCTACGCCCTCCAGTTGCAGCCACTGGTTTGATCGCAGAAATGAGTGACATCGTTACTTGAAGCACGGGCCGGACCCTCCAATCTGTCGTGTATGCAATGTTATTTTAAGTTTTCGATATATTCTTATCGAATGTACCGATTTAAATGTCTTCAGGGAAATGTCAAACCTTCCCAACTGTTTATCAGTCATGTTGGGAGATGATGACATTTTTTTAATTAATGTTTATAGCTTTTGAGAAGCACGGGCCTTTTACATAGTGCCTCCTTACCTTTTAAATGTGTTATTTTTGGTCCTGTACAAGTCCCTTTACAACCTTACACTTTTTACACTTTTTTTTAACATTCAGGCATAGGCGTAACTTGGCGGGGGAAAAGGGGACAATTCCCACCCCGCCCCCCTTCAAATGTATTTTTATTCAAATTTACAAGTTAAGGGACCTGAGGAGCAAAGTGATAAACACTAATATTTCTAATTTCGCAAACGTCACAGTCAATTAGCAAATACTCCTGGACGCTGTTTATATGGGATGGAAAACTTTTCGAGTTTCTTCTCCCAAATCAAAGCCTCAGGTTTGATTCTACTCCTTCAAAATTAGGTCCAAGTTTAATTCTGCCCGCTCAAAATTAATCCCCAAGTCTGATTCTGACCACTCAAAATTAGTCCCCAAGTCTGATTCTGCCCACTCAAAACTAAGCCCCAATTTTGATTCTGCCCCCTCAAAAGTAGTCCCCAAGTCTGATTCTGCCCCATCAAAATTAGGCCCCAAGTCTGTTTCTGTCCCCTCAAATTAAGCCCCAAGCCTGATTCTGCCCCCTCAAAATTAGTCCCCAAGTCTGATTCTGCCCCCTCAAAATTAGGCCCCAAGTCTGATTCTGCCCCCACAAAATTAGTCCCCATGTCTGATTCTGCCTCCTCAAAATTAGTCCCCAAGTCTGATTCTGTCCCCTCAAAATTAGTCCCTAAGTCTGATTCTGCCCCCTCAAAATTAAGCCCCAAGCCTGATTTTTGATGGGAAAAAATGAAAATATAACTTCTTACCTTATACCCAGTGGCGCCAATTGGGTTCCAAAACTGTGTAAAAGTTGGGGAGGGGGGCAAGGAAAGTTTACTTTCCCTTGGTAGATAAGCTCTAGCATAGTGCGGGGAAAAAGTGACAAAAAGTGTGGTGGGTGGGGGCAACTGCCTCCCACGCCTCCCCTAATCGCCGCCACTGCTTACACCCTAAGTTTATTGAAGCGTTATTAATATTAACACATGCTCAGTAACAATGCCACTATTAACATTCACGACACACAATCTCAATACAACAATCCTCTTAAAATTGTCTTTTAATAAACTTAGCACCTTCTCGAATATCTCAATTTTAGTTCTGTGTAACCACCACCTGTTGTCTTGGATAGACTGTCTCGTTACCAGACTATACATTTCTGGAAAGCGAGAATGGTTCAACTTCCTGTGCATATGTTGTTATAGCCACAACAAAAGCTTTTTTCCACAAAGAAGAATTTGGTTCAGATTTATATTTATATATGCGTGTCACACGAGAAAGGATTATAACCATAAAAAAATATTAAAATATAAAGAGAAAATGTCTTATTGAAATTAGCCAAATTTAAAAACTGACATATAGTCCGATTCTGCTAAAACTTGTTGCATTTAAAACATAAATTTAGTTTTTTCTATTGATTGTAATGAATTTTCTTCGACGTAAATTCCATAACTGTGAATTCAACAGTAAACGTGATAGTCAGTAAATATACAAGGCATAACAACTGAAGCGCCAAAGTTGACGTCACGCAACAATTGCACCCGGCTAGATAAATTGTGACATTGTTGCGTTTGGAGCAAGATCGTGGTTTGAGTCTTAAATCGTGATTTGCTTTCAAGAAAAAAAAACTGCGTAAGGCTGCACAACAGTCTGTCACAGGATACAAAAGTGTCACGGAAGTGTACATCATCACGGCATGGCGGATTCTGCTTGATTTCTTCATGGTGCGGTGGATGGACACTGTAGAAGATGCTGAAAAAAAGCACAAGAAACAAAGGAGACAGACACACTTTTCAACCTAGAAGCTGCTGGTCGTCGTCGCTATTCTAATTAGTGACAGGAAAAATAAAAGTTTGACGGAAACACTTCTCTCAGGCAATCTTCACTCCTTGTCCTTCACATATGAAGATTCCAGCATGTAACTGGCTCAGCAAACAAAAAGCTTTCGACTCATTTACCAGTTTTTGAGGCAGAACCTCACCTCGGATTAGTGCAACGGACCGTTGCAAGAAAACCAAACAACTTAATTTGTCTTTTCCTTTTGGGAATGAAGTACACGTACTGGTAAGTTTGCGGATGTGCTTAGACCTGGAAATCAATTTTGCCTAATACATACAATGAACGCTCAATCGGGCATGAGTAACGCTGCTTGTTTTACACAAAAGCATGGTCACAATGGTCGTAGGTGCTGATTTTGTCGAAGGGGTAAGGCAATTTTTGCCCCCTCTCCCTATATTCACTCACAATTAGCATAAATTGATATATAGAATATGTTGTTGGGTGTTTACATCTGTGAAGCATGTATTCGTTAGTACAGCGGTTCTTAATCTATGATCCGCGAACTCCAGGAGCCACCATGTCCTCCCAGAGGGGTACATCAGAGCTTTAAGAAATGTTTCGACCTTCAAGACTTGTTGCGAATATATTAATAATAAGAGATTGTGTGTAATAAACATTTCCAGGTCCTTGAAAAGTCACTTCAGATTTTCAGGTCTAATTTACAAAAAAAAGGTAGAGAACCACACATTCACAACCTTGACTGGAGGTGATGTGGTAAATATCACGCTCCGGCCGCCTCTACCACCAGTCAGACACCTTACTGACTGGACGACAGCGGCTCCCACATTATTTTATTTTCACAATAAAAATATTGTAACAAATTGTATTGCCCAATTATAACAAAATACCTTCGTTGAAGAACTTGAGATAAGTAATTGATAAGCATTAAGACATATACGGCCGACCTCGTGGCGGAGTGGTTAGCACAGCACGCTATGACGTCAGAGGTCCCAGATTCGATTTCCGTCCTTAGCATGGGTGTTCGTTGTGATTGTCTCTTCATAAGATTCATCACATAATCAGCTATAATCATCTTCATAATAACCCTAAGTGGCAGTAAAGAGAAGTAAAATAAACAAAATAAATCAATCATGCGTTGGTTTTTTTTTAAGTCCACTGGACCTACTGTTTAAAGTGGGATCCAATCCACTATGTATCTCCACCGTGTATCGAACCCGGGACCCCTTTATTACAAGGCGACGACATTACCACTGCGCCATCGGGGAGGCCCAAATCATCATGCAGCTTGTAGTGTCACCTTGGTGCGAAACGTTGCATTTATTTCTTAAGGTTCGTTTCCACCTTGCGACCTGTCGCTTCAGTCTGATATCTCCTTCAATATCTGGACATGACGTAACAAGAGAGAGAAAAGTATTTTGGTGTTTTTGTACCAGGTCACGGCGGCGACGCTGACGTTGTTGTTTGGCGCCTTATTTATCGGTCACTTATTATTCATTAGCCCCCTCCCCCCCCTTTTTTACCTATGGCCATGGTGGCACAATTGGAGATTGGCCGCCCACGCAGTCTGTCCTGTCCTTTCTCCGAGCAGTGAAAACACCCCGATGACCCGGAAACACAGATCGCTCGTCTCCCGTCAAAGAAGCGTTTGTCAACTTGACCCACATCGACACCCGGCGTTACTTATGGGTCTCTGGCCGTCACGACGAGAACCTCTCGACGCCGTCGAAATGGATGTTACGGTGCCTTGGGGCAAGTCATGCCAAGGCGACAAAGGTTTTCGCAAGGTCTTTGAGCAGTTTCGGATACGGTAGAGTCACGAATTAAACCAGGTTGCAATTCTGACGAGGGCGGGGGTAGGAGGGGATGATTGATCCCACAAGGCAACTTACAGGGTGGTCCGAATGTCTTGTTACCCCCTGCACAACAATTTGCAAAGATTTCTCTCCGATTCAGGATTTCCAAATTCAGGAACTATGGAAATTCCAATGAAGATAGTGCGAACTTTGCGGAATTCTTTCGTGGTTAGGATTGTTAGGTTAGATTTAAACGTCTTAGCGTAAATGCACTGCATCCAGCCTAACAACAAAATCATTTAACCTGACGTCAGAAGACGAAATACGGCGCATGACCGAGAAAGTGTTTGACTTAAGTGCGATAAGTGATAACGTCACCCCAGCGACAGTATAACTTCAAACATGTGCAGAAGTGAGAAGCAGAGACCACGCCTGGAAATGCTTGCGAGAAAAACTACAATGCCACCACAGATAAACAAACATAACGGCATTGCCTATAATTACACTAACCTGCCATGATTTCATTTCATCGTTCACGTACTTGTATTTCCAAATTCACTGATTTTTGGACATTTGTGAAGAAAATTTTATGAGGGATTTGTAAATAAAACTTACGTAACCAATGTGTGGAAGGTGGATCAAATGTTTAGAATTCTATATTCCTTTACAGTTCAAAATTGGATAATTTGTAATGCAGAAAATTAGTATTTTTACTGCTTATGTACACGTCACATCAATTTGGGAATGTTGGGAATATAATGAAACTTCAAGTTTTATTGTGAAATTAAGGCTGTTAATAAGGGGTGTCTCAGAAATATTTTCGTTTTTGAATCCGCCCTCTGGGGCAATTCGCACATTACGGAGAAATTAGATAGATCGCAAACGCTTGGCAACATTGTTAATATTTATTTGCCATGGAGCGCTTTACGGGGCTGCAACGTGCTTTTTATGTTCGTGCGTTTTATAAAAATAATGATTCTTATATATTTAATTAAATATTGAGTGAGAAAGTTTGACGAGTAAACCGCCGGGACGTCCAAGGTCATGAAGATCGAACAGAAACTTTGACCGTGTCCGCCAGTCTGTTAGACAGGATCGTCGCCAATCGTTAAGACTGCGTGCGTTAACATGAACGGTCACCATTTTGTTTTTAAAAACGAAAATATTTCTGAGACATCCTTTATATTTTTGTTTTCTGAAAAATCTAGACGTGATGGGTTAAAATTGATTTCATTTTCAGAACCGCATGCTGAAATTGTTCGGAGACAACAGACAACAAAACCCGTGTCAACCAGTGTAATCAAATGTTTCCCATGTGCTCTGACAGAACAGCATTGCATTCTTAAACCTTGCTCTAGTTTCTTTGCATTTTGCAAACAAACCTGACGTGATGGAGTAAAACGGACTTCAGTTTTGGATTCAGCACACCTGCAATACAAAACGAAACCTATTTAACTTTATGCAATGATTGGAAAGTTAAAATTAGCATGCTAGTGTTATTGACACACCCCCGTGTCTCTACTTCCGGTTTCTAGTACTATTGCTACGGCTTAGGTTTTCCAGAGCAACAGCATTTAGAATTAGAACCTGTTCCTCTCAGCGGTCGTAAATTATGATTTAGAGCTGTCACGGTGAGAAAATGTTATTCTCCGTATTGTTTAACACCATTTCACATGCACTGGCGTCACTACACTGTAAGCCGATTCATCCTGCAAGTCACATGGATGTGGCGTTCGCCTAACGGTGATTTTATTGTCCAAAACAGAGAACAGAATGTTGTGCTTTTACGAGGTAGGAAGGAGGAAATTTGAAAAATTGTAAAGGGAATTTGCAAATTGTTGTTTATGGGAACATAACTGTGACTTTGTTCACAAGTGTATGCAACCCACCCAACACTTTTTTTTGGCTTTTCCGTAACGCAATTAGAATATCCAGGTAATGACAAAAGGCAATCCCCAGATATAAACTCCTGAAGGATCCTTAGTCTCGTCTAGTACGTTGCACGTTTTTTACTATATTCACATTTTGAGTTTCGTTGAGTTTGAGTGCACAGCTAGACTAATTTGGACTGAACTTACAGTTTAAAGTAAGATCAGAACCACCACGTGCTCCCAACGGGTATCAAACCCGGCAACCCTTCAGTACAAGGGGTTACCACTATGCCACTGGCGAGGCCCAACTGTACTCGTGTGTCTATACTGATAGCAACTCCAACTGGCGGCTGGGAAACAGCGAATCAGCGATCAGTTGAATTTTCTTCGACTGAGATCGGGCATTTTCGAGTCACAAGGTACCGAACGTTGCCAAACGTACCGTAAGGCGAGAAAAAGTCTTCTCGGGCAACGGTATTGTCAGCACCAGACATCAGCGGGTGTTGATGGTACAACTGCACACGCGGTCCTAAACGATGAAGTTTCCGGAACGTCCACCCACAGATCGGAACGCAGGCGGACACTCAGTCATATAAAGACAACTGGCAAGAACAAAAGTACGCTTGGCAACGTTGCTTCTGGAGATCGATGGGACGCCTTCAGCTTTTACTTCGCAACTGCGTTTGTTGACACCCATCGGACAACACGCTCCCAAAAATGATTGGGGGACAGAAACAGCCTTCAAGGTCAGCCGCCAGATGGAGTTGCGATCAGTATAGCTGCTTTCGAAGTGCAACACCAAGTCGTCTACATTGTTGATTTGGTATCATGTAGTGCATTTTGTGCACTTGGTCCTGGAGAGGTGTACAGTAGGGTGGAACGAAAAAAAAATATTTTAAATAAAAATCTAATAGTGTGGAAAATTTGCCTTTTGATGTAAAAACGACAAAAATAAAATTTGATGGTATTCGGAGCAAGTCTTGAGGTGTCGCAAATACGATAAAGTTTCATAAATTTGAATTTGTTTTGCTCTATTTTAACCTTTTTCTCTAGTTTCTTATTTGCCCAAGTCAAAAAGTTCGTACTTTTTATACCTTTTTATTAATAGAATAAACGTTTTTTTTTGGGGGGGGGGTTAAATTTAATATTTTAATAATTATTTTTCTTCAAAACCCTAAGATGCAGCATCCCACTCCACGAACTCTCCCTCAGAGTGCCCAGACACAAAACACGGAGCAAGGAAACGTTCCACACTGCAACTCCAAGACTCTCACTCATTCAACGTTCACTATTTCATAGGCTACCAAATCAGTTCAATGTCATATCAAACCAAACCGATATATTCAGTTAATATTCATCTTTTATCACCAACATAGAAAAAATTGTATATAAGTAATGCTTTTGTGAAATACATCTGTTTATCTTGGAACTGTCTTGATGCATTTAGTTCTGAGTGTACCTGCCTGCACGTTTCAAATTTTCTCTCGCTCTCTTTCGTCGTTTCTCTCCCCCCCCCCTTTCTCTCTCTCTATGTATCACCTATCTCTTCCTCTAAGTTTCCCTTAGACCAGTGGTTCCCAGACCTTTTCGTTTCAGGTCGCACTTACTGTATCAAGATTTGTCGTGGCGCCCAACTCAGAATGTAGGCCTCTATCTAACACCTGCAACACTCAGTTTATGTGGTTAGGTTGCTGGCCTTAAGTTAAAAAAAATTAACATATATTTCACATGCAGAAACACTTTATGTGTAAAAAGTACTGAAACCATGTGCAGACTAACAGGGTGGATAAAATTCAACATTTCTATTTTAAAAATAATTCTTGATGATTTTGTTTACTTAAATCGGATTTTTTAATGTTTTAACAAACGCCTAAAATTGCATGTATGATTTTTTGGCACCACACATACAGATACTTTTTTTTTACAGAAATGTTCTATCTGGTAAACGGCCCTGTAAAATATTTGAACAGTTTGATTAAAATGAATAAAAAATTATATATAAATATACATTTTTCTGTTTCTGATACTGTATACATGAACCTACTAGGGAAATGTTTGTTGAGTGTGTTAATGAAACTAATAATTTTAATAACTTTTCTTCCAGTGAAAATAAAACACACTGGATGTACTATATAATTGTAACTAAAAATATTCTTATAGTCTTTGTAGCTGAATTTTGGAATTTTTTTAATGTTAGTTTGTAAAATATCAGCTGCCATGTTTATTTAGTTTAATGATAATGACACTATTTATGGTTTAACATGATTAGTATTTTGTATATTATTCTAACCAAAATATTTGCTATTTTTGCCTATAACAATTATTGAATTTTAAATCAAGAGAAATGTAAGTGTGTCACCCCATCAGCAGGGCCGGATTAAGACGAAATTGGCCCTGATGCTTGAAATCTTCGGTGAACAATAAACACAACGACGTTATTGTTACGTCACAGCGCAAAGAATAATAGTAACTGTATAATAAGTAACGCTGTGTCTAGGCGTCCGAAACTGGGGCTCCAAATTTCATTCTAAGATTTATTTTCAGGTTAATATAGCAAAAGAAAACTGTTCAGATTTCAGAAAATTCTCGTCTGTTTTTATCTGGGCCTATTTCAGGAATGGGCCTAATGCTGCAGCATCAATAGCACCCACCTTAATCCGGCCCTGATCATCAGTACATATACCAGTTTGTGTCCTTCCTTTTTCTTTCTTAGAGCTTAATAAACACCATTATATGATACAAGATTAATGTACCTTCACCAAAATTGATTCTGATATCTGCGAAATCCTTATGAACATTATTCTATAAATTATTTCCTAAAATTGACTAAAATCGCGATTTAAATTAACCTAATTTAAATGAATCCACCTTCCTAACAAGTAAGTGTCATTTCAGTGAAAATATTGGAACGTTTCGCGGCGCCAATGTAAGCCAATCACGGCGCACACTTAGGGGATCACCTGACCACCTTAGATCATTACGTCTCTGTCTCCCTTTCCCTCTGTCACCGTCTCTTTTTACATGAATTTTCTTTCTTCGTGTCTGTACTACTTCCCTCTTGTTCCTTCACTGTTCATGCCTCTCTCTCTCTCTCTCTCAGGGTGCGAAATCATTGAAAACTGGTGGGGGAGAAAGTTCTTAATCTACAAACCCCCTCCCCCACATATGTGTATTATTAAAAGTAAAAATACATTACTCAGTTACAAATATATTATTATTATTATTATTATTACTATTATTATTTAATTACATAAAGGAAATTAATTTGTTACTTTTATACATATCAGATATTGCAAAGCAGATAATTCCTTTAGTAACTGGTTAAATATGTTAATAAATTATGAAATACTAAATTAAGTGGGTTTTATTATGTGTAAGTTTTTGTTTAGTTTGTGCTTTATGTTAATATAAATCAATCAGATTTCATAGTTATAATTTTCTTGCATTCTTGTTTTACTTTAATTGTGCATATTGATGTAATTTGTTAATGATCTCTTGAGAGAGAATGCATTCAATACTCACAAGTACACTCATTTGTGTGTGTTTTTGATATTATCCTTAGCGAAGTATATTTCACATTAATAGTAATTCCTTATCTTTTGTTTGTTATAACAAAACTCCCACCGGAAATGTTTGGTGGGGGAATTGTTGAGGCCAAGATTGTTGGTGGGGGGAAATCCACCCTGTCCCCCCAGGATTTCGCATCCTGCTCTCTCCTTCCCTTTATCTTTGCCAAAACTTAAAACTTTTTTCTTCCATCATTCATTTTCCCTGTTTCCTTACGACTTGCGAATAACGAAATAATTCACAATTAAAAATGTAGTGAGCACCATACAGACATTAATAAGAATTCTCTTCAAAGTGGACGTCGTGGAGTAGCGGTTAGCGCACCGGATTTGTAAACATTTACAGGTTTATCGCAGGTTCGATCGCCACCATCAGCAAGAAATATATTATTTCACATGAAGACGAGAGAATTGGTGCTCTCTCGAATCTAACTGTATAGTATGCTTAAAAGCACTAAACAATGTTTAATTAACATTCCTTGTTAATGTAGAACTATTGTCACTAACATTTAGAGAATTATCACTAGGGCTAGGATTTTGATGATCTTAAAATTGCCAAAAAATGACCTTTAAAAAATGCATTTATGATCTAATACATGCAAGAAAATGCCCCATAAACTTAGAAAAATGACCTAAAAATTCTGAAAGATTTTTAAAACTAATTTATAATCTACCAACAGAAATTCAAATTACAAATTAACGTTACAGTATCTATCACATGTTCATTGCGTATGGTAGTACAAGTAAGAAAGTTCACTTTTTGTCATCTTTTACACTCTAAGTACTGAGTTGCAGTATACAACGAAAATCATATGGAAATTTTCAAAAGTGAATGATTGTCGGTTTTCGGACAAGAGAGCCTTGTACACGGAAAAATTTCTTTCGACTTCCACCGACACAAGAGGAGCGTACTTGAAATGAACAATATCACTTGCTGTTAATTCACTTTCAATTCCATAGAGTGCAAATTGCTTCCCTGACAAAATGTCCGATACAGAGCACAAAACTTTGTACCCCTTGTTTTTTTAACAATAATCCGTCTGGCGACAATATATTTACTGATAGAGGGGGAAATCATATTGTTTGAGCTGAATTGTTACACAACAGCTTGTGTCAACAATTCTGCACAGAATTTCTTTGTTTCTTCAAACACAGTCGTTCAGAACTGCGCTGAAGGCAATGAGACGAGAGTCGGGAACATCTCTCCTTCAAAGGGTTACATTTGCATGTAAAATGCCCCTTCTTTCACCAAAATGTAGAAAAATGCATAAAATGACTTTTAAAAAGCCGTAAATGACTTAAACGGTTTAAAAGGTTTAAAAAATGACACTTACTCCAAAAAGGGTCAAAAGATGCAAAAAAATACCCTAACAAGGGCATCCCAATTAATTCACTTGCGTGTAAAACACATTTCTATCTACTTATGCAATGTTTCTGCCTTACCAAAAAAAGATGCATTTGCATCAAAATCCTAACCCTAATTATCACATTCAAGGGTTATTTTTTTTTAAGTAGTTGAGAGATAGTCCGTGGTACAACAAAAAGGAGAGTAATTTCGTCAAAGTTAGTGGCCGATAGGACAGGTGCGGCTGGACCTACAGTTTAAAGTGCGATCCGACTCGAATCGAAGTCATAATTACCATAACACATGGTTGATTGGTTGATTTGGTTCATTTTACTTCGTTTTTGTGCCACTTTTGGCCAATTGCGAAGATGGAGATGAGTGATGATATGATGAAATTGATGAATTGACACTCGCAAACATCCATGTACGGGCCGGGGTTCGATCCCGAGACCCCTGGCGTTGTAGCGTGATGGAAAAGAACCACCACGTTTTACGTCTCCAGTGAGTATTAACGGAGAACCATTTCTGTTTCAAATTTCCACAGTGCAGAAAAAGCGGAGTTCCGACATTTCCGACACCGTCATTTGCGACACTAAGGCAAAAACTGTTTTTTCCCGTCATTAGCGACACTGCTTGGATTTTCCCATACGATTTCTAATTTGTTTACCAGAATTAGCGACATTTGCGTACGTGCAGCAGCAATAGCGTCTATGAAGGGAGTATTTCCCGGGGCTCAGATCAGCGGTTGTAATTATCACTTTAACCAATGTTTGTGGCAAAAGGTGCAGGAGTTGGGACTGACAAACGATTACAAAACAGATCCAGTCGAGGGATGGAACCATACAGTTAATGTATTGACGGAAAAGTCAAGTCCTAACGTGTACCAATTAGTGAAGACTTTAAGATTAGAAGCTATCCTTATTCGATACTTATGTGAGAGGAGGGCCTTGAATCTTAAAGGGAAACGTAGACGACGTCAATACATTACATTAGATGAGAGAATACAAAGAGCGTTTGCCGACTATGAAATGCATAGAGATCTTAAGCTCTTTTTGAGGAGAATGGCGTACGTTCAGAAATTAGAATGAAAATAGTAAGATGTTGGTTCAACTACAAGAGAAATGACGCATTCTACATTTCTACATTGACAAGGGATTGCAGTCTGCTCCTATACTGACAAGGGATCTAAAAAATCCGTCATTGACAAAGGATAAATACATCCAGCTTTTAAACACCCAGCTTCCATGATGCCAGTGTGAAGGAAAACTAATAAAGGTTTTAAAAAACACACCAGCTTTCATGATGTTGTCAGTCCTAAGCCTGGATAAAGTGTGAACGGAAGCTATTTACACTTTGTGTCGCAGATGACGGTGTCGCAACTGTCATGGAATATATTTTCCATACAGTGTCGCATATGATGGCAGAAATGCAAGTGTCGCATACAACGGTGTCGCAAAAGTCGTGGATTCCAGAAAAGCGACCCCATGCACATATTATTAAAGATCGAATCCGCCTTAGAGAGTGTTGAAGGAAGTGATCCAGTTCCTCCTTTGAGGTTCCGATGGGAAAGGAATTTTAATCGAGGCCAGAAAGAGTCCCTTGTTCTTCTCTCCGTGGGGAGGGACTGCATAGTTTTTGATGCGTTCAAGGTATTTGCATCACTGGATTCGATGCTATTTTTTTTCTCTTTTTGCTCTTGAAGATGTGGTCAGTGAACGGATCGTGTACTGGACCATGCTCCAGAATCCAGCGATGCCTTTTTCTTTACCTCTCAGATCTGGGCATTCACGTTACTTACCCTTGCATAGGATCGTTTTTGTTCAATGTTGGCCACTGGGACTACACGATTGATTTTTCCAGATCAGCTTCCGTCTGTTTCCACCATCCGCTGAGATTTCAATCAGATATCGTTGGGGAAAGGGCCTACATATATCTGCAAACCAGTTTCGGAAGATTAATGCTTCTAAGTTTCAAATGTTACACAGTTACAGATTTGAAATGTTAAAAAGTAACATGTAGTTACTTTCAAGAGTACGTTTCTTTCTGAGCAATATCTATAGATTGTTGCGGAGATCCACTGGACTTACACCCCCCTCCACACACACACACCCGTAGATATATGTGTGTGCGGGGATGGGTGGGGTCTCCTGCATAGGTAAATGGTGGCCTCATTGGCAGAGTGGTTTGAAAACCGTGCTACGACGCCAAGTGTTCGAACTCCACCCTGGTAACTGATGTTCTTTGTGAGTGCCGAGATTCGAACCCGGTACACATCTGACGTCGTTGCATGCGCTAACCATTCCGTCTATAGCTCGTCTATAGATCGGTGACAAAATTAACGGAAACGTAACTATTATTTTCGTTAGGATTTTGTGCAAAAGATTAACTGACCTACAGCTGCAAGTACGAAGAAAAAGCAGTTATTTGTAACGATTAACGCGTTATTTTCGGAGACTGACACAAATATACCTGGGCCTATCCGATGGCGTAGTGGTAACGTCGTCGCCTTGTCCCAGGTACGATACCCAGTTGAGGCACATTATACAGTGGTTTGGATGCTACTTTAAACTGTAGGTTTAGTCAGGTGTGCCCACAGAGGGGATTCATGGGAATTTTTGGGAGGATAAGATTTTATGCCAATTATATATATATATATATATATATATATATATATATATATTCACACAAAAATGGGGGGATCGTTTCTTTGATTGACTCCTTATTGATTTTTAGTTATGGTTATTATGTACAGTTTTTCTACCTACCTATGGGTGATCGCGGCAATGGGGTTGAAATGAAACACCACCTCTTATGACTTTAGAATCGGTTTGGATGCAGGGGGAGCGTGGTATTCGCATTAATACAAGGTTAGTCAAGCAGACAAACTGTTAAGAATAAGGTTCAGTACCCTAAGAACGGCAGTGATCCTGAGGATGCGTTTTATGTTAGAAAACATGAAAGCGTAAAGTAAACATATATTGCTTAAATATGTCTGCATTATATTCTTCCGGAAATTTTGTCTGACGAAAATAATTTGAGTAAATAATTCGGCATAGAAGGGGGGCATGGGGAATGTTCTACTTTTTTGGGGGTAGTGCGTCATAGGCCTTGGGGGGGGGGGGGATGGGCATCCCTGGGCCAAGTCCCGATTACCCTATCTGTGCATAAAGCGAACTTAAAACAACAAGTCAAGTTCAATTCACAAATATACCTTCTGGGTTCAATCAGGTCAGCCAATATCCGAGGCTGTGTGGCAGGAGCAAATATTCTAGGCTAGCTATTCTATCTACGAAGCCTGAAGTCTAGAGAATAAAATACAGGAGAAAAATAGATCAGAAATTGTAAATAATATTATTCATATCAGTGAGATGATGATGCTGATTCTGGAGTTGGCAAACTTGATTTCTTATGAGTTGGTAACCTGATTTCCTATGAGTTGGCAACCTGATTTCTTATGGGTTGGCAACCTGATTTCCTATGAGTTGGTAACTTTATTTCATATGAGTTGGCAACCTGATTTCTTATGAGTTGGCAACCTGATTTCTTAGGAGTTGGTAAATGTATTTCTATTCATAGCCTAGAACCACGTGACTTAGTGAGATAGCCCAGATCTTGGATTTAGTATACGCCACTGCTGTGTGGTGCGAGGCACACCCATGCACCACCAAACGCCAAAACTAAATGCTATGAGCACTAAACCTGACCCGCTTAATCTACATTACCACTTAGGTCTAATAATGCATATGTTTTTAGGTTAGGAAGGTCAGATTTAGAGCTCTTAGAACTATGTTTTGGCATTTGTTGCAGGCTGGGTGTGCCCTGCACCAGTCCCATATCCGAGGTATTTCATAACCATTCTTGGTTTGAGAATACAAAACCGGTATGTTGAATTCCGCGAAATCTTTGTGATAGTTTTCTCCTTACAGCAACCAGGAGAATGCTATTCCTGAGGACCGTTTCTTCATTTTTTTTCAGTTATACTGGCGCCAGTACCATTAGAAAGGTATTTTTCCTGTTTCAAATATCCACAGCATTAAAAGAGGGAACTCAACTTTACATTTCTACGAGGGCGTGACGTAATCTCGTAAGGTAGGTTAGGCCTGGAATAGTACCAGAATCCTACGATAAAAGCTCCTTTTTTGTGCGTCAACGAACACCGTGGGACTCAGTGTTACCATCGACAGAGTTTGAGTTAAATGGTTTCCCCAAGGATATAATAATAAGAGTTTTACTGTTATTACCTTATTCGTTACTTTGTTGGCTTTATACTACTATAATACTTCTATTGTTAACATTATAACATTAATGATAAATATTAATATTATGTAGTAAATTTTATGCCCAGTGGTAGCGTCGCCGCCTTGTAATCAAGGAGTCCGGGTTCGATACCCGGCGGAGGCACATAGTGGTTTGGATCCCACTTTAAAATCCAGCCCCGACAAGCAAGTTTGGCTACCACTGCTGCAAATTCAGCCCCCGACAAGCAAGTTTGGCTTCCCCCGCTGCAGATCGAGCCCCCGACAAGGAACTTTGGCTACCCCTGCTGCAAATCCAGCCCCCGACAAGCATGTTTGGCTTCCCCTGCTGCAAATCCAGCCCCCGACAAGCAACTTTGGCTTCCCCTGCTGCAGAGCCAGCCCCCATGTGTAAGTTTGGCTACCCCCCTACTACAGATCCAGTCCCGATTAGCCTTAATGTGCAGAAAGTGGACTTAAGAATACCAACTTAATCAATCAATTTTATGCCAGACATCCTACAAGAATTCCTTGCAACGCCCATGATCCGTAACTATGGAATTGTTCACACATTGTCCACGTACGTATAACATCTGTTCCCATTAAGGTATTTGGTGGAGTATTGAAAGTGCCAGCCAGTATACATATGAAGGTGTACCGAGTTCGATACTCGATGTAGGCACATGGTGATCGCACTGTGAACTGTAGGTTTAGTCCCGCATTTAGTCTAGCATTTATGTGCATAAAGTGGTCTTAAAACAACAAAAAAAAATCAATTCAAACTCAACAGTAAAAATATAAACGTATGTGTGTGCTATTACGTCATGTCTTGTAGCTTGAAGTGTATCGTATGTCTCAAGTTTGGCTACTCTTCTTACAGATCCATTCCCGATAAATACGTTTGGCTACCCCTACTGTAGAACCAGTCCCGATAATCAAGTTTGGCTACCCCTGCTGTAGAACCAGCCCCGATAATCATGTTTGGCTTCCCCTGCTGCAAATCGACCCCCCGACAAGCAAGTTTGGCTTCCCCTGCTGCAAATCCAGCCCCTGATAAGTATGTTTGGTTTTCTGTGCTGCAAATCCAACCCTCGACAAGCAAGTTTGGCTTCCCCTGCTGCAGATTCAGCCCCGATATGTAAGTTTGTCTACCCCCTACTGCAGCCAGTCTCTATCTGTGCTTCAACTGAAAAAAACTTGCAAATCTTTTTTGTAACCCACACAACGTCATTTTTAATAACACGACACCATGTGCGCGTATTCGTTCCGCGCTGAAGGCTCAATTAGCCATTTCAGGTTCTCCAGCGTTTGATGAGGGGATTACGTCACCCCACGTACCAACTTCTTCTAATCTTTTTTTTTTCTCCTTTCTTCTTCTTGGAGTCCAGTTCGCCGCCCATCCGGGAAGTGGCACGAACGTTTGTTGCTGTCCCAGAAAAAAAGAGCGTGAGTATTTGCATTCCGAGAGAGCATCGTGTCCTCAGGGATCACTTAAAAATTCTGCCCATCCTCTCATTACGAGCCATCTCAAATACTCCCTCGGCTTACAAGATGCCCCGTCCGGTGGCTGCCTTTGTTTCAAGCCCCGGCAACACATATTTACATAAAGGATCAGTGCTGGTTGGGAAACAAGCGAAAATCTCTTGTGCCAGAAATGAACGCTGACACCAATCTTTTACTTTGGCAACTCTCGTCGTCGTTGTTAACCTAGAGAGATGGGAATATATGAAAGGGGATGCTGTGTAACTTAGAGAACAGGAGCAGATGATGCTGAGATGGATATGTGTTATGTGAGTCGGTAATGTGAGGACAATGGCGGCCACATGTGAAGCTGCGGTTGGAGACAAACCGAGAGATCTTGCTCTCAGGTGATTGGAACTAAGGATGCTTTCGACACCCGACAGTCTCGTCTCACTTGCCTGCCTTGTTCTCGTCCTCGTGTTGATTTGTAGCACGAAAGTCCCCGTTCTCGTCCCTAGTCTCGCATATACTTGTAATCAAGGATTTATGTGTCAATACACATCTTTATATGATGCTAAAATCAATGTTATTTTGTATTGTTTTTGCGAATCCTGGTATGTAAGCTTGAAATATACTATTTTTATTTTCTATATGTTTACACATATTAACTTTAGGAGCATATTTGTACATATTTTAGTTATTTTACATACAATTCAACATTTTGAATGAATGAATGAGAAACGTTTTGGGTGCATCACACATATGTTCATTTTTAACCCTTCAATGTATAAGGGGAAATATTATACCCTTACCTAAAATCCTTATTTTTCAAACATTTTCTGATATAACAGTTGGGCTGAAAAGTTCGTAGGCTGACTCATAGATGGCGTTACTAGAATTAAATCCATGTAATTTTTACTTAGTACTAACCTTCAAAAGATACGTGTATAAATTTCACAGCTGCCGGATAATTAGTTCGTGAGATATAGCATTGTGAGTGAAGCAGCTTTTGTTATTGTGAAAAAATGGATAAAAAAGAATTTCGTGTGTTAATAAAGCATTGCTTTTTGGCGAAAAAAAATACTGTTGAAGTCAAGGCTTGGCTTCATAAACATTATTCGGACTCTGCACCAGGAAAATCAACCGTTGAGAAGTGGTTTGCTAAATTTAAACGAGGCGAAATGAGCATCGAAGACGATGCACGCAGTGGACGCCCCAAAGAGGCTGTTACCGACGAAAACATCAAAAAAGTCCACAAAATAATTTTAAATGATCGTAAAGTGAAGTTGATCGAGATAGCTGAGACTTTAAAAATATCAAAGGAACGTGTTGGACATATTGTGCATGAATATTTGAACATGCGAAAGCTGTGTGCAAAATGGGTGCCGCGCGTACTCACAATCGATCAAAAGCAACAACGTTTTGATGATTCGGAGCAATGTTTAGCGATATTCAACCGTAATAAACACGAATTTTTCCGTCGATATATTACAATGGATAAAACATGGCTCCATAACTACACTCCATAGTCCAATCGACAGTCAGCCGAGTGGACTGCACGTGATGAACCGAATCCAAAGCGTGGAAAGACGCAACAGTCGGCTGGCAAGGTTATGGCATCAGTATTCTGGGATGCGCATGGTATTATATTCATCGATTACCTCAAAAAGGGCCAGACCATCAACAGCGATTATTACATAACGTTGTTGGAGCGTTTAAAGGATGAAATCACGAAAAAACGGACCCATTTGAAGAAGAAAAAAGTGCTGTTTCATCAAGACAATGCACCGTGTCACAAATCAATGAAAACGATGGCAAAATTATATGAATTAGACTACGAATTGCTTCCCCATCCACCATATTCTCCAGATCTGGCCCCCAGTGACTTTTTCCTGTTTGCAGACCTTAAAAGAATGCTCGCTGGAAAGAAATTTAGCACTGATGAAGAGGTAATCGCCGAAACTGAGGCCTATTTTGAGGCTAAAGAGAAATCGTACTATAAAAATTGCATCGAAAAATTGTATGACCGCTATAATCGTTGTATCGCCCTCGAAGGCAACTATATTGAATAATAAAATCGAATTTTGTCCAAAAAATATTTTTTACTATGTTAGCCTACGAACTTTTCAGCCCAACTGTTATGTTCCATATTCATGATATTTCTACATTCCCCCTTCTTGTGTTAAATACCAAGTTCATCTGTATTGTGTTCGTTCTTGTACCCTCTGTTTATTTTAAATCTTGACAATGCATCTGCTATTCTAACATGTTTTCTTAAGAATGGAAAACGCAAGCTCAAGCTTTTGCGGTGAAATCCATTACTTATTTTAAATATACTCCAACTACTATATGTGATACTGAACGGAGCTTCAGTCAATATAAATCTGTCTTCAGGGATAACAGGAGGAGATTCACCCAATGAAAATTTTGATATTCGATTGTTTTGGCAGCAAAAAAAAAAGTACATTTTGTCTTACAATTAATGTCATGTGAGCCTAGTTTGGTTATCCTTGTTTGGAAACCAAAATTTAAGCATATTTTATGATTTAATTTTGCATTACGATTAAAACCATGTAAGCCCAATGCATTTTATTTAGCTTGGTGCTTAATGAAAATTGCCTTTTTTCACAATTGTAAATCAATTTTTAATTCCATATTTTGATTAAGATAACTTATATTTATTCATCTCCAAGCAAGTTCTCAGGCTTTGATCGCAGTGGTTCACAGCTTCCTTCACAACAGTCCCAAGAAGATTATGCTCATCTGTTTGCAACATTAATTGCAAGATGCGCAAAGGATACAAATGTTCTTATTGAATCTTTGCCCAGTGAAGATTCGTCAGCAGAAGTGCAGGTAGCTAGATTGTGACGTTTGGAACAAAAGAACCAAGATGACGGAGAGAGGCTGGAGGAGGTTGTGCACCACGGAGAGCTTCTGCTCGAGCAGATTCAGGCAGCACTGGCAGACATTGCTCAGAGTCAGCTCGACATGCAGCATTTACAGGAGAGTGTTCAAACACCCAGGAGCTAGCCTTGTGATAAGATAACGAAATCGAGAAGAGACGACAACCTGAACATTTTGAAGGTTGTTACGGCTAGAACAAATAAATTCTTGTCACGAAGAGAATGTACCTGAGTGCAAGTAAAGGGCAAGAGTATTTATTGATTTACTGTTTCAGCTTTAATATTTTTTTGTATGTACAAATCCGTTACCTTCTTATAATAAACAATACAAATAAACATTTTTCTGTTTGTCGCCTCGTTTCGGCGGTACAAACCCTCGTAAAAGAGGAATTTTATCCTAAATATATGCAGCCACGCAACACAAGCTCACAATTACCCCATGTATTGTGTTTTCAATGGCCTTCACGATGGTATGGTGGTGCCAACGTTGCCGCCTTGTAATAAAGGAGTCCCGGGTTCGGTACCCTGTGGGGACACATAGTGGTTCGGATTTCACTTTAAGGCTCATCTGGACCTTTGACATACACCAGCGAAGCCGTTTTCGAAATTTTCTCTCCTTTCCAAATTCTGAAAAATGACATCTTCTTAGAACACCTTCTAGATCATTCATGTGAATCATTGCGTGGTTTGCTTTCGCTCTTGTCTAGATGTTCCCTAAAGTGTCGTGTCTACGTAAGCCTTTTAATCTATTGGGAATATAGAAAATCACAACGAATTCAAAGAACATATACGAGGGGGTATCAAAAGTTTTGCCTTTTGAGGTATAATTTGTTTAACAATGGAAAGATTGAAACAGTGAACATACATATAGTTTGCCTGTAGTGTCCTCTACTCAGAGTTACCCTTATACATAGTTCCCATCACGTTCGATGCATTTTGGCCAGCGTTTTATCCAGCCCTCAAAACCAGTTTGGAAAAATTCCACAGAACATTCCCTGCCCTACCGTTTAGAGCTGTTTTAACTTCCTGTAGGTCATCGAATCTCATGCCACGAAGCACAGACTTAGCTCCGACTTTATGGTATCCCAAACTCTCAATCATTGCACGTGCTGACCCATAGGACATCAGAAATTTCCTGGATGGTGATGCGTCTATCCTCTCGAATGAGCTCATCATCCCTGAGGCGGTTGTCGTCGGTCAACGACGTTGATGGCCTGCCACTCCTTGTCATGTCCACACTTTCGGTTTCTCCCACTTTGAACTTAACTACTTAAGTCTGAGGTAAGTCTGTGCTTTTTGATACCTCCTCGTAATTTTTTCAGAGTTTTCAACATCATACTGTTTTGTTCTTAAAGGAAAGGAAAGTTCGAAAATGACTTCGCTGGCGTCAGTCCAACTCCAGATTAGCCTATCTCAAGGTCAAGGTCTTATCATGTCCGGTTTTGTCTATTAGTGAGTGTCTAATATTTGTAAATGGCATGTTGGGTTGAATTACACGCATTTCTAGATGTCCTTCCCACATCTGTCGCAGTAATGGACTATTTTGTTTATCGTTCTTGGCTGGAGTCGCTGGCTTCACATTTGAAGATCCAGGCTATCTCGATTGTTACGATATTCGTTATTTCCGACGGATTCATTTATTTATTTCTGAATGTCTTCACAAGGAAAGACGGCGTTGACGACAATGACGACTGCAATGATGACGACTACAACAGCATACGGTGGCGAAATAAGATTGCGTCGACTACGACGACTAGACAATCCTACAAGCGAGGAAACCTGAATACATGACGTCTGGGGCTGTCTTGTCTAATCATGCTGATCGTTGGGTTTGGATGGTTCGGTTGTGCTGTCCAAAATCTTCATTCTTGCCCTCGCCATGAAATCATATAGTCTCCTGATCTAGGACATCTCGTATTATTGCATTTGATATGTATCTATCTGCTGCTGCTATTATCGCCAGTACTTTGTTTTGCACCGACTGAAGTCTGACTGCACTCAGAGAACTAAATTCATTATATCGATTGATGCACTAAAGTATGTTTTATGGCTTCTTCAAAGAATCAGATCCACATTTGATGCATTTGGGTGCATTTTTGTATGTCGTGAAAGAAACACCAAAGTGCATCGTTTGATTCAAGTGAGGATTTATTTCAGTCGAGATGCACTTTAATGCATGAGAGTTTCTGCGTCTCTTTGGATGATGCACTTAAACGTTTGGTCTGAGCTACAGAGTTTATGCAGCTCAGGCGAAACTTTTAAGTGCATCAACAAAGAAGATGCATTCTGGTGCATCAAAACGTATCAACTGATGCATTGAAGTGCATCTCTACTGTAATAAGTCCTCACTTGAATCAAATGATGCACTTTGGTGTTTCTTTCACTACATACAAAAATGCACCCAAATGCATCAAATGTGGATCTGATTCTTTGAAGAAGCCATAAAACACACTTTAGTGCATCAATCGATGCATTCTGGTGCATCAATCGATGTGATGCATTTAGTTTTCTATGTGTAGATGACTTGGAGCACTGTGCATCCACACCACGCATGCATAGGTCAGAAGGCTCCGGATCAGAACTTGAAAGATGTTGAGCCTGCTAGCCATCGACAGCGTTTGGTTGCGTAAGATTGGATATACAGTAGTAGTGCTATCCGACGATTCCCCGATCTGCTAAGTCCATAATGTGAATGTGAGGCTCTTGTCCATTAGCAGGCCAAAATCTGTGCGTTAAGTGGACTAAAAACCGAAAATATATTTTTGATATTTTGTAAGTATTAGCTATACCGTGTCCCAGCTAACTGTAGAGGATGGCCGCGCATATCGGCAGAGGAGGAAGAGGAAAATCGAGTAGAGAAAGCGCAGTGTTGCCAACCGTACGGTCCAGACCTTAGTCCGTACGCTAAATGCACGGCTTGTCAAAATTTGCTCTTGCAGTTTTATCCCTAAGATTTCCCTAAGAAATTCTTAAACCAATCGTATGGACCTGAAGACAAAAATACGGTTCGCTTGCCATGCGCGTTCGGTGCTTTCCTTTTCAAAGGTTTGCAACGCTGCATATCGAAGGAGGAAATCGGGTAAGTCCCGTCGCCCATTACATAATCCCGTTTCTCCACTGTTCATTGGTGGAGCCGTCCCGCGTCACTACTTGCGCAGAGACTTGTTCTCGTTCGCCTGGTCTACAGTTAGCTGGTACGGAGTCTATGTAGTAAGGGCGACCCCACAAAAAAGTCTATTCTGTCTACAGTGGAACCACCAGCAAAGAAACCTGCGCAGACCCGCGTCTCCTGTGAACCGTACTCCCGCGAAGAGTGGAGCATGTTTCCTTATGGCCCGAGCTGAACGGAAGAAGGGAAAGCTGCGCGGACACTTTTCGTCGAAGGTTCTTTTGTCTGTGTTCGCTCTATACGTCTATTGGGCGCAACGCTAAGCCGCTGCCTGATCCCGTAGCAGACGCAAATGAGTCGGCAAGAAGCGGGCCTAAAATGTGAAGGAATCATTTTGGACAGGCGTGCAAGATTTTCTAGGTAGAGTCGTGCAAGTGGACAGTGACACATTTGCCCAGTGGAACGAGTAAGCCACTAAATAAAAGTGTTTGCATCGAGCGCAAGTAGGCAACATCCTTCGTTCACGGCACTTCTTTTTGTCGCCATTTTGTCACTTTTTGTCGCTCTTCCTTCCTCCGACCTGTGATGGAACGCGAGCCAAGGACCAGAAAATCCGTTCGTGCAGGAAGCAAGGAAGTCCCCGAGTCAGGTCTTGTATCTTTGGGAATTTCCATTCAAGTGAGTGACAGGTTCGTAGGGACAATGCAATATTGGCATTAAAAGGGCTGAATAGGCAGCAAAAGGAAAAAAATATGCATCAAAAGTGTTAAAAATAAGGACAAAAACGGCCAAAGGTATCTTAAGAAGCTGTAAGACAAGATGTAAGCAACAAAATAGAAAAAAATAGCCATCAAAAACGTCGATACAGTTAGCAAAAGACACACCATAAGGGACGATGTAGGCAGGCACGTATCCAGGAATTCCTTTCGGGGGGGGGGGGGGGCTCAACACCAATTTTTAAAGGGGTATAGTAAGAACCTCACAATTGTGTGTTTAAGACCAGAGGTGGCAATTGGGTTCCAAAACGGGGGGGGGGGGTGCGGAGGGCGTTGCAAGGAAAGTTTACTTTCTCTTGGTAGCCTAGGCTCAACATTAAGAGGTCATAATGTTGAGGCAAAAAAAATAAAAAATGGGGAACAACTATCTCTTAAATCGTTGCCACTGTAAGGCTGTCATTTTAATCAGAACGTGAAATCGGAACATTTTTTACCACTCGACTCCTCTGTTTCCATGCATTAATATTGTGTGCCGGAACCATCTCAGTATGTGTGTTTGTCCATTTCATCTCATCAGACATAAAAATATCTATGGTGTCTTTGAGTGTTTTCACGAAGCTGTTACACATGCACGGGATGGACAATCCACTCTACAACGCGAGATTCAAACTGTGGGCTGCGAACTGGATGCAGACAGCTCTTTAATATTTCTCTCTGATTCGAGCCTGAACACCACTAACGTGTCTTGTCCTCCCATTTTTCAGCTCTTATAAAAGCCGAAACCCACCAAATTGTTCAGATTCAGGCCTTAGCACTCACAAGTGTTCAAAAATGCCTGTCACAGCTTCCGCTGTCTTGTCATATATCGGCACGAAACAAAGGAAGTCTTCTCGAATACAGGTGGATCACGAAACAATTAATGCACAGTGAAAACCCTTCCGTTCCCAACACATCTAATGTTTCGTCTCCCAGTATGATGAAATGCTTACTCATTTACCTCCAGTGACGTGCCCAAGGGAGGTTTGGTGAGGTAATAACCCCATTTGACCCAGTATTCCCCCTCTCCCTTCCGAAAATCCTGGGCACGCCTCTCTTTATCTCGGACATTTTTTAAAATCAACTCACCAGAAGTTTTTATCATCGTATTGGAGATTGAAGTAAGATGCGTTCTTCCTGCAGGTTTGGATATGATCCTTTAGGGTGCTGTCGTCTGCCTGCCTTCACACCTAACCTTAACAAGACCCTAATTTTCCATCCTTGTGACTTGGATTTTCAAGACTTAGGAAGGTTTCAGACCGAAGGGACACGCGATACATGTCGATTGGAATGGGCCAATCAACAGCAACGTTTCACACCGTAGCGACACAAAAGGCCGCACAAACCTAATTTCGATTTGTGAAATCCTCAGGCGACAGGGTGTGGAATCTCCCTTATTAGACCACTGTCATTGTCACCTCGAAGTAGTAGCTCTTGTTGACCACAGAAAAAATTATCCTCAACCGGTGATAATGCTCCTCAGTTTTCTTCTCTCTCCTATATTTTCTGTGCTTGTTCACTATACAGGCAACACCTTACGATTTGATATACATAGGACATGTAATATGTAGACATTTTAACGAAAAATCGGTTGAAGTCAAGGATGGCTAGGTGGCTCAGTTGGTAGAGCCTGCAATTTCCGCCTAAAATGTCTACATATGCAACATCTTCTTGCTCGCTCTTCTCGACATTCATAAAATTTTCGGCTGTCTCTTTATGGTAGTTAAGTGTTTGAATGTGTTTCAAACCCAGTAGGCTTAAACAAAAGTATTTTTTATACCATGAAATTCTCGGACTGCATATACGAAATTTAGTTCTGGCAAAACTAAATCATCACTCAAAACTTTGCTTTTCAGTTGACCTATGCAGTTTATTTCTGTTTTAATAAACCACTCCAATATCCGGTACTGCTGAAATATTCACTTTAGAGAGAGACCTTGGATCTCCTCGGCCCTCGAACCGAACTTGCACTACACTGAGGCCCCGGAAATTCTGTTGTCGTCAATGTCTTCATTTTCGAATCACTATATCTTATAAAGCAATCAGAGGATGCTGACTGATCTGATCACCAACGACTGTATGAATTGTCACACTTACCTCTGAAATCTCATTAACCGATTCTTTGTACAGATCAACCGAAAAATTGAATCTGCGTATTTATATCCTCATTATATTCTAGAACGTTCCGCAGATAAAACGATTCGTTAATATCGTCAGTAGTTGACTCCTTCTCTCATTCAAGAACGTACCCCCTCCCGCCTTCCAGAGATTAGAAATTACAACGAATCGCCCTAAGTGTGGCGCTACCTTTGTTGTGTAGCTTCCAAATGCTGACAAGTATCTACATAGTGCTCAAGTACACTGCGAGAACACCGAAAGCACAAGAAAAGTGTACGTGCAATATTATCAACAACAGGGCTATAGAACATTCTCCGTCTTGCCTCGATAATTGTCTATCTCCTTAAATCATCGTCACATTATTCAAAAAGCCAAAAACCTGATTTTATCTAGTTTAAAATAAAAAAAATCCTGGGGGGCGGCTCGAGCCACCTCAGCCCCAGCTTGGATACGTGCTATTAACAATAACAGGGTTATAGAACATTCTCCATCTTGTCTCGATAATTATTTCTCCCAAATTATCATCACATTATTCAAGAAGAAAAAACCCTAGTTTTATCTAGCTTAAACAGAAAAAAATCCTGAAGGGGGGCTCGAGCCTCCTGATTCCCACCTTGGATACGTGCTATTGACAATAATAGGGTTATAGAACACTCTCCGTTTTGTCTCGATAATTATTTCTCTCAGATTTACAAATTTATTATCTTCACATTATTGAAGACGCCAAAAATCTAATTTTATCTAGTGTAAATTGAAAAATTTTCTGAGGGTGGGGGGGCTCGAGCCATTAACTATAACAAGGGTATAAAACATGCTATGTCTTGCCTCGATAATTATTTCTCTCCTTACATTATTTTCACATTATTTAAGAAGCCAAAAACCTAATTTTATCTAACGTAAACTGAAAAATTTCCTGGGTAGAGGGTCTAGCCCCCTGTGCCCCATCTTGGATACGTGCTATTATCAATAACAGGGTTACGGAACATTCTCTGTCTTGCCTCGATAATTATTTCTCTCCTTAAATTATTGTCACATTATTTTATTTCACACCACAAGAAATCAAAAACCTTTTTTTATCTAGTGTAAACCTAAAACTTTCGGGGGGGGGGCTCGAGCCCCCTAAGCCCCCCCTCTGGATACGTGCCTGGATGTAGGTACTGTGATAGGTGAAGAATTTTCCAGTACCTTCTTTCGAAGTGTATGCAAGTATGTGTGTCAGCGACTCCAGTGGTGAAATTTGAAAACGAAAGAAGCTAAAGTTTTAAAATATGGTAGAAATATTCTTACAAGTGTTATATAGCGTATATGTTGGGAAACCTCCCTTAAGTTACAATTCTCTCTCTCCCTCTATGTGTGTCACTGTCTGTGTGTGTAACACACACACACACCGTATAACGTGTGTCTGAAAGCACGAAAGAAGCTTACGTTTTTATGTGTAATATGATAGAAACAATCGTTTCAAGTATATTATTTATGTACGGGATTCAATCAATTCAAATCAATCGATCAATTTTTATTTCCAAACCGGAAATTATCCAGATCGGTTGATTTTCGTTACTTCCCTTCGAAATTCCCATGACTTATTCGGCGAATATATACTGCATAAATTTTGAGAACTAACAAAATTTTAATGAGAACTAATGGGAACTGACGAAAATCAAGCGATCTGAATAGTTTTCGATTCGAAACTGACAAGTTGGCCGACCCATTAATTACCTTAATAATATTCATGTATTTGCGAAACCATTTGCTACAACTATCGAAGAACTAACGACCTGTCTAGGGTCGAGTGAACTTCATAGGAGTGATCCCTAAAAACTGCCCTCACAATGCTGGGTTAACACCGAAATTTGGAGCTCTCACTTTGGATCGAAACCTGAATCGCTTGCATCAAGGGTGTGGGTGTTAACCATTTGGCTACGCTGAATCTCAGATAAAGACATACCACATGTTAACTTAGTCTTGAGTGTTGATTGTGCAAAAATAGTAAAGTTTTTCTAGAACAATACTTGAAAAATAATTTCAGCATTGACTCTGAATGCGCGAGAAAGATATTTAAGTGAGGAAATGAGCGATCATTGTGGCAGGCAAGTAGCCAGGGGCGCTCTGGGGGCTGAAGCCCTCCATAATCCTACATATGCTTCATTGATTTACAAACCTGCCACTTTTTTGACTTTCCTGCATTGTGGGTATTTTGTGAATGCGCTGTTACAGTGAATGTGATAGTAATATGCACTTACATCCTCTCTAAAAGATATTTGAATTATTAGCGAACAAATGCATTTCCTGTCACTATCTGAATCCAGCAATGGATTCCTTTATATATATTGTCTTTCTTAGCGCGGTACTGATCGCTAAATGCAACTACTATATTTATATTCGTAACAGAGTTATGGCAGCCAAGTATTGTTGTTGTTCAATTCCTTGTCTTCAGGTGGCAGCACGCGTCTCGTTCGTAACTCTTTGATGCAACACAGTGCTCCATCTATTGCGCAAAATTTGAACAACTGTCTCTGCAGCGAGATGACGTTTCGAGCTATGATTCCTTAACTGTTTTTCCTGAATCCACTTAAGGGACCTTCCCGGTGGCATTGTCATAACTTCATCGCTTTGTTATCAAGGGGTCCCGGGTTCGATGCCCGCTGGAAGTAAGAGTGGTTCGGATCCCTTTAAACTGTAGCTCCAGTCCCAATTAGCCTTTCTGTGAGTGAACTGGACTTAAAAATAAACTTAAACTGAGTCCACTTTACACTCAGATGGACTAACTGGGACTACAAGTGCAGTTACTGAATATAACCTCATCTCAAATCGAATCCACGACCCCATGCTTTTTACGAATAGTGGTATCATTCTTTTCTATCGTTTCTTACTAACGTAAGAAGTTACTTTTTCGAAAATCATACAAGTCAATCTATTTTCCATGCATTCTAGACATTGCATTACTACAGACTAACGAGGTCCTGGCGACTGGACCGCATCCAACATAAACATCCTCTGTGTCTGGTTTACGTATATGACCGTCAGGGAGCGAAATCATTGAAGACGGTGGGGGAGGAAGATCTTAATCTACACACAAAAATATATATATATATGTGTGTGTGTGTGTGTGTGTGTGTGTACACACACACACAGACACACACATACGAGTGAGGTTCCGAAATTTCGTGGATTGGCAACACTGCGCTGATTCTGTGTAAGATAAGGCTGTGATTGTTGCAGGTATAGATAGCCTGTGGTGTGCTTTGTTAATGTACGAGTGAACCAATGCGCAGCTGTTGTTTGTTTGCTCGCTATAAAATTCGAACTGCAGAGTGTATTACAATGGAGGATGAGAATGATATACCGATAATTACCAGACAAAGGATCGCTATTGAATTTTGTGAAGTTACGCAAATGTGGCCAGGAAACGTTTGAGATGATCGAAGAAGCTTACGGTAACCAAGCAATGGGCAGATCGGTCAAACAGAAGCATTTTAAGGAAGGTAAACCCAATGTGCAAGACAAGGCGGAAAGTGGGCGTCCATCAACATCAGTGAACGTTGAAAACATTGCGAAAGCAGAGACATTGTTGAAACAAGATTTCGATTCGAAGTTTGTCGATTCGTGAAATGGCAGCTAAACTGAATGCTGATGTAGCAATTTTCAAAAAGAGACACAAAAAAAGACGTGAACTGCTTCATGATGGTTGGTTTCTCCTACAGGATAACGCTAAGCCACATGTGGCACGACAAGCTATGGCAGCTTTGGAGAAAATTGGTGGGAAGTCTCTAGACCATCCTCCATACAGCCCAGACCTCGCACTCTGCTATTTCTGGGCGTTTCCAACACTTAAGAATGAGTTACGCGGAAGGACGTTTAGCACGGACCAGTAAGTGAAAGCTGTCACATGCACTACCTTACACCAACTCCCTGAAAATGGTCTGCAACATGTGTTTGAGAAGCCAGTGCATCACTGGAATTGTTGTATAGAGTGTGAAGGGTGCTATTTCGAAAAGGAAACTCACTCCAACCGTCGTACTAACTCGGGCTCGGAATAGTAATCTCAGTCCACGAACTTTCGGAACAACCCTCGTATATATATATAAATTATTATGATATGGATATAATGTTATTAAATATAAATGTCAATTTATTACTAAATATTTTTTAAAAACATTGTTATTATTATATACACGTAAAGGAATTAATTTTTTACTTGTAATTATATCAGATATTTGGAAAGTAGCAAAACAACCCCATTACTAACTGCTTGAAGATGTCATTAAATTACGAAATAGTTTTATTATGTATAAGCTTTTGTTTAGTTTTTGCTCTATTAATATAAGACTATTAAAATTTAAAATTATATTTAACTTGCATTATTTTACTTTTCTTGTGCGCATGTTGTTATTGGTGTAATGTAGATTTATTAATTATCTCTTGAAGGTGTGTGTGTGTGAGAGAGAGAGAGAGAGAGAGAGAGAGAGAGAGAGAGAGAGAGAGAGAGAGAGAGAGAGAGAGAGAGAGAGAGAGAGAGAGAGAGAGAGAGAGAGAGTGAGTGTGTGACAGAAAGCATTACACTCACAAACACGCTGTTTTGTGTGTGTTTTCGATATTATCCTTAGTAATGTACATAAGAAGTCAAAATTAATTGCTTATATTTTGAATTTATAACAAAACTTCCTCCCGGGAAATTTTTGCTGGGGGTGATTTTTGAGGTCAATATTGTTTGTGGGGGGAAATCCCCCCTGTTCCTCCCAGGATTTCGCACCCTGAATCTATCTTATCAAACATTTTCAACGTCGTAATTAGCCAAAAATAACAGAAAAGCAACGTAAACTTAAACAAATACAAAATGCTCATTCTCTATGGAATGCATTTTTTTGGGGTGATGCACTTAAACGTTTGGTCTGAGATACAGAGTTTATTTAGCTTAGACGAAACGTTTAAGTACATCATCAAAGGAGATGCATTCTGGTGCATCAGAACGCATCAACTGATGCATTGAAGTGCATCTCGACTGAAAGGAATCCTCACTTGAATCAAATGATACACTTTGGTGTTTCTTTCACGACATATAAAAATGCACCCAAATGCATCAAAAGTGAATCTCATTCTTTGAAGAAGCCATAAACCACCCTTTAGTGCATCAATCGATGCATTGTGGTACATCAATCGATATGATGCATTTAGTTCTCTGAGTGTACTTGTTATCGTACTTATCTGTATACTTTTGTTCCCATAAGACATTGCGCAGGGCAATCTAAATAGATGGACGAGCAATTTCAAGAACGTTGTAGGAGAATTACGCTGTTATTAAAAATTGAAAAAAAAAGTATGTAGTAGAAATTGCCTCGAAAAAAATATGGTAAGGAATGCATACCGAACACGCTTTTTAATGAACTCTGGTATGCATATTCATGCATAAGATTCGCACGATTCATTCATTAAAAAATACTTTGTTCAACTAAATATGTCAGACATTTCATACCCTTGTAGCAATAAGGATTTTCATTATCGGCTAATCATGTTTGTCACGTACACATCTCATCGCTTGGGATAAATACCTAAATTTTAATGCACTGGTCACCATGGGCGTAACTTGGGACCTAATTTAGAGGTGGTAGAATCAAACTGGTCCTAATTTTGAGGGGGCAGAATCAAACTGATTCTAATTTTGAGGGGGTAGAATGAAACTGGGCCAAATTTTGAGAAAGGCAGAATCAAACTGGGCCTATTCTGAGGGGGCAGAATCAAACTGGGCCTATTTTGAGGGGGCAAAATCAAACTGGGCCTATTTTGAGGGAGCAGAATCAAACTGGGCCTATTTTGAGGGGGCAGAATCAAACTGGGCCTATTTTGAGGGGGCAGAATCAAACTGGGCCTATTTTGAGGGGGTAGAATTAAATTGGGCCTAATTTTGAGAGAGCAGAATCAAACTGGGCCTAATTTTGAGAGGGGCAGAATAAAACTGGGCCTAATTTTGAGGGGGCAGAATCAAACTGGTCCTAATTTTGAGGGGTAGAATCAAACGTATCCTAATTTCGAGGGGGCAGAATGAAACTGGGCCTAATTTTGAGAGGGGCAGAATGAAACTGGGCCAAATTTTGAGGGGTAGAATGAAATTGGGCCAAATTTTGAGAAGGACAGAATCAAACTGTGCCTAATTTTGAGAGGGGCAGAATTAAACTGTGCCTAATTTTGAGGGGGCAGAAACAAACGGCCTAATTTTGAGAGGGGCAGAATTAAACTGATCCTAAGGGGTCAGAATGAAACTGGGCCTAATTTTGAGAGGGGCAGAATGAAACTGGGCCAAATTTTGAGGGGTAGAATCAAACTGGCCCTAATTCTGAGGGGGCAAAATCAAACTGGGCCTATTTTGAGGGAGCAGAATCAAACTGGGCCTATTTTGAGGGGGCAGAATCAAACTGGGCCTATTTTGAGGGGGTAGAATTAAATTGGGCCTAATTTTGAGAGAGCAGAATCAAACTGGGCCTAATTTTGAGAGGGGCAGAATGAAACTGGGCCTAATTTTGAGAGGGGCAGAATCAAACTGATCCTAAGGGGTCAGAATCAAACTGGGCCTAATTTTGAGAGGGGCAGAATTAAACTGGGCCAAATTTTGAGAGGAGCAGAATCAAACTGGCCCTAATTTTGAGGGGGCAGAATCAAACTGGTCCTAATTTTGAGGGGTAGAATCAAACGTATCCTAATTTCGAGGGGGCAGAATGAAACTGGGCCTAATTTTGAGAGGGGCAGAATGAAACTGGGCCAAATTTTGAGGGGTAGAATGAAATTGGGCCAAATTTTGAGAAGGACAGAATCAAACTGTGCCTAATTTTGAGAGGGGCAGAATTAAACTGTGCCTAATTTTGAGGGGGCAGAATCAAACGGCCTAATTTTGAGAGGGGCAGAATTAAACTGATCCTAAGGGGTCAGAATGAAACTGGGCCTAATTTTGAGAGGGGCAGAATGAAACTGGGCCAAATTTTGAGGGGTAGAATCAAACTGGCCCTAATTCTGAGGGGGCAAAATCAAACTGGGCCTATTTTGAGGGAGCAGAATCAAACTGGGCCTATTTTGAGGGGGCAGAATCAAACTGGGCCTATTTTGAGGGGGCAGAATCAAACTGGGCCTATTTTGAGGGGGTAGAATTAAATTGGGCCTAATTTTGAGAGAGCAGAATCAAACTGGGCCTAATTTTGAGAGGGGCAGAAAAAAACTGGGCCTAATTTTGAGGGCATAGAATGAAACTGGGCCTAATTTTGAGAGGGGCAGAATCAAACTGGGCCTAATTTTGAGAGGGGCAGAATCAAACTGATCCTAAGGGGTCAGAATCAAACTGGGCCTAATTTTGAGAGGGGCAGAATTAAACTGGGCCAAATTTTGAGAGGAGCAGAATCAAACTGGCCCTAATTTTGAGGGGGCAGAATCAAACTGGTCCTAATTTTGAGGGGTAGAATCAAACGTATCCTAATTTCGAGGGGGCAGAATGAAACTGGGCCTAATTTTGAGAGGGGCAGAATGAAACTGGGCCAAATTTTGAGGGGTAGAATGAAATTGGGCCAAATTTTGAGAAGGACAGAATCAAACTGTGCCTAATTTTGAGAGGGGCAGAATTAAACTGTGCCTAATTTTGAGGGGGCAGAATCAAACGGCCTAATTTTGAGAGGGGCAGAATTAAACTGGGCCTAATTTTGAGGGGGCAGAATCAAACTGGGCCTAATTTTGAGAGGGGCAGAATCAAACTGAGCCTAATTTTGAGAGGGGCAAAATTAAACTGGGCCTAATTTTGAGAGGGGCAGAATCAAACTGGGCCAAATTTTGAGAGGGGCAGAATCAAACTTAGCCTAATTTTGAGGGGGCAGAATCAAACTGGGCCTAATTTTGAGAGGGGCAGAATTAAACTGGGCCTAATTTTGAGAAGGGCAGAATTAAACTGGGCCTAATTTTGAGAGGGGCAGAATCAAACAGCCTAATTTTGAGAGGGGCAGAATCAAACTGGGCCTAATTTTGAGAGAGGCAGAATCAAACTGGGCCTAATTTTGAGAGGGGCAGAATTAAACTGGGATTAATTTTGAGATGCGCAGAATCAAACTGGGCCTATTTTGAGGGGGCAGAATCAAACTGGGCCTAATTTTGAGAGGGGCAGAATTAAACTGGGCCTAATTTTGAGAGGGGCAGAATTAAACTGGGACTAATTTTGAGAGGGGCAGAATTAAACTGGGCCTAATTTTGAGAGGGGCAGAATCAAACTGAGCCTAATTTTGAGAGGGGCAGAATCAAACTGGGCCTAATTTTGAGAGAGGCAGAATCAAACTGGGCCTAATTTTGAGAGGGGCAGAATTAAACTGGGATTAATTTTGAGAGGCGCAGAATCAAACTGGGCCTATTTTGAGGGGGCAGAATCAAACTGGGCCTAATTTTGAGAGGGGCAGAATTAAACTGGGCCTAATTTTGAGAGGGGCAGAATTAAACTGGGCCTAATTTTGAGAGGGACAGAATCAAACTGAGCCTAATTTTGAGAGGGGCAGAATCAAACTGGGCCTAATTTTGAGAGAGGCAGAATAAAACTGGGCCTAATTTTGAGAGGGGCAGAATTAAACTGGGATTAATTTTGAGAGGCGCAGAATCAAACTGGGCCTATTTTGAGGGGGCAGAATCAAACTGGGCCTAATTTTGAGAGAGGCAGAATCAAACTGGGCCTAATTTTGAGAGGGGCAGAATTAAACTGGGATTAATTTTGAGAGGCGCAGAATCAAACTGGGCCTATTTTGAGGGGGCAGAATCAAACTGAGCCTAATTTTGAGAGGGGCAGAATCAAACTGGGCCTAATTTTGAGAGAGGCAGAATCAAACTGGGCCTATTTTGAGGGGGCAGAATCAAGCTGAGCCTAATTTTGAGAGGGGCAGAATCAAACTGGGCCTAATTTTGAGAGGGGCAGGATCAAACTAGGCCTAATTTTGAGGGCGTAGAATCAAACCTGGGGCTTAAGTTTGGGGGAAGAGATTCGAAAATTTTTTCCATCCAATAAAAACAGCGTCCATGGTTATTTGCTAAATAACGGTTAAGGTTGCGAAATCAAAGTATTACTCTTTATTACTTTGTTCCTTAGGTGGCCTAACTTGTAAAATTTTAATAAACCTGAAAATTTAGGGGGGCAAGTGCCCTCTCTTGCCCCCGCCAATTTACGCCGATGCTGATCACGAACGCACATCATGTCTGTTACTTTTTAGAAACGAACAAGAACTAAACAACTCGGAAACAACAGACAAAAACATTTCCTTTGGCAAACTCGCAGATTATCTTCACATGGCCAATCTTCGCTCTGATTGGTTGATCCACAGAATCCAGTCCAGGTAAACCAGTTGCAATTAGAACATGGCCTATTCCTCAAAACCAGTCAAGCAGCCAGGCCGGCGGCCATGTTTTCCACCCAGGTGGCCAGTTCAGCGCCAACTAGGGCATTCCTATTACTATACTGAATTTCCAGTTCCGTGTGATTCGGCCTTTAGAATAAATATTATGGGGAAGAAGGTTTGTCCTGGTAGAAGAGTTGATTTGGCCTATTTTATGTCGTTTTTCTGCCACTTTTGGGAAATCGCGTCGATGAGAATGAGTGATGATATAATGAATTTGATGAAGGAACACACTCAAAGAACACCCGTGCGCAGGCCTAGATTCGAACCCTGGACCCCTGGCTTCGTAATAAGCTGTGCTAACCACTACACCTAGGAGGTCGGCGCAAAGTCGTTAACGGAAGAACTTCTGCCCGAGATCTCCAAGCCCAGAAATCGAAGCCGGTTCTCCGGCATGGCGCCCAACCTGTTTCTACTCACAATTATTTTCTATGTACACTCACCGGCAATAAAAATGGGACACATAGATCTTAAAATGCTATCTTTCTTGCAATGTGTTGTGTGTTGCCTAACTCTAGAAGTTACCATTGAAAATTTGCTATTAATATCCACTTATCGCCGTGGAGTTAGGCAACACACAACGCTTTGCATTTCAGGATCTGTGTGTCCCATTTTTTTCCGGTGACTGTACTTCTATTGGCATTCCCTACATCTCGCCTTTCAATTTTTTGCTAACGGGACTGGCTATTTTGTTACCTACAAAGTCCACTTTATGCTTATGCACACTAATCGGGACTGATAGATATATCCAAACCATTGTGCGATGTGCCTCCATTTGGTATTGTACCCGGGATTCTTTACTTTATCATGTATTGTTTTCACATATCCTTCACATTTTTGGCTAAAACTGAAAAAAATAAAGCATGTTCTATGGTAAGAACTGGATAGTTTTTCACAAAAAAATATTAGATTAGCATTATTTGCAACATATTTCTCTTATTTTATACTTGCTAGTCTTTAGCATCACACCTGCAAAAATACCAACCATTACTGGTTTGGCTTCCTTCATATCAAATGTGAATGTTACGTTCTATTCACAGTACTTCATTGGTACACGATGATTGATAGTGAAAAGACAGTACATGATATATTTTAAATATTTTCGATTTCAGCACGCAGAAATACATATAAGAGCTAAAATTGTTCTTAAAGTTTTATCTTCACAGGCCTATGATATTACATGTAACCATGTAACGCAATAAATAATTTTCAGTCTAATATTCACTTCTCACAGGAGGAGTGGTACACCACTGCCTCCTTCCGAACGGCCATTAAAAATACGAGATAGAGTAAAAACCTTAAAAGTTCGACAAAAATTACAGTACAGGCTGTAAACAGCTCAAATTCACATGAGGTATCGACTGTTATTTACAAAACGGCCTCAAGGCTGCAACACTGATCAAGATGGCGCCTCCTGCATACACATTCACCAGCGAAACGCAGTTGTTTCTTGCCCTCTGGAAGCCTAAAACTTATAGGCATTCTACGGCAAATGCATGCTACCACGCCAGCAAGTTTATAAGTAAAGGAGGAAGTTGAACAATGGCCTCAGTGCGCACGCAGGTGGGTGGAAAGACCTTCGCGGTGGTTCATAAGTGACTTCACATAGATTTCAAATGTTGTTGTTCTTGAGGTACGCAAATACTAACTCAGACTTGAAAATATATGTGGATCTATGCTAAAATGTAGCAAACCTGTACAACTTTGCATGCAGAAATCTACCAGATAAAAAAAAATTGAGGTTTTCATTTGTCTAACCCTCGTACAATGGAACCTTGCTTTTACATTTTTCACACGACCAAGGTAAAAAAAAAGAAAAGATAGGAAAACATAAAATCTGGATTTTGATTTACACGTTGATTCGCTGAAACCATGAAAATTGTGGGTTTCCTTAGAAAATATTTGTCATGGAACTCATGACAATAATAAAGAAAATTAACAAACTATTTTAAAATTTATTTCTCATCTGTACAGCACATAATACTAAGTATAAAGTTCATATATTCCACATTCGAAAACCGTATAACAGTACTTTTTTTTTACAAAATTATTTCTGTCCAGCAAAGCTGTACTATTGTTTTAAAAAACATATAAACCCCAATGGCACATACATATGTGAGAGGGGGCAACAACACATCACATCACAATATTCAGTCGTCTACACAATGGTATGTTTATAAAATAAACATTCGTCTTCACTTAATGGTAGAATATAATATTGTTGAGAGAGAGAATAGAGGAGATTTTTTTTAAAAAAATGCTTAGAATATAAAATAAATTATTGAAAATAAATTACAAACCACTTTACACGCACACTTATATGAACACACAAAAACATACAGCATTGTTGTTTATCCTCGTTGTGATAATGTTCTACAAAAGTGCATTGTTGAAAGACAAGAGTTAACACAGTTGTAATAAAACAAGGCACACAAGTGTCGATTGTTCCTCGCTGTTAACTTCACAACAATAACAACTTGAATGATTGTTTGTATACTTAGGCAACAATATAAAACATAACAATAAATAGCAGCACTGGGTGTAGGAACTTCCTTCTTCAACACAATTGTAGAATTCTACACTTCTCATTGGCATTTTTACAAATTTTGTTTTGTTCAGTACCATTTAATGTGTTACAAAAATTTAGTGTTTTTTTCATGAGCTGTATAACTATGAGGCACTAAGATCAGAAAACATGGCTGATGGCTGATATAAGTTTCATACATTACGTTATACTTGATGCAATTTTTTTTAAAGGAAAAGCCGATAAAGAGTATCCATTTTGTAAAAAAAACTTTGAAGTGTTTATTTTTTTTAATATAAGAGATTGCTAACCCGATATTTTGCAGTGATTAAAATAGTAATTGTTAAAACATTACATGCAAACATTACTGTGTTCGTAAAAAACTGAAAACCAATCAGAATAATGTACACTAAGCAGCATTTCCAAATAACATTCTTCATTAAGTTACCCACATGTATAAAAAAAATTGCTGCATGTTATGGCCTTGTAAGTCCATTATAATATTAAAAATTTGTACCCTTTGTCTGCAGCCTGGTAAGATCTTCATAGAGATTTGTGTTTTTCTTTTTTGTCAAAATCCGGGTCACTCCTGAGCTCTCATTTGCAGTTATCTAGATTCGTTATTGGCTAATTCACGTATCTTCCTCAAAATTGCAATATCTGATTGATCCAATCCCTGAATTCCGATATGCGAGTGTAGACTCCTGGTTGATTGGGCTCTGCGCATCCAATGCCCCAAGAAATGATTCCTGCAAGAAGCCATCGTCTGTCGTCCCTTTGGATCACTAAAGGCCCACCTGAGTCGCCCTTCAATGGAAAAGAAAGAAAATAAAATAGTAAAATTAAACCAAAAAGGAATAGTAAAATAGAGATTTCACGTTTCATAACAATATGATCAAAATTAATTTGCTAGGAAATATACTCAAGAAAAATACTTCAGGATTAGGGGACAATTTTACTTATGAAATTACAATGTCTGGCTTCAGGAAATCATATGGACCTATTCTTCAGATTAAGTGCTAGTTTATGAAAACAGTTCTGATCTGGTTGCTGCACTTAAAAAATAATATTACTTTAAAAGATTATTTAAAACGACTTTATTGAAGTGAATAATTCTTTGTTGCACAACAGTACCTTTCCTTGTAAGAGAAGTTGCCAAACAAGAAAACGTTTTACTACAAGAAATTTCCTTTGCATCAAACTAACCAAAATTTGCTCAGTTATTTGTTTGCATTCAAGCTAGCTTAAAATTTTCTTGGTTTTCTGAAACAACCAGTGACAACCATTAGGGGACCATCGGGGAAAGTTCCCCCACCCTGTCTACCCAGAGAAAATAAAGTATCCTTGCCCCCCACCCCAGTCTCTGCTACTGGAAACAATATTAATTAATTGAAATTTAATTATGTTTTCAACTGTCAAAATAAGCTTTTTGCTTTTATAAATCGAAATGAATTATACCAATATTCTAGGAGGAGTACAATGGTGTAGCCAGATTTCTTTTCAGGTAAGGAATGTACAATGTTCAATAAAAAGAAATATAAACAAAACAATGTCTTGGTAAGATGTTATGGGATAGTACTGAAATAACAATTTGTAACGTACCAATCAGTATTTATATAAATTGCGTCCATGGAAGTCATACAACATTACTATTTCGGGGATTTTATCCAACTCTTTAAAACGAATTAATTATTTACTGTGCAACTAAACCCAATCAAGAAATGTTCATTTTTTAAAAAAAAAAGAAAGCTACAATACAAAGCATGCAAAGAAGAACCACTTTTATTTCTGTAAAATAATTCATTCCTGTAATATCAGAGTTTCGGGAGGGACCTGGAGAACCCATACCTGGCTATGCATCCGGGGTTTAAGCTAACCATTTTAATTCCCTTTTCCCCTTGTGACATCACGGCAGTCTTCATTTTATGTTGCGCAGCTCTTTAACGATGACATTTTGACTGCATGCTGTCAGCATTTTGTGTTGAGTAGTTTTTTGTGTTGGATTTTGTCTGCATCCTGTCATCATTTTATGTTGATGATGTATTTTGTCTGCATTCTGTCAGCATTTTATGTTGAGTAAGTCTTTTATGTTGAATTTTGTCTGTACGCTGTCAGCATTTTGTGTTGAGCAGTTCTTGACTTTCTATTTTGTCTGCAATCTGTAAGCATTTTGTGTTTATTACTTCTTTACATTGAATTTTGTCTGCATTTTGTGTTTATTAATTCTTTGTAAGTTTTATTTTGTTTGCATCCTGTCTATTGTTTATAAATGAGTGTTCATTCCAAATAACTCAATTTTTCGCTTGTTTTATATTAATCACCCGGATTTTATTTCTGCTATTGATTATCAAAATAATAAGCATTTTTTAAAAAAAAATTGAAAATAAATGTTGCCGACTGATCAGATTGATCGATCCGCTCTCTCCCTCGTGATGCCCATTGCAGTCTGTTTTTAGTGTTGGTTAGTTCTCTCTCAAAACTTTAGTGAGCTTTAGGACCCAATCAAAAGTGTGAGCTGACAAGTATCACCAAGGTCAAATACAGAGTTTTCTTCAGCTCTGCCATAAGTTACTGACCTCGCAGGAATCGAAGCCTCCCTTCTTCCAGCCAGCGCAGATGAAGATGCCTGGGATGTGCTCGATGTATCCGGCCGACCTGTACATCGCCTCGCACGCGGAGTTGTTTATCACAGGAACCGCAACTTCTTGCAGGACACTGGGCAGTGGACCATCTACAACAGAAGAACATGAATATATATTATTCATACTCAGCTGGCACACTCCATAAGCATCCACTCATCCGCTTCATTGCCTCCATGTTGGCTCATACAAGCATCCACCCACCTACCTCCAACTCAACCAAGCATCCCCCTCCAGTTTGAAATTTGCACTTCGAACATGGATTTCACACCATTTCATATCTGGTCAATAATGTCTGAGAAGTAAAGGCATGGTAATGATTGTAACGATATAAATGTTACTGGAGACCTTACAGAAGAGTTAATTCAACAGGCGCAGAAAAGATTTCAAGATGGTGTGATAAAATGACGTTATGTTTACGTTTCACCAGAAGAAATTAAAGTTTTCAAGAACGAAGACCTGAAAGATGCTGTACAGATGGAAAGAAAGGATGAGGAATTTTGAGGAAGGGAAGTTGAACCTTCTCCGCTTTAAAATACGGCTCTTTCTTAGTAAAGCTTATAATGATGTCTCGCATATTCCTTAGGGCAGAAGGTTAACCGATGCCCCATGGTCTAAACCACCGGGCCCGGACCGCGAGAGGTTCTTCTGAAGTTTGCAACTTGCAGCCCGATCTGACAACCACCTGGAAAGATGGCTCTTGTTCGGGGTTCACCAGCGATAAATAGGAAATCCCTTCTCGGCAGTGATAGTGAGAATTCAAAGTCGCTGAGAGGGGACTGTCACCAAATTTGAATTGCAACCTTGGGGCCGTTCTCGAGTTACGGCCGGAAGGGTAAAGCGACTTTCAGCCTGATCGAACTAACACTCTGGATGATTATTTATTTATTTATAATAGAATTCAAGCTTACATATTAATTAACGTATAAAGTTTAAAAAAAATAGAAAGCTATTTACGAGTGGAATGTTTGGGACCGGGGCGCGCATTGTTTTTTCCAGTCAACTTGGGAATGCGGGTTCATTTCTTGCTCTCTGATTGGCTGTTGGAAATTTACGGTGCTCTGATTGTGAGAATATCTTACTTGCGCTGTACGTTAGGTTAGATTAGAAAACAGAAATTTTCGCTGAAAAATAGGAAATAAGATATCCTTACAATCAGAGCACCGTAACATTCCAACAGCCAATCAGAGAGCAAGAAATGAACCCGCATTCACAACTTGACTGGAAATAAAATTCGCGACCGGGGCATTGACTTTTAAAAAAACCGCGGGGTCACAAAGGTTGAGAACCACTGGTATAAATGGTAAAGATTAAGAGTCAATACAATATGCAATTGTTTCGTCACGACAGGATGGAAGTTGTGGGGATTTCAGTTGTTTTTTTCAAAAAGGTTCCTAGCAATCGCTATTTACTCCTGACTGTAGAGCATCCACAGGATATGGGCAAACCCATTGATTTATTTACATCCCACCCCCAATTTTCTGAACACTCACTTAAAATTTTCAGAAGTCTAATTTATGGTAGGTTTGGCTCTAAATATTCCTTTACACCTCCCCTAAAATCGATGTTAAACCCACCCAGGTGGAAAATTCTGAATAAACTTCTGTGAAAACCTTCCTTTTCATAAGAAAATAGATCAAATAGACTAGTTCTAGAGAAGAGTGCCACTTTGAAGTTTAAAAAAATAATGTCTTATTGTTATACAGTGCGTTCGTTTTGGCTCTGGGCCGAGATAGCGAGTGACATGGCGCAGATGCCGGCATTTTCGTCCCGTAACGTCCCGCTTATTTACGCACATATCTTTAGCATGTAGACAATTATATTTATATTGCATAACTAGTACTGACAATGTTACAAGAGTTGTTCAAAGTTGTTCGCGTGCTATCTCGGCCCAGAGCCAAAACGAACGCACTGTAGTTAGATACGATTGAAGGGTTAGCTGAAAGAAGAACGTAACTCAGAAAATAGAGTTTGTACAAGATCTATCTACATCAGTGGCGCAACCACAGGGGGGGTCATTGCCCCCTCCCCAAACCTCGGACAAAATTGAGTTCTAGGGGGGGGGGGGGCAAACATGACGGCCAAGTGTACCTGCAGGAGACAATTACCGCCCATAACTTCAAATTTTATGCAAATAATAATACTTTTCGTAAAAATTTCTACATCGCTTCCCTCGCAATGCCTGCTTTTCTTCGTCTTATCAAGTTCAGTACCGTAGCTAAGGGACGGCGGGAGTCGGCCCTGGACGCCGAAATGAAAATAAGTTGTAAAATCGATTGATTGATTTGTGGTTTTAAGTCCACTTTGCGCACAGAAAAGCTAATATTGACTGGACCTACAGTTTAAAGTGGGATCCGAACCACTGTGCCATGTGTCTCCAGCGGGTATGATGACAAGGCGACACTGCACCATCGGGGAGGCACAAAAGTCGTAATAGAGAGAATGCATTGGCGTCCCGTGAAATTATTTGTGCCCTATTAAATCAATATTGATTTCAGCCTGCAAAAAAAATTAATCCAAAAATTCCCCCAGACGTTTATCCTGGTATTTGCCCCCTCCCACAAAACTTCGTGGTTGCGCCTGTGATCTGCACCCTACACACATCATTTGATAGAATTTGAGGCAGGCAGTGATTTTTTCTGGGAAGAAAACGTTCCGGTACTCTTCAACTTAGTGTGTTCTTGTGTTCCTTATATGAACACTTAAAATATTATGGTATATTCATAAATTATCACATGTAAAAAGGTGGTAGAACGGCGTACCATGGGGTGCCGCCAGAAAAGAAAAACACTCTTTGCAGGTCAATATACAGTAAAACTTCTCCTAACGGACACCTCTGAATAACGGGCACTTCTAAATTACAGACATTTTTAAATTCCCCGGAAGAAATACATGGGGTTTAATGGCAATATTACTTCTCAATAACGGACATTCTCAATAACGGACGCGGACACTGAAAACTACATCTCCAACGCAAATAAAACTTCTTAAGAACGGACAGCCTGAAAGAAAACGGTCGCAATTCCTGGAATTCGTTACAACAATGGCCAGTATTTCGAACTAGCGCGCATTGTTTCATGTTATACCGAACGTATTTCCTCTTAAAAGTGCAGACAGTGGACAGTATTCTTTATGGTTATCTATAGAAAGTGTGTCATTTTGAATGCAGTAATTTAACAAAGGATTACACTACATGAACTGTTTCTTTCCTTTTTGAAATTTGTAATGTATGTAGGGATACTTTAGTAAATTTAAATTCACCGTATGTAGTACAGTATTTTGTTCCTTGAATGTAGGGAAAAAGAAGCATTATGTTCGTAAACTACGTACTGTAATAGGCTTATCCTATTGTGTAACATCCTACACTTTTTTTCTGAATAGCGGACACTTCTTAATAACGGACATTTATTTTCCCCAAGGCCTGTACGTTATTGAGAAGTTTTACTGTATATAAATATTGTTACATTCCAGCAAATGATACAGGGTGCAGATAGTATTCATTCATTGTTTCCAAACTCTTATTTTCGGATACTTAGGTATCATGATATCAAATATACGAGTAGCGGGGGGAAATGTCTGCTCCAATCTCCTGTTCCTGACTCACCTTCGTAGAGTCGTCCCCATCCAGTGACGTAGGCGGTTTCCCCGATGAAGTGCTTGTCGTCCTCCGGGATGCAGATGGGAATGATGTTGGGCTGGAAGATCACTGGCTCGTAGAAGCGTAGGAGGGCGAGATCGTACTCGAAGGTCCTGGGATCGAACTGCGGGTGCGAGGCCACGATCTGCACCCTCCTCTCTTGGTACCCGTAGGGTTCTTCCTCTGACGACAGGTCGTGCTCCCCTAGCCTCAGGAGGAGGTCGCTGGGAGGAACGCTGGAAGTAAGAAAGATACATTGAAACAAGCTGGACCTGCTTGTGCGGTGGATGATCAAGCTGTGCTGCATGCAACCTTTGGAGTCGTTTAGAAAGAAAGGGGAGGTAGACAGAAACAGAGAGAAGGAGAGAGAGGATAGGGGGATAGGGAGACAAAGGTGAGAGAAAGATACGGCTAAAGAAAGATAGGTAAAACCGACACAGGCAAAGAGGAAGAGAAATACAAAGAGGATAAAGAAAGAGAAAGAGACTGGTAAAGAGGGACATGGATAGAAAAAGAAGAGCAGAGAGAGACAGAGGCAAGGATTGACAGAGAAAAAGGCAAAAAATTACAGAAAGAGAAAAAGGCAAGGAATGGGAGGAGAGAAAATGTCAAAGAAGGGCAAAGGGAGACAGAGGCAAACAATGACAGAGGGAGGAAAAAACAAAGAATGACAGAGAATGAAAGAGGCAAAAGATGACAGAGAGGGAAAGAGGTAAAGGATGACAAAGAGAGAAGAGGCAAAGAATGACAGAGAGAAAAGGCAAAGAATGACAGAGAAAGGCAAAGAATGACAGAGAAAGGCAAAGAATGACAGAGAAAAGGCAAAGAATGACAGAGAGAAAAGGCAAAGAATGACAGAGAGAAAAGGCAAAGAATGACAGAGAGAAAAGGCAAAGAATCACAGAGAAAGGCAAAGAATGACAGAGAAAGGCAAAGAATGACAGAGAAAGGCAAAGAATGACAGAGAAAGGCAAAGAATGACTGAGAAAGACAGTGGCAAAGAATGACAAGAGAGGAAAAAACAAAGAATGACAGAGAAAAGTAAAAGAATGACAGAGAAAGGCAAAGAATGACAGAGAAAGGCAAAGAATGACAGCGAGAAAAGGCAAAGAATGACAGAGAGAAAAGGCAAAGAATGACAGCGAGAAAAGGCAAAGAATCACAGAGAAAGGCAAAGAATGACAGAGAAAGGCAAAGAATGACAGAGAAAGACAGTGGCAAAGAATGACAAGAGAGGAAAAAACAAAGAATGACAGAGGGAGACAGAGGCAAAGAATGACAGAGAGAGAAAAAGGCAGAGCATGACAGACAGAGGCAAAGATGGACAGAGAGAGAAAGGGGAACAGAGAGAAGAAAGAGAGAGGGAGAGAAAGGATAGACACACAGACAATTAAGGACAGAGACAGAGACAGAGAGGCCAGGCAGGTAAAATGAGAGACGAATATATACAAGGAGAAAGAGGGGGGAAGGGAGAAGAGACAAGGAGACTAAAACATGATGTGATACAATAAACAATAAAGAGAAAAACAATTCTTCGAATGCTAGTTTGTAGCCCCTTTCAACATAACATACTTTAGGAGAAACGCCTAAGAAGTAAACTAATTTTAATTTTCTCCGAAATTCGGTTCAAAATTTGAAAAACGCTCTGCCTCTTGTGAAAAGTCACGGGACACAATTGCAAAAACGGTACGCAATTTTGTCATATTTTACCATGCATAAAGATCGATAATAATGATAAATTGCAGATGAATGCACAATAAATATATTTTTAAAAACTGAATTATTATAAACTAAATTAAATAGGTCAACAATGCAATACTTTTTAAACAGTCATGATCATTTATTTACTGTAGTTACATGGCAACGGATATCTCTTAGTGGTTTTACGATGTAGCAGTCGGAAGCATTTTGCCAAAAATTGTTTGTTGCACAGAACATATTTTAACATCTTCAGTCAACATTGTTATGTGCAGAGACTGGATTGCATATCTCTGGTGTGTTTGCACAAGGTAAGGAAGTGGAATGGTTGCTAAAACAAATTAGACGTTTAGAAAATAAGGATATGGTTTACAGTGTGCCAGGATATACTTCATATATCAATCAATGACTTCCCACTGTCTGTGGAATGCAGTATAAAGCAGAAACAAGTCGTACCATACTGGTGATCCTTATATTGGTGTGGAAACATGGATACCAAAGATTATCGGCCAATAATACACATCAAATGTTCCAGCGCCCACTGCAGACACCAAGAGGAAACTTAAGGTACCTGTACCCAATATGGCCTAGTACCCAATATGGCCTATTTTCTGTTTCCAAGTAGTTACATGGTTAATTGGACAGATAAAGTTATTATGTCATTTAGACTGTCCGAATGACATAATGGAACCTGTTGGTTGTAGCTATAGTTCTGTAACTAAGACAAAGAAGCAGAATAGCTGGACCTCGTCGTGATTGTGTTTTACGCGATTTAATATTGCATAGGTATGTTATTCGTTACGCATCTTCCAAGTGATGTTTATATCTATAGTCCATATTATGGTAGCTCATAATGTGTACTTTACAATAAGGTACTTAGTTTAGACTTTGGATTTAAGTCCTATTTAAAACAAACTAAAAACGAACACTATGTAAGGTGGACTCAATGTGGCCTATACAGCAATATATCGTAAAGAACATGTGCAAATGTGACATTTGTTATTCTTATGTTCAAGTAGAATGTCAGGGAGTCACTAAGGATGATGAAGGGACTTTCATTTGTCCAGACTGTGATGTGTAATCCATGGTCATCTGGTGACAAGTTATGACAAGTCACTTCCTTGTTTATTGGTTTGTAAACGATGTTATTTCTTTGTATAATCTCATTATGTCGTTATGTAAATAAAACATAAGTGTATCAATGTACTTAGCTACCTATAAAAATAACATTCTAGTACTTTCTTTACAATTTCTGTTGAATTTTGTGATGTGAAAGAAGAAAATATATTACTAGGCCATATTGGGTACATATGTACCCAATATGTCCTAAACGGTAATTTTTAACAAAATCTAAACTGCACCCATGTTATTATTTGGAACTGCCTCCAATTTTCAGTAAACGTACAGAAATGTTCCCTCATTTGAATATTGCAATTAGTTTTACCATTACACCATTAGGAACAATCGCAAATCTTAGGTAGGCCATATTGGGTTCAGGTACTTTACGGAAGCGGCTCGCGGGATTTCCATGCCAGAAGTCAGATTTCTGTGCACTTTTTCTCACACAGCGCTTCCAAATGTGCTCTCGTGTAATTCCGGATGTCTTCGTGTACTTCCGGCGTTCATTTCTAGAAATGTTACTACCGCTGTGTTATGTATACAATGGCGATTGTATTATTGCTCGTACTTACTTCTCTACACAGTGAGCTGCAGTAATGGCCCAGTTTTCATTCAGCAGCGCCGCTCCACACTTGTGGAGGTAAGTAGAAGTTCTCCATTGCCGTAAGGATATCTGAAAAAATAGATATACAGTTATTGTAAGAGACATGGTTGTTTATAGTGGCATGTATTTGTTTTCATATTCTACCATTAAGCGAGATGCTTTCAAACTTCCAAAAATGAGATTTTTATGTGGGTCAAAAACGTAAACGTATCACTAAATTTCCCCCCTAACTTTGAAATACTTTTCTTGAGCAAGGTGCGTACAAGATAAAATAGTATAATAAGTATGCAATTCAGTACACTTACTGTATGAAATGTAAAATAATAATAATAACTAAAATCATTTGTGCTGGATATTCACTCATCTTGTGGATCGAGAAGGATATAATAGCAATAATAATAACACTGATATATGGAATATAACTAGCTCTTTATTTACAATAGGTATTTATTATTCAACGGCCTGGCTTCCCACTCCCGCCCTACAAAAATTTCTACCAACGCCCTTGCTGGATTATCGTCGCGATTAATCATCAATGGTTCTAGAGCCCCCCGCCATGCACAGTCCCTATTGTGGAGGTCAGCAAAGGAGTTTTTCTCATCTTCATATGCATTTGTCATTCTTTCTATTATAGAGGTGTTAGCGTGCTGCCTCTTGTTGTCATTGTACACAGTTCGGAGCACTTTTGGATGGTTGTTGCCTCCAGAGCCACCTGGCGATTGACACAGAGATTGCTCCCACGTTGAATGCTGGCCAAGAGTAAAGGAATACATTGACGACATAAACATGATTTGGAGGAAAAGGGGTCTTTGTCGTCCAGAATTCGTGATGCAAACAAACTAAGGGGGGAATGCTCTGAGCGAAGAAGCGACGGGGGCTGAGTCACGACGCTCAAAAGCTCCACCTTGAACTTGAATTTCGCGAACAGCTAAAGCGTGGCCTTGGAGCCTTACCCAACAATGACTTCTGGGAGAGTGTGCAAGAAAGAGGGCATTCAACGGAACCAGCACCTGCCGTGCATTCTAATTTCGTTGCATTGTTTCGTTCGGTGTTGGCAGTACGCTAGTTTTTTATATGGATTTCAAGTAATTAAGAGTCCTTCAGTTTAAACTATTACTACATACGCACATGTTTGTTTCATTTAGGCATTAGTCGGAAGTAACGCCCTACTATAGCTAGATACAAAATTAGTAGCTGCAGCGACGCTACATTTTTGGAAGAGTAGTTGCGGCGAAGGCTACATTTCTTTGGAAGAGTAGTTGCGGCGAAGGCTACATTTCTTTGGAAGAGTAGCTGCAGAGAAGCTACATTTGTTTTGGAAGAGTAGCTGCAGAGAAGCTACATTTGTTTTGGAAGAGTAGCTGCAGAGAAGCTACATTTGTTTTGGAAGAGTAGCTGCAGAGAAGCTACATTTCTTTTGGAAGAGTAGCTGCAGAGAAGCTACATTTCTTTGGAAGAGTAGCTGCAGAGAAGCTACATTTCTTTGGAAGAGTAGCTGCAGAGAAGCTACATTTTTTTTGGAAGAGTAGCTGCAGAGAAGCTACATTTTTTTTGGAAGAGTAGCTGCAGAGAAGCTACATTTTTTTTGGAAGAGTAGCTGCAGAGAAGCTACATTTTTTTTGGAAGAGTAGCTGCAGAGAAGCTACATTTTTTTTGGAAGAGTAGCTGCAGAGAAGCTACATTTTTTTTTGAAGAGTAGCTGCAGAGAAGCTACATTTTTTTTGGAAGAGTAGCTGCAGAGAAGCTACATTTTTTTTGGAAGAGTAGCTGCAGAGAAGCTACATTTTTTTTGGAAGAGTAGCTGCAGAGAAGCTACATTTTTTTTGGAAGAGTAGCTGCAGAGAAGCTACATTTTTTTTGGAAGAGTAGCTGCAGAGAAGCTACATTTTTTTTGGAAGAGTAGCTGCAGAGAAGCTACATTTTTTTTGGAAGAGTAGCTGCAGAGAAGCTACATTTCTTTGGAAGAGTAGCTGCAGAGAAGCTACTCTTTTGGAATAACATCTGCACCAAAGCTAATGGTATAATATAGAGTTCTGATCACTTCATTTAGGTTCCTGATGACTCTACAATAAAAAATCAGGACTGCCTATGTTCATTTCAGACTGCCACCACCTTACAGTCAGGAAGTAGAGTAAATCCTGACTGCGTGTCTATGACTTCTCATCCTCTTGTAATGCAGAAAAATGGCTTTCATCCTGTCTCTCAACTATTTGAATCCCTTTTATCCATTTCTATTGATCTGCTGTCTTCTTTCTAGCTTTCCGAAGGCCTCCCCGAGGGCGTAATGGCAACGTCACCTTGTAATGAAGTGGTCTCGCGTTCGATACCCACTTGATGCACATAGTCGCTTGGATCGGACTTTAAAACCTGTATGTCCAGTCGTGATTAGCCTACATGTGCATGAATTGGACTTAATCCTCAAGGCATCAGTTTCCTTTTCTCAGTTTTACTAGATCCTTCCATCTTGCTTACTCCCATCCTTCTCAATGTTATTTCAATCATTTCATAATTCAAACTTTTCTTCACTTTCGTTTCGCTGTTGTCTAGATATCTATAATGAAAATGGTAATACGTAGCTACGAAAATCTTGCGAATATCTGCACAATAGTGAAAGCCAGAGGCGACGATTAGGGGGACGACGAGGGAGTCAGTTGCCCCCACCTTTTTGTAAATATTGTTCTCGCACTATACTAAACCTTAGCAACCAGCGTGTCGCCCTCAAAGAAAGTAAAGTGTCAGCGTGTCGCCCTCAAAGAAAGTAAAGTGTCAGCGATTCGCCCTCAGAGAGAGTCAAGTGTCAGCGATTCGCCCTCAGAGAGAGTCCAGTGTCAGCGATTCGCCCTCAGAGAGAGTCCAGTGTCAGCGATTCGCCCTCAGAGAGAGTCCAGTGTCAGCGATTCGCCCTCAGAGAGAGTCGAGTGTCAGCGATTCGCCCTCAAAGCGAGTCGAGTGTCAGCGATTCGCCCTCAAAGCGAGTCGAGTGTCAGCGATTCGCCCTCAAAGCGAGTCGAGTGTCAGCGATTCGCCCTCAAAGCGAGTCGAGTGTCAGCGATTCGCCCTCAAAGCGAGTCGAGTGTCAGCGATTCGCCCTCAAAGCGAGTCGAGTGTCAGCGATTCGCCCTCAAAGCGAGTCGAGTGCCAGCGATTCGCCCTCAAAGCGAGTCGAGTGCCAGCGATTCGCCCTCAAAGCGAGTCGAGTGCCAGCGATTCGCCCTCAAAGCGAGTCGAGTGCCAGCGATTCGCCCTCAAAGCGAGTCGAGTGCCAGCGATTCGCCCTCAAAGCGAGTCGAGTGCCAGCGATTCGCCCTCAAAGCGAGTCGAGTGCCAGCGATTCGCCCTCAAAGCGAGTCGAGTGCCAGCGATTCGCCCTCAAAGCGAGTCGAGTGCCAGCGATTCGCCCTCAAAGCGAGTCGAGTGCCAGCGATTCGCCCTCAAAGCGAGTCGAGTGCCAGCGATTCGCCCTCAAAGCGAGTCGAGTGCCAGCGATTCGCCCTCAAAGCGAGTCGAGTGCCAGCGATTCGCCCTCAAAGCGAGTCGAGTGCCAGCGATTCGCCCTCAAAGCGAGTCGAGTGCCAGCGATTCGCCCTCAAAGCGAGTCGAGTGCCAGGGATTCGCCCTCAAAGCGAGTCGAGTGCCAGGGATTCGCCCTCAAAGCGAGTCGAGTGCCAGGGATTCGCCCTCAAAGCGAGTCGAGTGCCAGGGATTCGCCCTCAAAGCGAGTCGAGTGTCAGCGATTCGCCCTCAAAGCGAGTCGAGTGTCAGCGATTCGCCCTCAAAGCGAGTCGAGTGTCAGCGATTCGCCCTCAAAGCGAGTCGAGTGTCAGCGATTCGCCCTCAAAGCGAGTCGAGTGTCAGCGATTCGCCCTCAAAGCGAGTCGAGTGTCAGCGATTCGCCCTCAAAGCGAGTCGAGTGTCAGCGATTCGCCCTCAAAGCGAGTCAGGTGTCAGCGATTCGCCCTCAAAGAGAGTCAAGTGTCAGCGATTCGCCCTCAAAGAGAGTCAAGTGTCAGCGATTCGCCCTCAAAGAGAGTCAAGTGTCAACGATTCGCCCTCAAAGAGAGTCAAGTGTCAACGATTCGCCCTCAAAGAAAGTCAAGTGTCAACGATTCGCCTCAAAGAAAGTCAAGTGTCAGCGTATCGCCCTCAAACAAAGTCAAGTGTCAGCGTATCGCCCTCAAACAAAGTCAAGTGTCAGCGTATCGCCCTCAAACAAAGTCAAGTGTCAGCGTATCGCCCTCAAAGAAAGCCAGTGTCAGCAAGTAGGTCTCAAAGTCACTTTCAATTACGTTCATTAGTTACACTTAAATTGAATATCTTTGCTTGAGTTTGTTTTCAAGTCAACTTTATGTACAGAAAGAGGCTAGTCGTGGTTTGACCTACAGTTTGAAGTAGAATCCCAACCACTATGTGCCTCCACCGGGTATCACTGGCCTCTTTGCTTACGAGGCGGCGACGTTACCACTAGCCCGTCGGGGAGGCCCCGTTAGTAACCTTTGCGCTAAGTATCAGTTCCAGTTCTTTACTAGCACTTAACTTGACCAGATTTTGCAGAAAGTTCGATCTCACAGTGCGAATCCATCTCTTCCAGTGATCCCGTTGTTCCCTCAGAAGCTGAGACACGACCAGAGTTCAGTGACTTTCCATCTCACCAGTCAACAAACCCACTCAACTAAGCAGAAAAGTGAAAGTATCTAAGTATGGACTTACCTGCCAGGGCCACTTCCCGAAGGACGCCTTATCCCCTCCTACAATCCTGGACTCCGGGAACAGCCTCCTGCCGCACACTGCAAGAAGAACAAGACCGGTGAGCACAGCCATCTGCACACCACATAAACTCTCGGCTCTTTCTGCTCAAACATGGCGTCGGGGCGCACGGGAGCATGGGAAAGAAAAACCCGCCAACCAGCTCTTGGAACATTTATCCTTCTCTTTTTTCTCTCTTTCGTTCGTGCCTTCTTTCATTGTTGTTGCTAATTATGGTTGTTGTCTGTCTGAAGGCATTCACCCAGCAAGGAAACAAACATTCGAGTTTTACGAGGGAAGTAATTTTCGCGTGACGCCCACACGTACATTGTTGGAACTTTCAAGGGCGCCAAAATGCTGCTGCAATGTTGCCATGTAAATAGTAATTGAAGTTTCGCACTGAAGACATTAGTTCTACACCTAACGTGTGATGAATATCTGTTTCGCGAATTTTTGTCTCCACCAACATTAAGTACCTGGAGAGATTATTGGCAGCTCTTGTATTGTTTCTCTTGTGTGTGAGTGGCATCAAATTAAGTGGAAGTGGCAATAAAATGAAACATGTTTTGATTTTAATGACCAGATTAGGCAATGTCTAACGGTTGATGACTACCAAGTACTTTTAGAAATTCGTAATTAGAATCAAACTATTGCTGGTCTTGCCTGAAGTGTGTGTGTGTGTGTGGAAAAATAGTACTTTTATAAAAAAGGTATATGAACGTAACAGTGCACTCAGAGAACTAAATGCATCATATCGATTCATGCACTAAAGTGTGTTTTATGGCTTCTTCAAAGAATCAGATTCACATTTGATGCATTTGGGTGCATTTTTGTATTTCGTGAAAGAAACACCAAAGTGCATCATTTGATTCAAGTGAGGACTTATTACAGTAGAGATGCACTTCAACGCATCAGTTGATGCGTTTTGATGCACCTTGATACGTTTTGATGCACCAGAATGCATCTTTTTCGATGATGCACTTAAACGTTTCGTCTGAGCTACATAAACTCTGTAGCTCAGACCAAACGTCCAAGTGCATCATCCAAAAAGATGCAGGAAGGTGCATCAAGGAACATCAACTGATGCATTGAAGTGCATCTCGACTGAAAAGAATCCTCACTTGAATCAAATGATGCACTTTGGTGTTTCTTTCACGATATACAAAAATGCACCCAAATGCATTAAATGTCAATCTGATTCTTTGAAGAAGCCATAAAACACACTTTAGTGCATCAATCGATATGATGCATTTAGTTTTCTGTGTGGAATCACGTCATCTCTTTAGCAGGCAGTGTTTTATTTTATCATATTTTCAAGTATCTGACATTCATTGTTTTAAGGAAATTTGGTTCCATGGGGAGTTATTGCCCCATAACAACCCAACCCCTTCGTTCCGAACATCAATATTTCTCTTGAAACGAAGAAAACCCTTCCAGGGATTGATGAAAACTTTCCTCTACAACGAGGTTCTGAGCCTCCTTGGAGGAATGGTGTTTACCACGACACTTGCCATTTATTGGTCGCAAGGCATCGCCACAAGGTGGGAGAAGTGGGCTCTACCCATCGTGAAATAATCTCAGCTCATTCTCCTGTCCACCCAAATACCACACCATACGAGAAAAATTTCATAACGCCTATAAATATTTTAACACGACTACTGCTAGTAGATCTAGGAACACTCGTATATACAGAGGATAGAAAAAGAGTTCAAGATATGCAGAGATAAAGAGGAAGATATAGAGAGAAAGACATACAAAGAAAGGAAGATAGAGAGAAGACATACAAAGAGAGAAGAAAAGCGAGAAGAAGGAAGGTATAGAGGGGAAGATATAGAGAGAAAGATATGCAAAGAGAGAGACTGAAAGCAAGAAGAAATGAGGTATAGAAAGGAAGATATAGAGAGAAAGACATACAAAGAGAGAGAGAGAGAGAGTGAAAGCAAGAAGAAGTAAGGTATAGAGATTAAGTTATAGAGAGAAAGACATACAAAGAGAGAGAGAGTGAAAGCAAGAAGAAGTGAGGTATAGAGATTAAGTTATAGAGAGAAAAACATACAAAGAGAGAGAGAGTGAAAGCAAGAATAAGTGAGGTATAGAGATTAAGTTATAGAGAGAAAGACATACAAAGAGAGAGAGAGAGAGAGAGAGTGAAAGCAAAAAGAAGTGAGGTATAGAGAGGAAGATATAGAGAGAAGGACATACAAAGAGAGAGAGAGAGAGAGAGAGAGAGAGAGAGAGAGAGAGCAAGAAGAAGTGAGGTATAGAGATTAAGTTATAGAGAGAAGGACATGCAGAGAGAGAGAGAGAGAGAGAGAGAGAGAGAAAGAGAGAGAGAGAGAGAGAGAGAGAGAAAGCAAGAAGAAGTGAGGTATAGAGAGGAAGATATAGAGAGAAAGACATACAAAGAGAGAGAGTGAAAGCAAGAAGAAGTGAGGTATAGAGAGGAAGATATAGATGTATAGAGAGGAAGATATAGATAGAAAGACATACAAAGAGAGAAGGAAAGAGAGAATAAGGGAGGTATATTGAGACAGACATACAAGGAGAGAAAGAAAGCAAGAAGGGAGGTATAGAGATTAAGATATAGAGAGAAAGACATACGAAGAGAGAGTGAAAGCAAGAAGAAGTGAGGTATAGAGAGGAAGATATAGAGGGAAAGACATACAAAGACAGAAGGAAAGAGAGAAGAAGGGAGGTATAGATCGGAAGAGTTAACAACACATACAAACACAGAGAGAGGGGGTGGAGGGAGGGAGAGATACAGATAAGTGTAGATAGCCAAAGGAAAATACAGTGGGATAAAGAAATGGAAGAGATAGAAAGACATGCAGAGAGATAGAGGGAAATACATGCACAAAGGAAGAGAAAGATAGAGAGAGAGAGAGAGAGAGAGAGAGAGAAAGGGTGTTGTAATCTTAGCAGCCATAACAATCGAAGCAGAGCCAGCTGAAAATACCCCTTCCACGCCACTTACTGAGAATTACAAATGTGAGATTTTAACCTGGTGGAAACCTACTGCAGATTAATACGTAATGCATACATACGAGTGACATACAGGGTTATCTGATTATAACATACAGATGACAATTATAAAGAGTGCGTCACGGGAAACGGACGGTTTTGAAATGGAGAATTCGAAGCAGGGTGGCATTGAACTCTCTCGGCCATGCCATTTTCGGCTCGGTTCGACGTAACAGCAGTACATGCAATATCAGTTGCATCATGCCGCCGTACACATTTGAGCATCCTGTGTTCGCATACGATAGTTTCGTGAAGAGGTGAATGGCCACATGAAGCTCGATATTGAAGCGGCGTCGAAAGAGCCACTGTGTTTCAATAAGCGACTCGCCACTTTTACACGAAACTGTTACTGCTGTTACGTCAAGCCAAGCCGAAAATGACATGGCCGAAAGAGTTCAATGCCACCCTACTTCCATCTATCCCCTCACCCTGCTTCGAATTCTTCATTTGAAAACCGTCCGTTTCCCGTGACGCACCCTGTAGATATCAGCCAGCAAACCTGAGGAATTTCCTTTTGGGCGTGACACAGTGTCACCTGCATAATTTTCTCTTCGCGTATTAAGACTTAAAGGGAGTGAAAACAGTAAAGTGTTACCGAGTTGATTTATTAAAATAAACTATAAAGTCCTTTCTTTGTGTAATAAGATAAAGCCATTCGATTATCACATAAATGGTAGTCTGTGAAACCAGTTTTATTGAAAAGATAAATAATTTGATCATATCACGTGGGATATAAAAACAATGAATAAAAGTCTAACAAAGCTGTAAGTTAAATAGGATCACAACGCAAGCTCACCTGTTATTTTCATTACCCTGCGTTCTATCTGATAGTATTTAGGGAACTTACACTGTAAAACATTGACTGTGGAAATGACAATCGAACGGCGAAATCAAGACCAAAAGCCGCTTTGTGTTAGAACTCTGTCGGCAACTTCCCATCTGAGATTACCCATTCCCAATAAACGAACCAGGGTATCCTACGTGACAGACAGACTCTCTACCGATTTGATCACCGCGGATTGGAGTTGAGATGAAGTATATACCAAGCCATGATCAGAATATAAAGAGACAGCACACCAAGTTCTCGCCTCAAGGTAATACCCCCTCTCTGCCTTCTCACTCTATTTCTGTTGCAGTCATTGTGGCACATACAATATACTTACAATAAAATATTGTTGTTTTCTTTAATCCGCAATTGCAGGTTTTATAGATTTTACTCCCAAGGAGAAAATATAACTGGATACGTAAACCTTTGAAATTATCTATACACTATTTTTTTTTAGCTTACCATCTTTGAAGTTTGACATGTTTAGAGGAGCATCAATGTCGGGCGTAGATGTTGTGACCAGTCCAGTTGCGGCAGTGGTGTTCTGAGGCTCTCCGTCGCTTGGTGTCGTCGTGTTCGTTGCTGCTGACGGTGAAGTCGTCCCTGGCTTCGCAGTTGTCGGCTTGGGGGTTGCTGCGGGGTCCGCGCTAGACGTGTCCTCTCCGCCACTGCCTTCCTCATCCTCCTCGGGGATTGGGGTCGTGCTGACCTTGTCGGGGGAAGTAGATATCCCGATGAGTACCCAGCTCTCCGTTGACGTCTCTTCAGTTTCTTCCTCTGACGTCACGGAGGGCGAAGACCCTGAAAAAAAAATCATGTATTAATTCAGAGCAGATCACTTTCTAATGGCCATGTTTACACAACACTACAGGCGAAACGTTCTATTGTCTCACCGATAGAGCCGTGGTGTATTACTAATGCATTTTAATCGACCCTTTACAGTCACCTCCCCATTTGTGGGTACGCCACTGGCTCCATCCATTTTTTGACATCCAAAATTAAACATCATAAAATTAAAAACCACCTGGAAATGAAGATTGAGGTTCCTAGTGCATAGAGTCTATAGTGACTTGAACAACTGGAATAAGACAGTACCTTAGAACCTAAATCTGAAATTCCTCCGCCAAAATTCAGTCTTTTCATATTCACAAGACTTTTTTTCGGGCGGATTCGTCCTATGGCCCCTAGCATCACTAGGAAACCCCTGAAAATGAGACCAGACTACAATGTTTGATCCTTGCTTTGTTATATACACAGCAGGTGTAGTCATACATTATTGTTTCTAGCACAACTTCTGTCCTACTGTTATTTTTGTCGATTTTTGGCGGATATTTCAGTTTCCTTTTAATTTTTATTGTGCAATAAAATAATTCTCCCACAAGAATTTGGCTGTGAGGAATAAATATTTGGTCTGAGTGTGTGTAAAAATCAATATTTTCAATTTTGAAAATGTTAACATTTAAAATTTTATGTTCATGTTTACAATTTAATCAGTATTACGTTCCACAGTGCAAAACTGCAGTTGCTTTGAAAGCTAATTTCTACTTGGCTTGTTATTACAGGTCGTATTCTTGGTGCCTACATCTTCACAGTCGCTGAGGAATCAGACAGAACTTGACTTTGGGTGTTGGTAAGTGGCATCTCATATTTATACTAACACTCTGTGTTTGTGTGTGTACAATGCTAGTGGGGAACATTGCTTACTCAATACGCACATTCAATTATATACAGCCAACCTCCGTGGCTGTGGTTAGCACAATGGGCTATGACGCCAGGGGTTCCGGGTTCGAACCCAGACCTGGGCATGGGTGTTCTTTATGAGTTCCCAATTATCAATTTTATCATATCATTACTCATCCTCGTCGTCAAACAATAATATACTCAATATTGTTATAAACATTTGTTATTAAATTTGAAAGGCTCTTATGTTTTTTCATTGACTAATTTTACTTTGCATTTCTGCCACTTTGGCTAATCTCGAAAATGATGATGGGTGATGATATGATGACAAGGACAAGATTCGAACCTGCGACCCGTCATAGTAACGGGCTGTGCTAACCACTCTTTTTAATTCTACAGATACACTTATTGCATAGTTGACAACTACAATATACATTATTTCTTTATTTACAATAGTATTTGCCAATTTAACTACTTCGCCACCGAGATCATCGGCTTATGTTTATCATATTTATCCAATTATATATATAGTGGATCGCACCGAAAGGGAGGGTGTTGTAAAAGGCGACGTATATAAATTAACCGAAATTTATTTATTCTATTGACTGTCGTAAACAATGTCAATTTTCACGTGTCCCTCAGCCAGATGACATCCACGTTGATGCATGATGGGCACCGAGATAGCAACAGTCGAACTATGTCACAGCACCATTTACTGTCCAAAGAACCTGGCATTTCCTAGTTGCCGAATGACGTCAATCGTGCTGACAGCTAGTCAGTTACTCAAGAGTGCAAACTCTCTCCCTGCCTTCCCAATCCTAGCACACGCAACCACACAAGAGGCTATGTGTGTTAGTGTGTCCCCTGCGTCGCCTACACATCTTCCTCGAGTTGCCAAACCTTCGTGAGGATTCTGGACCGGTTCCAAAGGTCAAGGGCCTCCGACCGATAGCCTCATAACCAGAAGACCTACACCAAGGCGTTCACCAGAAATGGAAACCTCCAGATCCAGAAGGGAAAGCTGGAATTCATTAAGGCGACTGGAGGATGTTGGCTGGAAGAAAGTGCAAATGAATGATGCATTGAGAGCATCACCTCGGTGTAATGTGATGCAGTCTTGAAGGCACTTTCCTTAGCTATGAAGGGAATGTGATACAATGCTCAGAAATTTCATTAATGGCAGGTCGTCAACATTATAAATGTTTGCACCAGAATTTTCTTTGCAGTAGTATGATGCGAACCGGAACTGGTTGAATTTTAGGGCTACGGAAAACCGGATATATTTTTTCCTTAGTTTCGATTTGAATTTTTGTTACTTTACATAGCTTTTCTGCAACGTTTGGTTGATTAATTGATTTGCTTCATTTTACTTCGCTTTTTGTGCCACTTTTGGCTAATTTGCGAAGATGGGGATGAGTGATGATCATTCACAAACAACACCCACGCCAACAGCGTACATGTGTTCCCAACACTCACGATAAACATTCATTAATGAACAACAGATTTGTGTGTGTCTTACGCATTGCAACTGAACCTGACAAGGCAATGTGCGGAAGTTCCAAAAAATCTTCTAAAATCATAAACAGAGATGCAAAAACTATGGAGATATAGAAACTACTGTTACTTTTAAGTTATGGTTAGTATGTGACTATAGCACTTTTCATCAGAACACGTAACTTTCAATCATATTCAACTATCACAATTCCCATTCGTTTATTCCTCGGTCCTATGGCGTGAATTGACAGCCATTGCGTATAAGTTTAAAGGTTCACAACCCTGTTTAATTATAGAGACCAATTAATGCAACATATAAATAATATTAAGGTACTTGGAGTAAGTTTCTAGTGCAGTGCGAGCCCGATATTTGTAATATTTTATTTGTATTTTCCTTGTGCGAGCTGTACGCACTATATAAATTTTTCTTTACACACACACTATTTCCTTACAGTCATGTATTAATATTGTACCCTCTTTATGTTAATATACAGATACTCTTAGTAGTTGATCACATATAAGAATATTAGACATAATAAATATAGTTTAGCAATCAAATGAAGTTATGTGTCTGCTTCCTTTGGTGTCCAGTCTCTATATACCTCTCTTCCATCTTTCACTCCCCAACACAAACTACCCCCTTGCACTATTTCTCGGGCTGCCTTTCACACTTCCATTCTCCCCACTTCTTTATGTGATAAGGGGTGTTCACACTTTACGTTACACTATAAAGATGGCTCTGTTTGAGCATGATCACTAATTTCGCTGTCTTCTCTAATAGCTTTCCTCCGTCGTTCTCTTACTTCCCCCAAGTATTTCCCCACTTGTTGTCCCGCTTCTTTTGTCTTTATTCTATCGTTTACCACTTTTATCACCTCCCTTACTGTTAAGTTTTTCAGAAACTTGTCCCTTAGGTCAAGTGTAGAAGGGCAGTTCAGGAGGATATGCTCGTCCGTCTCCTCTCCATCGCACATAGAACATATCGTTTCCCCTTCTTCATTCCCCTTCCTTAATTGCTTCCATCCCCCTAATCTGAACCATGCCAGCGCGCCTCTTTCCTCTTTTTACCACAACATTAATATATTTCTCTTCCCCCATTCTCTTACTCTTAACTGTTCCCTGATTGAGGACTTCGTTTGGCAGTCTGCTGTTATTTCTTGTCTGTCTATGGCCAGTAATCTGTCTCTGATTTGGTATTCTGTTCAAATGCCCCCCTTCCTCCCTCTTCCCATACCCAACCCATTTAATTATTGTATATTTAAGTGTGTCAAAACAGTTTATATGTATATATTTTTTACTTTCATGTAACATCAGTCAGAGTCCAACATGCTATTTGCACTGAAAATATTTTGTCCACTTTTTACACATGAAACTGGTCTGGAGCGGGAAATGAATCTAACGACACCCCTCCCTCTGGTTACCTATCTTCGTTATTTGTTGATAACCAAACAATGAAACAATGGATAACATTAATCATCATACTATTACGAAATATCGACTACAACAACTATGTGAAATATTGAAATCTGTTAATATAAATTTATTTAAGAATCGCGAGTCACTAATACAAAGTTTACCTTGCATTATAATTTGTAAAGAAAGTTGTGTTTTGAATGTAATCGATTATGATAAAAAAGCAGATCACTTCATAAAACAATTCACACTTTACCCCTCCTTCAAAAATAAAAACTAGCATGGTGTTATGGAGGGAAAGGCTTAATGAATTTAAACCCCTTCCCCCATTGTTACAGCAAACATTTTGAATAAATTACATGAACACATGTTCAACAGCCCAGAACTAGGCAACACATTACAACGTTTCAAAATGTTTTAGAAAATTGCGTTTATTGATTAATGAAGACAAGTTTCATTGTTAAAGCAACAAACTAAGAAATATGCCTTATTGCTTTGTGCACTTTATACGTATGATCTTTCCAAAAAATAAAATATTATATTAGCGATAGATAATGTGCAAAATTTTATAAATATATTGAGTAATAATAATAATAATAATTAAGTACTCTTTGGGTATTGAAAGTTGAACTTTTCCCATTGTTTAATATATATCTGCATATTCAACGGTAATAAAGAGAAAGAATGTGTGCTCCTACCTTGCGTAGATGAAGAAACTTGCGGTTTTGAAGGAACTTTGTCAGTGGAGGTTGTGTCCGATGGTCCATCGGGGTGGGAAGGTTTGGACAACGCTGGCGCTGAGGTCGTCCCAGTTGGTCCCGGTGGTTTTTGAGATTCGACAATGGTGTTGAGGTTCTCCTCCTCTTCCTCTGCAACAGATACGTTGGACGGTTTTGCAGTCGGCTTGTGTGTCGACGACGGCACAATCTCGTTGCTGACGACTGTGCTCGGGGACGGTTTCGTCGGTCTTGGAGTGGCCGGTTTCGTTGGTCTCTGCGTTGCCGTTGTCGGTTTTGGGTGGGCCGTCGTTGGTTTCGGGCGGGTAGTCGTCGGTTTCGGGCGGGTCGTCGTTGGTTTTGGGCGGGTTGTCGTTGGTTTCGGGCGGGTCGTTGTTGGTTTCGGGCGGGTCGTCGTCGGACTTGGACGGGCTGTCGTGGAAGTCGCCTGTGTTGTTGGCTTTGTCGAGGGCTTCCTGGTAGGTTTGGCCGTAGTTACTGTCGTCGACGGTTGGGAGGACGGTTTGGACGTCGACGGTTTTGCTGTCGGTTTAGCCGTAGGCTTCGTCTGAGGTTTTGGGGTAGTCTTGTCCGTTACGACTAATGGTTGGGGGGTAATGCTCGACGGACGCTTGGTTGTCGTTACGGTCGTGGATGGTTTGGCGCTCTCCGTGGTTGGCTTTGCAGGCTTTGGTGTCGGTTTCGTCACTGGTTTGGGTTCGCTTCCCGACGACGCCGGCGGGAAGACGTCGTTCTCGAGCGTCGAGAGAGAGCTTTCGTCCAGCTTGCAGCAACTACCGAAGTAGAACCTGTCTATGCACGTTCCTAGATGCGTTCCGTTGGCTTTCATGCACGTGAAGGCGAACATACAGATTCCCTCCTCGCCTGTTCTTTTACTTATGCACGGAAGATGGCGGATGTTTCGACCAAACCCTGAAACAAGAGAAATCCAGATTACACATTGTACATTGACGGAGCAAAACATATGCAATAAAACAACACAGTTTCAATTCGATTCACTGTCTTCAATTTTGATATTAGTTGAACTTTCACACTATTATTAAAATAGTAATTAAAATAACTTTAATTTATTAGAATAATTAAATCAAGAAGACTTAGGTGGGCAGGCCATGTGGCACGAATGGGAGAGGAAAGAAGAGTTTACAGGATTCTTGTTGGGAAACCTGATGGTAAGAGACCTGTAGGAAGACCAAGACAAAGATGGAGGAGTAACATTGAGATGGACCTAATGGAAATCGGTAAGGATGGAAAAGATTGAATTGATCTCACCCAGGATAGGGACAAATGGAAGGCTTGTGTTGCTGCAGCCATAAACCTTCGAGTAGGTGTAAGAAGGCTTGAGAGTTAGTTAGTGAGCTTTCACACCGAAATGGCAAGCGACGCTCAGTACATGTCACTTGAGAACGAACCAATCACTGCAGTGACGATCTGCAAATGACACGATCCACGTGTCGCTTGATATTTCTGTGTACAATGAATAAAAATGTACTGCTCACCAACATTCAGTATACCGAATGAAATTTGTAATCTTTTCTGTTACTAAGAAATAGCATTTCGTTTACAAGATTAAATTGAGAATCAGTTACCTTTCTTTTGTTTTTCTTTAAATGCATAGCATTTGAATCATACACAAAATAAACTGATGTGTTTCAGTTAACAAAATATGTTTGGTGGGTCGTTTTGCTAACCTAAAAAAATTGCATTCATTACTAAATGTGGCAATTTTGACAAATTTTTGGCAACTGTAAACAAATCTCCACGATTACTAAAAAAATTCGGTTCTGGTTTACAGTAATTTGTTTTTTACTTATTTAAAAAAAAAATTGGTTACCAGAAAGTATTTTTTGTTTATTCCAAGGAACTTTATTCTGTGCGTAACATCTACGCAAATAAATTTTTGTCAGTCGTTATAACTACCTGCAAACTGCTTTTCCAACTAAAACCTGGTATATGAAAACATGATACATAATTGGATATTATCGTTTACATTTTCAAAAGCGACATTTTTCCTTAAAGTTATACAAGTTGCAAACCCCTTCTCAAGGAGATAAATTTTTCCCAATTCAAACTTCAGACAGGTTAACAGGACCAGATTAGCTGTAAAGTTTCTCCCATTTGTAGAAAGACTGAATATTTTCTATAGGTTGGTTTCATATAACGTCAGTCTCCTTGATGGCACAATGGGAGCGTTGTCACCTTGTAATCAAGGGGTCCCGGGTTCGATACCCGATGGAGGCACGTAATGGTTCGGATCCCACTTTAAACTGTAGGTCCAGTCACGATTAGCCTTACTGTACATAAAGTGGACTTAAAACACCAAATTAACAACAATCAATTCGCTACATCTGCACCAACTGCACGTTTGTTTTAGATCACAAATGTCTCTCCCGCAAGCCCGCTTGAATTACGTAAGTTTACAAGAACTGGACTCAATCGTGGCTGTTCGAAGCTACAATGCAACAGTTCGTGACGTATGTGTATGTTTTTAATAAGCCTTTCCATACTATGCATAACTTTTGTCTTGTAGTTACGCATGTAGTCCATGTGCTTTCGACACACCTTGCTGTTCTTGGAACTGGTTATAATCACTGTATTCATGCGCTTAGAAGTTGATGTATGTTTGCAAAAAGGCGCAAGACTGAAGAAAATAGTCCCATGTGTTCCTTACGGCAGTAAACAATGCACGGTCCCCTTCGTTAAGAAAACCCAACCCTGGTGATTCATGGAGATAAATTCTCCAGCTAGTTTCACTGCTCGATTGCCGCACGCGAGGATGCTTAAGGGGTCACTGGACCATCAGGATTAAGGAGAAAACAAAAAGAGGAAGAGGCGATACCCTGCCTACACTCTTCAAAGAACTTGCCCGCCTACGTCACCATCGACTCCCTTGGGCCAGAATTGATGACTGTTTTGCGGGTACGGCTTTGGAAGACTGCGCTGAGCATGCAATTGGGTTGTGGTTCAAACTCAAGGCAGTTTATACATCAATGTGATGTTTTGATGTTCGTGAATGATGTGCCTAACCACTCAAAGCGCTTTTGATGCCCTCTTGGTAAGCAGGAAGACTAACCTCAGGGAAAATAGACGGTTCATCAGAAGTATTATGCGTGTCAGCATGGACGTCCGCAGGATTTTTTCCAGGGAGGGGCAAGGAAGGAAGGTATTTTTTTCCAGGGGTTGGGCAAACAAGGCACATTTTCCGCAATAATAGTGTTGCTCCTTCAAAAAACATTGCTTAAATTTGAATTGATCATGTTCGTGCAACAATTAACACATATAATTGTGGCTGAAATGAAATAATGCGTGTGTGCGTGTCAGCAGTGGCGGCGATTGAGAGAAAACTGTGGGCAACAACAGTCTACTTTATCTTAGTAGACAAGGCTAGACATTATTAAGAGGACATAGTAAGGAGGCAAAAGTATCAAAAACGCCACCCCTCCCTTACGCACACACACACAAATCATCGTCACTGCGGGTCAGTCAGAGAATGAATGAATTTAAAATGTTTGGTGCTTCGGCACATAACGCCAATCTGCACCTTTCAATGTATGTGGGGAAATAGAACCTTCTTTAAAATTCTTACCTAAGAGTTAGAAAAAGAGGGTGTAAAAAGCAAGGTTGTTAAAGGTCCAGGAATTTTAAATAAAAGTAGTCCCCAAGTCTGATTCTGCCCCATCAAAATTAGGCCCCAAGACTGATTCTGCCCATGAAAATTAGGCTCCAAGTCTGTTTCTGTCCCCTCAAATTAAGCCCCAAGCCTGATTCTGCCCCCTCAAAATTAGGCCCCAAGTCTGATTCTGCCCCCTCAAAATTAGGCCCAAGTCTGATTCTGCCCCCTCAAAATTAGGCCCAAGTGTGATTCTGCCCCCTCAAAATCAGGCCCAAGTCTGATTCTGCCCCCTCAAAATTAGGCCCAAGTGTGATTCTGCCCCCTCAAAATCAGGCCCAAGTCTGATTCTGCCCCTTCAAAATCAGGCCCAAGTCTGATTCTGCCCCTTGAAAATCAGGCCCAAGTCTGATTCTGCCCCTTGAAAATCAGGCCCAAGTCTGATTCTGCCCCTTGAAAATCAGGCCCAAGTCTGATTCTGCCCCTTGAAAATCAGGCCCAAGTCTGATTCTGCCCCTTGAAAATCAGGCCCAAGTCTGATTCTGCCCCTTCAAAATCAGGCCCAAGTCTGATTCTGCCCCATCAAAATTAGGCCCAAGTGTGATCCTGCCCCCTCAAAATTAGGCCCAAGTCTGATTCTGCCCTCTCAGAATTAGGTCCCAAATTACGCCCATGCTCACAGACAGTGGAAGAGACAATCTTTTCTCCAAAAGCTAAAGACATTGTTAAAACGCTGTCGTCATCTCCTAACAGGGATGATAAGCAATTGGGAAGATGAAAAGTGTCTATATTAGAGACTTATTCACACACTCGCGCGTACACAACCATGCTATAAATTTTCCTCAATATCTCTGTATAATCCTGCAAGTAGACTCTTATATGAATATTTTGGATAAAAGCTTACTTTTTTAACGTGCCGAAATGAAAATTGTTGATTATATTACTGAAATGGACTGCCAAGGAAACATTCAGATGTCCACATTGATGAACGTAATGGTACATGCCACACACCTAACATAATCTGCTTTGACGTAGCATCTCAACTCTACTTCCATTATCTGGAGTGCCTCTTTGCGAGGACACCCAAATACCAACGTCCCTTCCACGTAGTACACCCTGGACATTTGGCGGACTATCGAGACACTGACGTCACAGTCAATTTAATCCTCTGCGAGACCTGTGTTTTGTGATGTCCATTGGCCCTTTCATCGATCTAATCTTACCACTCATCCTCGTCTTCGGGATTAGCCAATTACCATTACAAAAAAACAACCTGAACAGTGCCTTCTTTCTCAGTGGGAGGAATTCCAGCCAACCATAATTTTTCAACAAGATGGGACACCCTTTCATTGGTCCAAAGATGTTCGACGTCTTCTGGATAGGCCATGATAGACCTATTCCCTGGCCACCGCGCTCTCCTGATATCACACCCCTTAAATTTCTTCTTCTGGGGGTATGTCAAAGATTATGTTTACCGCACTCCTGTTCCAGATGTTGCTACTCTTCGAAGAAGAATAACTGAGAGTATCCTAACTGTTACTGGTGATATGCTGGGGCGTGTATGGTCAGAAGTTGATTGCCGCCTTGATGTTCTGAGAGCAACTAGAGGGGCGCACATTGAGGTGTATGGCATATAAACGTGGAGAGTTGTAGCTCATTTTGCAATCAACATTGTTGTAATGGTACCGGGACTTTATGAACACCCTGTACTACCATTTTCTGCCTTGTCTTCTATATTTAAATTAAGCTCATTATAAGCACAGACATATAATGTTCCTCGTCACGTGAAAATCTTTGTTTATTACACTGTGGGTTTTTATTGATGGTGTGTTTAGTAAAAGCTTACCGCACAAGCAAGTACGAATTAGGGCACTAGGAAATGTGAAAAATAGTAATTTGGAATTGAACCAAATGTCGAATTCTTGTAACGAGAAGATATATGCAACTGATATCACATTATTTGTGGCAAAAGACAACTGTTAATGAATAACCACTGGGATTGGGAGTGAACAATCATATTTTCACTGCGGTCAAGTGAATAAGTCACTATAGAAAATTCAAACATTTTTTCCAGTATCGTCGCCACTTAGATACGCTTGCATGTATAGCAGAGAGAAATCATGTTCCTGCGCTCAAGTGTATAGCTAACTATAGCAGAGAACAATCATTGTTTCAATATCCTCATCACTTCAATTGTTGCTGCAGCAGAGTGTTTTAGTGTCTTCGTGATTTCAATATGTTACTACAGTGTAGAGACAAATCATTGTTTCACCGAGAATAGCGTTTGAAATGCACTAAATTAGGAAAATGGGCTTTGGATCTATTTGCTTAGGGAAATAGACATTTGGAATGTCTTGGAAGGAGCAGACATGTACATTCCTTGTTTAGTGTTCCCAATTGCAATGTAATACAGTCAACAACAAGTGCATGCGAGTAGGCAATTGCCCATCGCTTTCTTTTACGAATCGTGTATTTGCACAGGATGGAATGACGCTGACAGACGGTGTCAACTGTCAACACCGGCATATAGTGGGAAAACGACGCGCATGTACGTAACGAACAACACCTTGAAAGTGTACTTCCGGTTCCAAGCCAAACTCCATCATCAACAGTGGGTGTTATCCCTGCCAACAGCCGAAGACGCCACCAGCCCTTGGACATCAGCTTTGAGTAAGTGGACGTGGCGGAGGCCATCGTGATTTGGGTCAATGTTACGGGTGGCCGTCACCAGGAACTGGCTGCAGGCGGACGTGATTGTGTGGGAGTTGCCGATGAAAAGAGAGACGGCCGACTTTGATAACACCATCTCGATGGTGCAATAGTTGCCAGACCAAGTTGCCTTTAGCTTCTACATGTGCAGTAGGTTCAGGGCATGGTGAATGAACTGGACGTTTACCGCTGTTGGTGCCACGTATTGATTGAGTTGGTTTATTTTACTTAGTTTTTGTGCCAGTTTTGACTAATTGCGAAGCTGAAGATGAGTGATATGATGAAATTAATGAATTGACATTCACAAACACCCAGGTCCGGGTTCGATACCTGGTGGAGGCACATAGTGTTTCGGATCAGGGGTGCCCACGGGAGGGATTCATGACGCGCCTGCGCCATGGGAATTTTTTTTGGGGGGGGGCAATTTTATAGTTTACCTATCAATTCTACATATCTTCAAACAACAATGAGGGAGGGGGTCATTTGGATTGATTGACTTGTTTGTCACAAGTTTGATTTTTAGTTATTGTTATTCCTACCTATAAGTGATCGCGGCAATTGGGTTGAAATGAAACCCTACCTCTTATGCCTTTAGAACCGGTTTGGAAACGGGGGTGGGGGGTCGCTGTTCACATTAATATAGGGTGTTTTTTTAGAGTAATAGAACTTTGAATTGAAATAAAACACACAAAAAAATAAGTTTGAAGCCAATTGTGTTTTCATTTGAAAGATAACTTTCTGACTTTTACTTTTTGAAAATAATTTCCGGCATATGTCCACCACGACTAGCTGTGATGAACCGGATTCGATCAGTCCAATTTTGAATCACTTTTTCAAGTAATTGGGGACGTATGTCGTTAATAACATGAGTTATGTTGGCTTCCAAAGCGTCAATTGTTGCTGGTTTATCAGCATAAACCAGAGACTTTAGATATCCCAAAGAAAATAATTCAGTGGCGTTAGGTCCCATGATCTTGTGAGGCCAATTCACTGACAGCACCGATATTTCCGAAGTGCTCTATACGTTTGGCGAACAGAACATTGATTTTGGAAATATATTTCCACAATTTGTAAACGTTGTTGCGGCGTCAGTCTTTCCATGATCATTTGCCAATGCTCACTGATATGAAATGACAAAACAACACGTCATCAAAACAAAACAAATGACAGCTATCCCTATAAAAAGTTCTATCACTCTTAAGAAAACACCCTTTACAAGGTTAGTCAAGTAGACAAACTATTAAGAATAGGGTTGATTCAGTACACTAACAATGTCAGTGAGCCTGAGCAGCTTTGCACATTCTATGTTAGCAAACATGAAAGTGAACCGCGTTTTTTTTCCTTTCTTTAGTCTTTTAATTCCAACTGCAATGAAAGGATTCGAATTTCATGCGCCTTTGAATTGTTGACTTGTCGGCCAGTGGTAAACTGTCTGGTATTTCTTTTGGTAGTTCCGAGTCGGCCCGGAACTTCCGACATGCGGATTTCAGCTTTAGTGTTGGCTGATTTCAGGCACATTTGTTTCGCATGTATGTGTTCCTGTGCTACGACTGACTGGATAATTTTAACATACTGTCAGTTTTCGTTGTCTAAAACTTAAGTATTTCGAATTATTTTTTTTTAAAATTAAAACAAATTATCGACATTCAAACAAAAATCAATTACTGCATGTTTATCCAAACTTTATTTGTGTGTGTGTATGTATGTGTGTGTGTGTGTGGGGGGGGGGGGGTTATGATGAACAATTCTTTTGGGGGGGTTGATGAACAATTTTAGGGGGATGCGTCCTCGGCCATGGGAGGGATGGGCACCCCTGGTTCGGATCCCACTTTAAACTGTAGGTTCAGTCCCGAAACAATTGAAACATCCTCCCAGTTAGCTCCTAGGCTTTACCAAACATCCTCGCAGCAAGCAATTCCCACTTCAAAAGCTGAATACAACGCCATGCTTAAATGAACTAATTGGTATCAGGAATCGTGTTGTGATTCAGAAGCATTTAGAACTGAAAAATTTATGTGTTTGGTTCGGGAGAATTCAAACCGAAGAGAGAGGCGACACGTGTCGCTTGGAAATTAGCAAATCAGCAGCAACGTTTCACACCGTAGCAGCATGACGGCGCACAAACCTGCGTTCGATTGGTGAAATCCTCAAGCAACACATGTCGTTTGTCGATTCGGTTTGAATTCTCCCTTAGAGTTTAAAGTTCAATTTGTGCACAAATAGGCTAACTGGGACTGGATCAGCAGTTTAAAGTCGATTTATGTGGATTTTACTTATTAATTCGTAACTTCAAAATCACAGCGATTACCTCGTGTCAATTGGTTCTGTGGAAAAATTTCAGTTAATCTGCAGACACGGTCAATCTCACTGTATTTAGCAGACCAACGAGGCTTTGGCGCCTGGACCTGAAGCCTCATGCGAGGCTTGTGTTTTTTGTTGTCCATGTGTGTGTTTGTGATTTCCCCATCATCTATTTCATCTTTTCACAATTCATCTTCATCTTCGCAATTTGCCAGAAGTGACAGAAACGCGAATTAAAATAAATCAAATCAAATAATATGTAGGTTCTGAGTATGTATCTACAATCTATTCATCTATCATCATTCACCATACACTGTACCTTTGGACTCTGCCACTATTCATAATCGCACAGTTCTTTTTCAAGAGTTGAACCCCAGGGTGCGAAATCGATTAAGACTGGTGGGGGAGAAATCTTAATGTACAAACCCCCTCCCCACAAACATACATATAAATTATACTATATACATATTTATAATGTTATTAAAAGTAAAAATACAGTACTAAATTAAAAATATATTATTATTATTATTAATTACCAAAAAATAAAAAATAAATTTACTTTTAAATATATCAGATATAATAAAGTATCAAACTACGTCCTCTACTAACTGGTTACAGATGTTAATAAATTATAAAATAGTTGAAGTGGTTTTATTATGTGTAAGATTTTATCAAGTTTTTGCTTTATGTTAATATAAATCAATTAGATTTCATAGTTTTTTATTGTTTTCCATTCTTGTTTGCTACTTCTATTGTGCGTATTGATGTAGATTTGTTAATGATCTCTTGAGAGAGGAAAAGCATTGAACACTCACAACTACACTAATTTGTGTATGTATTCGATATTATTCTTAGTACAGTATATTTGAAATTAAAAGTAATAGTTCATCTTTTGTTTGTTGCAACAAACTCTCCCCCCGAAAATTTTTGGTGGGGGGATTTTTGAGGCCAGGATTTCGCATCTTGTTGAATCCCCTTAAATATGTCTGGATGTGCCAATGATTGAGCCCCAGCTAATCGGCCCCAATATAGATAGAAAAGCATTGCTAGTTAATCCAAAATATTAAAATACCGTTAAGATATTGTTGCACTAACAATGCTGAAATATATCTGATCCAGATCTTTGATACAAAACAATTCAGAATTGTTACAACCTTCAGGTTCACTGCAATTTTATTGTTCTTATACAATCTCCTTTTTTCTTATCTTGCAAAAGAAGCAAATTCAGTTGTTTTCATTAATATTTCAATAGGTTAGTGTACCATCAGTCCTTCGACCACAATGGAAGGATGTCCCACAAACGACATACAGTTACCAGCTGGGCAAACACACGTACAGTACGTGGTAGGGGGGAATTTCGTTGGCGCCATGTGCTGCCTCTAGCGGGGGTTCCGGGAAGTACGCAAAGTGCGCTGTGCATTAGCATACGGCTGTTTACCGCTGTTTCCAATGTTTGCGTAACTTGGCCGAGACCAGTTCTTAACTGTTAAGTACGTGAGAAGACAGGAGGACACTCGAATACCTATTGCCACGTAATGGAGGGCAGGGAATGGGATTGTGGAACGGTCAGTTTGTTTTCCACAAGAGTTTTCCTTCTGTTGGCACAGCAGTCGATATATGGCATAAATGCAGCATGATTTCTTCCTGACCCAGACACTATGCCGAGGCCTTAGCGACAGAACATAGCACAATACCCTTTTGGTGATATTTCTCTCGATCTTTGTGCCAATATCAATCTCAATATTCTACGTCTTTAGTTTTGTTCTTCGAATTGTTGTTTTAAGTCCATTTTGTGAACAGATGGGCTAACCAGGACAGGACATACAGTTTAATGTGGGATGCAAATCACTGTGCATTGTGCATCCACCGCGTATCGAACCCGGGACCTCTTGATTACAAGGCTATTCCAGGATTTTAGTGCTTGCAGGGTCTTATCCATGGGTATCGTAAATTCTCGCACGGATTCTTACACCTATAACAAACGAAAGCTTCACTTTGCGTTTTAAGCAGGGTGTGAAATCACAACAGATTGGTGGGGGGAATGAGCAACCCACAGACATACATACACACAATAGTCATTAAATATATGTCAATTATCAAATAATTCAATTATATTGTAATTATATATATTTTTTCCAAATTCGATTGTAAATTTAAGATATTACTACACTGCTAATGCTGTGAACAATGATTTGCGTGAGTAGGGGGAGTGGCCAAAATTAAGACATAAGAATAGTTGCCAACATAAAAATGACATCTAAAAGCTAAGAAGTTTTATTTATATATTTATATAATTTGCGGTAGTTGACGAAATGCGATGAGAAATGGAGAAGAAATAACAAATCGGACTAATTTTTGTGTTCTGGGGATTGCTGCGTTGAGTGTCCTTAGAGACGAGGCTCTGTTGTTCATTCTTTGTGCGTGTTTCCGATATTATTCCCGTGAAGTATATTCGACTTCAAAACTAATTGTTTCTCTTTTGTTGTTACAACAAAAAAAAGTCTCCTCCCCACTGGAAAAGTTTGGTGGGATTTCGCACCCTGGTTTTAAGGTGTTCAATATCAAAATTATGTCAACGTTTGTTGATTTGCGTTTTGTTATTTAGCGCCGCTTTCTTGCCACTTTTGCGAGGGAGAGTGGTGATATGGTGAAAATGATGAAGCAACTATCACAAAGAACATCCATACCCAGGCCGGAATTCGAAGAACCCGGGACCTTTGGCGTTGCAAACTTCTGTGCTAACGATCCCGCCACACATGGTCGACTAACGCTTGCTGATTGACTCCAGTTATCATGTTGTATAAGGGAATGTAACTGAAAATACATGGAAATATGTAGGCAACTTATTTCTTTACAAATGAAATAACACCGACGAAACGTCAATTGTCTGAAATTGCTTCTGAGTGAGTATAACGACATGTGAGTTTAATGTGTTCCATAATACCGGGTGTCCCAGAAGTCTTTCCCTGATTTCAATATTTATTCATATCCGCTATATGCAATGTAGAGATGTGAAAGTGGTGCCAAAATGTTAGAAAACTAGCCAACTTTATTTGTTGCAGGTTTCAGTAATGTGGCTGTAGTGTAGCAGTGTCAGTGCCAAGGAATCCGGAATTAATGCTCTTGACATCGGGTGGCATCTTTCCATACAATGTCTCTTGGACTTGACAGGATTTGGGACTGAAGATAAATTCCATTTTTTAAATGCCAACTTATTGATATTCTAGACGAAAGAATTCTGTACATTCGAAAGTTCCTCTGCACTGTTATTGGTGACCGGGACTCGTGATACCAGAGGACATGCTGAGCTTTTTCCTGATTTGTGAACATTTCCGGTTTTCTGGGCACTGACACTGCTACACTACAGCCACGTTACTCAAACCTGCAACAAAAAAACCTTGGTTAGTTTTCTAACATTTTGGCACCACTTTCACATCTCTATCTTGCATATAGCGGATATGAATAAAGTTTGTAATCAGGGAAAGACTTCTGGAACACCCGGTATTTTGTCAAAGGAAGTATTTTATTAATACAGAAGTCAAAATTAATATACATAGTGAAGGGTGCATTATTTTCTAACGAATTTCAAACACGTGTTTCTTAATTGAAGTCTGACTACCCTCCTGTGCTCGGATAGACAAATCAAGACTGGACGTACGGTCCTCCCCGATGGCGCAGTGGTAATGTCGCCCTGTAATTAAGGGGCCCCGAGGCCCGGTGGAGGCACTTGGGTGGTTCGGATCAGACTTTAAACTGTAGGTACAGTCCTGATTAACCTATCTGTGCATAAAGTGTACTTAAAACAAACACTCAAACTCTATTACTTAAGTGGGTTCTGCTCACTATGAATCGAGCCCGGGGTTTCTGATTACAAGTCGATAGAATTACCGCTACGCTATTGGAAAGGCCCTGCAGGTAAAGTGTTTTGCAAGAATGTTATCTCGTATCAAGCCGAAAACAATAATGTTTGCAAAAAGAAATCCCTGTTTCAGGCTAACGTGAAAAGATAATATTGACGAAAAGGAACATTATAATATGAATTGACTATTTTTTTCTCGCTATGTTCTGACTGGTCTTCATAAACAAAAACGCCTTAAAAATATTTTAGTCAGCTGGATCCAGATTCACCGGAAAGTGTCCTCGACTTGAAAAACTGAGTGCAAAAGAGAGTAATCTAAACTCTTACCTACAGGAGAGATTTCGAGACAACGAAAGTGTTTTCAGAGCTTAACTAAGCGTTTACGAGATTAAGAACAATATCAACTTTGCAGCCCTAACGACGGAAACGAAAAGCACTTGATTTCGTCCACCCAGGGGGCTACTTCGAAAGCAAATGTTTGCCAAGCGCACGAGTCCGGGCACTTTTGGATTGTTCCACGTCCCAAGAAATACGGAAGTTGAATCTTGGAAGAGCGAGTCGAACTACAAGACCAAAAAGCTTCTTTTTTTGCGGCCTTTTCAAGTTTTTTTAATATTTTATCTTCCGGCTTCGGTCCAGTTTATATAACTTCAAAGCAAGTTTGTCGAGTGACACTCAGAATGCGTTTCCGTTGTGTTAGCAAAGAGGAAAGGGGGGAGGGGGCATGGAGTGGGTAAGAACAGAGTCTAGAGCGTGTGTGTGAATAAATAGAAATGCGCGAACCGTTACATCCACCATTTTGTTTTCTTACAAATGGAGGAACGGTAGTTTAAGAGAAAAAAAAAACTCTTAAAGAAGCACCAAGTGTAACGTCAAAATCAAACAAAGGGAAACATTTTGGCAATGGTGCAATATTTCGTATTCAAAGCTTTCCGGTTCACAAGCATCCCGTCTCTGTGACATCGGGTGGAAGTGATGTTGGCATCTAGTGGTTCATATCCACAAAAAAAGAAAAAACCTGGAACAACCAAAAAAAAATAGTTTCTGGTAATATTTTGGTCAAAGTTAAATAATTAATTGAGGCTATGATTTTGTTTTGTTTATGGATGCCAAAAAGAATAATCAAAGGTGTTTTGTTAATACACATACTTTTTTTTTCATGTATACTATAAATGGTGTAAGCGGGTGACATTCGCTGCAGACACCTAAGTCATCCTCTCTCATACGTAGTTGGGTCGCCTGAACAACCGCGAAAGTGAAATTTTCGCGCTTACTCCGTTTCGTGGTTATTCCTTTCGCTCTAATTCCTTTCGCGCTTAATCCGTTTCCCGATTGTTCCTTTCGCGCTTAATCAGGTTTTTAATTTTGGTTTCGGGATTAATCCGTTTCGCGGTTGTTCCTTTCGCGCATAATCCGGGTTTTAATTTTGGTTTCGCGATTAATCCGTTTCGCGGTTGTTCCTTTCGCGCTTAATCAGGTTTTTAATTTTGGTTTCGCGCTTAATCCTTTTCCCGATTGTTCCTTTCGCGCTTAATCAGGTTTTAAATTTTGATTTCGCGATTAATCCGTTTCGCGGTTGTTCCTTTCGCGCTTAATCAGGTTTTTAATTTTGATTTCGGGATTAATCCGTTTCGCGGTTGTTCCTTTCGCGCATAATCCGGTTTCTAATTTTGGTTTCGCGATTAATCCGTTTCGCGGTTGTTCCTTTCGCGCTTAATCAGGTTTTTAATTTTGAATTCGCGATTAGTCCGTTTCGCGGTTGTTCCTTTCGCGCTTAATCAGGTTTTTAATTTTGGTTTCGCGATTAATCCGTTTCGCGGTTGTTCCTTTCGCGCTTAATCAGGTTTTTAATTTTGGTTTCACGCTTAATCCTTTTCCCGATTGTTCCTTTCGCGCTTAATCAGGTTTTTAATTTTGTTTCGGGATTAATCCGTTTCGCGGTTGTTCCTTTCGCGCTTAATCAGGTTTTTAATTTTGGTATCGCGCTTAATCAGGTTTTTAATTTTGGTATCGCGCTTAATCCGTTTCGCGGTTGTTCCTTTCGCGCTTAATTAGGTTTTTAATTTTGGTTTCGGGATTAATCCGTTTCGCGGTTGTTCCTTTCGCGCTTAATCAGGTTTTTAATTTTGATTTCGCGATTAATCCATTTCGCGGTTGTTCCTTTCGCGCTTAATCAGGTTTTTAATTTTGGTTTCGCGCTTAATCCTTTTCCCGATTGTTCCTTTCGCGCTTAATCAGGTTTTTAATTTTGGTTTCGCGCTTAATCCGTTTTGCGGTTGTTCCTTTCGCGCTTAATCAGATTTTTAATTTTGGTTTCGCGCTTTCCCGATTGTTCCTTTCGCGCTTAATCAGGTTTTTAATTTTGATTTCGCGATTAATCCGTTTCGCAGTTGTTCCTTTCGCGCTTAATCAGGTTTTTAATTTTGATTTCGGGATTAATCCGTTTCGCGGTTGTTCCTTTCGCGCATAATCCGGTTTTTAATTTTGGTTTCGCGATTAATCCGTTTCGCGGTTGTACCTTTCGCGCATAATCCGGTTTTTAATTTTGGTTTCGCGATTAATCCGTTTCGCGGTTGTTCCTTTCGCGCTTAATCAGGTTTTGAATTTTGGTTTCGGGATTAATCCGTTTCGCGGTTGTTCCTTTCGCGCTTAATCAGGTTTTTAATTTTGATTTCGCGATTAATCCGTTTCGCGGTTGTTCCTTTCGCGCTTAATCAGGTTTTTAATTTTGGTTTCGCGCTTAATCCTTTTCCCGATTGTTCCTTTCGCGCTTAATCAGGTTTTTAATTTTGGTTTCGGGATTAATCCGTTTCGCGGTTGTTCCTTTCGCGCTTAATCAGGTTTTTAATTTTGGTTTCGAGCTTAATCCTTTTACCGATTGTTCCTTTCGCGCTTAATCAGGTTTTTAATTTTGGTATCGGGATTAATCCGTTTCGCGGTTGTTCCTTTCGCGCTTAATCAGGTTTTTAATTTTGATTTCGCGATTGATCCATTTCGCGGTTGTTCCTTTCGCGCTTAATCAGGTTTTTAATTTTGGTTTCGCGCTTAATCCTTTTCCCGATTGTTATTTTCGCGCTTAATCAGGTTTTTAATTTTGATTTCAAGATTAATCCGTTTCGCGGTTGTTCCTTTCGCGCTTAATCAGGTTTTTAATTTTGGTTTCGGGATTAATCCGTTTCGCGGTTGTTCCTTTCGCGCATAATCCGGTTTTTAATTTTGGTTTCGCGATTAATCCGTTTCGCGGTTGTTCCTTTCGCGCTTAATCCGTTTCGCGGTTGTTCCTTTCGCGCTTAATCAGGTTTTTAATTTTGGTTTCGGGATTAATCCGTTTCGCGGTTGTTCCTTTCGCGCTTAATCAGGTTTTTAATTTTGATTTCGCGATTAATCCATTTCGCGGTTGTTCCTTTCGCGCTTAATCAGGTTTTTAATTTTGGTTTCGCGCTTAATCCTTTTCCCGATTGTTCCTTTCGCGCTTAATCAGGTTTTTAATTTTGGTTTCGGGATTAATCCGTTTCGCGGTTGTCCCTTTCGCGCTTAATCAAATTTTTAATTTTGGTTTCGCGCTTAATCATTTTCCCGATTGATCCTTTCGCGCTTAATCAGGTTTTTAATTTTGATTTCGCGATTAATCCGTTTCGCAGTTGTTCCTTTCGCGCTTAATCAGGTTTTTAATTTTGATTTCGGGATTGATCCGTTTCGCGGTTGTTCCTTTCGCGCATAATCCGGTTTTTAATTTTGGTTTCGCGATTAATCCGTTTCGCGGTTGTACCTTTCGCGCATAATCCGGTTTTTAATTTTGGTTTCGCGATTAATCCGTTTCGCGGTTGTTCCTTTTGCGCTTAATCAGGTTTTTAATTTTGATTTCGCGATTAATCCGTTTCGCGGTTGTTCCTTTCGCGCTTAATCAGGTTTTTAATTTTGGTTTCACGCTTAATCCTTTTCCCGATTGTTCCTTTCGCGCTTAATCAGGTTTTTAATTTTGGTTTCGGGATTAATCCGTTTCGCGGTTGTTCCTTTCGCGCTTAATCAGGTTTTTAATTTTGGTTTCGCGCTTAATCCTTTTCCCGATTGTTCCTCTCGCGCTTAATTAGATTTTTAATTTTGGTTTCGGGATTAATCCGTTTCGCGGTTGTTCCTTTCGCGCTTAATCAGGTTTTTAATTTTGATTTCGCGATTAATCCATTTCGCGGTTGTTCCTTTCGCGCTTAATCAGGTTTTTAATTTTGGTTTTGTGCTTAATCCTTTTCCCGATTGTTCCTTTCGCGCTTAATGAGGTTTTTAATTTTGGTTTCGGGATTAATCCGTTTCGCGGTTGTTCCTTTCGCGCTTAATCAGGTTTTTAATTTTGGTTTCGCGCTTAATCATTTTCCCGATTGTTCCTTTCGCGCTTAATCAGGTTTTTAATTTTGATTTCGCGATTAATCCGTTTCGCGGTTGTTCCTTTCGCGCTTAATCAGGTTTTTAATTTTGATTTCGGGATTAATCCGTTTCGCGGTTGTTCCTTTCGCGCATAATCCGGTTTTTAATTTTGGTTTCGCGATTAATCCGTTTCGCGGTTGTACCTTTCGCGCATAATCCGGTTTTTAATTTTGGTTTCGCGATTAATCCGTTTCGCGGTTGTTCCTTTCGCGCTTAATCAGGTTTTGAATTTTGGTTTCGGGATTAATCCGTTTCGCGGTTGTTCCTTTCGCGCTTAATCAGGTTTTTAATTTTGATTTCGCGATTAATCCGTTTCGCGGTTGTTCCATTCGCGCTTAATCAGGTTTTGAATTTTGGTTTCGCGCTTAATCCTTTTCCCGATTGTTCCTTTCGCGCTTAATCAGGTTTTTAATTTTGGTTTCGGGATTAATCCGTTTCGCGGTTGTTCCTTTCGCGCTTAATCAGGTTTTTAATTTTGGTTTCGAGCTTAATCCTTTTACCGATTGTTCCTTTCGCGCTTAATCAGGTTTTTAATTTTGGTATCGGGATTAATCCGTTTCGCGGTTGTTCCTTTCGCGCTTAATCAGGTTTTTAATTTTGATTTCGCGATTGATCCATTTCGCGGTTGTTCCTTTCGCGCTTAATCAGGTTTTTAATTTTGGTTTCGCGCTTAATCCTTTTCCCGATTGTTATTTTCGCGCTTAATCAGGTTTTTAATTTTGATTTCAAGATTAATCCGTTTCGCGGTTGTTCCTTTCGCGCTTAATCAGGTTTTTAATTTTGGTTTCGGGATTAATCCGTTTCGCGGTTGTTCCTTTCGCGCATAATCCGGTTTTTAATTTTGGTTTCGCGATTAATCCGTTTCGCGGTTGTACCTTTCGCGCATAATCCGGTTTTTAATTTTGGTTTCGCGATTAATCCGTTTCGCGGTTGTTCCTTTCGCGCTTAATCAGGTTTTGAATTTTGGTTTGGGGATTAATCCGTTTCGCGGTTGTTCCTTTCGCGCTTAATCAGGTTTTTAATTTTGATTTCGCGATTAATCCGTTTCGCGGTTGTTCCTTTCGCGCTTAATCAGGTTTTTAATTTTGGTTTCGCGATTAATCCTTTTCCCGATTGTTCCTTTCGAGCTTAATCAGGTTTTTAATTTTGGTTTCGGGATTAATCCGTTTCGCGGTTGTTCCTTTCGCGCTTAATCAGGTTTTTCATTTTGGTTTCGAGCTTAATCCTTTTCCCGATTGTTCCTTTCGCGCTTAATCAGGTTTTTAATTTTGGTATCGGGATTAATCCGTTTCGCGGTTGTTCCTTTCGCGCTTAATCAGGTTTTTAATTTTGATTTCGCGATTAATCCATTTCGCGGTTGTTCCTTTCGCGCTTAATCAGGTTTTTAATTTTGGTTTCGCGCTTAATCCTTTTCCCGATTGTTATTTTCGCGCTTCATCAGGTTTTTAATTTTGGTTTCGGGATTAATCCGTTTCGCGGTTGTTCCTTTCGCGCTTAATCAGGTTTTTAATTTTGGTTTTGCGCTTAATCGTTTTCCCGATTGTTCCTTTCGCGCTTAATCAGGTTTTTAATTTTGATTTCGCGATTAATCCGTTTCGCGGTTGTTCCTTTCGCGCTTAATCAGGTTTTTAATTTTGGTTTCGGGATTAATCAGTTTCGCGGTTGTTCCTTTCGCGCATAATCCGGTTTTTAATTTTGGTTTCGCGATTAATCCGTTTCGCGGTTGTTCCTTTCGCGCTTAATCAGGTTTTTAATTTTGGTTTCGCGCTTAATCCTTTTCCCGATTGTTCCTTTCGCGCTTAATCAGGTTTTTAATTTTGGTTTCGGGATTAATCCGTTTCGCGGTTGTTCCTTTCGCGCTTAATCAGGTTTTTAATTTTGGTTTCGCGCTTAAGCCTTTTCCCGATTGTTCCTTTCGCGCTTAATCAGGTTTTTAATTTTGGTATCGGGATTAATCCGTTTCGCGGTTGTTCCTTTCGCGCTTAATCAGGTTTTTAATTTTGGTATCGGGATTAATCCGTTTCGCGGTTGTTCCTTTCGCGCTTAATCAGGTTTTTAATTTTGATTTCGCGATTAATCCATTTCGCGGTTGTTCCTTTCGCGCTTAATCAGGTTTTTAATTTTGGTTTCGCGCTTAATCCTTTTCCCGATTGTTATTTTCGCGCTTCATCAGGTTTTTAATTTTGGTTTCGGGATTAATCCGTTTCGCGGTTGTTCCTTTCGCGCTTAATCAGGTTTTTAATTTTGGTTTCGCGCTTAATCGTTTTCCCGATTGTTCCTTTCGCGCTTAATCAGGTTTTTAATTTTGATTTCGCGATTAATCCGTTTCGCGGTTGTTCCTTTCGCGCTTAATCAGGTTTTTAATTTTGGTTTCGGGATTAATCCGTTTCGCGGTTGTTCCTTTCGCGCATAATCCGGTTTTTAATTTTGGTTTCGCGATTAATCCGTTTCGCGGTTGTTCCTTTCGCGCTTAATCAGGTTTTTAATTTTGGTATCGCGCTTAATCCGTTTCGCGGTTGTTCCTTTCGCGCTTAATTAGGTTTTTAATTTTGGTTTCGGGATTAATCCGTTTCGCGGTTGTTCCTTTCGCGCTTAATCAGGTTTTTAATTTTGATTTCGCGATTAATCCATTTCGCGGTTGTTCCTTTCGCGCTTAATCAGTTTTTTAATTTTGGTTTCGCGCTTAATCCTTTTCCCGATTGTTCCTTTCGCGCTTAATCAGGTTTTTAATTTTGGTTTCGGGATTAATCCGTTTCGCGGTTGTCCCTTTCGCGCTTAATCAAATTTTTAATTTTGGTTTCGCGCTTAATCATTTTCCCGATTGATCCTTTCGCGCTTAATCAGGTTTTTAATTTTGATTTCGCGATTAATCCGTTTCGCAGTTGTTCCTTTCGCGCTTAATCAGGTTTTTAATTTTGATTTCGGGATTGATCCGTTTCGCGGTTGTTCCTTTCGCGCATAATCCGGTTTTTAATTTTGGTTTCGCGATTAATCCGTTTCGCGGTTGTACCTTTCGCGCATAATCCGGTTTTTAATTTTGGTTTCGCGATTAATCCGTTTCGCGGTTGTTCCTTTTGCGCTTAATCAGGTTTTTAATTTTGATTTCGCGATTAATCCGTTTCGCGGTTGTTCCTTTCGCGCTTAATCAGGTTTTTAATTTTGGTTTCACGCTTAATCCTTTTCCCGATTGTTCCTTTCGCGCTTAATCAGGTTTTTAATTTTGGTTTCGGGATTAATCCGTTTCGCGGTTGTTCCTTTCGCGCTTAATCAGGTTTTTAATTTTGGTTTCGCGCTTAATCCTTTTCCCGATTGTTCCTCTCGCGCTTAATTAGATTTTTAATTTTGGTTTCGGGATTAATCCGTTTCGCGGTTGTTCCTTTCGCGCTTAATCAGGTTTTTAATTTTGATTTCGCGATTAATCCATTTCGCGGTTGTTCCTTTCGCGCTTAATCAGGTTTTTAATTTTGGTTTTGTGCTTAATCCTTTTCCCGATTGTTCCTTTCGCGCTTAATCAGGTTTTTAATTTTGGTTTCGCGATTAATCCGTTTCGCGGTTGTTCCTTTTGCGCTTAATCAGGTTTTTAATTTTGATTTCGCGATTAATCCGTTTCGCGGTTGTTCCTTTCGCGCTTAATCAGGTTTTTAATTTTGATTTCGCGATTAATCCGTTTCGCGGTTGTTCCTTTCGCGCTTAATCAGGTTTTTAATTTTGATTTCGGGATTAATCCGTTTCGCGGTTGTTCCTTTCGCGCATAATCCGGTTTTTAATTTTGGTTTCGCGATTAATCCGTTTCGCGGTTGTACCTTTCGCGCATAATCCGGTTTTTAATTTTGGTTTCGCGATTAATCCGTTTCGCGGTTGTTCCTTTCGCGCTTAATCAGGTTTTGAATTTTGGTTTGGGGATTAATCCGTTTCGCGGTTGTTCCTTTCGCGCTTAATCAGGTTTTTAATTTTGATTTCGCGATTAATCCGTTTCGCGGTTGTTCCTTTCGCGCTTAATCAGGTTTTTAATTTTGGTTTCGCGCTTAATCCTTTTCCCGATTGTTCCTTTCGCGCTTAATCAGGTTTTTAATTTTGGTTTCGGGATTAATCCGTTTCGCGGTTGTTCCTTTCGCGCTTAATCAGGTTTTTAATTTTGGTTTCGAGCTTAATCCGTTTCCCGATTGTTCCTTTCGCGCTTAATCAGGTTTTTAATTTTGGTATCGGGATTAATCCGTTTCGCGGTTGTTCCTTTCGCGCTTAATCAGGTTTTTAATTTTGATTTCGCGATTAATCCATTTCGCGGTTGTTCCTTTCGCGCTTAATCAGGTTTTTAATTTTGGTTTCGCGCTTAATCCTTTTCCCGATTGTTATTTTCGCGCTTCATCAGGTTTTTAATTTTGGTTTCGGGATTAATCCGTTTCGCGGTTGTTCCTTTCGCGCTTAATCAGGTTTTTAATTTTGGTTTCGCGCTTAATCGTTTTCCCGATTGTTCCTTTCGCGCTTAATCAGGTTTTTAATTTTGATTTCGCGATTAATCCGTTTCGCGGTTGTTCCTTTCGCGCTTAATCAGGTTTTTAATTTTGGTTTCGGGATTAATCAGTTTCGCGGTTGTTCCTTTCGCGCATAATCCGGTTTTTAATTTTGGTTTCGCGATTAATCCGTTTCGCGGTTGTTCCTTTCGCGCTTAATCAGGTTTTTAATTTTGGTTTCGCGCTTAATCCTTTTCCCGATTGTTCCTTTCGCGCTTAATCAGGTTTTTAATTTTGGTTTCGGGATTAATCCGTTTCGCGGTTGTTCCTTTCGCGCTTAATCAGGTTTTTAATTTTGGTTTCGCGCTTAATCCTTTTCCCGATTGTTCCTTTCGCGCTTAATCAGGTTTTTAATTTTGGTATCGGGATTAATCCGTTTCGCGGTTGTTCCTTTCGCGCTTAATCAGGTTTTTAATTTTGGTATCGGGATTAATCCGTTTCGCGGTTGTTCCTTTCGCGCTTAATCAGGTTTTTAATTTTGATTTCGCGATTAATCCATTTCGCGGTTGTTCCTTTCGCGCTTAATCAGGTTTTTAATTTTGGTTTCGCGCTTAATCCTTTTCCCGATTGTTATTTTCGCGCTTCATCAGGTTTTTAATTTTGGTTTCGGGATTAATCCGTTTCGCGGTTGTTCCTTTCGCGCTTAATCAGGTTTTTAATTTTGGTTTCGCGCTTAATCGTTTTCCCGATTGTTCCTTTCGCGCTTAATCAGGTTTTTAATTTTGATTTCGCGATTAATCCGTTTCGCGGTTGTTCCTTTCGCGCTTAATCAGGTTTTTAATTTTGGTTTCGGGATTAATCAGTTTCGCGGTTGTTCCTTTCGCGCATAATCCGGTTTTTAATTTTGGTTTCGCGATTAATCCGTTTCGCGGTTGTTCCTTTCGCGCTTAATCAGGTTTTTAATTTTGGTTTCGCGCTTAATCCTTTTCCCGATTGTTCCTTTCGCGCTTAATCAGGTTTTTAATTTTGGTTTCGGGATTAATCCGTTTCGCGGTTGTTCCTTTCGCGCTTAATCAGGTTTTTAATTTTGGTTTCGCGCTTAAGCCTTTTCCCGATTGTTCCTTTCGCGCTTAATCAGGTTTTTAATTTTGGTATCGGGATTAATCCGTTTCGCGGTTGTTCCTTTCGCGCTTAATCAGGTTTTTAATTTTGGTTTCGGGATTAATCCGTTTCGCGGTTGTTTCTGTCGCGCATAATCCGGTTTTTAATTTTGGTTTCGGGATTAATCCGTTTCGCGGTTGTTCCTTTCGCGCTTAATCAGGTTTTTAATTTTGGTTTCGGGATTAATCCGTTTCGCGGTTGTTCCTTTTGCGCATAATCCGGTTTTTAATTTTGGTTTCGCGATTAATCCGTTTCGCGGTTGTTCCTGTCGCGCTTAATCAGGTTTTTAATTTTGGTTTCGGGATTAATCCGTTTCGCGGTTGTTCCTTTCGCGCATAATCCTGTTTTTAATTTTGGTTTCGGGATTAATCCGTTTCGCGGTTGTTCCTTTCGCGCTTAATCAGGTTTTTAATTTTGATTTCGCGATTAATCCGTTTCGCGGTTGTTCCTTTTGCGCATAATCCGGTTTTTAATTTTGGTTTCGGGATTTATCCGTTTCGCGGTTGTTCCTGTCGCGCTTAATCAGGTTTTTAATTTTGGTTTCGCGATTAATCCGTTTCGCGGTTGTTCCTTTCGCGCTTAATCAGGTTTTTAATTTTGGTTTCGGGATTAATCCGTTTCGCGGTTGTTCCTTTCGCGCATAATCCTGTTTTTAATTTTGGTTTCGGGATTAATCCGTTTCGCGGTTGTTCCTTTCGCGCTTAATCAGGTTTTTAATTTTGATTTCGCGATTAATCCGTTTCGCGGTTGTTCCTTTCGCGCTTAATCCGGTTTTTAATTTTGGTTTCGGGATTAATCCGTTTCGCGGTTGTTCCTTTCGCGCATAATCCGGTTTTTAATTTTGGTTTCGCGATTAACCCGTTTCGCGGTTGTTCCTTTCGCGCTTAATCAGGTTTTTAATTTTGATTTCGGGATAAATCCGTTTCGCGGTTGTTCCTGTCGCGCTTAATCAGTTTTTTAATTTTGGTTTCGGGATTAATCCGTTTCGCGGTTGTTCCTTTCGCGCTTAATCAGGTTTTGAATTTTGGTTTCGGTATTAATCCGTTTCGCGGTTGTTCCTGTCGCGCTTAATCAGGTTTTTAATTTTGGTTTCGGGATTTATCCGTTTCGCGGTTGTTCTTTTCGCGCTTAATCCGTTTCGCGGTTGTTCCTTTCGCTCTTATTCTATTTCTTGCTTAAACCTTTCGCGTTTTTTACGTTCGCGTTTAATCCGTTTCGCGGTTAAACTTTTCGCGCTAGTTCCTTCGCGTTGTTTATCCCGTTCATTCTTGTTCCCTTTGGCTCTTATTCCTTTCGCGTTTAACCCTGTGTTACGTTTCGCAGTTGTGCTCTTTCGCGGTTATTCCACCGTCCCACGTAGTTCACCCCGGAATGCAATTTTGCAGGCTAACGAGGATTTGGTTTCTGGTCCCACAGCCGGTATAATCCTCAGTGTGGCTTGTCTATAGTATTATTTTATTAACTTCACCTTACCACCACTCAACTTCATCTTAGCGGTTACCCAAAAGTGGAAGAAAAGCGAAGTAAAATCAAACAAATAAACAACTTTACTCGTATGTTACTTACCTCCGTGGAGGATTGGTTCGAATCCCAGCCTGGGCATGGCTGTTCTCTCCTCCGTACACGGATAGGCTAATCGGGTCTTCAGTTCAAAGTGCCTCCACCGGGTATTGAACCTTGGACCCGTTGATTACAAGGCGACGACGTTACCACTACGCCATCGGGGAGGTATTATCCTTTGGGCACACGTTATAGTAATCTATCAAGTCTGAGATTCCAAAAATGCCCATGCAATAACACAGTGCAACAAATTCTGCTTGCCGCGAGATGAAGGAAGGTGTTCTTTACTAAATCAAATGCGCTGATTACGAAAATGAAATCAGAAATGTTCCATCACGTACCAATTTTTCTGGAAAAAATATGCCACATGTACAGTGGGATCCATGAGTATTACCGTGCAAATTGTCCATGACTATTTTCATTAATTTTTCTCTTACATCCTGTGTGTTTTTAAGTAATGGATTTTTATGTATGCTGGAGCAGAAGTTGTCAACAGCTTGTTTTGAGTTTTCTTTTAATTCTTGAAGCTCTTATTGGGTCAAATAAAGTGCACGAACATGGTGATGGACAATTTGCACGGTAATACTCGTGGATCCCACTGTATCACCTGGCCTATATTTCATATAGTTAGCAATATAATGTAATTCTTGAAAAACAAAGTAGCAACTTTCGCGACACTTGGTAACGACTCCATTACAGTACAAGAAGAACCTGTAGCTGGATAAAATACAGATAATGGAACAAAATTAATGCTTTGTATTATAAAACATACAAAAAGTTACGAGAATGCTGCAAAAAGCTTGAAATGTACTTCCAGTGTCCTGGAAACTTTCCGTTTGCGGGTGGATGGTAAAAATTCTTGTAGGAGTGTCCAGCAGTAATCTGCCAAAAGGTTTAGTGACCATCTTCCATTATATCGTCTTTCCATGGCAGCGATATCTTGATAAAATCGCTCACCATGTTCGTCACTCACATCTCCGAGATTAGGCGGAAAAAAAAACAACAAATGAATGCAAGAAATGTATTTTCAAAGATATGTTGCACTCCATAGCCAGCCTTGTAACCGTCCAGCATCTGTCACGTCAGTTCCCTGTAATTACCAGACCTGACGTTATCCAAGAAATTGTTGCATACATCTTTGAAGGCAAGCCAAGCTGCCTTCTCAGTATCTGTCAGCAACTATTTAAAGGTTATGTCTTTCATCCAGTCACGAATCTGAGGCCGAATAAAAATACCTTCTTTAATTCTTGCAGTACTAATCGCAGGAAATTTGAAAAGTAAAAATTGAAAACCCCTACAATCTTTGTCCATTGCTTTCACAAAATTCTTTATGAAGCCCAATTTCAGATGGAGCTGTGGTAACAGGACACTTGTATTTGTCAACCAGGGGTTCATGCGACACATTTTGTGTACCCGGATTGATTGATGCTTTCTTTCGAAGGCCACTGTTTCACTATATAATGGTCTCTCCTTGCCCTACTGTCCCAGTGACACAAGAAACAGCAATATTTTGTGAAACTAGTCTGCATTCCCAGCACAAGCCTCAGAACTTTATATCACCACAGATTTTTCATTTGTGGTTCGAATAGCCAATATACTTCAGAAGTAGTCTCATGTTCTCGTAGGTTTCTTTTAACTGAACAGAATGTGCCACTTGTATCGAAGGTTTCTCGTTTCCGTTATGCAAGAGAACAGTTTTGAGACTAGTTTTTGATGAATCTATGAATAGGCGTCATTCTTCCGAATTGTGAATCATACCAAATTCTGTAAGCAACCCATTTATGTCATTACTAGAGACCGGATATTTAGACCCTAGAAACATATAAAATAGGCAGGCAAATAAGCACTTATAATTTTCAAAATAGGCAGTAAAATAGGCATTAAAATACAAATAGGCAATAAAAAAGGCAATGAATTTTAACTCAAAATAATGAAGATAGACGTACAAAAAGAAATAGGTGTTTAAATTATATAGAAACATACCTGTACATTCTTTATATTTGCTTAAAATAAACCAGGCGCTCATCATTAGAGACAGCAGTCCAATAGTGTACTTAATAAATCACTGCAAACAGGAGTCACGTCAGCCAAAAAATTTCCATTGTATAATGGCTACACACAATAGTCTGACAAAAGAAATTGTTGGCTACTTCAAACCAGTAGGTACGCAAATTATTTAAATATACACTTTATCACTGCACGCAGAATTATTTCAGTTAAAAAATTTACACTATATATTCCACACAGCAGTTCGAACTAGGAAACTGTTTAAATGCATTTCAAGTTTGTACTGTACGGTTTGGCAATCTCTGAATAAGAAGCACTAATTGCGGTTGCACATCAGAACAAGGTATTTCTTCACGTGATCAACCGACAAGTTATGTCTGCAATCGGACAACACATATTTTAGATTAAAAATGATCTTTCAACCTCCACAGATGTTACCGGAGCATACTTAAAGCACGCCAGAACATGTGGATCTAACTCAGTTTTATATTTTCACCTTTCAGAAATTGTTGAATTGCCCTTAATTTGTCCAAGTCCTTATTAGCTGCAATAACTCGCTAACTGTTATTTTTAAATTTCTTGGAAGCATCGGAAACTAATCCTGGGAACAGGAAATTGTATGCACCGAGTTCAGTCATGTCCCAATTTGAAAGAAAATGCCTAAAATAGGCAATATCTGGCATTTATGAAATAATATAGGCAATATCGTATGAAATAGGCAAAATAGGCAAAATTAAATTGCCTTTAAATGAAGATAATCCCTCCCCCCTGGCCATCGCAACATTCGTTTTCATCATATCTCTAACAGGAAAGAATAGGCATTTTGCCTAACATCCGGTCTCTAGTCATTACAATATACCAGACTCTCTGCCATTGAGAAAAAAGTTAAAAGACCAAGCTGTCGTTTACGTAATGGTATACTAGTGTAGCAGTTTTTTTTCTTGAAGACGAGAACCAAGTAATTCTGCTTGCGTTTTCGAAAGATTTAGAACTCTTACAAGATCGTTCAATTCTGCCTATGACAATGGCTGCTGTTGGGTCTTTGATGTAGATGGCGTGTAATCAAGATATTCGTGATCTATTGGTTGGTCACTACTATTGTCTGTTTCATCTTCCAGTGTCCATTCCGCTGTGGTTTTGGAACAGGGCGCATTGCACATTCCAAATTTTGATATGAAACTGTGTATTTTGATTTCCTTGCTATTTCTGTTACTTTCGTTAAACAAAAGTAGCAATCTGTTATGTGGTCTCTAGGATCCATCCACAACTGTGGTACGGCAAATGGCATAGAACATGCAACCGGCCTCTTAAATAGCGGGAGCAACGTAAGCAACAGTTCTGTGGTGCCCAACACTTACCCTCATCTACCTTTGATTTAAAATACAACTTGCACGACTTTTTGACCAGCGGGGAAATGGGATGTCTTTGGGATTTCGTCGTAAACTCACCACACACATAACAGGAAAGGTTTGGTGAATTTACACACTTCCTATAAATATCTAAACACAAGGAACATGCGAACACGAAGAAACAGTATTCTTCACGTTAGAGGTTTTGCACGACACACACTGCATGAACAGAAACTGCGTGATCCCATTAGCAACTGACTGATGCAAATAACTGCAACTCCACTATACCTCAATCAATTGATTATCTATCCCTTTCCTCTCCACCCCCTCCCCTATGCACTGTCAAGCCCTAGTAACAGGCTGTGCTGATAAGCGCCTCGACAACAATAACATGCAGTCGTGTGCTGATAAAATTGCGTTTCCAGAGAAAAGTTTAGGTGATAGCGAAAAACTGTTTTCAGTATCGTCATCAGGGCGCTAAACTCCATAGGAATCACATGATTTGGTTCTGCGGCAATTTTAATTGTCGCACAGTGTAATTCTTACATACCGATTTCAAGCATTCCTTAGGTACACTCACCGGCAATACAAAACGAGACTTCCTTCTATGGTGTTATGTGTGTTGTCTATTTCTACAGCGATGGGCTAACTTGTTACTGAAAGTCTGAGTTAGGCAGCATACATAACGCTACACAAGTGAGGAGTATTTCAAGATCTAATTGTCTCGTTTTTATTACTGATAACTGGTACAGTGGGATCCATGAGTATTACCGTGCAAATTGTCCATCCTACGTGTTTTTAAGCTATGGATTTTTATGTACACTGTTGTCAGCTTGTTTTGAGTTTTCTTTTAATTGTTGAAGCTCTTATTGGGTGAAGTGCACGAACATGGTGACGGACAATTTGCATGGTAATACTCATGGATCCCACATGTGTGCTTCTATTATGGGGCGTGAGGACTGGAAATCAGAAATGCAAAGTAATTCCGTGAAGGAATTCAGGAACCGTAGAGGTTAAGTTCTCACGCATTCTCGTAACTAAAGGTACCCCGTTTCGATACCCGGTGGAGGCACATTGTGGTCAGGAATCCGCTTTAAACTGTAGGTCCAGTCCCGATTAGCCTATCTGTGATTAAATTAGACTTCAAATTCAACCTCTCAATCACTGGTGGAGATCTCAAGTTAAGTGGCAGTGTGTCAAGTGGTCTTCGAAACTACCACTTCAATTAAGTAACCGGAAACTTCAAGACAGATCGTCTTTCAACGACCCGGTGCAATTTCATCTTCATGGTCGACCAGCTCGCTTTTCCACCCGGGCATGCCCACATTATCCACAGTCTTGGAGCCGAGGATGTAGGTTAAAAGAACCTCATAGCTTCAACTGCCTCTTGCTTTCAGGAAGAAAATGCCTGCACACAGAACAAAAAGGGATCAAGATTCCGTGTTCTTCTCCCAAGGGTGAAGATCAGATTGCAATTTCTTTGGAGCAAAGTGGCGGGTCCCGTAATTTTACGGACCAGGGATCGTCCCTTCTTCTGGAGTAATTAGAAGGGCTGATTTTCCATTCCACACCTTGTTAGATTGAGTGAAAGAGGATTTCTGGGCGAACCTCTACAACCGCGAATTGAGGTCGAGCTTGAATTACTGAACTGGAAGGAAATCTCGATTTTTCTCTACGCAAAAAACAGTACCCTCCAGTCTGGGCACTTATTTACCAGATCAAGGACGGTTGATTTGGGGCATAATCGGACGGGTCGCCTCACGTTCGCATAGTCTTGTCTACGAACTGGAAAGATGGGATCCTTTTTGCTCTATAAAACTGTTGTTAAACCAAGGCGGATCTGACGTCACAGATTTTTCATGTACTATGTTTTATCATCTTATGCTTCTACTGCCCATGATTGATTGAGCTGATTGAGTTTGTGTTTCAAGTCCACTTTATGCACGGTAAGGCTGATCGGGACTGGACCTACAGTTACGACACCACAGTTCTCGGGCCCCCATCTTTGCAAATTAGCCAAAAGGGGCACAAGAAGCGAAGAAAAATAAATCAATCAATCAACCGAACCACTATGTGCCTCCACCAGGTATCGAACCCGGGACCCCTTGATTACAAGGCGACGACGCTACCACTACGCCATCGGGAAGGATTTTTGACTGCCATGAGACCCAACAGTGGGTCTCAAGTATCGTCGTTCATGATGCCGTGATACCCACTTGTGTGTCTCACCTCAGCAATTGCTTCAGGCCGCGATACGCCTATATGGGTTTCACTTGTCATTTGCTAACATGATCAAAGATATTGTTTTGGCTCCAGAATGTTACACTATACTCGTAGCCTGGCCCTAGATAGCAACAGGCGATTACAACAATGGCGTACAAATGGCCGTAACATTGTAGTAATAAACTTAGTGTTCTGTGATTATTTATGATGACTTTATTTTGTTGATTTTCAATACAACAATCGATGCGTTTTTTAATGCATCCTTGTTTGACATTTGTTGTATTTCAGGCAAGAATTAAACAAAGAAGGAGAAAAATAAAGGAAGAAGAAGAAATTAAGACTATATTCAGTGTGATTGAACGTGTAGATTGCATTTCGTTCAATATTTTATGGAGGAAGCACTTCTGTTGTTGTATGTTCTGTTGACGATGCATGAACAAGAAACAGAAAATATGCGTCCAACACTGGACGAGCTTGACAGTTCAAGTGATTGAAGTTCGTTATTTGAAAAAACAAAGTCATTTTCAAAAAAAAAAAAGTGAGACACAGAAATGGGTCTCTAGGCCTTCTGATGAAAATTCTCTTCTCCAGGCCACGATACCCAAAACTGGGTCTGAAATTTAAAGTGAATTTTCAATGGTTTTTTGGATTGTTTTGAAATTTCTTGTGCTTCACAGATCTAATGACACCAACTTGATCCATTTTCACAAATTGCTTTTATTTGGCCCCACGATGTCATTCAGACAATCTGGCCTTGGCAGTCAACGTGTTTTAAGGAGTTTCAGGCCGCTTATAAAACTTGAATAGCATAATTATTATTATAAAATAAAAATAACTATTGGATCAATCCACATCAAATGGTCAAAAGAAAAATTAAACGGTTGCCTAATTTTGTAAAAAAAAAATCAGTTTTTTTATTTTAACTCCTATGCAAGGGTAGCTTAAAACAGGCATTATATATTTTACATATAGCTTAGTTTTAAAATGGCTGCCATTTTTATTGCATGGCTTCATGTACTTTTGGCCTTTGCAGACAGTTGTTGATTGATTAGGTTTATTTAACTTCACTTTTCTACCACTTTTGGCTAAGGATGGGTGGTGATATCAGTAAATTGATGAAGGAACACTCAAAGAATATCAATGCCCAGGTTGGGATTCGAACCCGGGATACCTGGCGTTGTAGTGCACTGTGCTAACCACTCAGCTGAGATAAACAGAAAGCTGGGTACATTTCAAGCCAAATTTTGTGTCCTGTATGCTTTTTACCATCTCTAATGCATATGGCTGAACATTTTCAGCCTTTTGCATTTGCCCCTGGCGTCAATGGCAACAATTGTGTTTTTGTATTGTTGGTTCAACATCTTGCACAGAGACCAGCAAACACTGCGGAGCGCCACAAGGCACATCAACGGACAAGTATGAAAAAGCAGGCTGACAGGTTCAAGGTGAATTCCTCGGCCGCAAAGAAAAACAACGCAGTGCATGTGGGCGAATCATCGAACCACGTTGAAAGTTGTGGAGATTCAGGAGCTAAGCGAGCATGCCGTTGCATGTGGTTAGTGAGATCTTGTTAGGGGGAAACGCACACAAGCTGTCTCGAAGGGGTTTCCGAAGAAGAACCATCCTACGGTATTTTCCGAGACAACGTAGGAAACACCTTTCGCGTAGGAACTCGTGAGAATGTTCGACAATGCTCAGGAAGAAGATCCCACAATTTGGCCCACACGTCGTGTATGCTCTGCAATTCCTGGAGTTGTGCCTAATTGATTATATCCTGGAAATGAAAGCAATGAGGTGGTAGGATTGGAGTAATAAAAATGGGATAGCCACTATGTGATTATACCTCAGCAACTTTGTACAGCTTCATATACATGACTGGAAACAACGATTACTGAGCAATGTTTCCCTGACCAGACACGTGGTACCGTGCTCTTCACAAGAAGAAAAATGTATCGTCAATCTTTCCCTATCAATTAAAGGCATTTCAGACTACAAATGAGTGTTTCATTATTAGGAAGCGGAAACTTCAGAAATATGGTTGTAATTTAATCTGCGAAGTCTTATTTCTCATAAACATGCTTAATTTTACCTTTAGCCCATAACACACATATTTTTCTGTTGCTTTGGAAGTCGATCAACTTGGTAGATCACATACTACACATGATGCATGCATGTACTAAACCAAAACTATATATTGGCTTGTTGATTTGTTGATTTTAAATCCAGTTTATGTACAGTAAGGCTAATCGGTTACTGGACCTACAGTTTAAAGTGGGTTCCGAACCGCTATGTGCCTCCACCGGGTATTGAACCTTGGACCTCTTGATTACAAGGCGACTACGCTACCATTGCGCCACGGGGGAGGCCCCAATATATTGGCTATTGTTAGTACAGTAAAACCTCGTTAATCCGAACTAATGGGGGGATAAGTTGACCGGTTTAACGACAGTCCGGATTAACTGAAATAACCTAAAAGAACAGTAGAAAGTGCATTAAAACTCAGTTTATAGCAACAAAACACGTTTATTATGGTGTATTTGGATGTACGTATTCTTAGCAGTTGCGGAGTAATAAAACGAATGCGATTGTTGACTTCTGCTTTTTTTTTGCCTTTTGTGTGTCCGGATTAAGTGAAGTCCGGCTTATCGGGGTCCGGATTAACGAAGTTTTACTGTAGTTGATGGTGGGTAAGGGAAGTACGAAATGAGGATAATCAGAAAGTTTTTTGTCTTACGAGTTATTAAATTATTGAGTTTATTTTACTTCCCTTTTCTGCCACTTTTGGCTAATAGCGAAGATGAGAATGAACGTAAAATATACATATTTTAAACTTTCCAGAAAAAAAATATAAAGGTTTCCGAATTCTTTGTGTAAACGCATATTTTGGAGGTAAAGAGACGAAGTAAATTAGACAGATAGGAGGGAACCCGCGAAGTAGCCCAACCTCCACCCACATACATTCAGGGGTATGCGTTTAGTGCCCCTTTTCTTTTTCAGTTTGATTTCATAATTCATACATATATTTCATATATATATAATGAAAGGGGCAAAATTGATGAAGGGACACTCACAAGGAACATTCATGTGAAGGCCGGGATACGAAGCCAGGACCCCTTGCGTTGTAACGCGCTGTGCTAACCATTCCACCGCGGAGGTTGTCTCAGACAGTTGTTATAAATTTGATCAGCTGATAAAACTAATAGAAAGCTTTGGTAAAAACATTGTTTTCAGTACATTTCCAGGTATATTCCCCTTCTGTTGACCGACCCTCCCCTTACTACCCCATGAAACAAGAGGAAATAAGATAAAAGCCTGTTTAAGCCAAACATATTTTTTTTTGGTATTGTATTTAGGTGTTGACTGTTGCTAAAAAAATATTCCCACTCCCCTCTGCCTCCCAGTAATATTTTTTCGTCATGCGGAGGCGCATGATGTTTTCCTCTAAGGTGATCCTGCCCGAGTATGTTTGTTCTTTCATGAATATCACTCAGGGCTCGGATTTTGATGACATTTCATATTTTAACTGGTGCAACGTAGACATTGCTAACTAGTACAGAAATCCTGAACACGCTCCTCAGGTTGAAGAAATGTAATTTTTTTGGGTCATTTTTATTTTATTTTTCGGTCATTTTTTAAAAATTTTGCGTCATTTTTTAAAAAATGTTGTGTCATTGCATGCTGAAACATAACATGTTCAACAATTTCTGTTTTGTCTGAATGTGATCTAGCGGTACTTACTCTGTGTTTAACTACCAGCGCAACAAAGCCTGTCTGAAAATCGCGAAATGCAACATTGTCGAGTTTCTTATTCACAGTACAACACACCAAGGTGAAGAAGGAATTGTTAAATTGTTTGTCTTGGAATATATATACTATTTTCAATAAGCAGGTTAAGTTTTGTACGAATTTTTGGGTCATTTTGGTAAAGATTTTTAGGTCATTTTACAGGATTTTTGTTGTCATTTTAAAGGACATTTTTCAAAGATTTTTAGGTCATTTTACAGGATTTTTGTTGTCATTTTAAAGGTCATTTTTCAAAGATTTATAGGTCATTTTACAGGATTTTTGTTGTCATTTTAAAGGTCATTTTTCAAAGACTTTTAGGTCATTTTACAGGATTTTTGTTGTCATTTTAAAGGTCATTTTTCAAAGATTTTTAGGTCATTTTACAGGATTTTTGTTGTCATTTTAAAGGTCATTTTTCAAAGATTTTTAGGTCATTTTACTGGATTTTTGTTGTCATTTTAATGGTCATTTTTCAAAGATTTTTAGGTCATTTTACAGGATTTTTGTTGTCATTAAAAAAGGTCATTTTTGAAAGATTTTTAGGTCATTTTACAGGATTTTGTTGTTATTTTAAAGGTAATTTTTCAAACATTTTTAGGTCATTTTACAGGATTTTTGTTGTCATTTTAAAGGTCATTTTCAAAGATTTTCAGGTCATCTAAATCCGGGCCCTGTATCCTTATCATTGTGATAAACCGAAGGAAGCACAAATGCATCATTAAGTAACCAAAGTACAAACAAATCACTGTAATGTTGCATTACATATATGTGTGTGTACAGCATCGAGAATTATGTCAAGATTCTTACAAGCGTGAAGCGATTCGCTGTTAACTTCTGTGAAAATGTTCCTAGTTTTCTTGCAGCAGAACAAAGGAACTGCATGTAAACCTGAAGTTCATCAGACGATCTGTTAGCAACTGTTTAAGTCACATTAATAAAGCAGAACTGTCGGGACACGCATAGGGAGTGCGTGCGGTTCTCGTGGGTCTACTGGTAAACACTACATTGTTGTACCGAAGGCAATTCACATGCATTCTGCGACCTGCTGGCCCGTCAAAGGCCCCTTGTAGCTTCCTTCGCATAAGTGCGTTCGGCAAGTAGGAAGTTCCCATGTGCTGCAATACGATAACTTAATTTCTCCGTAGCATATCTTTTCTATCTTTCAAAGTCACGCCGATCTGCCTGTTGCCCGAACAGCGTGACTCGCTTAGAAGTTCACGGTGCGTAGCTTCTGGAAATTGATAAATGTGGGATTATTTGGAACATGGATCATATTAAAGCATGAAAAAGGATGGTTCCCAAACTTTTTACAGTCCAATACAGCTTAAGTGTAAAGGTTCACAACTAATTTTTCTTTTAGGGCTAACTGTATTTATGTTGAGGTAATTAGTATTACACTCCTCACAAAAAGTTTGGAATATTGTTATATTAGACAATGGGTGATAGACACGGCCTTGGAATTCAACAACACATTGTGTCTGGTGGACGTTCTTGTCTTTTCACCGACATATGCCACCGTGCCTATCACCTATTGCCAAACAACATTCAAAAATTGTGGTGTATATATATATACACCTGGGGTAGTTGCCGTCGACAGTTTTACTGTCCTTGCCCTCCTCCTCTTCCCCAGTTTTGGCACCCAATTGCCGATACTGGTCAGAAGAATTCGGACAGTTCCGAGTTTCGCAATTATTATTACAATAAAGAATTCTAAATGTGAGTTAACCAATAACCCGCTACGAGGGATCGTAGCGGACTATGGTTAACGAGAGAGAGAGAGAGAGAGAGAGAGAGAGAGAGAGAGAGAGAGAGAGAGAGAGAGAGAGAGAGAGAGAGAGAGAGAGAGGGGGGGGAGAGAGGAGATAGAGAGAGGGAGAGAGAGAGAAAAGAGAGAGAGATAGAGAGAAAGAGAGAGAAAGAGAGAGAAAGAGAGAGAAAGGAGACAGAGAAAGGAGAGAGAGAGATGAGATAGAGAGAGAGAGAGAGAGAGAGAGAGAGAGAGAGAGAGAGAGAGAGAGAGAGAGAGAGAGAAATTTTCACTTGATAACCAGTAGCGACGATCGGGTGCCAAAACGGAGGGTAAAGGACAATTTACTCTCTCTTTGTGGAAAAGTTTGCGTTTTTGTTTTAGGCCAACTTTTATGCACAGATAGACTAATTGGGACTGGACCTACAGTTTGAAGTTGGATCCGAACCACTATGCCCTCCCCCCATTCCCCTCCAATCGCCGCGCTACTGGTAGCCTTGCATCCCCGGTTATAAAACTAAGAGTACCCAAAATCGCAGACTGCAGACTTCTGAAGACGCCTCTCTACACAAAAAACACATTCATTTATGGGACAAAATTGAAATTTTTACAAGTTTCAAAAATAGTCTATGTTATTTTTGTAGCTTTGTATACGTTCACATAAAAAAAAGATATGGTTCGAAGAGGTGATGGCCCTGGGTAAGAGCCTGGATGTATATGCATGTAATACAATATCTATACCGCGTTTGTTAGAACCTGTCCCGTTTCCCGCGCTAGCGATCGCTCGACAGTTTCTGCACCAATGAGAAACGAGGAAAAAGTCGTCTGCTGGGCAGCGAGGAGCGAATGGAAGCCAGAAGAGAGGCGCTTACGTAGACACTATTGAGACGTTGCGTATTTTAATTGGCTGCCTGGCTTTGACTTTCCCCAGCACAGAGAAAAGTCAGCGACCAGCTAGCGCGGGAACCGGGGCAGGTTGTAACAAACGCGATATAGTGATGAATTTGCTAAAACCACTCATGTGAGTCCTCCTATGGCAAATAACATAAATCCTTATGTTGATATTATTAACGGGGAGTAGTTAATTTGTGTTCCATGTAGGGTGGCAATTCATCTAAATACTTTGATTCCCGTTCGTACTGCACTGTTTTTTATTTCTTATTTATTTTATTTAAGGTTTTCTTTAGGACCTTCCCACGATTTGTGCATGCCTTACAACTAACAATTCAAATGATTTACTTTAAATAAAATTACACTCAAATCCACCTTCAAGACTCATCAGATGACTGAAAAGTAAGTAATGGTCTCTTAAACCAAAAAAATAGTAATGTAACAACTACTTCTGATGAAAAGTTAATGATGTTTTCTTAAACGTGGAAATTTTATGAATACGAACATCGCTTCATAACATTTTTTTTTTTTGTTCGTTGACGCTGGAACCTGGGTTCGATATAGTAGCTCTGGTAATGACTCAGCTTTCATCAATTGGTAAAAATAACTAAAATTGGCACAGTGGCGCAATTTGAATTGATCTGTATTATGCAGAGTCGGTCTTAGGAAGGGCAACTAGGGCATTCATTCTAGGCCCAGCGCCAGATGACAAATATTATTTGTGAACGGGTTAATGCGAGTTTATAGGACGCTGCTGCTTGAAATTAAGCAACTACAGTAGTGTGATTTTTCCTGACTTCATGGATTATTTTCACATTGAAAAAAGCCAATATTTCTGAAATTATATTCTAAACTAAGAACGATATTACATAAAAATCATATTCAAACATTTCAATCAAAAGTAGTCAATATGCAGTACAGAATGAAACTATGAAGTAAAAATGTTATTTTGTATGAAACAATATAAATCCGCTACAGCGTTAAAATTTAATAAGAAGTAAACAAAAGAGAACTGTGACAGAATATTTATTATTCGTTATGATTAAAAATTCCCACTTTGATAGGTATAATACAGTAAAACCTCGTTAATCTGGACAGGCAAAAGATAGAAAAAAAGGCAGAATGCAAGGTTTTAAATGTGGCTAAGTCAACAAGAGAACTTCCCAAAGAAAAGGCAGTCAACCACTGATGAAATTCTGTTTCCCGCAGACTTTGTTTTGTTGCTATAAACTGAGATTTAATGCACTTTCTACTGTTCTTTTCAGGTTATTTCAGTTAATCCGGACTTTCGTTAAACCAGTCAACTTATCCCCCCATTAGTGCGGATTAACGAGGTTTTACTGTAATAGTTTTTAATTAAATATTATGAACGTGACACCAGTGATTTGTCAGAAATGAAATGAAACACTAGTTTAGCAACAACTTTCCATAATTCTCGGTTCCACATGTTCTGTTTATTGCCCTCATCTAATAATACGAAATATATCAATTAATTGTCTATTGTAATGTAATGTTTGTATTGTCAACATATTGGACACCTGTACTTCAGACTAAGAAACAAAAATCTGATTTTTTAGGCTTCTGAAAAATTTTGGTTACAGGCCCAGCGTATATATTGTACGGCCCCGCATCGACCTAGGGTATTAGGTAGATGATCATAACTGTTAAATATATATCTAAACATGTAAAATACATGAAAAGATATTCTCGGGCTATCGACGAGGTGAGTTGTGGAAAAGATTCCAAACTTCCGTATCACCTTCTACCTGAAGACGAGTGACGTTAGCTCTAGAAACCTTGGAATCTTTTCCACAACTCACCTGCTCGATAGCCCGAGAGAATCTATTCATCATTCGTCGCCAGAAAAGCTTCAGGCCTTACTTCACGCAAAATACAATTTATGATACCTTCGAAATTTCTAGCTAGATCACGTGAACACTAAGGCTGAAATATTGGTCCCTTGCTTCGGGACCAATTTTATAAAAAAAATTAAAAAAAATGTCAATCTCTATTTTCCCCTATAAAAAACATATATATATATATATATTAATACAAATATATAAAAAAAACTTTCTTATAAATTTCAAAAACCAAATATCAATTACTAATAATCAAAATATTCCTTCAACTGCCAAACATTTTAAAATTCATACAACCATATAAAATAACAAAGAAACAAATTAAAATTTAAAAAAATATCCTATTAACATTTACAATAAACAGCCGCAATTTTACCCACCCTTTTCAAATAATTCCAAATTTTAAACATAAAACAATCTTAAATAATAATTTTTAAAAACTCATACAACAAATTCAAAATTTAAACAAAATCAACCCGCATTAAAAAAAATTTAAAACTCCTCCGCAAAACCAATTAAAAACAAAACACAAAAAACCTTTAACATATCCATAACAATTGCTAATCTAATCAAAAATTTATTTATACCAAAATTTATAACTTCCAAACAAATTAAAATTAAACCTAAATCTCAGTTATATATTCCTATCAAATTAACAAATTCTAAAAATCAAAATTTAACTTATTTAAAACCAAATTTACAATTTCAAATAAACACAAACTTAATAAACATTATAAATCCTAAATCATTTTTAATTTAAATCACCAACCCAAATTCTTACAAAATTTTAAAAAAACACTTAAATACTACAAAAATATAGCAAAATCGAATCCCAACCTCAAATCATACTACAAATAACAAAACCTAACATTATAATAACCAAAAAAACTAACACCATAACAAAAACAATACATAACATTACAAAATTTAATATTAACCCAACACTAAAACCAAATCAAAAACTACAACTTACACAATTATTAAAAAAATATATAAATATAAATTGGTCCCTTGCAAGCGGAGTGCCTGCCGAGCATTCCCTCGCTTCATTTCACCTGCGATGCGAGGGTTCGTTGGAATGCGCGGGGCGTAGGAGACGAATGATGGTCACACCTCTCGGATGGCCTACAGCGGGAGCCAGGTGGATTGGTGACCTGGTTCGCACCCTCAGGCACTCCTAACCGCTACTCCCCATCCATATCCCGTTATCCCACAATGCCAGACGGCTTCGGGAAAAAAGGAACTCCTAAACGCAAGGTCACGATTGCCTCATCCGAAAAGGTGATCTCTTCTGGTTTGCACTCTGACTTATCTCGTGTTGGCGATCCACATGCAGTGATATCCGTATGTTTTTCCAAAGAAACATTGCCTACTACTAAACACTGAAGTGCTGGTGGACTGATAAAGAGCAATTTTTGTACGTGTGACCCAAGGACGTATTTAGGGGGTCCGGACCCCCCCCCCCCTCCCCGAAAGTACGAAAATTGAATAATGAAAATATTATCGTTTAACATTTGTTGCATAATTTCCTCCGTATTGGAAGACAAGGATTATATTGGGATCATACGGCTCTTAGAGACAGGAAGGACGTATTTAGGAGCGGTCCAGGGGTTCTGGCCCCCCCCGAAAGACTTACCAAGTACTAAAATTAAGTAATTAAAATATTAGCATTTGTTGCATAATCGATGGTTATTAATTTCCTCTGAACTTTTTTAATCAGAAACTTACTTTTTTCCAACTACATGTGACATCATTTTTGATATTCGATAAGTATTCAATTATTCATCTACTTGACATTAATTTCATTACCAGATCACTTGTTTTTATGTAAATTATTCGGATCTTAACTAAATGTAAGCTACGTAATGAATATGCGCTGTTATATTTATTTTTATAGCTAGTTTTTTTTTACCTAATCGTGTAATAATAATAGAATATTAATTTATGTATTGTAATTAGTATTAATTTGATTTAATATAATTATTTTAATTTAAACATTATTAATATTATTATTCCTGAGACACTTGGTTCGGACCCCCCCAAAAACATATTTCCAGATACGTCCCTGGTGTGACCATTCCATGAAATGTTTGACGTGATTGATTAATTGATTTGGTTTATTTTCACTTCGCTTTTCTGCCACTTTTGGCTAATGAGTGATGATATTATGAAATTTATGAATTGACACTCACAAAACTGCCATGCCCAGGTCGGGATTTGAACCCGGACGTCGTAGCGCAATGTGCTAACCACTCCACCACGGAGGCCGGCGAAATGTTTAACCTGTTGCTGTGCACAGTACTTATGATAAATTAGGTCCGAGGTTCGACACCTAGTTGTGGAAGCGCTTATTGGTTCGGATCTCACGGCAGATCCAGTCCCGATTAGTCTTCGGTGCTTAAAGGTGACTTAAAACTCAAAATTAAATCAATCATTAAAAATAAAATTATTAGGAGATGGTGGAAATGTTTACTTTACTATGAAAATAGAAGCAAATTTAAATATAATTTTCTTCAAATTCACTTTTTATTGATAACTTTTCAATGTACGACACCCACGAAAAATATATACGTATATATTGCGATCAATAAAATAATTTACTATTAATTGATTGCTTAATACAAAAATAAATTTTAATCAAGTTCAATATTGATATGAATGATATCGTGATTGTCTTAAGTTCAGGGGAGTTGCCAAAATTATTTGCATATGGTGACAGGAGGATACAGCTAGCGAAATTTTCGTAAATCCCACCCCCAAGGTGTGTCATTGTCACCATATTAAACGGTGTCGGGAAAAATGCGCCCGGGAAAATTGCGCTCTCGCAATAAAAGTGGGAAAAATGCGCCCTCCCAAGAGTAACCACAATGAAAAGTGGGAAAAATGCGCCCAGCACAGACGACCTTCATCAATATGATAATATGTTGATTAAAACAACCTTGACGCAGCTTCCCCTTAACCTTAACACAGGCTTGGGACTGTCAGGAAAGAGAGTTTTTTTTAAAAAAAAGTACAGTAAAAATATTATCTTTTCTGGCGTGTTTAGAAGCTGGAGATGATGTCCTTTGTCATATTTTTTTTTTTGCTTTTGTAATTTCCATTTAATATGTTGTCATTTTTATTTTATTTGATTAAGGTTTTTATTTACATTTGTATTTCCATTTCTTGTGACCTCCGTTGACGATCTTTTACTCCAGACTTCTCAGGCACTTGGTAAGGTCCTTGGGTGTGCTTGTTTTGTAAGTATGTAAAATTTTGCTAATCTGTTCATCCAGTTTTATGTACGTTCGTTTCCTCTTCGTTCCTTCCAAACCGATGCTAGCCCTGTCATATTTGTATCCGCTGTATCCTGCTTCAGCATCTTCAGAAGGGTGTAGAATTTGGGATGAAGTCGAACTTTCTCCTGCAGCTTATTCTTTCACCCTTCGACAGCATTGTTCGTGCGGTGCTTTGCATCTCCACAGTGCCACACATCAACTGGTAGATTTGGATTTTGCAGGAATTGTTGTACAAAATAGTCAAGAAACGCTGTCAGTTTCTCTCCTGCTGGCGCCGTACTATGGATTTGGAGCCACCCATCTTCAACGTCCTCGCGGGGGATCATTGCCAGAGCGCTGCACATGCGGACATGAAGCCTTACTTCTTGGTCATTCGTGTAGTCCGGTACCAATCCAACGTCTTGAACTTTGCGCCACAGACTCGCTTAATTGTGTGCTGGGCGCATTTTTCCCACTTTCTAATGTGGTTACTCTTGGGAGGGCGCATTTTTCCCACTTTTATTGCGAGAGCGCATTTTTCCCGGGCACATTTTTCCCTGATTCTATTAAACAATAGAAGCAACCAAATTCTCACTTCAGTCGCTGGTCAAGACGTATGTATAAAATTAAGTAGTATAGTCATTAACAATTATTGTAAACTAATTTTTATCATATCCTTGGTGAGACTTCCACTAAATACAGCAGAGAGGGAAATATGTAGTACAACGTTTTTTTCAGATTTAAAATCTTTTATACAGTGAAATACGCGATCATTGTTTGTTGCAACTTTTACCCAACCCAATAATGATTTTTTTTCACATATACTTTTGTGAAATTATCTATCCTTAGAATTTAGTGAAGGAATATGATAATATCAAGTTCGTATCTAGCAGCATGCCCAGGATTTTATTTTGAGAGGGGCTGAGGCTCTAACAAGAATAATTCAGAACAAAATATTGCTCTCCCCTGATTTCACAGAAACATCTGTGTATATCCCTATAAATTGCATGCAATATCTCCTATTTCTTTTCTCAAAACTGTATTTTTCCGATCATGCGGATTTCGGGGGATGCACCCCCGTTAGTTCCCATCTTCGGCACGCCGTTCTTTTTTTAGCTAATTTATTTTTTCCGACGGATGTCAGACGAAATATTAATTTACTACATTTTTTTTATCGGCCATCATGAATATAAGGTTTTTGCTTTTTTTTGTTCATTCAAATGAACGTTGTCAATTTCCAGGGGTGATAGACTGCCCCCTCCTCCCCTGCTACAATGAAGAATGAGGTAATGTAATCCATAAACCTTTCCTGATGGCGGGAAAAAATACGATCTCAACTGTCAACTTCTTGTGGCGTTAATCCCAAATGTACGAGCATAATGTTTGGGAAAGAAACAAAAATAACATCGCTGCTATTAAAAACTACAAAAAAGTTCCCAATCACTGCAAAAAAGCGAAGAAAACTCGCTTCCAAACGAAAGGAAACCTGTTGATTGATGAAAATTCCCCAGTTCCCGCCTTGCGTGACGCCTAATGGCGGCTCGAGGCGAGTCTTGGTCAACTGAGAGCGACAGCAGCGCCAAGGGCCTAATCGCGGCTTTTTCTTTTACATTTTCCCCTCCAGTTTCCTTTTCCGTTTTGGAATTGACCTGTAACGGTTCATGACTCACCAGCTATCCGTCTCAGGATAGAAGAAGAAGGAAAAGGATATGTAGCATGTGCATAACTGCGAAATTCGTTCTCTTCATTGCTTTCATTAAAGAAAGGTTCACGTTTTTTTTTATTGTAAAATGTAATTTCTTGAGACTATTTTTTTCTTTGCACATTCTGTAAAGCAAGGAGGAGGCAAAACAAAGAGATTGCACTCACTTTCTAACCAAGAAGAAGGAAGCGGGGATAAAATATTGATTAGATTAGGAGTTTCGCCGATAGAATAGAATAGAATAGAATTGAATGGGACTATTTATGCAGGTGTGTTTCAGCCTCGTTGGCCATTCTTTAGGTGCCTGTAGTAATACTACTAGTACCTACTTGTGGAGAACCAGATATCAAACAAAACGTACGCCACTGACGTGTTCGTTAGGAGAACCCAACTAATTGCAGGGCCATGCCGCTGATTTGGTACTTATCGTAGGGCCTTGCCACTGACTTGGTACTTATCGTACGCTCATGCCACTGATTTGATACCTATCGTGGGGTCAAGTCGTTGATTTGATACCTATCGTGGGGTCAAGTCGTTGATTTGATACCTATCGTGTCTCTGATTTTGTACTTATCGGTACTGTGAGAAACCTGCGGAGGGCGATGAAGAACAAGAGACATGGACAGCTGTGCGAAGGCATTGTGTTTTTGCACGACAACGCACAACCCCATTCAGCTGAGCGCACGCTGGCTCTTTTGCATCACTTCAAGTGGGAGATCTTCGACCACCTCCCGTACAACCCCGACCTTGAGCATAGCGACTTTCATCTCTTCCTTCCGCTGAAGCGGTTTCTGGCAGGACAATGTTTTCACAGCGACCCTGCGGCACAGGCGGTGGTAACTTTCTGGTCCCTTTGGCGGCAGACACGAGGGCACACGCTACGATAATACCTGAAAAACAGTGGATAGTATGTCGACACGTAGGCTGTGAGCAACTTTTGCAATAAGGCTAGCTGAATACTGTTTTGTCGTACCTCATTTTTTCATCGGAAATGTGTTGATGACGTCATCGCGTTTCGTACATGTTAATGCGTTCGGAAGCGACGTATCTGGTATGAATAGGATGTTTGCGTAAATCTTGTAGTGTATTCAAAATCCACATCGAACTTCAATCGGCTCTCCTGAAGATTGATTGATTTAGTTTACTTCCCTTTTCTGACACTTTCGTCTAATTTCAAATATGAGGTTGATATGATGAAATTCATCAAGGGACACTCGCAAAGAACATCCATGCCTAGACAGAGATTCGAACCCGAGACCTCTGGCTTCGGAGCAGCTCTTCTGAAGAGTTATTGCTGATTGACATACGACAACACAGTATTCAGCCGGCGATAAATAGCCATTGCTACTGTATGGCTAATCGGAACTTACTTTCTGGACGCGCCTCGTAGATGTTGGTATAAATTCATTACAGAGCGTTATGGTCTCGTGGTGACCGTGCATGCTTCTCGCTGGAGCTCCAGTTTCCTCGAGCAAAATGAGATGTCCACGTTTCATCTGCTTGCAGGCCACGTCGCGGATGCAATCACAGAAGACATTCCGAGATGCTCCGATCGGAAGCCAGACGTGTGAAAGCCGAGGCCTGGCGTACGCGTTCGGCGATCGTGGCACGTCCACTGAAGCACCGAGTAACGGGACATGAAACTGCCACGTGAGGCAGTTCAAAGTGTACGGAGAAAAGGAGAGATCTCCTAGATGTGGGGGAGGAGGATGGGAAGTGACGATTCCATGAAGTTTTATCAAGTTCTCTCAAAATTGGGTGGGTGTGTAAGGGCCTTTGAGAGCCAAATGTCAACCTTATCTTCCACGTAGTACACTCTGGGCTTGCTTTGGCAGACTAGCGAGGCTGTGGTGCCTGTTGCACTCATCTCTGTGGGACTTGTCCATTTTGGATTGTGATTGTCCTCTCTCGCGCGGGAGGGAATATACGCGGTATGTTGTCCACTTACGGTGTCATTATCAAAGGTTCCAGGCTCGAGAATTGGTTTGAACATGGGTTGGTTTTCATTCCTTTGTGAGCATCCCATCATTAATTTCATACAATCATTATTCCTCAACATCGCAATAGGCCAAAAGTGGCTGAAAAGTTATGTAAAACATGGAAAATATAAATAAACAAACACAACATCACATGCATTTCTTTACATGAGAAAAAATTCCTCACTAAATAATACAGTAAAAACTGCATATCCCGGAACCTCTATAAGAAGGAAACCTGTCAATATGGGGAAAAAAAGTCCCCAGAACGGACCGATTTTATACCTGAAAATGACCTGCTTGAGGCGGAAACGGAACACCATTTAAAGACCAACGAGATGTTTTTATTCCCAGTAAAACGGAAATTTCTTCCTTTATTATTTTCGCTCGCAAGAAAACAATGAAATACTGTAAGTGGAACATGCCTCTGTTGCCACTCGCTTATCGGTAACATTGTCGATATGAAAGAATGCGCTACAATACTCATAGCTGTTACGATTCAGTTTCTTTCTTTCATCTCTTACCCTCTTCCTCCACCTTTGTCTATTTCTCCTCTGTTCTTTCGTCATCTTTCTATTTTTCTTGTTATCTCTCTTTGTTTCTTTCTTTTTTCTTCACTTTTATCTCAATCTTTCTTCACCAATCTTATTCCATCTTTTAATCTTTCTCTTTGCCTCTATGCACATCGCGCTACGACGCCTGGGGTCCTGGGTTCGAAAAGATACATAAGTGCGTACTGTACATTCATACAATAATGAAAAAAGTGTACCAACATGTTGTTTAGTTACATAATTGTAATCTCTGCTATGCTTATTGCGACTGTATCGCATTTTTATTCATGTACGTACATCTATTAGTACTGTACATTATAAGTAATGCGAAATGTAAATCTGTCTTTTCATTATTTCGTGCAGCGCTCTATACTGTATTTAAAGTCAACCCCGTATAAGAAGGAAAACTGTTAAGACGGAAAATTTTGCTTCGAACCATCATGTTCCGGGATAGACAGGTTTTACTGTAATAATAACCCGTGGCGTAACAACCCGTGAGGGCCAGTGCCTCACTAAATTAACATTATTATTTTTTTCCATTGCGTCACTCATCGCATAGCCCCGAAATATAACACTTGTTCGGTGGAGGCACATAGTGGTTCGGATCCCACTTTAAACTGTAGGTGCAGTCCCGATTAGCCTTACTGTGCATAAAGTGAACATAAAACACCAAATCATCATCATCATCACTAACACTTGTTTCTTGGACGTGTAGGAGGTATGTAACCTTCTGAAAAGGCACCCACAAGTCAGCCTTTCCTGCAGGCCAATGACGCCCTGGCGTCTGGACAAACAGCTAGTACAATTCTAAGGGGTCGTACTGTCCAGCATTTGTCCTTAGGTGTGCTGAATACCTCTTCACAGCCTCAACTTGATCTGTGCTATGGAGATTTTATGCTCGGAGACTGTTTAGTTTAGTTGTTGTTAAGGATTAAGTGTATTAGTTTTAGAAATTGATTAAGGAAGTTTTAAACAGACATTTTATTTTGATTTATAGATAATTAAGGTACTTGTCCCCGTATTGTGTGACTCACTTAATTGAAGATCAATAACACTTGCTTTTACCTAATATACAAGAGCATCACTACAATAATTATAGTGTAGGACCTCTGTGTCAGTAGTTACTGGTCCATGGATGGATTATGGGAGAGAATGGAAGACATGTGGTCTATTTATATAAAATAACTACAATTGATTGATTTGCTTTATTTTACTTCGCCTTTTGTGCCGCTTTTTGCTAATTTGCGAAGATGGGGATGAGTGATAATATGATGAAAATGATGAATGGAACCTCACAAACATCCATTCCCAGGCCGGGGTTCGAATCCGGGACCTCTGGCGTCGTAGCGCCATGTGCTAACCACTCCGCCAGGGCTAAATCTAACTTCATTACGAAAAATTATAGCTTTTTCATTAATTAACCATCATGAATTATCCTAAGAATAACATAGTACACTCTTAATTCAATAAATAAAATGTTCCTCTCAGTAACTTATATTGTTGTATTGGTAGAGACAACAGCAACGACAATTTTCCCGGTTGACATCAAACGTGAGCTATCCTCCTCCACTGTCACACGTAAAACTGACAATGAAACTTCAATTGGCCTAGCGCGCGACGAGTCATCTACCCTCCGTGAGATGTATCCTTAATCCGCCACTGTAATGATCGCCCAAACCATCGGCTCGTCGACAAGATTGGCGGCTCCAGATGGGAAGCATTGTAGCCATGCTTTTGCATGGTGCACTGCGCCTTCACTCTCTAAGCTACAAAAGGGGTCCCGATACCACGTGGATTCACATAGTGGTTCGGATCCCACTTTACACTGTAGGTCCAGTCCCGATTAGCCTATCTGTGCACAAAGTGGACTGAGAAACAAAACCCAATCTCGATGTCTGAGCTCAGCTTGCCTTCGTAGAAGTACATGAACAAGTTTATTCTCGGACATTCTCGCTTTGAATAAGCTCACGGGTGTGGCACATGGTTAACCTGTATGATTGATAACAGAGAAGCATATAATGACTGCACATTTCATATTTACTTACAAGCCCATCAACCTCTATCCCGTAAACGCTGCGAATTAATTTGTACGTGGGCGAATCAAAAAGTAAGTTACACCCGAGCCGTGTTCCTGCACTAAAAGAGAAAATAATCACGCTTGGTGGCAGCACTGTCCGGAATGTATTCTCCCCATACCCAAAGCAGCCATGCTGCAGCTGCTTTAATATGAGAGTAGTCGCCGTGTCAGTATGGCGCGTCGTACTGAGGTGGCGTCCAACATTGAGTTTCGCTCAGTCGTCCGATTTTAGTGGACACGAAGGCAGTGAAATTCATTGCCAAATTGTCAAGGTGTATGGTGGGAATGCAATGTCACGTCCCATGATCAGGAAATTGCCAAATGTTCGAAAGAACTAACAGTGTGTCGGGCAGCCTGCAACTTGAACACTATCGACAAAACTGAGCATGTGAATGCAATCATCCTTGCCAACCACCATGTGAACATTAAAAGAGATTGCAAGTGAACTGAACATACCATACAATAGTGTGACTATGCTGATTCGTGACCAGTTGGGTGTATAGTAAACTATGCTCTCACTGGGTGCCACGAATTGTTAACCGATGTGCACAAAAGTCAACTCAATTGAAATTGGACGGAATTTTTACACACAAGAAATCAAAAAACTGGTCACACGATTCGAAAAGTGCTTGGAATACCTTGGTGACTATGTTCATGCATTTTTCTCCAATAATTATTTTCTTTCTAATATGTCTTGTTTGTTTTATACAGGGAGGTGAAACTTACTTTTTGATTTGCCCTAGCATATTTGATATTACGTCGATTCTCTACCACATTTGACTAATCTTGACGATGAGATCATTCTCACAAAGAACACCCATGCCGGGACTCGAACCTTGGATCTTCAGTGGCGAAATCGAGAGTCGAAAACCCAACACGCTAAGCCATCGGCTGCTACAAATTTATGACACCCTCTTGCGGTTCGTTTGGCTTGATTTGAGTCATCTTTTTTACCCCACAGAGAAGCTGCTTGGAACCTTGTTACAATTTAGAACGAGTTTTCCGGGCCGCCACTTCAATGTGTCTCCACCACATGCAATCGAACCAGTTACACCTTAATAACAATATGTACTCGTCAACCACTACTCTCTCGTAGGATCGCAACGTCCATGATCACAAGGCGTACGAGAAAGAACCTCCGAGAATCTCTGGCTTCGTAGAATTTGACTGCAACCTGCTCTCGGAAAGACTGACCAAAGTACTTGTTGTACCAAAACGGCTTCACACAAAAAGCCGAGGAGCGCTCGTGGAGGACTCTTCGCTTCTTGGGAACCTTCCCAGCGCTTCGACCAGTTCCCATGGCTGCACATACCACCGGCTTCCCCAAACAGAACGACAAAGTTAGCGATTGTCCTCCACCTTGTTTGGTCGCCTGTGACAAGCTTTGTCTTTGGGAATAGTGTAGTTCTGTAAATTCTTACTGAGGAGAATAACATTCGGAACCCCCTAAAGAACGTGAGACTAGCTTCTTAATTTAGAGCTGAAACGGATTTGGTTCTTCAAGTCAGTGAAACGATATCCTAATCTTTATTGTCGGAATCCAATGGCATTCGATATCCGAATTTCAATTATGAGAGGATATTAGCTTCCGATATATAAATCTTCATTACCAAAGATTTCTCATGCATTTGCTCAATTGTTGCAAAAGTCGGTCCCCTCATATTCAATTAGCAACAAACTATGGCAGTTGGACATACTGTCGAGAGAAAGATGCACAGTTTTTTCGGTTTTGGGCTCCAAATTATGGGAAAATTCAACTCGTGTCAACATGCTTTCGAAGCAAGGCAAAAGCTACCACTCTGTTTAATCAGTATTGGTGTTTGGGGTGGAAAGGTGGGAGAGGGACTTGAGCCCGGACAGGTTGTCAGCTCCTAAGAAAAGGGTTGCCAACTTATTACTTCTTGAAATGAATACTTTTACGCTCATGTTCTGAACGTTTTCTTCTGCGGTGTAGTCTCTGGGCTTCGAAGATAAACTAGCTAGTCTGCAATATGCACCTCTGCTTTCGCTATAAACTGATAGTTTTGACATCGAAAGACATGATGGCCAGAAATCGCAGAAAAACAAAAAGGAGCGATGTGGAGGAAACTGGGAAGTCCTGCATGGACATGCTTGATGGAGCAGAAGATGGAAGCTGGATTAAGAAAAGCTGGCAGCGAGGTCGTCATTAAGAGCTAACGGTTCTCCACTCTCGACGGAGGAACTGCCAGTATGTGGCGTGATCTGGGAAGGCCGCACCGGAAGTGTTTTTACTCGGATGGAGAAAAAGGATGGAAAGCAGGAAAAGGTGGTCTCGCGTGTCGTCAGAAGGTACACATAGACAAAATGCTTCAAATTTAATTTATGCACTTCAAATATATATTTTGACACAATGTTTTGTTCCTTGGTTTGTCGTTAAATCCGATACGATGCATTTTATTGTATCAGTTGAAAATAATACATATCAAGAGATGCACTGGAATGGTTGTTTTGAACTTGAATCAAGCTTTTGATGCATTTACTTACATTTATGTGATTTGTTGCATCATTAGTTAATATAACTAGTTTACCGTGCATGCCTTCCTGCTTCTGTTCTTCCTAAAATCATTCTGTTAACTTATTGTTAAGATTTGAAAAACGTTCCCTCACACAGAAAGTTGAAAATTACTAACATCTAATACATCATGGCATGTATGGCAAACCCACGACTCTAATCTAGACTCCCTGCCTTGTAGCTTGCTATAGTAGCCACACGGAGGACATGGAGCAAAACACAAGAATTTGTGATATTAAATTGGTCAGTGAAGCAGCTTTTCATGGGATAAATTGCATTCCATACATTTTCTTTTTAAAAGTGTAAGAGATGCAATTCTGTATAGTTTTCAGTTGTGGCCAATTCCCTCTACATATTTTTATGTCTGTTTTTGAGATATCTTCTTGAATTAATTTCACGGAAGACATGATTATTTTTATAAATGAGGCTTACCTTACCTACACTCTGCAAAATGTGCAATTCAGTTGCCACCCAATGTGATAGGAAACTGACTTTTTGGTTCTTCAGCACCATCTTTGGTGTCCTTTTACACCATTTGTTGTCAAATCACACCAAGTACGTTTAGGTATTATATTACACCACTTTTGTTGGCAACTCAGTTCGACTTTTTATTTTTTAGAGTGTATGAGTTATGCTAGATTCAATCCCTGGTGAGGACCCGAATTTCGCTTTTGGCATCCCACATAAAACAGCAGGACAAATCCTGTTAGTGTCGTATATAAAGTTGGAAGGCTAATACCAGAGCTCTGCTAATACTTTGAAGAGAACACACGTAAGAATCATTACTATAGAAGAACTGGAAAAAATACTCACCCCCAGAGACGAACTGTGGCAGCCAGACTGGAGACGAGAGGCATTGCTGTACAAAGAGGGAGATGAGGGCCACCAGAAGAGGGGGGGACTTGGCAAATTCCATCATGTATTTTGTCTCGACATTCAGGTGAACCTTGCCCCTCTGCAACGAAAAGAAAAAAAAAACATTTTTCAATACATATAAACACATAAGTATTGTGGCGGTTTGAAATTCGACGAGGTTTTATAAATATATTGAAGCTGTGATTAAGATGCAAGATATGTTGCGTATACTTTGTTGATTCATTTGGTTTAATCAATATTAAATGACTATTAATGTTAGATATTACCGAATATGTGCATGCTAGAAGGTAGAATTCATGTTTTGGCACGATTCTTGATATGGAGAAAGGCAATCCTGCAATTGGCAACCTTATTTCTGGGAAGACTACAGTGACAGAATTCTCAAAACAGTAGAGGAAGATGAAAAAGACGAAGTAAAGAGATTGCGTGACACCCTGTTTTGTTCTTCGCAGAAGTCCTTTGTTCTTCTTTGACTTTGCATCAGTTTCAGCTGCGATGAGCTAGTGCAAGAGAAGATGATAGCAGAAGAATTGAACTTGCAGAACAACGATACAAAGAGCAGTGTTGACGAAGCAAAATAAATTTATCTCTGTTTCCAAGACAAAGATGATTCTGCATCTTTTTTTTTTAGAAGACACTTTCATATTTTGACAGTTTGCCTCTGGATTAGACTTTTTCTTTATGAAAGTTTGTGAAGGGGGTATACCCCACCCACCTCTCTGGGCACGCCAGAACATCCTAGTGTAAAAGTAGCACGGATGAACAAAGAATTGAACATCCTAGCGTAAAAATAACACGGATCAACATAAATTGAACATCCTAGCGTAAAAAAACAACACGGATGAACAGAGAATTGAACATCCAGCGTAAAATAGCCCGGATGAACAAAGAATTGAACACCCTAGCGTAAAAATAACACGGATGAACGTAAATTGAACATCCTAGCGTACAAAAATTAAGAGGGTAGGAACAGCAGGACGATAGTAATCTGCATGAACAAAGTAGTTGAAGTTGTCCCAACACATCACATTGGAGTTTGGAAAATTTTAAATATATATTAACACGAGTATGGAGGAAGATTGGATACATAGGATTAACTGAATATTATTAAATCTCACGGAGGAGTTGAAATATGATTGATGTTCTTTCTGGGTATGATCTAGGAGGCATTTTGTGTCTGTTTTAGTTACTGTCATCTTGGAATTTTGCGTTTGCCTAATCGCAACATTTCCATCCTAAACTGCTTTTAGAACACAAAAATAGACAAAAGTGATTGATGAAAAATCTTCAAATTTAGAGAGCAACACCTACATAGGTGGATATTGTACGACTGTCATATCTGTTCACCCTGTACAAATGTAAACAAAAAATTCTTGGCATGAGTAGTTTGTAACTAAGACCACAATGAGAATTAGGGCACTAACTACTGAAAATATTCTAACAGTCTACGTGTAAAAAATAGTTATCCCGTCGCTGTCTTCATAAGAGATGCAAAAAATATATTTCATTCTTGGCAGTTAAGGATCCCCCCCCCCCCGAATGAAGATTGAAGAAAAGAGGCTGGTGATCTAACTGTAAGCAACAGGTCATGCGGGTCACACTTGCTCAATAACAGATGTTAGAGTGTCACGTGAGAGTCGCTATCACAGCGAACTGTTGGCTGTCAAGCTACCACCATATTATAGTCTGTAACTTCAGCGTTACATCTAGCTCATACAGTGCATTAGATTGGTGTAACACTTTTGTTTATGAGTGCCTCTGTCGCAGAATCAAACTGGCACAGTTAGTCAAAATAAGAGATCAATAATCCTTTCCGAAGATCTTGTATGTCAACCTTATCAACAGATGCCGTTGATGGTCCTTAATTCGTTTTATGCTGGATGAACGTATAAAGGAACAATTGAATAGCGTGTAAGAAATACCCCGGATGAACAAAGAAGGTAACCTAAACCAGACGTAAAATCCTAGCGTAAAAACAACCCGGATGAACAAAATTGAACATCCTAGCGTAAAAATAACAAGGATGAACAAAGAATTGAACATCCCAACGTAAAAATTACCCATATGAATAAAATTGAACATCCCAGCGTAAAAATTAAACACTGATGAACAAAGAGTTGAACATCGTAACGTACAAAAACTAATGGTGGTATAGGAACAGAATGAACGATAGTAATCTGCATGAACAAAGTATTTTTCGATTGATTGAGTTGGCTTATTTTACTTCGCATTTCTTTCACTTTTGACTATCGCAAATATGAGGATGAGTGATGATTAGGGTTAGGATTTTTATGACTTAGCATTTTTTTTTTGGTAAGGGCGATGTGTTCCCTAAATATATAGAAATTCGTATTGTGAAGAAACTAATTGAATTAAGGTGCTTTTTAAGGGCATATTTTAGCATATGTGAACATTTCTACGGGATAAAGCATATTTTGATGCATTTTCGGTCATATTCAGCATATTTTAGTTTTTCAAGAAATATACAGTCATTTTCCAAGTGGATTCGTTCGTACTCCCATGTTCTCTCGAGGGTTGTTTTTATTGACTGCAGCAAAATCTGTTTAATTTTTAATTGAAACTTTACAGAAAGTATTCATTGTGCATTTCAACTCATAAGGGTCCATAAAGTGAACTAAAAATAGTATGTATATGAAAATATTTCAGCATAAGTTAGATATTGATGTTTGAAACAGTCTAGTTATAAGGGCATATTTTTCAAATTAAAGTGCATATTTTGTAAAATTTTAAGTCATGAGAGCATATTTTATTTTGCATATTTCCGTGATTCTTAGGTCATAAAATCCTAGCAATAGTGATGATGATATGAAATTGATGAAGGGACACTCATAAAAACACCCATGTCAAGCCCGGGATACGAACCCAGGAACAAGTATTGTTCGATTTGTAACGAAACGTTTGCCTAAAGTTTCCTACCACTAGCAGCTGAAGAACGTTTTATCTTCGATCACATCAGGAAGACGCTGCAAATTGGGATTTCCCATGCACATAATCTCAGTTCGAAAACTTCGCCCCCTGTCAAGCTGCATTCCTTTCTTCCCCCCAATGTCTACTCAACATCCAGTTTCATTGAACTTGCTAGCTGTAGCAGCGATAAGATTAGTCTGTTCCCGCACATCAAGGGAAACAATGGTGTCATTTGTGTTCAGTCATGAACGAATTTTGTTTATCATCATGTGATTTTGAACATGTGTTTGTGTATGTGCAGTAGTGATTATTTTATTTGTTGGACAGCATGGATATCCTTTAAATACATACAATGAATAAATCACTTGAGATATGCAATTTAGAAATGAAGTGATTTTGTGTTGATGTTTTCTTCTTGGTTGGACAGCTAAGTACTTGTGTATGTGTACAGTATATAAAAATGAAGTAGTTTATGAATTTATAGCTCTTTTGTATGTTGTTTCCTCTCATGATGAAAAAGTGTGTGCCATTTTTTTTTCACCGCTGGTATATACCGCTGATCTAACATTTTATTCACCGCTCTCCTCAGTTTTTATTTACCATAAATTTGTCTCCCTACTTATAGGCCATAGCTTTATAGCATGTAGAGCCTCGGTCGTCTCGAACTAAGAGGTTTGAGCTTCGATATCGGCGTAGGCACATTTCACAGTGGTTTGGATTCCACTTTAAAGTGTACGTTCAATCCCAATTAGCCAATCTGACTATAATATGGGCTTAACCACGTACAGTCACCTGCAATACTACCACCGTAGAGTTAGGCAACACGCACATCGCCTTGAAAGGAAGAGAGTATTTCAGGATTTAGGTGTACCATTTTTTATTGCCGGTGACCGTACGCTTTATTTTCTTCTCCGCTACACCCCGTGTCCGCCTCGATAGGTATCAGAGCCCTACGCAATCTCTAAAAAGTCAGAGAAGCGTCCAGTAACTGTCGAGTTATCACTTTTCACATGGGAAAGGCGTTTCCAGCCCAGTTACCAGCGAGAAATGAAAGTCTTTTCTTTTACACGGCGTCCTCCCCCGCGTGCATCTTCCTATTTGGTTTCACGGATCGACAGTAATGTATGTTTATGTGGAGAAAGTTGTTAAAAAGGCTCTCCACAATGAAGATTATTTTTGACCATACTAATTTGAAAGCAAGAATTATAATCAACGCTTGCTTTCTTCACATTATGCGATTTACGACTTGTTGAGAGAGCATTGCAAGCAGAACATGCACATTAAATGTAAATTCAATGCTTCATGAAACAAGAATATTGGATGATGGAACAGCTCAAATCTCACACTTACAGAGCATTACAGTATGTTTTCAGGAAAATATTTTTTGGAACCACATGGCTGTTAATCGTTCACTACTAGTGAAATTATAACTCAATCGTGACAGTACCAAAGGTGCAAACAACTCTACCAAAATACATATATACTAAATGTGAGTTCTATTATAGGTGTCTTCTAGCTTAAAGTCTCAGCTTTCACGACCAACTCTTCTATTATAATATCTATACAGATATGTATGTCAAGATCTGCATCATTTATAGCTCAAGAAGTTTACGAACTAATATATTTGATTTGTTGATTGATTAGGTTTAATTCGTTTCACTGCCACTTTTGGCTAATCGCGACAATGAGAATGAGTGATGATATTATCAAATTGATGGAAAGGACATTCACAAGGAATACCCATGCGTAGGGCAGAATTCGAACATGGATCGGCTAAGTAAAACTTTATTTTAAACATTTAAGTAAATATCGTCTCATGTACATTTTACTGAACTGGGAATTTCATTTTTTATGAAAGTGTATTATTTAAACTTCCTCAGATCTTTTTGACCACAAAAAACCTACGACATAATCCTTTACCGAAAATAAACTTGCTGGAAACATGTAACATACATAAACGGAGTTCAGTATAAACAAATAGTTTGCATATAATGATGCAAAATCTAAGTTTGAAAACTGTTAATAATTCAAATTTCTTAAGTTTTCTTCCTTGTGTCGTTTTATAATTTTCTGTATGGCCGTAACCTTCGTCCACAAATCTACCTTCACACTTATAGGGGTTTCCTTGTGGAACTGTTGAAGCCTTAACGTTTCGATTTAAATTATTGCACATAATAATTAGCAACCACAGGAACTTTACCAAATTAATGTAATGAAAACACTTACTAAATGATACAATAATATCGAAAAAGTCTTGACTACCTTCATATTTGTTCCTAATCTCTGTAAGAGTAAGTTGTAAAACGTTGGACTATTGTGACAGAATACCAATTCAAATATCTTATTTTCTACGTGCAGTTACGAGCAACGTTTGGACTTTTAACTAATATGAGTTTTGCAGTTTCAATCGTATTCAGCAGTGTTCAAAACGTGGTATATCCACGAGCAAAACGTTACATCTTTAAATATTATTACCAAATGGAAACTTCTGCAAGCAAGGAGCGGTAAACCTTAAAAAATACACCGCCTGTTTGTTTCTGATGGAATAACATCATTCTTTTTCTTTGTATCATAAATATAATGACGGTTGTTCTTGAGCAATGGCTGAATGGAGGAAACGTTACCGTTATTCTTGTGCATTTTATGTTGTCAGATAGACAATGCCGTTCCGAGAGGAAGGAACGAATTGAATGGGTCCGTTACGGAGATATAACTTGCATGGCGGCTTGTAAGAAATAATGTGCTCTTTTTCTCAAGTCTGGTTTTGGAAGACTTCACAAATATGTATATGATTATAACTGTTGGAGTTTATATGGAGAGAACGCTGTTCGCTTCGCAATATCGATTTGCGGAAAAAAAAAACATTTCCTTTTCCGGATTGTCTCGTAATTTGCTCGTGTTTCTTTTTTACAACTGTATTTTTACAGAGTTGATTCTTATTTGATGGATGTGTATAACACACGCTCACATCTACATGTTGCTTGCTATGGGCCTTGAGTTTGCTCAAGTATATAAATTAGTATCAAGCCTTTAAATATGTCAACTTAATTTGATTTCAATTATTTTAGTTCGCTTTTCTACTACTTTTGGCTAATCACGACAAAGAGAATGAGTGATATGATGAAATTGATTAAAGGACATTCACAAAGAACACCCGTGCCCAAGCCCAATTTTAAGTCTGGGACCTCTGGCGTCGTAGCTCGCTGTGTTAACCATTTTGTCACACAGGTCGGCTTATGAATCGTAGCACATAAAATTCACCCGATTACAAATTATATATTAGGATAGGATAATGTTTTCTGTATAAATACGTTGTAATTGGGAATATTTTTATAAAATCTAAATTTACTTTTATTTAAAAATACAAACAAAAAATGTGTCAAAACATGGACCAGGACTTTTTTTTAATGGCGCACGTTCTACTGGATTTTGTAACTATTATAATGCAATTTCTCTTCTATTGGCTTGTACCAAGTTCAAGGAGGTCCATAAATGGTCATTGGGAGGGATACAGGGTGCAACATTGAAGTCCAGAATGGGGGCAAGGGTGCACGACGCTCTTGGAATATGAATGTGAATCTAAAATTATAATTTTCACATATATAATTTCATTTCAGTCACAGTAGCTTATGTTAATTATTATAAGAGAGTTGCAGGAACATGACAACTTCAGACTGAAGGAGTGTTTTTTTGAGGAGGAAATTATATTATGAGGAAAATATTCCTCGCATGATCCCAGCGGGAAAAAACCTTGTTTGCACCTCCTTGGAATAAAATATTCTGGACATCAAAGGGGGCACATGACCCTTTGCCAAAAATGGCGACCCCGTTGCAAAATGTTCCATGGTTATCATTATGGCTTAAGACATTCCCATTTTGTAAAGCACTAGCCATACATAACGTCCAACCCACTCCTTGACCATCCACGTTTAGCGGTACCAAAGGTTCGAGGTTCGAGTCCTGATATAGACATGAGGATGAGGGTTCAGTTTTGAATGTCCCTTCAATACTCGTTCTCTATCGTCGCAGTTATCCTCGCAGATACAGAAAACGGACGTCAAATGAATACAGAAATAACGAACATCCTAACGCACAACGTGCCACTTGCTGGAGACATACATTTGCACATCCGTGTAAAGTTTAGTAACCGACAAAATTAAATCTGAAGTTCACCATTGTGAATATGTAAAGGAATCAATGATATTTGCACTTATGGTGCATTCAACGAAAAGTGCACGCGTGGCGGAGTGGTTAGCACATCGCGCTACGACGCCAGGGATCCCAGGTTCGAATCCCGGCCTGGGCATGAATGTTTGTGAGTGTCCATTCATCAATTTCATCATATCATCCCTCATTCCCATCTTCGCAAATTAGCCAAAAGTGGCACAAAAAGCGAAATAAAATAAAGTAATCAATCAAATCCACGAAAAGTGATCCTACTCCACGAATTAATCACAAAATTATTAGTGTTTTTAATTTAATTAAGGTCTAAATGTTTGTGAAGCATATAATTTGTACATTTCACCAACAAAAAATATTAGCATCTGTAGCCTATATGCTTCACACACAAATAAAGTCAAACTTTGCTACATTTTTAAAGCTTCACGTAACACATTTTCTTTAATGTTTTGCATTCGCTTAGGCTGTGTCATCATGTTCAAGTTTTTTCATTTGTTAGACACCACAAAGTACTTCATAGTTCCATGTTCATTGTGAACGTTTTAATCCCATCGCACGTCTAGAATCTTACATTTTGTGTGTAAACCGTCTCACAAGTAACGCTGGAATGTCCCGTTGTGTTCCCAATGACTCTCTATGGGTTTATTCAAAATTTTCCATCTGGTGGGTAAGTAAGCATAAATTCAGAGCCAAAATGCCCTTAAATTGGACCTTTGTGAAAGTTTTAAGGGGTGTGGATGAGGTTTTGGGGAGTGTAATGGAGGTGTTGGGGTGTGTGGATAAATCACTTATCTCTGCTATTTATTTTTTTAATGTTTACCGACACCAACAACATGTATTTCCACATCCTGCATTCCGATCTTCTCGTGGTGGTCTTCGTGAAGCTGCAATGATGTTAAGTACACATATCCACAGCATCCGTGAGTTGTTGAAGTGATTTAATTGGTGCGTGGGCATCACAGATGATTGGTCACGCTGTTCCAAATCATAGCCCCGTGGCCGTTGATGTCCGCTCGATAACATCTCCCGTGCTTCACTCGGCCACTCCTTAATGACTGACCCATCACGTTCCCCAAGAACCCGCGCCCGCTGTAAACATTGTTTGCTCAAGAAGCGGAAGATTGGCTCATTAGCACTTTGCAAACTGACATCTATCTTGCGAGCAGCTACCTGTAGCCAGCAGCTACCTGTAGCCAGCAGCCATCTGCATCAAGTCGGTATCCATTTACATTTCGGTTGCAGCCGTTTGACCGTGAAATGTGCAACGTCTTCTTGCATGTACCTTCCGTTGTTGACTTCAGTACTCTTTTTTTGATGACCGAGGACGCAATTTGCGTATCCGCGTGCCAAACAGTGCGTTAAATCCAAGACACGCATCCTGTTACGCTACGCACCCGGTGGTGGGCCATGAAAATGCAGTGAACTTGGAAACAGAAGTGGGTCTAGCATCGGGAGAAGCTTCAGATTCATCTCTTTCGACTTTCGAGAGAGAGATTGGGATGATGGGAAACAGAGAGGGGGAGACCTAATGTTTTCTCCTCTCCGTTATTCTCTTTCTCTCCACTTTTCATCTCTGAGTCTCTCTGTCCGTCTCTATCTCCATCTAATCCTCCCTCTCTCGCTCAATCCCCCTCTCTCAGAGAAGAAGGGAAGGAGAGCGAGAAAATGGAGAGACAGATAACGAAAGGGATGGAAGGAAATAAAGATTGACGCCGAGAGAGAGAGAGAGAATCCAAACTCCTTTCCTCTTCCTAAGTTTATCTATCGATGAGAACGGAAAGTTCTTTTTGCATACCACTTCGCCGTGAAGAGAGAAGAGGTTCTCGGCTATGAACTAACTAACAGTACTTCTACTGGACAAGGACATCCTCATATACTTCTCTAAAGAGGATGCGTTCTTTGGACAAATCAACTATTCTTCGTCCACTGTACAAACTGAGTCTATGTAAACAGAGACTTGTGACTTGTGAACTAGCATATTGGCTAACTCTTAGCAGAGTTCGTTCACAGGTTCATTGAACGTATGCATAAAATAAGGTCCCTTAACTTCACTACAGTAGCTTAGTTAATTAAATGGTATGGCTTTCTTTCCACAAGTCACGTGCGTTTGTTTACAGCGACATCGTTCCTACAGTGGACAGATTAAAAAAATAATAGTTAAACTTCAGTAAACCGGACTCCATGGTTTACCAATGGATATTATAAATACAGGGCAAGGACGTATTTAGGGGGGGCTCCAGGGGGTCCGAACCCCCCCCCCTCCCCGAAAGATTTATCAAGTGCGAAAATTAAATAATGAAAAATATATTCGTGCAGTCGTTGTTGTATAATTTCCTCTGAACTTATTGGAAGACAAGGATTATATTGGAATCATACGGCTTTGAAGGACAGGAAGGACGTATGAAGGGGGTCCGGACACCCCTCCCAACACACACACATACACCCAAGAGACATTAAGTACGAAAATTAAATAATGAAAATATACTCTTTTAGTATTTGTTATATAATTTCCTCTGAACTTATTAGAAGACATGGGTTATATTGGGATCATACGACTTTGAGGGACAGGAAGAACGTACTTAGGAGGGGTCCATGCGTCCGGACCTCCGAAAGACTTACCAAGTACTAAAATTAAGTAATGAAAATATTAGCATTTGTTGCATAATCGATGGTTATTAATTTCCTCTGAACTTTTTTTAATCACAGAAACTTGCTTTTCTCCAACTACATGTGACATCATTTTTGTTATTCGATAAATATTCAATTATTCATCAATTTGACATTAATTTCATTACCAGAGCACTTGATTGTATGTAAATTATTCCGATCTTAACTAATGGTAAGTTACGTAATGAATATTCGCTGTTACATCTCTATTTTTATAGCTACAGTCATTTTACCTAATCGTGTAATAATAATATAATATTAACTTATTATTGTAATTAGTATTGATTTGATTTAATATAATTATTTTAATTTAAACATTATTATTATTTTATCATCATTATAATAATTATAATTCCTGAGACACTTGGTTCCTGAGACACTTGCCTGATACAGGGCTACTACAAAAGAAATAAGACACTTTAAATGCTTTATAAATAGAAAACTATTTATGTTATCAGGATCCTGGGCATGGATGTTTGTGAGTGTCCATTCATCATTTTCATCATATCATCACTCATCCCCATCTTCGCAACTTAGCCAAAAGTGGCACAAAAAGCGAAGTAAAAAATAAATCAAATCAAATCACAAAGTAGTGTAACAATGCCATTGACTTGTTGGTAAACAGACAAAAATGTGATTTTGTAAGTGGGAAGATTATGCCACTGATTTGGTACGTATTGCGGGGTCATGTCGTTGATTTGACTTACCAGAGGATCATGAGGCATTGATTTGGTACTTGTTGCACGGCCATGTCGTTGATTTGACACTTATCATAGTACCATGCCAGGCCATTGATTTGGTACATCGCGACGATGAGAATAAGTGATAATTAAATGAAAATTATGAAGGGATTCTAGCAAATAACTAGTGGCGAAATCGAGAGTTGTCCACGTCACACGCACGCTTGTGTTTTATTGTATTATTCTTGTTTTGGCATATGTCGTGTATGAAGGAAAGGTTTAACGGATTCCAACCTCTCCCACTGGTTTCGTAAACATTTTACACACATTGCGTAATAATTTTAAAACACCATAATTTTAAAAGTTATATTAATATCACACACAAAAGTAGAATTTTAAAAATTAAAGTCTACCTCTGAACTTAAATGCAAAAATAATATTGTTATGATTAATATAACGTAGGCCTATATCAAGCTAATATTTATATCCAAATTGTTTGAAATGAAAATTTTATTGATTATAATTTGATTGTTTATTAATAATAAATAAATAGTAACAATTATTTTAACTATTAAACTGTACCGTATGGTACCCAAGGTATTGGGTAAGAAGTATAAAGTCTTAGCATAGCAGGTAGCAGAGATAGGAATGCTGAATAAGTAATCAGACAAAGGTCGGGTGATTGACTTGGAAGGCGTATGTGGCATGAGTGTTGGAATTGTCAGGAGGTGTGATCAGTTGGCGAGAATACGAGAGAGAGTAAGGTCTGCGGATTGTGAGAGAGGAGCAAAGTGGAGAACGATTATTGGACGATGGTGTGTGATAGATTCGATGTCTAACAGGGAGGTCAGACAAGTGATAGTTGAGAGGACAAGTGTAGGAACAATCTTCATATATTTGTAAGGCAAGTAATATCCTTTTCTTAACCAATCCATATCGGTTCAGTCATGGAGAGTATAAAACCCATATCTAATCTAAGTTAATTTCTATCGCCATTCCTTTAAAAATAACCTCTTGCATCCTTCGATTGCAGTAAATTCAATCTCGACTTATACCAAATCAATCAAACAAAAAAAATAATAAATTATGTATGAATATGAATTGGTGTTTTAAGTCCACTTTATGTACAGACAGGCTAATCAGGACTGGACCTACAGTTTAAAAGTGGAATCCGAACCAACCCATTATGCGTCTCCACAGGGTTTCGAACCCGGGACCCCACTACGCCATTGGGGAGGCCCAAATAACTTAAGAATCGTAGTTGTTACGTTAACTTTTCAGGAAAAGGAATATTGCGTACAAATTTCAACATCGAGTACTTTTGGAAGAAGTACAAAATAGCACGAAATATATAGAAAAGTGATTAAGGTTGTCATTTAAAATACACGGCCCTCTTACGAATCAAGATAAGTTGATAATTTTCGGTACAACCCTTCTACCCCTTGATGATATTAGGTGGATACTTGGGATGAAGTTTAAAAGGGGAGACACTACAGGAATTCTGCAATAATTACAATTGGTTGATTTTGGAGCCCGACTGAAGGATGAACATAGGGAATTATGTTGTGCCCTGGAATCGAAACCACAAGATCTACTATGTCAACGCAATGGACCGAATTTGTTACATCAGCTTGAAGTAACATTGCTACCTAGTGACGATACACCCTAAGGCTTCTAGTTAATTAAAATGATAATTTAACAGCCAGTAGCGTATACTGAATCCAAGATCTGGGCTATCTCACGATGTCACGTGGTCCTAGGCTATGAATACAAATAAATTTACCAACTCTCAAGAAATCGGGTTGCCAACTCTCAAGAAATCGGGTTGCCAACTCTCAAGAAATCGGGTTGCCAACTCTCAAGAAATCGGGTTGCCAACTCTCAAGAAATCGGGTTGCCAACTCTCAAGAAATCGGGTTGCCAACTCTCAAGAAATCGGGTTGCCAACTCTCAAGAAATCAGGTTGCCAACTCTCAAGAAATCAGGTTGCCAACTCTCAAGAAATCGGGTTGCCAACTCTCAAGAAATCGGGTTGCCAACTCTCAAGAAATCGGGTTGCCAACTCCCAAGAAATCGGGTTGCCAACTCCCAAGAAATCAGGTTGCCAACTCATAAGAAATCAGGTTGCCAACTCATAAGAAATCAGGTTGCCAACTCATAAGAAATCAGGTTGCCAACTCATAAGAAATCAGGTTGCCAACTCATAAGAAATCAGGTTGCCAACTCATAAGAAATCAGGTTGAATAATATTATTTACAATTTCTGATGGGTTTTTCTCCTGTATTTCCTTCTTTAGATTTGAGACTTCTAGCTACCCCAGAATATACGCTCCTAACAGCATATTCTGTAGATTGATGGCGCTTCACTCAGGAGGACCGCTCGTCTCCTGTCCTGTTGGCAGAGACCTTGCAACCTGCCAGTGACAGCCTCTTTATTTGTTTGCCTGTCCGTTCCACAAAAGCAGGAAGTGTTCATCCGATTGGCAGCCACTCAAGCCGCAGCGGAACCTCGATCGAATACAAATGCACGGAATGGTGTGCGCGTCTTCTTTGTGCCTGGGTAAAAACTGTCCCAGTTGAAAGCAGAGGCCGAAGAAAACACTGTGGCTGCCAAGAGGTTAGGGTTTGGTATTGCGTGCGAAACTTAAAGCACTTGTTTGGTGCAGAAAAGTAGCAGAAAAGCCACACTGAATAATAAAAAATACAAGTATGAAATACTAAAAATACAAGTCAATTTTGGCGCATTTGAAAATTTCTAGCGCTTTTTGAAAATGTCTAGCGCTTTTTGAATACTTGCTTTCATTTTGCTTAGTTTTCCATTTGACTAGTGCCTATATATCAGTACTCCAGTTTGAGGCATTGACCATCACCCAAGATTCCAATGGCACCACCTTGAGCTTGTTGGGTAAATAGCGAAACGACGTCCAGGAGAGTGCTAATTGGTGCAACACATGAGAATATTTACCTCCTAAACGATTAAAGTCAGTCGGATGCATTCCGCCAGGCGGCAACAAAAGAAAGTCTCGTGTACGGATGACGTCACTTCCTCCCCACGGTGTCATGGACCCGAAGTTCAAATGCCCCGGAATTCTACTTCTTCAGTTAACTTTTTCTCTCTCTCTCCACACCACGCGTTGGAAACCAAGCCAAGACAGGCTTGTATGATGTTCCAAGCCTACCCTTATCACTAGGTAGTTCTCCAAGTACAGGATTCATTTGGAAACAAACGAAGCTTGCAGAGAATTGTGTAAAGGAGGAGAAAATTAAGATTTAAAGTCCAGTTTATGCACAAATATGCTAATCGGGGTCCGAACCCTTTCCGGGGATTGAACCCGGAACTTCAAGGCGAAAGCGTTACCACTAAAGCAATCACGGAAGCCAAAAATTTCGCATTTACATTTTTGTTATTTTACGAAGTTTTATTTTCGCTTTAGCTAATCGCGACAATGAGGATGATTGAAGGTTAAACGGAAGTGGTGAAAGGACACACACAAAACACTCATGGCCTGGTGGGGACTCGAATCCACAAAATTCAGTGACGAAGTACAGTCACGTGCTCGGGCACTGAGACGGCCTCAACGTGAAACCGTGTATAGTGCTGTCTGTTTAAGTCCACTTATGTTCAGATAGGGCAATAATGGATCGACCCGAGTAGAATCAACAATAGAACGTGCCTATTGTTCTAAGGTTTGCAGGTGTTCACAAATCTTGTAATGAAGTGCACGTGTTCACAAATGTTGTTAACAAGTTTGCCATACATACAATACAAAACTTCTTTCCTTTTTTACATATATACAATACATTTCTTCTAATTTATTTTCCCCTGCGTTCTTTATTGTTTATAACAAAAGAACATAAGTTATTCACCCTCTACTTCTATTCACTACATGTCAAACTTGTTAACAACATTTGTGAACACGTGTGCACACACGTGCACTTGTATACAAAATTTGTGAACACCTGCAAAAAAGTGTTGCCACAATATGATGACACAATTTCCCTATGCAAGGGGCAAAATTTCCCTTTTTCGACTATTTTTTAAGGGTACTTTAGTATTACACGGACTACATCCAATTAGTACGCTATACGTACCTAACCTTCATATCTAATTAGTACGCCACAGGAACCAAACCTAACTAATTAGATAGTAAAGGTTAGGCTAGGTTGAGTTAGGTTAGATACCTATAGGAGTGAATATGGAAGTAGGACCTAATATGATGTGTTTTGTTCAGTCAAATTTTGGAATTTTTCATCGAAATTTCGTTTTCCCTTTTGGCATAAAATTCGGTCAAAATTTCCCTGCAAAAAGGGAAATTTCCCTTCATGTGGCAACACTGCTGCAAACCTGAGAACAATAGGCACGTTCTGTTACGAACTCTACTCACCCTCTCCTCCACCAGCATCACCAATTCGAAAACTTCCCTTTGCTAAATTCAGAATTGGCCATCGTATACGCCGGACTATGACAAAACTTTATTTCTTACACAATTGGTTGTTTTGTTTCACTTTGCTTTCCTCATACTTTGGCTAGTCGAGATGGTGAGGATGAATGTGGACTAATGTTATTTTTAAGTTCACTTTACAAAGTGGAATATGAACCACTATGTGCCTCCACCGTATGAATTACCAAGTTTCTTCCGGAACTAAGTTGGTTCAACAAATGACGCCGGTTTTCGGTTAACTGTCAAGGGGATAGGGCGGGCGTCAATGGTCAACTTCGAAGATATCATCCAACCCTAGAAGATCCGAGGAAGAACCTCGGTCAGAATGATTTTGACTTTTGGCTTTCCGTATACCTCTCGGAAATTGCCCAATTCTGAAGATAAATAGCATAACTGGCAGCGCTAACCCCCACAACTCAAAGGTCGGTTTCTCCCGTCACGCAGGTTCCTTTCTCTTTCCTTTTCGCCCCATCGCTCACCTTCTCTGTTCGTGACGGTGTAACGGTTCCAGGCAACAGGTTGTCATAAAAATCCAGCAAAAATTCCGACTCGCAAATACATCATTCCAGCTTGAACAACAATAATAATAAAAAAGTCAACGTGTTTGCATTCTCGGTCCGTTAAATAGACGAAAGACTAAAAACAAAAAGTTAGCTCGAGGAGAAAGCAGGCAGGTTGGAGCTGTGCTTATGACACCAGGTTAAGCTTGCATCAGACGGAACTGGATGACCAGTACTGGCTAGCCATTTGCTAGTTTTCGCCTCACACGATACGTGTTACCCTACTTGTCGATAGACTTTTGTTCCCATGAGGCATTGCACAGAGCAGACAATCTGTAAAGATGGACGAGCAATTTGAAGAATGTTGTAGGAGAATTACTGCTTTGTGCTCTTATTGAAAATTAAAAAAGAAAAGGATAGACTAGAGATTGGGTCGAAAAAAATATGATAAGCACAGAACAAGCTTTTTAATTAACTCAGGTATGCATATTCATACATGAGATTCGCAGGATTCATTCATAAATTTTAAAAGAATCAAACATTTAATTTAATACACTTGTAATAATGAGGGTTTTGATTTTCGGCTAATCATATTTGTGACGTACACATCTCATCGCTTTGCATAATACCTAAATATTAATGAACTGAACACGAATTCACTGCACGTCATCTAGTTGCTTCTTATTTATCGAGAAACTAACAAAAACAGCCAACACTCTGAAACCACAAACAAAAGTCTCCCCTTTGCATACTCACAGATTATCTTCACATGTCGAAATTTCGCTCTGATTGGTTGTTCCACAGAAGTCAGTCGACGAAAGCCAGTTGCAATTAGAACATGTCCTATTCCTCCAAACCAGTCAAGCAACCAGCCAGGCAGCTAGTTCAGCGCCAACTAACTAAGGAACTATTATCCAGTTCCTTGTGATTCGGCCTTTAGTTATCGTTGTAGTCCGAGTCATAGACTGTCGAACTTACGTTTGTTTAAAGTGACATTTCATATGCGCTCTCACACATCCCTTTAGAAGTACAGTCAGCGGCAAAAAAAGGGGACACCTAGATTCTGAAATACTGGCTTCCCTGCAAGGAGTTGTGTGGGTTGTCTAACTCGAGGCGATAAGTGGATTTTAATAGCAAACTTCCAATGGTAACTTCTACCACCGCCGTACAGTTACGCAACATACACAACACCTTTTCCCATTTTTATTGCCGTTGACTGTACTTGTGTAAAATATGCCAAGATCGGGATCGATCTTTACTGGTTTTATTGTATTAATTAATAGCTGTCCAGCAACTAGAGTTATCCATTCACTTTCTACATTTGAGTATTGTTGTGAACCTAGGGACGGGTGAAATAGTTTGTTGAGTCCCCTTTCTGAAATTCTGACATTGTTAATCTGCTTACGAGGCACCGTGGGAGAGGTGTGGAAGAGGAACGATTGAACGTAAAAGGGGGAAAAAAGAGCCGGTAAAGATGGAGGTAGGGGGCTGGTGGGAGGGGCTAGAAAAAATAAGAACTTCTATTGTATCCTTTTTATCTCCAAGTTTCTGTACTTCAACGCAAGTGACCAGGGATGCCCACAGGAGGAATATTTGTTTTTCTTTTATTTATATATATATATATATATATATATATATATATATATATATATATATATATATATATATATATATATATATATATATAATCTGTACATATATTCTCCTAAAATGTGTGTTAAAGAAGTTTACACTTTGGTGGGACCGGGTGTTCAAAAAATATTTCCTTAATAATTAATTCAGTTTAGTAAGTTGCTCTATTCGGTGCATCATATTTAGTCAGTTAGATAAAGAAAAGAAGGAATTTTGGGAAATTTATATCAAGTAAAGTGTTCAGTAGAGCTAAAAAAAGTTACTTCAGTAATATCAAAGTAGTGGACACGCTGTCGTAAGTAAATACTTTTTGGGGATTATGACATGATCTGGTGGGACCCGGGGGGGGGGGGGGGGCACTCCTGCAAGTACGTCTAACAGGCCTTCTCTTCTCACATAAGGGAAGCTATTAAAACAGATACAGAGACAGATATTATTGTGCAGGAGGCCTTACAAAGATCGCTTCGCGGGCTTACAGCAGACGACAATATGGGGGTGTGTCTACCAATGAGGTCCGCGAATGAGCGAGCCCGGTTGCCACCAGCTAGCTCGCTGCACCCTTCTGGAAGGGTGAGTCACCTCTGCCTCTTGCTACCTCGGCCTGTTTGTTCGGCTAAGAAGCAGACGATACGAGAGTATCGGCAATAGTATGCGAGCGACGTCTGCTGTTAGCCCGCTCTTTCTAAGGCCTCCTGCACTATAGAACATCTTTTAGACAACATTTTCATTGGGCATTATCTATTGTCCAGTTCCTCTTCTACTTTTCTTTCTTGCTCTAACCCTACGTTTAGGGACAGCACCAGATGGCGTACTAACAACGCCGTCGCTTTGTTATCAAGGGGTACTGGGTTTGATCCCCTGTGGAGGTACATAGTAGTACGGATTCTACTTTAAACAGCGGGTCCAGTCACGTACAACCAATCTGTGACTGAACTGGACTTAAACTAAAAACCTTAGCAAACTTTCTTGATCAAGTATTCAAGAGTGTACGTCAAAATACATTGGAAATTTGCTATTAAAATTCGAGTCCTGATTGATTGACTGAATTCTACCACGTTTGGATAGGTTAGGTTATAGGTCATATCACTCATACTCATCGTCGCGATAAGCCAAATGTGGCAGAAAAGGGAAGTATAATAAACAAAATCAATTCTTCACTCAATCATGATGTCTTACAAAGCAATGCATGGTGCAAACCAGCCCTTGAAGTGGAAATTGCCAATTGGCGGAATGTTTGGTCAAGCCTTTGTAATAGCTGGGACATGCTTCGCGAAAACTTTGTTAGCTGGGAGCAGTGGCGTGCCCAGGATTTTTGAAAGGGAGGGGTTATGCGTACATTTTTGAAGTAATCAGTCCTCATTTTGCTATATTTTCCGGCCTATGACGTTCTTTTTTTTAGAAATACTGGAGAGGGGTTATAACCCCAACCAACTCCTCCTTAGGTACGCCACTGGCTGAGAGGATACCATCCTCCCGCACCCTCATCACTTCGAGTGCTGGTGCAAAAGTATATGAGAGTAAGGAAAGCAAAATCATTGGTACTTAATGGAGTATCTATGTCATGTGGAAGAGCAACCTACGACCAACGCAGGCTTTTCCATATTTTCCACATTGCAGCATCCATCCGCGTCTGTGGCTAAAAATTCCTCCGCTTGCGTAAATCCCTGAGGTTGGAGGAACGGGAATAGCCTGACCAGAGGCAATGGGGAACCAGTTTGGTGGTCGCCCGACTTCCTCGAGGCCCTCCGCTGGAGAGTCCTTGACTTTGACCTCCAATGGTTGGGAACCGTTGTTCCGCCGTGGAGGACATTTCGCCACGCAGCTAATACGTTTTTTCCTTCTTTATCAATGCTCTAAATTAGTTCCTCTTCCAACCGTTAACGTTAAGGCGCTGGAGAGAGCTCTTTTGTTAGATCTCTCGGCTTCTTTCTCTCGGTCGGTCACTCCCCCACCTCTTCTCCATGTATCCATGAACGTCCGGAGAAAATGTTACGAAGATGGTCATAATCAGCAAGTTATGCCCCGTGCATATAAACTACGGCAATTATTTCAATGGACTTATTGTGGAAACACTTCTACTCTGTTCCTCTTGTGTATATACATACAGACATACGTACAAATTATATATATATCTTTGTATTACTTCGCTTCTTGTTCCACTTTTCGTTAATTTGCGAAGATGGGGATGAGTGATATGATGAAATTGAAGAATGAACACTTACAAACATCCATGCCGAAGCCAGGATTCGAACCCGGCACTCCTGGCGTGGTAGTGTGACGTGCTAATCACTGCATCACAGGCGCCCACACACACACACACCTATATATATACCGGGTGTCCCAGAAGTCTTTCCCTGATTACAAACTTTATTCATATCCGCTATATGCAAGGTAGAGATGTGAAAGTGGTGTCAAAATGTTTGAAAACTAACCAAGTTTTTTTGTTTCAGGTTTGAGTAACGTGGCTGTAGTGTAGCAGTGTCAGTGCCCAGAAAACCGGAAATGTTCACAAATCAGGAAAAAGCTCAGCATGTCCTCTGGTATCACGAGACCCGGTCACCAATAACAGTGCAGAGGAACTTTCAAATGTACAGAATTATTTCGTCTAGAACATCTGCAATCAATAAGTTGGTATTTAAAAAATGGAATTTATCTTCATTACCAAATCCTGTAAAGTCCAAGAAACATTCTATGAAAAGGTGCCACCCGATGTCAAGAGCATTAATTCCGGATTCCTTGGCACTGACACTGCTACACTACAGCCACATTACTGAAACCTGCATCAAATACACCTGGTTAGTTTTCCAAAATTTTGGCACCACTTTCACATCTATTCATTGCATAAAGCGGATATGAATAAAGTTTGTAATCAGGGAAAGAAAGACGTGTGTAAGTGTGTGTGTGTGTATATACAGGGTGTATAAAAACATGTGTCAGAAACTTTAGGGATTTATTCTTGACATCAAAACATAACAAAAAGTTCATATGAACATGGGTCCGAAAATCCTTCTTTAAAGAAGGTATGATAGGAAATAATATTCATGGCACAAAAATGAGACATTGACCAAACACATTTACATGTGTGAAAGGATTTAATATTCATGGCACAAAAATGATACATTTACCAAACACATTGCTCGAAGTGAGCACATCCTGGTTCCATGCATCCCCTGAGCCTGCGTTCCATACTTTGCCGTACGTTGTTGAAAACTCCTGGTGTGTTCCGTATTTGGTCAAATTCATGTTGGATACGCTCCCTCAGAACATCGACATTGGGTACGGGAGTTGAATACACCAAGGGTTTTAAATGTCCCCAAAGGGAAAAATCCATTGGGTTTAATCTGGCGATCGGGCAGGCCATGCAATGGATCCCCGCGACCAATCCATCTGTTCGGAAACTGGTTATCGAGAAACTGGCGAACTATCCGTGTAAAATGCGGTGGAGCACCATCGTGCATAAACCACATTCGTTGGATGACGTCTAGAGGTATATCATCAAGTAAATGCAGCAACTCATGTCTGAGAAACTGTAGATACGTTTGTCCAGTCAGACGTTGAGGCTGAACCTCTGCTGATGTTTGTCTTGTCGCACTGCATGAGGGTTTGCATAAGCCCAGATGTGATTGTTATGATAATTGAAGATCCCATCACGTGCAAAGCCAGCCTCATCAGTGAATAAGGTACATGCTAAGAACTGCAGAAACACAGCACACTGCCCTAACATGCATTGACATAAATTTATTCGTGGCTGAAAGTCTGCCTCGTTTAATCCTTGCACCCGTTGAAGGTGATACGGGTACAGAAGATTTTCATGCAGAATGTTCCAGATCGTCATGTGATTAACGCCATTCTCGCAATTCTCCTTGTACTGGTTGATGGAGTTTCATCCACGGTCCGAAGAACCCGTTCTTCAAGCTCAGGCGTTCGTACATCGCGTGGTCTCCCACCATCTGCAACTCTCTTCTCAAATGTGCCTGTCTCTCGCAAGCGTTGGTGTAGTCGTACAAACGTTTGTGCACAAGGTAACTGCCTCCCAGGGTAACGTTCAGCATAACGTTGACGTGCTGCGTCCGCATTCCCATCTGCTAGGTCGTACATGTAGTGCATATCCGTAATTTCAGACACTGAATACATCGTTGTGATGTGTTGTGATGGAAGTTACTGTAAAACAGAACAAACGACAACCAGACCAAAAAAAAAAAAACACACAAAAAAAAACAAATGCCATGCCCAACTGTACACAAGAAAGTGAGTACAAATGCACATTTGAGGTACATTACACAACCAGGAGTCACTACAGGGAATTCCTTTCATACCTCCCTAACGAAGAATTTGCGGACCCATGTTCATATGAACTTTTTGTTATGTTTTGATGTCACGAATAAATCCCTAAAGTTTCTGACACATGTTTATATACACCCTGTATATATATATATATATATATATATATATATATGGGGGTAACACTTTGCGAAGACACCAAAATGTCATCCTCCCTTTCATGGGCTTCATATTGCAGACTATCGAGGCTCTGGCGTCAGCACTCCCAGCCAGTACAGTCCTCTGTTGGGCTCGTTTTGTGTTGTTCCTATATGTTTGTGATTACTCCAACATACTATATATACATATACACGTGAGAAAGGAAGTAGCAGTCTCCTGTCTCGAAAGCCAGGAAACAGCGGCGACGGAACGAGATGCACTGACCACGCGTGAAAAAATGTAAAAGCCGCTCTGACAGACCCTCAGAGGATTGTTAAGCAATGGAGTTTACTTTTAAATGTAGTTTTAAGTTATTTAAGTCGCATTTCCATATCTTGGATTAATCCGTAGTTTCTGCCGCTTTTGGCTAATCGCGAAGATGAGGATGAGTGACGATACGATGAAATTGATGAGTGGACACTCACAAAGAACACCCATGCCCAGACCGGGATTCGATCCCGGGACCTCTGTCGTTGTAGCGCTCTGTGTTGATCACTCCACTACAGAGGTGGCTTGTTGGATTACATGTTCGATACCGGGTACATAGTGGTTCAGATCCTATTTTAAACCTTAGGTCTGGTTCAGATTGGCCGATCTGAGCATAACATGGGACTTACAACAAGAGGCTAACTAAATGAATAAATCTGAATTTACAAGAAGAAGCTAACTAAATTAATAAATCTAAATTTACAACAAGAAGCTAACTAAATTAATAAATCTAAATTTACAACAAGAAGCTAACTAAATTAATAAATCTAAATTTACAACAAGAAGCTAACTAAATTAATAAATCTAAATTTACAACAAGAAGCTAACTAAATTAATAAATCCAAATTTACAAGAAGCTAACTAAATGAATAAATCTAAATTTACAAGAAGAACTAACTAAATGAATAAATCTAAATTTACAAGAAGAACTAACTAAATTAATAAATCTAAATTTACAACAAGAAGCTAACTAAATTAATAAATCTAAATTTACAACAAGAAGCTAACTAAATTAATAAATCTAAATTTACAACAAGAAGCTAACTAAATTAATAAATCTAAATTTACAACAAGAAGCTAACTAAATTAATAAATCTAAATTTACAACAAGAAGCTAACTAAATTAATAAATCTAAATTTACAACAAGAAGCTAACTAAATTAATAAATCCAAATTTACAAGAAGCTAACTAAATGAATAAATCTAAATTTACAAGAAGAACTAACTAAATGAATAAATCTAAATTTACAACAAGAAGCTAACTAAATGAATAAATCTAAATTTACAACACGAAGCTAACTAAATGTATAAATCTAAATTTACAACAAGAAGCTAACTAAATGAATAAATCTAAATTTACAACAAGAAGCTAACTAAATTAATACATCTAAATTTACAACAAGAAGCTAACTAAATTAATAAATCTAAATTTACAACAAGAAGCTAACTAAATTAATAAATCTAAATTTACAACAAGAAGCTAACTAAATTAATAGAACTAAATTAAGTATGCTTTGTGAAGAAAAATGAAACTCACAAGATGAAATATAAAGATAAAGAGAATTATTCACCCACACTATTGTCCAGTAAACTAGAGAAAAAATTAGCTTGATGAATCTCTCAGCATTTTCTTTCTAAGATCCGTGTTCGACTCCTCGAGTTCAAGTTATGGATGCTCATTCATCACTTTCATCTAATCATTATTCATCCTCATCGTCGTAATTAGCATGAAGAGGCAGAAGGAAAAGTGATGTAAAATGAAATAGAAATACATGGAGAAGCACGAAATTTCAACTTCATGGGCAACACTTCTACAAGACATTTCTCTCAAGAGGAAACACTTCCCTGCACTTTCTCCTTCGGGGAACATCGACCGGGGAAATTACGCATTCTTGTTATAATCACTTTTACCGTAACGATTATACGCTGGGTACTAAACATCTGTCCAAGTAGAAAGAATTCTGCATCCAGTTCATTTGCATGTGGCTATTTTCAGCGCAGTTCAAACCGATTATCGGTTCTTGCATGCATACCTATACAAGCAAGTGTTCCTTGTTTGTTTTCTGCTGTTTTTCCACATATTTAGGAGGTCAGCTGTTGGAATCAATTGACACTTTTGAGACTAGAAGGAAGATGGACTTGATAGTTTGGTAATAGTTTTGGTTAGTTTTGTACTTTAGGGTGGAAATTAAAGGCTCGTTCACGTTTGCAAACATCGAACAGCGAGTGGTTAGAAATCACAAAGGAAGGATTTTCTTATGGTTGGTTGATTCATTAAGATTTAGTGTGCATCAGAATGCCTCGGGTACATTATATGAAGTCAAGCCTCTTACCATAGCTAAAAATCAACATGTGTCTCTGAGGACTAATATATCCTTATCCAGGTTAAAGGTTGAAGGCGTAAAGAGCCACTCAGCCCATACGAGGACAAAAAACAGGACAGCACAGCTCTACCGAGGATTATACTGGATGTATGCCCAGATGCCAGAGCCTCGTTGTCCCTACAACATTGCAGTTACCGGTGTGTTTACGTGGATTTGCTTATTGAAAATATGTAGGTGTAGGCCCGAAATCAGACATATGTAGAAAATCAATCACAGAGAGAGACAGCGGAAATAGAAAGGTTATAAACAAAGATAAAATATTAACACAGAGATGGACAAAGAGAGAGGGGGGAGATACAAAGATAATCAAAAGAAAGCAGAAAGAGAGCGAGGAAAGCTTGAGTTTTAGTTCAAAGTCCAAATGCACTGAAAGGCTAATCGGGACTGGACCTACAGTTTAAAGTTGGATCTGAACCACTATGTACCTCCACCGTATATCGAACCCGGGACTCCTTGAGTACAAGGCGACGACGAGATAGCGAGAAGAGTTGACTAAAAAGGTGGAAAGGAAAGACATCTAGATGAGAGATATGGATAATTTGGAGAAAGAAAAGCAGATTCAGACAGGCAAAAGATAGAGAGGGGTATGGAGATCCTGAAGAAAGAACAATTGAGGGATAAAGACCGAAGGAAAGAAGAGATACAGTTAGGAAACAGAAGAGGATTGAAAGAAGAGAAACAAGGATGGAAATAATAGGAGGGAAGTAGCGAGAGACATATCAAGGAAAAGCAGTAACGAAGCAAAAAAGCAGACCGCTTGTCCTTTGCCGAGCTAAGAGTGTGGGTGCCTGAGGAGCCTTAACGGGAAGTCCAGACAACACGAGAGTCTTTTCTGCAGGACGGAAATGACTCTGCACGCGGTGACAGTCCAGCCGGTCCAAGAAGTGCAGCATGCAACGAGAAGGACGAAAAAATTGTCGAGTGATAAAAAAGGCGTTCGTCCGTTATGCAGGATACTTCTTGGACTCTGTTGAGTGAGTTGATGAACTTTGCTTTATAGTCAGTCCGTATATTTAAAATGGAAAGGGTGATACTAAACCCTGAATTCCGTATTTGACGTTATGTTGCCGAAGCATATGCAAGAGAAAGAAACATTTTTTTTTTCAGGACTCTAAAGTCACTTCTAGTTCGCTGCAATTTCACTGTCCTTGCACCCACGTGTCTAGTTGGCTACAAAGTGTAGCATCGTTGATTTGGTGTCTGCACCGTTTGCACTACGTCCTGGAGCGGTATACAGTGTGGTGTATGATCACATGGTACGTGTTAACCAATCAAATGAACGGTGAGAACAGCAGATAGGCATTTGTCGAATCTTCTGAACTTGAACACGCTGTTCTTGCGCACAACGTCTACTGTGTTGTGTACAACTTTCTTGCACCAGCCCGGCACGGGATGCACCTGCACTAAACTAGACTGGACTGGACTTATTTTTATATAAACGTGACATAGTTAGAATTCATACAATACTCGGCAACAACCCATTTTCGGTATTGAAACAGCAACATGAGAAGAGCAGCGAAGGTCCTTGAAAAAGTAGTAATGGTTTCAGGTCTAGAAAGCCAGACAAAGGGACGATGGATGTACATATCCTACTAAAATTCCTCCAGGCTTGCAGGTGAAGCAAACATTGTTAAAGTGGTAGAAAGCAGATATGCCTACTACCTCCGGCCGGTCACCTCTTTCTTTGATGAAGACTGGGCCACATTTTCCTCGAAAACTTCGTCCACACTTCCTCATGTCATAAACCATACGAAGCTCCAGACAAAAAGAGGACAAGAGTAGAGGATATTAAAAATTTCTCGCTCGCCTTTAAATTTCTTCCGTGTCACGTGAAGCTTGAAATTCGTTTGCGATTTGGGCTGCGAATTCAGGCCAGTCTTTCGTAGACTGGATTCAACATTGGCCAGGCCATGATTCACGCAAGACAACGGAAACTGGCGACAATAATTCATCCGACTGCTTCAGGAAATGGGGAAAGAACAAAAAGGGTACTGTGGAGTACGGGAACTTGGCACCTGATGACCACTGCCCTAGAAAACATTCTTGATATCCGAGCTACAGGACTTCTTTCTTTTTTTTCCCCCCCGTTGATGTGATGTGGCCTCATCCAGTTCCGGAAATACAACACTCTGGATCATTTCTCTTCTGTCAGTTGCAAGGAGACTCGTAAAATTGTTGAAGTTGGATTTTTGTCTGTCTTCCAGCGGAAGTTTTGTTTTTTTGTTCACTAGGTTTTCTGGGTTATTACTAGACCTCGGATCTTTAGGTTCTAAAAAATGTACTTTTAGGTTCGTTTGGTTTGAGTTGGTGTTTTAAGTCCACTTTATGCACAGTAAGGCTAATCGGGACTGGACCTACGGTTTAAAGTGGGATCCGAACCACTGTGCCATGTGCCTCCACCGGGTATCGAACCCGGGACCCCTTGACTACAAGGCGACGACGCTACCACTGCGCCATCGGGGAGGCCCATTAGGTTCGTAAAACAGGCTCTAAAAACCCTAAAATAGGTTCTAAAAACCCTAAAATCGGTTCTAAAAACCCTAAAATAGGCTCTAAAAACCCTAAAATAGGTTCTAAAAACCCTAAAATCGGTTCTAAAAACCCTAAAATAGGTTCTAAAAACCCTAAAATCGGTTCTAAAAACCCTAAAATCGGCTCTAAAAACCCTAAAATCGGCTCTAAAAACCCTAAAATAGGTTCTAAAAACCCTAAAATCGGCTCTAAAAACCCTAAAATAGGTTCTAAAAACCCTAAAATAGGTTCTAAAAACCCTAAAATCGGCTCTAAAAACCCTAAAATCGGTTCTAAAAACCCTAAAATAGGCTCTAAAAACCCTAAAATAGGCTCTAAAAACCCTAAAATAGGTTCTAAAAACCCTAAAATCGGCTCTAAAAACCCTAAAATAGGTTCTAAAAACCCTAAAATCGGCTCTAAAAACCCTAAAATCGGCTCTAAAAACCCTAAAATCGGCTCTAAAAACACTAAAATCGGTTCTAAAAACCCTAAAATAGGTTCTAAAAACCCTAAAATAGGTTCTAAAAACCCTAAAATCGGCTCTAAAAACCCTAAAATCGGTTCTAAAAAGCCTAAAATAGGCTCTAAAAACCCTAAAATGGGCTCTAAAAACCCTAAAATGGGTTCTAAAAACCCTAAAATAGGCTCTAAAAACCCTAAAATAGGTTCTAAAAACCCTAAAATCGGCTCTAAAAACACTAAAATCGGCTCTAAAAACACTAAAATCGGTTCTAAAAACCCTAAAATAGGCTCTAAAAAGCCTAAAATAGGCTCTAAAAATCCTAAAATAGGCTCTAAAAATATTAAATTACACTCAAAAAATCCTCAAATTGGTCCAAAAAACATAAAATGGTTCAAAGTTCCTGAAAAATGCTAATTAGGAACAATTGAAACAAAATTTCAAAGTAACCGTGACAAATTTTAACAGATCATACATCCATCCAAAACCATCACATATATTAATTTTCTAACCAAAAATTTCATTTCTAGGCATCATTTTCAAAATTATCCACTAGTTATTGTAATACTAATACTTGTACTGTTAGCAAAAAGTTACTTATCGATATAACAAAGTAATAGGAAACGCTTACAAACCTATCGGGTTCATTATTAGAATGGGCAGAGACTTTCGAGACACCCAAACACTTAAGATATTATATTACTCATTACTGCGTTCAAAACTTGAATTCGGGTCCGTTGTATGGAACACTGACAGTATAGTACAGACTACAAAAATAGAGCGAGTACAATCAAAAATGTTACGTTATATGAAGTATAAACTTGAAGGTACTTATCCCAGATTCGATTCGTACAGTAATCTAATTGACGAGCTCCGAATGCACAGGCTTGACGATCGAAGGACAGTCCGCGACCTGCTGCTGCTCTGGAAAATATATAATGGAAAACTTCGCTCTCCTCTTTGGATCTCACAATTTAAATTACGCGTTCCTAACAATAAGACGCGACCCAATCATCAAACCTTTTTTGTGAATAGAGCGCGAACAAACATTGTCAAGAAATTCCCTATCTGGAGAATGAGTGTTCTTTACAATGCCTTAGAAAAGCGTAACAAAAATATTGATTTGTTCTCTATGCCATATATAGAATTTAAAAACAGTGTAATGAAAACAATATCAAATAACTGTCTCTGAAGCATGTATGAAAACCTGTATCTCTGAACACTAACTGGGCGCCAGCCTGTTGAGTTCATTAATGTAAATAAATAAATAAACAATCTTTTTCATATTATCCACAGACAAAATCCCGCCTTTTATCTATGAGCATCATCTTATATGGTGAAAATGATCTTTAAACATAAGCATAGCAAGTGGTGCCAATTTGAATGCTGAAGCGTTACTTCGTAATGCGTGAATGCTAGAAAGTACCAAGAATAAGCAAGACCACACGATCAGAAGTTTGCACTTTGGATTGTGCAGGCAACAGTGGCACCAGATATTTTGCTTTGTTTAGAGCTTAGAGGGAGGGAAATTGACACAGAGTGTGTTTCAAACAAGTTAGTCATTGAATATTTTCATTACCAAACAGAACAAATACCTTTGTGTGATGCAAAAATCCTGCAGAACCTTAAAAAAAGACACAAAAACCTTATAGAAAAGGTTTGATTTATGCGAAGAGACTTACAATAGGTTCTAACAAGCAAAATAAGTTATTTTAGGCACTATAATCAGGTATTGCGTTCTTTGACGGAACGCTGACGTAACTTGTTATTTCTTATTTACCTGCAAACAAAAAAAATAGGTTAAAAACCTAGAATCCTAAGTCTAGTTATTACTGAGTATCCATGGTCTATATGCCTCTAGGGGCACTTTCCGGTGACTGAACTTTGCGGAAGAAAGGTAAAGCAAAATCTCCTTTGCTACTGTGGACAATGTTCAGCCGCGTACAGTTATCATAGACACATGTGCAGTCCTGGTATCCAAAGATAGGAATGGCCTCCCTTAAGTGTTCATGTATGTTGTGCTATATCGAACACTAACATAATATGACTTAAGGATATAATATTAATAATTCGGGTCTTCGCGATGACGTAATCGTAATGCTCTCGCCTTGTAATCAAGGGTAACTGATTCGACCACCGATGAAGGTGCTCACGGTTAGCCTATCTGAACGTAAAGTGGATTAACAACGCACACAATAATAACAATATAAGTAATAGCTACTTTCGTTATTGAGGCTGTAACATAATTCAAGTTTCAGTCTTTCATAGACTAATTTATACTAGGATCCAGAGATTGCAGTAGAATCCGAACAATTGAAATGTGACCCGACAAAAAATCTAATCCATAACTTATTGATTACAAGATGATTATTTTCATCAATATTTGATCCGTGAAGCTTCGGGATATAATATTTAAAAATAGTTTTGTTGTTCCTAGGCAGAGAAAGAGGATAGAGGGGGAAGATAGTTAAAGACTGAGAAGAGAGAGAGACGGGACAGAGGAGAGAGTTAGAGAGAGGCAAGATAGAGAAAATTCGGAGAAAGAGGGAGGGAGGCAAGACAGAGAAAGAGGGAGGGAGGCAAGACAAAAAGAGGGAGGGAGGCAAGACAAAAAGAGGGAGGGAGGCAAGACAAAAAGAGGGAGGGAGGCAAGACAAAAAGAGGGAGGGAGGCAAGACAAAAAGAGGGAGGGAGGCAAGACAAAAAGAGGGAGGGAGGCAAGACAAAAAGAGGGAGGGAGGCAAGACAAAAAGAGAAAGAGGGACAAGACAGAGAAAGAGGGACAAGACAGAGAAAGAGGGGCAAGACAGAGAAAGAGGGGCAAGACAGAGAAAGAGGGGCAAGACGGAGAAAGAGGGGCAAGACGGAGAAAGAGGGGCAAGACGGAGAAAGAGGGGCAAGACGGAGAAAGAGGGGCAAGACGGAGAAAGAGGGGCAAGACGGAGAAAGAGGGGCAAGACGGAGAAAGAGGGGCAAGACGGAGAAAGAGGGGCAAGACGGAGAAAGAGAGGCAAGACGGAGAAAGAGAGGCAAGACAGAGAAAGGGGAGAGAGAGAGGCAAGATAGAGAAAGGGGAGAGAGGCAAGATAGAGAAAGGGGAGAGAGGCAAGATAGAGAAAGAGGAGAGAGGCAAGATAGAGAAAGGGAAGAGAGAGAGGCAAGATAGAGAAAGGGGAGAGAGGGAGAGAGAGAGAGAGAGGCAAGATACAGAAAGAGTAGAGAGAGAGGCAAGATAGAGCAATTGTAGAGAGAGAGGCAAGATAAAGGGGAGAGAGAGGAATGATAGAGAAAGAGGAGGCAAGATAGAAAAGGGGGGAAAGAGAGAACGGGGGAAAGGGAGAGGCAAGGCAGAGAAGAGGGAACAGAGAGGGGGGCGATATAATGAAATTCGAAGCATTGAAATGTTCCCCGACCAAAATCGAATCCAGAAAGAGAGAGGGAGGGGAGAGACAGTGTGAGAAAGGTGCGGAGAAGAAAAGAGAAGGAGCTGGGACAAGACAAGGCAAGGGTACGGAGAAAGACTAGGAGATTGAGATGGGGAAGTGGACGGAGATAGGAGAGGGAGACTAAGATGGACAAGGGGATGGATAAAGAGAAAGAAGGAGAGAGTGCAGTCTCCTTCGCAAGGTTCACGTCAGTCACTCTCTCTGCTCTGCCTTGAGCATGGGAGCCTCGTAAACACAAGGAGAGGGCAGGAAATCACGGAACACAATCAGCTCTAACGGAATCCTCGTGGTATTCCAGCAAGGAACGGGTCGACCCATGCGGGAAAAAACAACAATTAGCGCTTCGTGCTATTTGGCTTCCTTTGTGCACCACCGTTCTCTCCTCATTGTCTCATGTTTTCTCTCCGTTCCTCGAACGAGCTTTGCTTAGCCTGTTAGCTCACTTCGCACGCCAATGTGCGAAGATTTAAAAGGCTGCGCGATTTTTTCCTAGGCGGAATTATCTAAGGCATCTCCGTGAAATTGACTTTCCAGTGCAAGGACAATTACAGAAAACCAATTACTCAATTTTTCGACAAGGTTGTTGTGCAGTCTGAGTGGGGCGTTGCCACTTTTATCTCATTTGTACAGAGCGACTATCTTATCCTCACATACAGGGTATGAAATCTTATATGATATACACAGTGCTCTTTTTCCTTGGAAGAAAGGTCCCGGTTCACTTGAAGCTAGTTTGTTATTGTGTTCGTTATAAAAAACTACTCCAAATATTGTGCTATGCAGTAGCGGCTTCTCCCTATTCGCACGTGCACACCCAAATAAATCTGTAATGCAAAACATTATTAGTATACTTATTGATTGAACTCGATCTCCTTCGAAACATCAAGTGTTCCCACGCCGCTTCACCAAGAGAGATAGATGGTGGAGAAGTGTGCGATCAGTGATATCAACCTGCGTCGACATAGCCGCGCTTGGGACTTGAACACAATGTTAGTTTCGCTCCCTATGACGCTGTTGAAGCAGTCGCGCAGAGGACGCTGATTGGGTCTTTTGGGTTGAGCGCTGTGTGAGGAAAGCCGTGAACGTAGCGATCGGTGTGCGAGCAACTGTAGTGTTGCAAACCCATTCCATTAGAGATCGTGTGACAGAATCGAGCTAACCCATACAAATGCAATTTGAGGAATTTTTTTTTTTAGAAAAGGGAAATTTCGATGGTATATTGTCCCTCCGATTGTGTCCCGTGCATGATAGGGAAAGAAAAGGGGGAAGGTGAGGAGGGCAACTGAAAGCGAGACGGGTGTTTTAAACATGCCTGATATTGCCTTTGCTTAGTGCATCTTGGCCAAAATAAACGGTCTCTATGGCGCAGTAGCAGAATTATCAACCCACGCCGAGGAAGCGTACATCAATCAGCCAGCTGTTTTGCATTGTGTGTTTCTGTTACCAAGTTGCAAAATTGTTTAGTGTTGTCAAAAGCTCGTACCTTTTTTCAGTGCGAACTGTTTGATTTCATAATGAATAGGGAAACTGTACATCGCGAAAGCAGAGACTTAATATTTAACGTTTTGAATTTTTGGAGGGAAGTTACAAAGCCTGTAGCAACTGCAGTAATATATGGATACGGCGGAAGGGAAGGAAAATTTCTCAAGTACGAAGCAAGGCAGTGTGAACTGAGTGAGTACTGTAATTTTCATTAAGATTTATTATTCTCTTGAATTCGCTTAATTTGCTTGGTTCGATCAGTCTGTCATTAGAAATAAACAACAGCTAGATAGATTACAATTGATTTCCTCCATGTGGTAGTTAGATCGACTTCTTTGGTGTACGTCAATGTTATATTCTCCTTGTTTATTAATATCAGTGGAGCGGAGGAGGAAGTTTTTATGAAATATTTTGCAAATCGACAATAGTATTGATATTGTAGATCGTTATTTATATGTATTGAGTGATTTTGTCAGATTATCGAATGCTGAATTACATATTACACAATAACATCACTCTTCTCGTGATTGGCTGGACAATTTCCGAAATATTTGAAATTTGTAAAAAATCAGTTTTAGAAAAATTATGAAAAATAACTATCATAGCCTCATTTTCAGTGAAAGTTGATCAAAACTTGGGTTGCCAATATATTAAGCATCAATATGTGCTCAAAAACGGGTACAAGTATTTGACAGGGGTGTTATAATACTTCCGGACGCGAGACTAAAGTGCACACCCATAGAACCAGACCACGAGTCACCACCTATATAATAATCATATATATATATACAGGGTGTCATTTTAATGGCGCCCACGGACCACAGATTCGTGTAGAGGACATCAAAACAAACAACTTTTCTCAGTAACATTTTTCACGTTGGTGCGTCAATTCGACGCTACAGCTGTTCCAAAAAGACAGTTTTGCCGCCTGGATGCTGGCAACCCAACACAACATTTGATCGTATCTGTGACGTCATTTCCTGCAACGAAACAGTGCACGGTAGGGTTGCAAGGAACACACAAATTTTGTGAAAAATGACAAACTACCAACCATATTATTAGCTGTAAAACGAAGCGAGAAACGCGTCCAGTAAACCGAACATCATGGCCTACCAGCCAGAAGATCAGCAGTCATCTCAGGGGAAGGGGGAAGTGAACCAACGATATGAGAAATGGTAAAAAACTTATTCAAAATGAAGAGTCAATATCGGATTTTGTCTCAGCCTACATGTCAAATATCAACAACAATAACTTTTATTGCTTACAGCTTACATGGGGCAGTTTACGCCCAGCTACATGTCAAATATATTTACAAATCTCGTTGCAAGATTGATATCTACAGGTTTGTGTCCAGATGCCTTGTGGTACTTTTCTGCTGAAAACTGAAGTATCCGAGGTTCACGTTGTTAGATTACGGCTAAAACACGTACAACCACAGTAACAATCTAATGATGAATCAGTAGCGAATATACTGCCCTGTTCAGAGTTGCAAACTATTACATGTGTATCCGCTGCGTAGATAAACACGGTCGTTGGAGATCTTGTATTACTACTACTTATATCCCTGTATTTTCAACCATTTTTGTCACTTGCCTCATAATGCCCTGAATATACATTATATTATGTGTTGCTTAACTTTGGAATTTTGAGTTTTTTCATTTCTATTTTGTCATCTGTTCAGTGTGTCACAGACAACTAGTATCAGAAGGACGAAGTGGATAGACTAAATTGTAGATGCCAACTTGGTAACTAGATTTGCAAATATTTGACTTGTAAGCTGAGACAAAATTCGATATGATCACTTCCACTTGAATTCTATTTTCTTTCTACCATTTTTCGTATCGTTTGTTTACTTCCTTAGGTTACAGAACGTGTTTTCTCGTTTTGTTTTACGGTACATAATGTGGCTGATTGTAGCTATGTCATTTTTCACAGAATATGTGTGTTCCAGGCAACCCTGTAACGCATCGCTTCACGACGGGATATGACGTCACAAATGCAATCAAATGTTGTGTGTGGTTGCCAGCATTCAGGCGACAAAACGGGCTTTTTTGAACGACTGTAGCGCCGAAACGACGCTCCAACGAGAAAAATGTTATTGAAAAAAGTTGTTTGTTTTGATGTCCTCTATACGTTTCCGTGGCCCGTGGGCGCCATTAAAATGACACCCTGTATATATATATATATATATATATATATATATATATATATATATATATATATATATATAATCGCCTATGAAAAGGTGCCAGTACGGTGTAACGCAAGAAAAAAAAACACGGGTCTTCTTATTTACTATGTTATCACATACAAGTAAATTACAAAATACTTTAAAATACTATATTATTAAATATATATAAAGGGATTCATTTGTTACTTTTATGTACATATCATATGTTATACAGTAGCAACTAATCCATTTAGCAACTGGCTAAAAATTTTAATAAATTACAAAATAGTTGAAATGTTTTCATTACATATTAGTACCGTCTACTTTTTGCTTTCTATTAATATAAATCAGATATTTTCCATACTTATATTTGTCTTGAACTCTTGTTTTACGTTTATTGTGCATATACAGTAAAACCTCGTTAATCCGGACTAATGGGGGATAAGTTGACCGGTTTAACGAAAGTCCGGATTAACTGAAATAACCTAAAAGAACAGTAGAAAGTGCATTAAAACTCCGTTTATAGCAACGAAACAAGTTTATTATGGCGAATTTAAAGAGCATAGGCCTAAATACACTATACAGTACAGTAAAATGTCTGCGGGAAACAGAATTTCATCAGTGGTTGACTGCCCTGTCTTTGGGAAGTTCTCTTGTTGACTTCTAGCCATATTTAAAACCTTGCATTCTGCTCTTGGGGGGGGGGGGGCTGGTTTTGCCTGTCCGGATTAAGCGAAGTCCGGCTTATCGAGGTCCGGATTGACGAGGTTTTACTGTATTGTTATTACGTGGATCTGTTGATGGTCTCTTGAAAATGGGAGAGAGGGAGAGAGAGAGATAGACATTATTCTTTGTTGTGCATTTTTCCGAAATCAGTCAATCCTCTCCTAATTTAAATTCAAACTTTAATGAGTTAATGTAGTGTTTATAGCTACAGCAAAGTATTGTTATGATCTACCTCCAATTAGAAGAGAAATGAATAATGTTGTGCGGCCCTAAAGATGAAAGAATAAGTTTTCGTTCGAATCATAGCGGAACGGATTTATGGAAAATTAAACACATTTAACAATGGTCAATCAAAGCCATTGTAGTCGACGAGCGGTTCTTGGACCACCAGAGGTCTGCCATGCCCTCCAAAGGGTCCGCAAAGGCTTGAAGAAATGTTTCGAAATGTTACGCTTATAACCAGTGCTCGAAGTGGGGGTTCTACGATGCCTCAAACAGGCTACAGAAAGCTCCGAGTTGGGTAACAATAATTCTGGCCACCCGGTAAATCCACTCACGCATCCACCTCATATCCCCAAACTTGACAAAGCACCTCCTACTAGGAATTTCGACTTCTAGCACTGCTTTTTGCCAAGTTTCGGGGGGATGGAATAGATTGTGCATTATTGACTTGATTGATTTGGTTTATTTTACTTCGCTTTTCTGCCACTTTTGACTAATTGCGAAGATGAGGATGAGTGGTGATGTGATGAAATTTATGAACACTCCCAAAGAACACCGTCCTTGCCGTCGTAATGGGTTGTGCTAACCATTCCGCCACGGTGGTCGGCTATTGTACATTATTAAGTAAACAACTTGTAAACAAACACTGCTGCTTGACCACGGAAGAAGTACCCAGCTCAAGCGGACCAATCAGAACATCAAACGATTACGTCATTGAAGATACTTGCCTATCCAACGGTTGGAATCACCAGAGGCTACTGTTCAATGCCCTCTAGTAGTCTCTATAACCCTCAAAGAACTAAAGAGTCAGGACGTATTTAGAGGGAAGTCCAGGCGGCTTGGACCCCCGAAATACTTACCACGTACTTAAATAATAGAAATATATTTGTTTAGCATTTGTTGTAGCTGGGGTTATTTATATTCACCCAACTTCCACGAAGGCAAGGATTAGATTGGGATCATACGGATTTGAATTCATAGTTCCTAGGATGATTTGTGTATACTACGAGGATAATGTACTTAAAACATTAAGCAGGAACTTTTCATCACCTGGACACAACATCCTTTTTGTGTTATTCAAAAAAATATTAGATCTCATATTTTGAAGTCAATTTTCTTGAAAGGACAATTTTTAGCGATCTTAACTACTACCCATAAGCTAGAAAATGAATATGTGTTCTTATTCTTGTACAGTCTTTTTACCTATGAATGAACCGACCTCCGTAGCTGAGTGGTTAGCATAGCGAGCTAGGACGCCAGGCCTGGCGTGGTGAGCGTCCCTTCATCAATTCTATCATGTCATCACTTATCCACATCGTCGCGGTTAGCAAAAAAATGCAGAAAAGCAATATAAAAATAGACTAATGCAATCAATTACCTATTAATGTACTAACAATATTAATAAATTTACCTATTTTAACAATTATTATGTTGAGTTGGGTTATTGTTTAAGTCCACTTTATGCACATATAGGTTAATCGGGACTGGACCTACAGTTTAAAAGTGGGACCCGAATCACTATAAGCCTCCACCGGGTATCGAACCCGGGACCCCTTGATGACAAGGCCCAGTTATCATTATGGTCAGACAAATTTATATCAACGTATAAATGATAATGTTTGGGGCCTTCATGGCACGGTGCTATGTACAAGGGAACTTTACCTATTAATTATAAGCATTTATATTATTTATTATCTCATTATTTGCGAAACACAATTTCGTACCCTCCCGAAATATATTTCTGGATATGTGCGTACTAACGCTGAATGTCACATATATCCCGCGTGTTCAATTCCGGATGCCATACCGCTCTGTATCAAGAGATGAAGATACAGGCACAAGTTCTCTTTGAAGATGCGAAATGCGTAGAGCAGAACTTCTAGATCCGGTTCGGCCGTACATAATCTTGACCAAAGAATCGCCATTACATGTCGCACGTAATAATGAAATCCGGATTCGTGATGTGGCAAGTGGGATGAACGACTTTTGGCAAAAGACCTGAATGTCTTAATCGTAAGGATGTTGTTACCTCCAGCGCGGAGTGATACATAACATTTTGACAGTTGCTGCTGCACTCGGAGTAATGCATTAACTTACAGACTGGCGCGCAGGAATAAAGGCATTCTTGAAATGCCTTGTGATTTTTTCTTTGCAAGTAATATTTTTAAATTGTTAACTTAACCAACAAAACCACACATGGACAAAGAGGTTTCAGTTAATAAATATAATATTTATTCGTACACGTTAGCGTGTTAACAAGGGGTGCAAACCACTCAAAGGGTTAAATAAAGCTACTGATTTTAGGTACTAAAAGATCAAACAATACCGACTGAAATTAGCATTTTAAAAGTAAACCTGGGATTTTTTATCTGGTTTGTTTTGCTTCGATTTTCAGCCAATTTTGCCTAATCGCGAAGATGAGGATGGGTGATATGATGTAACTCTCAAAGAACACCTATGCCCAAGTCGATATTCGAACCCGGGACTCCTGGCGTCGTAGTGCTAACCACTCCGCTAAGGAGGCCGGATGGGATTTTATTAAAATTATATATTATTCTGCATCCAGTATCTCCATATCCAGTCATCGTAATTTTTTTTTATTGTACACAAACTAATGTGTTTATGAAGTTAATACAGTAATCTTCTTCTATATATAAAAAATGTAAGTATGTGTGTATGTTTGTTCCGGCATAACTCTCGAACGCCTGGAGCGATTTCAACCAAACTTGGTACACATATGACTTACAATCTGGAAAGAAATACTGTGGGGGTAAGACACCCCTAGGGGTGGGGTGGGAAGGGGGTGACATGTAAAAATAATCGAAGACGACCGATATTAGTGTGGAAGCCATAGTTTTCGGGGTCGCTAAGATGAATAGTGACACTCCCAATGCTGTTCAACTCCAAGACACCCCTAGCGATGGGGGTGGGAAGGGGTTGACATGTAAAACGACCGATATTAGTGTGGAATCTATAGGTTTCGGAGTCGCTAAGCTAATTGGTGACATTCACGATGATATTTGAGAGAGAGAGAGAGAGAGAGAGAGAGAGAGACACTTGCTTCCTCGATCACGATCAAGTCACAGGGGCAGTCTTAAGTACTGCGGAGTGGATTTAAGATCGCCATGTTTCTACCACGGACAACTTTATTAGAAGAATGGGATAAATAAATACCCGGCCAACGCCAGACAATCAGCTAGTTTTGTTATAAAAATAATGGTGATGTGGTAACATGTAGTACGAAATTGTAATACTGTATTTTTACATACTTCAGCATTTGGAGAGTCAATGTCCAAGAAACGCTTTCGTAACTTTGTTACCTTGTCAGCACAATAATAGCTATTAATAGGATAAGAAACTTAGTAAAGAATATATCTTTAATTGAATTCTGAAAGATTTGTCACTCAATGGGAAACTGTCATGTATCTCCCAAAAGGAAGTAATGAAAACAAATCGGAAATTGCAGTTACGAAAACGAAAATAAATACTGACTGTACTGACAATTTTTAAAAATACGACAGATTAAAAACCAAGATGAAAAATTTTCATGTTTGCCCTTGTACAGGCACTGGCGTACACGGGATTTTTCCTCGGAAATGGTTGGAATTTTAAAGGGGGGGGGGTATACACAATAAGATATTTCATATGTTTAGAACTTTCTACTCGCGAAAATGAAAATCTGGGGTAATTTTCCCGAATTCTTCACTGCATTTATTTGAAAATGTTCATTTTCTCAAATTTTGGGAGGGGGCAGTAGTCCCATCAGCCCTACTCTGCGTACGCCAGTGCGTAAGTTGTTGAAACACTTGTTTGGGTGTTAGGGGCGAGTGGTCACATTCAGACTTCCACTCCTCTAGCAGCTGGAAGCCTCATTTGCGCACCAGGAGATTTCAAAATGGCAGGGAGTTCATTGTATGTGTGATGAAGTGGAGCGACAATCGACCTTCAGACTTCAGTAATAGGCAAAGGAAGTCTCCTGAAAACTAATATAATTGCAATGAATCTTGCATTGACCGAAATGAATTCTGATCTAAGATTCCATACTTTAATTACTTTTTTTACCGATCTTTCGTCACTAAGATTAAGGTCAGTATTAATATATTTCCTGCAAGTTTCCCTAAAATTTGAAAAAGTTCCCACGGGTATCAAATCCTGAATATCCTGATTACCAAGCAAGATCATGTAGAGGGATGTATAAAAAAGTGGAGGTTGAGCATCAAAAATTAAAGAAAGGCCCGTGGACTGACACTATTCACAACGACGTGCACAAAAAGAAACGTCAAATCAGCTCGACTACATCCTCCTCTCCAAATCACATACCATCAGGGACACGTTTTTAGATCCTTTTGTTGGAAAGACCAAGGATCTGTGTCACAAAGTTTCAATGACCTTCATTTCGTAGCTCGCGCGCACACAAAAAAAAATGTGGATTAAGTTTTAGAAAGATGTGATTACACGTGCGTCTTGGTTAGCGCCTTGTAGGTACTAGTCAGACATTGGCCATATTCTTTTGTCAACAATCTTCAGGTTCAAATAGCCTCCTAATCTCTTTTGAGGGGCGTGTGTTGTGTATCTGAGCCGGCCTCCTTCGCCGAGTGACTACGATGCCAGGGGTCCCGTGTCCATCCATCAATTTCATCACACATTACCCATTCTCATCGTCACCGTTAGCCAAAACTGATAGAAGAGCGACGATAAATAACAAATACAACCTCAAATGCTGTTGGTCGACTTTCGACCACACCACTGCAGTTCGCGGGTTCGAGCCCTGGCGTGCATATGGATATTCTTTGTGATACCCTTCAATTTCATCTAATCTGCACTCTTTTGTCATCGGCACAATTAGCCAAACGTTTTGGTAAAACGACGTAAATTGATAAATACAAACTTCGTCCTGTCAGGGTCAATGGTATTCGTATTTGATTGATGCTACTTAGTTCTGCACCTACTTTTGGCCATCATTAAGTTGAGAAAAAACGGCAACAGATGAAATGGATAAATGGACAATCACAGATGCATACAGGCAGAACACAAATCTCTGAGGTTATACTGGCTGAGAGTCTAGGCGCCAGAAGCTCGTTGGTCTGCAAGAATAATGTTTCTAGGGTGTGCTACATGGAAGAGAGATTGACAAGGGATAAAAGTGACCAAAAGGGGGGTGTTGGGGGGATCATAACCCCTCCCTTTGGTCCAATATTCCTTAAAAAAGAACGTCAAAGGCAATAAAAGATGGCAAACTGAGGCTGACTACTAAAAAAAATATACGTAACCCTTCCCTTTCAAAAATCCTGGGCACGCCACTGGTCGTGGCACTCCTAAAGGACAGGGTACCAAAGTGCGCAACACCATATTCAAACAATTTAGTTTGACGAATATGAGTAACAAATTTAAAAATAAAATTCTCAAAGAAAAATAGGGCACTCTGTCTCCCACCATCCCGTGTAAGCATGCAAGAGAAAAAGTGAACGTATCTTGACTACAAATTGTCACAAGAACCGCCCCTCCACTGGCAAGCAAAGATATCTAGGTTTGAATACAAGACACGACACATTTCAGTAGTTTGCGTAAGGGTTTTCCGACTATATGCCCTTTTCTTGTTGCAACGACAAAGAAGTAGGACATCTACCTCCACATCTGACTAACAATACTTGCCAGTTTGGTTCTACGTATTACTAAGATTGGTATGTGGGGATAAGTAGGGAATTTCCCATTTGGATATTGCATTACCCCTTCCGGTTGCAAATTTTTAACTTCTGGGTGTGCTACATGTAATAATATCACAATACTTTAAAAGATGAGTTACTGCAATCCCACATTGAGATGTATTTAAATAGTAATAATACTGCTAAGATCTGCCTACTGTTTCACGTAACTCTTTATCTAAGAGTGAAATTAGGGTGACATTTGTGGTAGTATGCCCTCCTGATACTTGAATCACTCCTTCTGGTTGCAAATGTAAGAAATACTATTTGAGATGATAGTTTCCTACAAATGTTGAAGACAGACCTTCTATATATTCTAGATTATGAACCTCTTGCACATTGCATGTGAAGCTAAAAATGGGGTTTTAAATGCACCATCAACAATGTTTTACTGTTCCACGTGTGTTTTTTAAACTTTCAATTAGATTTGTGTTTATTGACAATACGTTGTTCATAGCTTTTGATTCTTTGTGCTAAACGGGACTGGACCTACAGTTTGAAATGGGATCCGAACCAATATATGCCTCCACAGGATATCGAACCCAGGAACCCTTGACCACAAGGCGACCACGTTACTACTGCTCCAGCTGGTTCAGAGTAAGCAATCTAAAGCATCCATATGAACCAACAATATGTGCTCCATATCTTTTAGAGCAGGGGGCGCTCGCAGGGTCAGTAACTATTTGTCACTACCCATATCACATTCTACTAACACTAACTATATTGCCTCGAAATAAGATAATTTGTTAGTACTAAAGCTGGTCAGACAAAAAAATGGCAAGGTTTAGCTTCAACTGCTCTAAACTTTTGCACAAAGGCCTACTTCATTATTTTGGTGCTTTTCACTCCAGTAGATTGAACATTCTGGATAAAGCCATGTGTTCGAGATTCATTTCACACAAGATCCCAAGTCTTCTTACCTGCACTACTTCCGCTGCTCCCCAATTGGCACTTATTACAGGCAGCTTCCAATTCCTGCACTTTAAAGATTTCCTATTGTCGATATGTCACGAGCACTTATTGAGAGAGAGAGAAAAACTGGTTCCAAACAAAATGGTAATCACTTGTACTGTTCCTCCTCGGGAACGAGCGAAATTCCTTTCTGGAGCGCAAGAGTCGGTGCTGGGGGGATGTTCAGGTAGCGGCCGGCAATCCTCCGGACTCGTCCCGAGCGCACACACTCACTCACAGCTGACTACAAAGTGAATGACCTTCCATAGCCTTGCCCTAGCTGAAGGAAGGTGTCTGCGACGGTAGCGCCACGAAGGAAGCCCACTGGAGCGGCGATTGTGGACACCAGAAAGCCACTCTTCAACCCATTTTCCTCCATTCTGCTTTGTTGACAGCTAATTGTTTGCTGTTTGGCCATTAGGCTCAATCGAAGCAGAACGACGGATGTGGGACCGAAATGAGAGGGACCAGCGGACCGAAAAACCTGTGGTTTCTTATTCCGCGCGGACGGGGAAACCTTCCTCAACTATTCAGCTAATGGGGTCAATCGCTGGGTTGCAGCGGGGCAGGTGTAGAGGCGAATCCAATGAAGTGTGGCAAGGAGAATGGCTGGAATGCTCGTTGTTCGAAAGATTATGCTGATACTGGAGTTGGGTCTCCAGATCTTCAAGGTCCACTTCACCTTGACCTTACGCATGGGCGCCCATAGGAAAGATCTGAAAGAGAGAGAGGTCAGCTATAAAATGGTACATATTTGGGCTGTGCCGATACCGATGCCGATTTATCGGTATCGGAAAGTATCGGTTGTTTGCCGATACCTGATGTAATACTCAAATATTAGAAAACAAAAATCTTGGTAAATTGATTTAGTTTGGTTTGGTTTGATTTGGTGTTTTATGTCCACTTTGTACACAGTAAGGCTAATCGGGACTGGACCTACAGTTTAAAGTGGGATCCGAACCACTATGTGCCTCCACCGGGTATCGAACCCTGGACCCCTTGATTACAAGGCTACGACGCTACCACTGCGCCATCGGGGAGGCGTCGGTAAATTGATGTAGGGTAAAATATTTACACACACTTTTGGGTACTTTAGTATTATATGGACTGCCTCATTTCAGACCGTCTGTTTTCTGGGAAAGCAAAAGAAACACTCATGGACATAATATTGGACTGATTTGTTGTTTTAAGTCCATTTTATGCACAGTAAGGCTAATCGGGACTTTACCTACAGTTCAAAGTGGGATCCGAACCACTATGTGCCTCCATCGGGAATCGAACCCGGGACCCCTTGATTACAAGGCGACGACGCTACCACTGCGCCATCGGGGAGGCCTCATGGACATAATAGGAACACTGTATTTGAAAGTTTACAATATATAAATCATACAATGTAGGTTAGGTTAGGTTAGTGGGAAAGCAGAAGAAACATTTCTAACCTAACTTAACCTAACCTAAATTGTATGATTTATATGTTGTAAACTTTCAAATACAGTGTTCCTATTATGTCCATGAGTGTTTCTTTTGCTTTCCCTGAAAACAGACGGTCTGAAATGAGGCAGTCCATATAATACTAAAGTACCCAGTTTTAATTATTACAATTTCCAAGCATCGGTATCGGTGGGAATCGGTGAGAGTATCGACGTCAGTACAGGTATCGCCTCAGCCCTAGTATTCATTATTTATGTCTTTCCTCTGTCATTGATTGATTGACTTGATTTATTATACTTCGTGTTTCTGACACTTTTGGCTACACGTGTGAGGTTGAAATTTGGGTGTCTTGAGATAGGGCAACCTCTTACACTCTTCTTTCTTATATCAATATTCCTCTTCCACCTTTCCGTTTTCCTTTCTTTCTCATGGTTTTTTTCCCTTCCTTCTTGCGCATGCAGTGAAGTGGAAATAGCCGATCTTCGTGGCGGAGTGGTTAGCACAGCGCGCTACGACGCCAGGGGTTCAGTTTTCAAATCCCAGCATGAGTGGTTTTCATCAATTTCATCATATCATCGTCGAGATAGCCAAAAGTGGCAGAAAGGCGACGCTAAGTAACAAAAATCAAATAAAATAGAAATGGAAATTGCTATCTGGGGGACGCGTCGTCGAGTTTGGGGATGAGCGATGCTTGTATGCATGAACATGTAGACACTAAGGCATAGTGGTGGTAGCGTCGTCGCCTTGTAATCAAGGGGTGCCGGGTTGGATACATGGTGGAGGGACATTGTAGTCTGGATCCCACTGTAAACAGTCCCGATTAGCCTTTCTGTAAATAAAGTGGACTTAAAAACAAATTCAAACAAACCTGTAGATATTGGAGCTGGTGTGGGAATGCTGAGAGGATGCTTTACGCAATTTCTTAACTGGGGGAAAGCATCCCCACGTCCCTCCACCCCTGTTCGAGCACTGTCAGTAACCCTATTATTATTTTTAAATATCTCCCCAAAATTTTTAACAAATGTCTAGTTTATGGTCATTTTGGCATTAAGTGTAGCCTTAAAACGCCCTTGACCTGTCACATAGAAATTGATGTATAAACCCTGTTTATGTGTCATAGTGTCTACTTCATCCCCCGTAAGCTCTTTCTTGCTGATTATATATTTTACCATCTTTGCCGTTCTCATCTGGGCCCAGTGGTTGTCGACCTCCGTGGCGGAGTGGGTGAAAGTCGACCTCCGTGGCGGACTGGTTAGCAGAGCGCGCTACAACGCCAGGGGTTCTGGGTTCGAGTCCCGGGTAAGGCATGGGTATTTGTGTTCGTCCAGTTGATTAGAAACAAAGAAAAATGTAACAATTGAAAAGTGTAAAAGTGAGAAAAAGAGTGAATGGTAGCGTCTTCGCCTTGTAATCAAGGTGTCCAGGGTTCGATACCCAGTGGAAACACATAGTTGTTCGGATCTCATTTTTTAAACTGTAGGTCTAGTCCTGATTAGTGAACTTTAAAAAATATATCTAATAAACCACCGGCTGTCGAACCCGTGACCCCTTCATTACAAAGCGACACGTTTCCACTGTCTTTGTTTATTTCGAAAACCCTAAGCGGTAATTTCCCCCGACATTCATTCTATTTCTTTGTTTTTTCGTATACCCTCATATATTGTTTTACTCAATTCTCAGTTTTCTCGTTTGGTCCCATGTCTTATCACTCCTTTTTATTATTTTTTTACCCTAAGCGTAGGCTTACCATATTTTTTTTTGGTCCAACCCAGGACATATTCGCGATCAACTCGTTACTGCTGAATTTCAGTTCTTTTTTTACAAAAATAAGTTGAAATGACTTAAAAGCCTTAACATTTTATTGGAACATTAAACTATAAATTGTACAAAAAAAATATTAATATTATTTTCTAAAAATCAATCAATTAATTTTCAAATGTTTAATTGAATAATACATTTTCTGATGTTTAGGAAACCTCTCTTTTCTAGCCAGCATTATCTGTTAGTTGACTCAGGTGTACATTTTACTAGACATTATTTTTTTTTTTCAGAAATGGCTTGTTTGTTTTAATAACATCATAAAATTCACAACATAAAAGTTCTGAATTAATTTTAAACTTTCAGCAGATGTTTAACAGTGGATACTAGAAGTCTACCGCTTTCTGAAGACCAAATATTCCCCATAATTGAAAATACTCTCTCAACTGGAGCAGATGTTTCAGGCAAAGACATAGCAAACTCATTCATTTTAGAAATGTTGTTACGTGAAATATCAGCCTTTTGAAACACCTTAAAAATTGCTTGCCACTTCTCTTTAATAGCATCTGGTACTTTTTCAGAACTTGAACCACAACCTACCTTTTGGTTTTGAATTACCTTGTTCATCAAATAGGTCATCAATATTTACGGCATCTTTTACAATTGCATTAATAACTTGTGCACTCTCTTGTAAATCAGAAAAGGGTATAATCGATCCTTTCCGGTCATAAATTTTGGTCGTGAATATTCTACACCGGTAGCTATTTTCATGTTCAGATTCTCAAAACCCCGGACATTTTGCAATCCCGGACATCACCCCGGACAGCACAAAAAAACCAGGACTGTCCTGGCTAATCCCGGCCGTATGGTAAGCCTACCTAAGCGGCAACCTCCCGCACACATCAAACTCATATCAAATATAATCGCAACACTCTCTTCTTTTCATTCAGGATAGGCAAGCATAAACATCCACGTTCTGTTCCAGGACCCTTTTCCCGGATCAATTTAAATACGGTTCAAGTTAGTTATTGAAATGAAGCAATACGCAACTTGAACCGAATTTAAATTGTGCGAGAAATATGTTACGGAACCCAATAGAACCCATCAGAATTCTTGAACCTTTAACAACACTGTCCGAAACCCCCTAAGCACTAGAATCTTGTGGCGACGCTATTGTCAAATTTTCGACGCCCTGCTCTGTTGTAAGTCTCTTCCATCACCGCCTAGATACTGTGAATCCATCCGCTTTCGGATATCCGTTCATGAAACCGCTCAGAATGAATCCGGACAACTGGCAGATGGAAGCTACGATTGCACTGCACTGTCAATTCAACCCAACCAGGTAGGTCCGTAGCCAGGATTTTATTTCTGGGGAGGTAATCCCTTATCCGAACAGGTGTCGCCAGAAATATTTGTAGAGGGGGCAGGCCACTGATAAAACTTTATTAGTAGAAATAATAATGATAATAATAATTATTACCACGGTTATAATTGTCATTTTACAATAATAACTAATGTAAGTTATTAAAAATAAGCCAATTTTAATCCAAATTGATTGTTGTTGTTATTATTATTATTATTATTATTATACCGGGTGTCTCATGTAACATTGCGACCTGAAATATTTCGTGATCAACAACAAATATTGAAAAACTGCTTTCGCAGATATATAGGTATGAGAGGGGCTCATGAAATTAATGGACACAATACGTTCAACTACGTAAGGAAGTACGATTTTCAACACAAACTTACTTTTTTTAAATGGAAACCCCATTTTATTTTCAGCTCATTTGAAAGTACGGAAAAATCATTAAGAATGGCGCTTGTTAGATACATTGTAATACGTCAAGTAGTTCTCAAGTAAATGTAACCTGAAGTTGACGCATGAAACAAACATTCTCACAAGTTGATTCGTGTGTCGTAACATGCATATCCCCCTTTTGAGGCCATTCGTGTATCTAACAAACATGTTACTCTTCTGCATACTATGCGTTGTGCTTAGGAAAGTTGTTATGTTCCCGACAACTGCGGGTTGTACATAAGTAAACTCTCACAAATTATCTAAAAGGTTCTGATACATATTTCTGAGTTATCAAATAAATGTTTATTAAAAAGTATAAATTTTAAACATTCCGCCATCAGTTACATACATAATTGTTAGTACATTAACATCTTTCTAATTTTTAATTGGCGTTCATTTATTTACGTCATAATTTTTAGTACATTGGAACAATCAACTCTTTTCGTTTGGCCATGACAAATCTTTAAGTTTTCAACTTTGAAACTTTGCAGCTTATACATTTTTCCTTCAAATTGATTTATCAAATTTATCAAATAAAGCAAGGGCGTAACAAAGTACACTGATTAACCAGACGTTTGTGATAGTGTACGTACGTCAGAACTGTTGCTGCTGACAAAATAGTATTTTCAGACTCTGAAATTCATGAGCCCCTCTCATACCTATATATCTGCGAAAGCAGTTTTTCAATATTTGTTGTTGTTCATGAAATTTTCAGGTCGCAATGTTAGATGAGACACCCTGTATAAATAGAGAGACTTTACTACCCAACACAAGTGTTGTCCATTACTTTTCTAACATTTTGTACAGTTAGTGTATTGTATTTTGTTATTAAGTTTTGCACATTAAGTTAAAAAAAAGGCTTTAAAAGTTAGGGTCAAAATTTTACTCATGGTTTATATTGTGTGACCTCTCACAAAGAAAACCATATATTTTGGGAGCTGTGGATCCATTTTTCCTTTGTATTAAATGGTAGGATATACATAAATAACCTGGTTCCTTTATTATACTTTTTTCGATCTTATGTGTAATCATGCTAAGGAAGTAAAATTAATTACCACCATCTAAATTAGATATTTGTAGGATTTCGGGGGGGCTCAGTCCCCTTAGCCCTCCCCCTGGCTACGTGCCTGCAAGCAGGGAACATCCTCCAGTTGGTTCTTCCCGTCGCAGAGTCGTAAAACGTGCTGGTCCGGTCTGAGGACGGACGATGGCCGCCGTGTGCCACGGATCGTCTGACTCGCATTGGTAACAGCTTTTTTTTCGTGCATTTCCCCTTTCCTTATACCTTATTGGCATGTTGATGGCTTAATCCGGCTATAAAACAAAATGCTTTTTTTGTTTGGTCAATAAAGGTCTTCCTGTTCCCTTGTTCTGGGACGTCAGATTCCCGCGTGGGGATATCAATTTCAAAAGTAAGGCTCTTATAAGTGTATTTGACGGTCATCATCGAAGAAAATTTGCAGGTTAGAGTTTATTTTGGATATAAAGACAGGCGTGCCATTAGAAATGAAAAGTAAGGTCGGTTTTAGTTTGTACTGACTGATTAATTTGGTATGTTTTACTTCGCTTTTCTTAGCTAATCGCGACGATGAGGATAAGTGGTGATGTATTAAAGTTGATGAAGGGACACTCACAACGAACACCCATCTCCAACGATATTTAATTATTAGCAGTTGTCTATATGCAAGGCAAACAATTACATTTTGAATTTTTAAGTTGTTTTCCTTCGCATGTCACAATGCTGTACAGTGGGATCCATGAGTATTACCGTGCAAATTGTCCATCACCATGTTCGTGCACTTTATTTGACCCAATAAGAGCTTCAAGAATTAAAAGAAAACTCAAAACCAGCTGTTGACAACTTCTGCACCAGCATACATAAAAATCCATTGCTTAAAAACACATAGGATGTAAGAGAAGAATTAATGAAAATAGTCATGGACAATTTGCACGGTAATACTCATGGAGCCCACTGTACTATAGGCATTGTTTGATTGATTTGTTTTATTTTACTTCGCTTTTTCATCCACTTTTGAATAATCCTGAAGATAAGGATGAGTGATGGTATGATGAAATTGATGAAGGGACACTTACAAAGAACACCAAAGCCCAGGCCGGGTGCTAACCACTCCGCCACGGAGGCCGGCTTTGGGCCTATGTGTTTGTGTTTAATATTCCCAGTGGTTACCAACGCCATGTTTTTTTTTCTCATTCTAGTCAAAGCACAGAGAGGTGATGTCAGTAATGCATCTGCCATCACGAAGAAACTGTTGTAATCTGTTTTTGTAAATTAATGGGCAAAACTGTTAAATTTTAACGGTAAAATATTGTTAATTTTAAGTTAGCTTCTAACTGTGTACGTTAGCCTATCTAAGCTAACAGTGGACTTTACCATTTGCTTTGTTCAGTAAATTTACATGTCATTAACTTTTATGGTGTAAACAGAAAATGTATACTGGATCTTTTTGCTATACAGATTTGCGATCGTGATGAAATATTGATTAACATAACTCGCTGAGAAGCCAGGATACTGGCGTGCTATTGTTTTTTCTCCCATCATCTACTACTCCATCAGTTCATCATTTATTCTTAACAGGTAGGGAGGCGACGTTAAATATAAATGTTGGGTTCAGGCAAAACGACCTTCTTTAAAAGACAGAAAAGTTGTTTGTTTTGATGTCCTCTATTCGTTTCTGTAGTCTGTGGGCGCCATTAAAATTACCCTCTGTGTGTGTGAGTGTGTGTGCGTATGTATGTGTTTGTGTGTGTGTGTGTATTTATATTTATATATATATATATATATATATATATATATATATATATATATATATATATATATATATATATATATATATATATGTGTGTGTGTTTTTAAGCCTACTTTATGCACAGAAAGAAAGACTGTTTGGGATTGGACCTACAGCTTAAAATAGGATCCGAACCACTATGTGCCTCCACTAGGTATCGAACCTGCAACACCTTGATTACAGGGAAATGCCGTTACCACTAGGCCATCCGGGAGACCACGTATATAAACATACGTAATATAAATATATGTTTACAAAAAAGAAAGTTTAGGTCGAAAATCATATGAAGTTAAAAAATTATCATGGTTAACATTAGAAACTTCGGAGGATATCCCGGGTGAAGAAAATATTTGTGTTCATATTATCGATTGACAGTGGCGGCGATTAGGGGGTGCTAGGGGCAATTGCCCCCACTTTTTGCCAATTTTTCCACCGCACTATGCACTAGCAAGGAAAAATAAACTGTCCTTGACTCCCTACCCCACTTTTGGAACCCACTGTCGATTGAGTTACACATTTCTATTTGGTTAATGAAAGATTCAAGTCTACCGTTTTTTATTGTAATGCTATTATACACACTACGTATTTTACATAACATCGACTGCTTGTTTATTTCTGTTTTAGGGACTTTACAAAATACAAGATAGAAGATATGCTGAATATGCCATGTATGTTCATTGGAGATTTAAGTTGTATGGTATTTCTACGATAGGTTTCAATAGGTTCACGTGGAGGCAGATGGTAAAAAGTTGTTTCCGTGTTGAAGAATCCGATCCAAACGGTTATCCTTTACTCGGATACAGGTAGCCTGGAAGTTCTCGTGCTATAAATCACCACATGTGAGAATGGGCGACAATGCTTAACGGTTCACCACACGGTGTCCCAGGAGTCGCTTTGTGAACCCATCCTCCCGCGATTCCACGGAAGTGTGGAAAGATGGATTTTTATCACGTACAGACAATTACACGAAGGTCACCAGATTGCGTTTCTTCTGATGTCATTGTCTTCCCTCGCAGGTCGCTCTTTTCTTGCAAGAATCTTTCGACCGCTTTTCGACACTCGAACGTGCGAATTTGCGATTTATGCTTAGGTGCCATGGAACATGAGATAAGCTACGAAAATAGCATTGTCTTCTCTTGGCCCATAGCAAACTGTGGTGCATGGAGACTTTACAAGATTATTTGGCTTACCTGAGAGAAGAGTTTTTTCAAAGATATCTTCCGTTTGGAAGAAACACGACAGTACTTCAAATTCTCAATAATTAGATTCGTTCAAAATTTCTAATAAAGTATACTGGCCACCGTTGTGCGGAGAATCTCGTTTTGTGAGATATATACTAGGTAGTGGTCAGTGCCGGATCTACAAGCCGCAAAACCCTCAGTGCTGGGGCTCCGGGGACAAGTAAGCCTTTAAGGGGCCCTCAGCCATTGTCATAGCGGAAGGTTCGTGTATGCGTATGTAAAAAACAAACTTAGTTACTCAGGGGTACAGAAACGAATCCAATATATATATAGCCCCAATCCCACTGACTCTCTGACATAAATGTTCTCCATGAAGGAAGCCCCGGAGGCGAAAAATGCCCGATTACGACCCCCCATGAAATCGTCCCAAATGACCGAGAAAATTCAAAAATCGCTCAATCGGCCCTTCCTTAAGGGTGAAAATGCCCTTTCTTCCCGTCCTTAGCAACCGTTGCCACGGAAATTTTTTGCAGCACACATTGTTTCCTTCAATTCTTAATTGTCTAGCTACATTATATTTCTCACAGATCAATAGCACACAGATGAATGAACTCATGACTTTGAAAAGGTGCCTGAAACAAGGGTGACATCTACTTAATAAGGAGTTTCAGCCCAGATACAATTCCGTATATATTGTTATACTCAATGCGTAAATATCTCCATCGTGCTTGTTTTAACTAAATGTTTAGAGGGTATAATGACATGCAATTCCTTAGAGCTTGCCGTGCCTGTTGTTGTCCATGAAAACGGACGTTGCTAGGGAACTTAAAGAATGTTTATTTTCAACCCGAAAACTACTGTAAGGGAATTATGCTAGACTCTTCGATTTTCAAAATACGAGCATCAGAATTTATTAAAGAGGCAAGGTAGGAATTTGAGGGGAATGACGGAAAACAGTTATTATCCAATTACGTTCAAAAATGTGAAAGTAACAAAAGAAGCAAATATAGCATTTTCAATTTAGTGTCGCAATTTAATTCGTAAATGCAAAACATCCAACTAATTATCTTGGAACGGTTATTACTTACTCTGTTCATTATGAAGAAAATAGACAATAATAGTTTGAATATTTGTACCTTATTAGAGCCCATACACACATAAAGTTACTTTCCAAACTTTTCAAAGTTATATGTTCCCCATCATCCAACACAACATGCAGACATTTTCAAAGTCATTAAGATCATTGAGGAACCCCATCTATAACGTGATTGCATTCACAACGTGGCCGAAGGTCAAGCATGCGAGCGTACAAGACGTGGCCAAAGGCCACGTCGAAAGTACACGAGTACAATATATACAGGTAAAAGAAAAGTTAAATTTCCTGTGCGTATAGCACCGTCCCATGAAGACACATGTAGGGAATGTGGGGGTAGGGTCCCACATATTTTCGATGTCGGCAATCTTGGAGGGGATGCGATCAGCACCACGCTGCGGCCGCCTTTACCCCCATCCCCGGATGCCATTTGAGTTAAGGTTGGGTGGGCTCTTGAGCCGCTTTATACGGGGAAAATGCCGGGAAAATTCCTACCTTAGACCACCCAACACAGTTTTCCCGTATGGCAGTCAGACTAGAATCAAATCAGGCTACAATTTTACGAGAAATGCAGCGGTGAAGGTTTCTTCAACCTATCTTTAATCAGGAAAAAAATATGATTGTAACAAATGCATCATTTTCCAGGTGTGAGAAAACTGTACTATGTATCACATAACTCCTTTCCCATTAAAAAAAAAAAAAATAGTTGTGTTTTGAGTTGAGTGGGTGTGAGTGGGTGGGTGTAGGTAGTGGGGCCTTTGGTAATATATTGCGGAGGGGTCCAAGACTTGTAGATCCTGCACTGGCAGTGACAGCATTCCACGAAGCCAGTCGGTTTCTAGTTAGCCAGTGCCGATCTATGTGGCGGAGTGTTTAGCGCAGCGTGCTACGACGTCAGGTATAACACTGACCACTACGGCATGGACGCCAGCACACACACAGATACGTGCGTGTGTGTGTGTAGATAGATAGATAGAAATAGAGAGGGAGGGAGAGACAGAAATAAAAATTGGATAAAAATATATTTCCACCTCTCAGCAACCGGGGTCGAATCTTGGCCTGGGTTTGGTTGTCCTTTGCAAGTATCCCTTAACCAATGTCATCATGTATTCACTTATCCCCATCGCTGCGAGTAGCCAGATATGGAAGAAAATCGGCGCTAAATTAAAAATCAAATCCAGCTAGGCAGTATTTTTACTCAGAAGGCGTGGCTAAATCTCACGAATAGCAGAACGAACTTGATTTCTAACGATTGAGATAGGTCGACTAGGGTTCGAACTTGCGACTTCTTGGTTCGTAGCGCTCAACACTCCGCCACGCAGGCTAGCGTACAGGCAGATACGTGTTTGTAAATGTGTCTATACACAGACAGCGCTTAACGTAAGAAACAGTCATATTTCTCCAACGAAAGCAGATTTCATTCAAAATGTAAATTACATAAGAACACATGGGATTTATGAAATGATGTGTTTCATGTGAGAGCCATCACAGGTAAACACGTGATTAAGACTACATACGAAATTAGCCACCACAGAAGCTTATTCGCAACTTTCAGTTCGTTTTCCCTATGAAATTGGCAATTGTTTGCCGTGTTGTTGCACCTTCGCCTCAAACTAGAGTTGAAGAGCTGTATCTTTGCGGGTGGCCTTGGCTACTCCGCGTAGAGTGTGAGAGAGATACGTTTATGTAGTTGCCACCTACTCGCCCTTTGGGTGGTCGACAGCAAGGACAGAACGCAAGAATAATGACGCGCAGCCGGTAGCTCCTCCCCCATGCTACTGCGCAGCCGGGCTTGGGCAGGGTTCACCCGCAAAGATAGAGCTCGTCAACTCTAGTTTAGACTGATTTTCAGTTCTTTTCCGGGCTGCTGTTGTTTTTGTCATGTTTATTCACTTGGAAGATCTTTCCTTTGAGGGCATAGGGTGCCATATTTGCACGACACAATCTAATGAAGTTTGAGAACTAACGATTATGAAGGCTAAAATCCCTGTGAAGTTTGGAGCCGGTATCTCTAACGACACCCATAGCTCGTTTTTGTTCAATCCTTTTTTACACCCTGTGTGTGAGAGAGAGAGAGAGAGAGAGAGAGAGTGGAGGTGGAGGGAGGCCTACTTTGTCTCTTTCCAAACCAAACTCTGAGCAGGCTACATTTTTCGAAGGTTATTAGACGGAACTCTTCAAAGTTATATCATCACCTATCCTACAATTTTGACATAATACTTTCCAGGAGGGACGTGGATTAAACAGGTAGTAGCAAGCTATCAATTTGGTAACCATGATAAATCCAGGAAATTTAGATATTTTAAGCCGAAATTCATACAACGACTAGATACTTTTACCAACCAATATGGTATTGTGTTACAGTGAAGACGGTCAAAACATTGCAAATGAGACAACGACTTTACCTATGTTGCGAGTGCTCTAAATAGGGTAGATATTTTCAAACATCTGACTACATTTTCAGAGATTAAGGAACAAACCACTCAGCAATTGGAAATATAATAATAATAATAATAATAATAATAATAAAAACAACTGAAATAGTGCATGGCTAAGGGTGAGGGGGGAAGGAGTCACCAATGTGTATACCCACTTCAACTGCTGTGATATTAGATCCTTTCATCATGTATTTCATGATTTCCATGTTTTTTATAAACAGGCGAGAACATATTTTTGCCTAGTTCCTTTAATTAATTAATTGAATAAACTACTAGTATCATAATTTCTAAGCACATCCTCCCGATTCCATTTTTCAATGTGATTCTTCCTAATTCCAGTAATGTTCCTTATTTTTTATGTAGAAATTGTGCTACTACTCCCACTAACAATCATCATCTTAAACTCCAAAATACTATTATGTTGATTCTACGTAAGATTTTCCTTCTAATCAATCCTTTGGAAATGTTCAAAACATTTAGATATTTTGGAAGGTTGCATGTGAATGAAATCAGTCGAGGCGTTTCATTGTTTATTGATTTGGTTGATTTTACTTGGCTATTCTTCCATTTTTTGGCTAAATCTGAAGATGATGAGTGATGATATGGTAACATTGATGAAGGCACACTCACAAAGAACATCCAGGCCCAGCCCAGGATTCGAACCACTGTGCTAACCACTGAGCCACGGAGGTCGGCTGAAGTTTCAATATTGTGAACTTATAAATGCATATATACACCACCAACTGAATAACTGGCGTCATCGTCCCTTGCTAAGCGCCAAATTTACAACGATCAACGTCTGCAATGGCGTCACGGAAATCTACGAAAACATTTCTGGGTCAAATTCCCAGACACCAATTGCTCGAGTGAGATACCCATCTCCTCCCTTGGGGAGCATCTCAACAGTGTTATCGCCGGTACAATCTTAATCGTCATTATTGAGGACCTGCACACACACTACCTCGGCAGCCATTTTATCGGGGCCATCCTTCAAAACTAGGCAAGGCACTTGAGCCCTGGTTTCACAATGGAGTAACGCCTTTCCGATGCAACCCATGTACACGCAAACTGAGGAGACGTTGCTTTTTTATTTTTAATGCTCTTCTTTTTACGTGAAATTGGTAATGAGGAAAAAAAAGGCAACGCCTTCACTGGGTCCATTCTCTTGTCGGGCGGTATTGAACCATGTCCAGACATTCTATGGTCTACATTTCAGGTTGAAGTTTCTTTAGTCCTTTTCACGTGGTCTGAAGCAATTATGTACTTTCAAACTTTGGAGGTTTCCGGATTTAGGTGAAATGTTCTCAAAGTAATGATTAAATGCGTAGTGATCAGAACACTACATTTTAAAAGTAGTTCTTCTACAGCTACTCTTCCAAAATTGTAGCTCCGCTGCAGACTCTTCCAAAAATATAGCTTCGCTGTAGCTACTCTTCAAAGAAATGTATCTGCGCTGTAGCTACTCTTCAAAAATGTAGTTTCGCTGCAGCTACTCTTCCAAAAATGTAGCTTAGCTGCAGCTACTATTCCAAAAAAAAAAAAAAAAAAAAAAAGCCGTCGCTGCAGCTACTCTTCAAAAAATGTAGTTTCGCTGCAGCAACTCTTCCACAAAAATATAGCCTTCGCTGTAACAACTCTTCCAAAAATGTATCTTCGCTGTAGCTACTCTTCAAAAAATGTAGTTTCGCTGCAGCAACTATTCCAAAAAAATATAGCCTGCGCTGTAACAACTCTTTCAAAAGTGTATCTTCGCTGTAGCTACTCTTCAAAAAATGTAGTTTCGCCAGCTACTTTTCCAAAAAAACATAGCCTTCATTGCAGCTAATCTTCCAAAAATGTATCTTCGCTGCAGCTACTGTTCAAAAAAAAAAAAATAGCCTTCGTTGCAGCTACGCTTCCAAAAATGTAGATTCTCTCCAGCTACTCTTCCAAAAATGTAGCTTCGCTGCAACTACTCTTCCAAAGAAAAGTAGCCTTTGCTGCAGCTACTCTTCCAGAAATGTAGGCACTATTTTCAGTGCAATTAATGCTTTTCTTTAATTAAAAAAGATATACATTGTCCAATACAAAAACTTTATCAAAATTTGAAGTTCTGCACCATCATATGTTTTTCAATTATCTCTGTGGTGAATTTCTTTCGGTCGTCCGTAAGTAGGCGTTAGTACATGAACGAACCTCTCCCTACGTCGCAAGAGGTTAGTGGTGCAACTTCATAAATAGAACTGCTGTCGATTCCCAAGATAGGTTAGGGCCTCCCCGATGGCGTACACGAAATGCCATCGGGAAGGCCCACAGGTTGGTCTGTAACCGTAATTATTGAAAGGATATCCATTTAGAAAATAAGCAATGTAGTTTGGTGGAAGAATATTTTGTGACGAAAAAGGCAAAAGTCGACGTGATTGGTCGCTACTTGCGTGTTTTTCCTGCACGTCACGGCAAGCACTCGGAACAACCAGTCAGACCGAAGATATCCTTGAAACATTCCCGCGCTCTTGCATCATTGGAGGCCGAGAATGACGTCAGCCATACGTCACACGAAAATTCCCGAGCGCAAATATACGGTCGCACCTGTACATGCTTCATCTTTCTCGAAGCCTGATGGAGATAAAACTCAAACGGGGATGGCCTCCACGTGTGCATCCGAGTCGTGGGAAAGCCATTAAAAACTCCTCTGTCAGAGCAGGAGAAATTGCGAGAAGACCCGTTAAGCGAGCCTCTTAATTAGATTCTGTTCAGCTGAGAGACAGCTCCAGTCGTAAAGGACAGAAGAGTTTGGTCGAGCGGAGAGAATCGTGCTTCAGACATTCTGTTCTGGTCCAACGAAATTCATTTTCCCCCTTCTTCGGTTTCTGTTGCAATCTTCCTTAAACTTTTTTCGTGCCACCGAGGTGCTCAAATTACCGTGGAAAAGAAGAGCGAGAATTTTGCTTTATGTTTTTTGGAACGGCTGTGGTGCCATAATTGTTTATATTGCAAATTTATTCTTCGCGCGTTTATTGCTTTCGTCCTGTTTTCCTGTCAGTTTCTGATACAGGAAGTAAATAGAAGTGACTTTTGTAGATTTGTCTCACTGTCTCCCTCCCTTTTTTACATTCAATGGTTTCAATATATGCGTATATTTCTGTGCATTTTTAATGGATCAAGGGATAACGAAGCGTTAAAATCAATGAAGCTTAATGCTAGAATACTTTGTCTGTATTTGAATCGAAATTTAATGCTTTTTATTTTATTGTATTTATGCATTCCCTTGTATTATTAGTTCATACTACTGGTTTACTTTTCAAGTAGTTTTTGTTTATTTACTCATTAATTTTATTATACATGTGTACGTAATACATTCCACAAAAGGAAAGATTTTTTTAAACAATCAGGATTGACTAACTATATTTTTAAAAATTGAAAATAGCTTTATTGGAAGTAAATTTACAGAACATTGATGTATTTTAACGAATCGATTAATATAATGTCAAAAATATTTATAAAAATCAAATGCATTTTAGTGTATATTTAATATCTTACGCATTTGGCCAAGGAAAAAAATTATTTGGAATAACCAAAAAATAGCTTCTGGCAACCAAACATGTGTTTGAATAATCGAGAAACAAATGATTGTTTACCAGTAACAAATTATTTTAGAGATTGTTACGATCAAGAAATTTTGATAAATTTTCGTGATCTTCATTTTTATTTTTGACAGCGCTCGTATAAATTCTTTTGGAGTTCTAATCTTTTTTGAATGTATATTTTATCCTTGTTAAAATTGTAACGCAGTTTCTGCCAAGCGAAAAAGAACGCAAAGCAAGTTGAAGTTTGTTATCAACAATGGGTTCATTTTCGTTCGGCGCTGCGCGGTTTTGTAAGTTTAGCTTTCATTGTGTTTCTCGATATGCCTTTTTGGAAAGGGTAATTGTTAAAGCTAAAAATAACTTTCCATTTGTCCAAATCTTTTGTTCAGGGATTAGAATTGCGCAATCCCGCGAGTATAAATACCAACCGTTTCGCTGTCAAGAGAATCAGTTGATCAGTATGTTCCGGAATCTTTAGGTGATTAAATCGCTTGTCGAGGTCCAGGGCTGGGAGAATACGGGCGTTGTACGGGCGTTCCACAATGTCCGAGGTTTTCCGTAAGCCACCTTTCAGGATTAGTGCTGGTCAGCATGATCCTTACAGGGGATTTTCGCAGGCTTATAAATAATTAATTCATATATATATTTAATCTTAATAATTTATAAATTTTGAAATTATTCATAAATTTTAAATTCTGTCGAAGTTGGCACTGATCAGTGTGACTTCAATGTAAATTCAAGATAAATAAATTAGGCTTATCAAACATATATACATCCTTCTCATCAAGTTCATTTTTATTCTAAATAATTCAGAATTCTCCTGGTCAGGAGGTTCATTTAAATTAAAAGTTTATTTCTTTATTTACTTTAATCCGAGAGCATACCTCTGGTCAGAGGGTGCCTTTTAAATCTCATAGCTTATATAGTTTTCATGTCCGTTTTAAAGTCTGAGTATCCGGAACGTTAAGGAAAGTTTATGGTTTCTCTTATTTAGGTTTATATTAGATGTATTTTTGAAACAGCTATAATAGGTGACCGGTCGTATATAATTTTTTCTAGAAATCATTTAATGTAAAAGTCTATTGTTTTGCTTTTGCAATGTGAGTAGCCAAAAAGGGTAGACATAGAGTCCCCTATTATGTTAAGGAATTCCACGTGGACATTTGTAATTTGTGGCCGAGATATGGCTTTGATATTGGGTAGAGAAAGGCTCCCCTTATATTTTGTTATGAATGTTTTTGGAGGTTGACCCTGAAGATGGTAGTTTACCTCGAGAACATAATGCAGATGTGAAAATATGACAAAAGCACGAATAGAAATTTACGGATAGATGTTATGCAAATTTTTGTTTTGTTTTGTTTCCTGGTAATATTGTCGACCATTACTGATTAATTTGTCACCCGTTAATTGAAACCAAGTTAAAGCTGTGATAGTTCTATGATGGGATATGGACATGTTATATAAGAGAGTGCTCTCTGGGTTTTATGTTTACACTATAGCAAGTTTCAGTCTGTTACGGAAGTCGTTATTGATCTAAATTTTATCTTGGCATTGTTGTAGTTTTCCTTTTGATCAGAAGTTTGTATATTTTTCTTTTAACTTAACTATGTTTAAATTTGTGAATAAGTTGATTAAGGTTTAAGCGGAGAACCTTCTTTCATGTTAATTTTGGAAAGTTTATTGGAAATTTGAGATGTAAATAAATTTGTAATCGTTAATGGGTATTTCCTTATAGAAAATTTGGTTTATAAGTACAAATTAACTGGCCTCCTTTTGGTTTGATGAGGTGTCCCGCCGTCACTGGTCAGTGAGGCGGAGGCTTTATCAACCCATAAGATGTTAGTTTCGATTATGCTGATTTCGCTCGCGACTCGCATGCGTATCCTCACTGGTCAGTGGGATGCGGGTGCGATCACCATGGAAGTTTAAAGCGTAAGGAAGGTTACCTTATTTTAGAGTTAAGGTTCTTGGTTAAGTAAGCATTAATTATTTTTTTTTATTATTATTATTATTCAAAAGCAGACCCTTACCCGAACTTTGGGATGCGGACTCTCATGTCCCGCAGGAACTGAGCGTAGTCGTGGCATATTATTATAACAGAAAGAGAAATGGTAGGCAACGAGGCCCGGTCTTGTTCTTTCGAGGGGACCGAGGCGGTGTGTCGTGTGCTAGGCAACGTGGGCAACCAAGCTTAACTTTGCAAGATCATGCTCATTTGATTAGACTTACCTCAGAGTTCGGTAAAAATCATCTAATTTGGTAACTGGTACTAAAGTTTATGTTTATAGCTGCCAAGAAACATATACCTTCTCATAATAGTTTGAATTAACTTAACACATTTGGTTAAGTATGCAGCCATGGACTGAATCGGCCATAATTTTAAATTATATGTATTGTTGTTATCATGATTTCTTGTTGTTGATATATGCTATGGAGTTAAAATATAGGAAATGAACGAACCGAAGTGTTTGATTTGAAATTATACAAATTGTGCAGTAAATAGTATGGTAAAAAAGAAATACATGAGACAAGCAAATCATTTTTTCTGTGCAGACGTTTTCTTCAGGTTACAACATGCATGCAATTCTTTGCGTTAATTAATCCCTTTACTTTTTGTGCGAACACAAGTTCCTGCTGGCATGATTTTTTTATGTGTGAGACGATATTTACTTGCATTTGTTTTTGTTGTTCTCTGTAAGAAGAATATAATATGTTGCTAGTGTACCATCAGGGAACGAGTATACTGTATATCAATTACTGTTTATATAATGTAAACCTGAAACGTTCAAAAAATAAGAAATGAACAACATAGGTGAACAATGATCTGCAATAACTATTGTACATTTCTCTCAAGGGGAATACTTTTGCTTGGAGAAATTGTTCAACTTCTAATTTTGGAATGATATATTTCTTTTCTGTGCCAATGGATACATTGACTTTACTGGCTTATGGCCGTAATTGAAACGGTGGGAAAGTCTAAATATTCTTTCATTTAAACTCACAAGACTACATTTATCTATATTTCCTTTGTTTGACAGCCTAGCATCAGCAATTAACGAAACTTTCCTGTACAATAACTATTGTGCATTTTCTCTCGAGGAGAGTTTCATTACTTGGAGAAATTCAAGTTCTAATTTTGAAATGATGTTCTTGTTATCTTTAGACATGGATATATTGACTTTACTAGTTTATGGCAACGGTGGAAAAGTCTAAATTAGAAATTCATTGATCTACACTTTTCCTCTTTATTGTTGTAGAAAGTTTATCATTTCCAAAGAGTATTTCTATGTTCTTATTCTTAAATGTCTCTATAAATCTTGAAGATACAGTTTTTGAAATCTTGACATGTCCATGTCGCATTGCAGTTGTTCAGTGGCCGATTGCCATGCAGAAATGGAGTTTGATGTTTAGAGTTCTGAAAGGCTCTTGCATACCTTGTCTGCGGTCAACTTGTAAGGCAATTTTTCGCGCTTCACTTACTTGCGGTTGATTGACTTCATACAAGCAGGTAATAAAGGCGTTAAACGAACTTCGGTGAAATTATAAATGCTTAATTAACGAGCTGTATTCAGGAATGTTGGGGAGATGTAATGTCGCGTTACTTGTCAGGACATTTTAGGGAGAGGGAATGCAATACACGGACTAAGTAAGTACTCAAGAAAAGAAAATGCTTATCAAATATAATAGTCCTTCTCTACATAGCTGCCACCTAGAGTCACATACTTCTCCCATCGTTTCATGCAGACCCTTTTTTATAGCAGGTTTGGACTAAATCCAGGACAGCACCTCATTAATTAGTGCGTCATCATCTTGCAAGTGCCTATCTTTCAAAAATTACTTCATGGAGGGAAAGAGGTGGAAGTGCAAGGTCAGGAGAATAAGAGGGATGGGCAGGCCCGTAGCCAGAATTTTATTTCGGGGAGGGGGAGCTCATCCCTTATCAGCACGGGCGCCGCCAGAAATATTTATAGAGGGGGTCAGGCCATAGATAAAACTTGATTAATACAAATAATAATTACAATAATAATTATTGTAATTTTACAATAACTATTAGAAGTTATTAAAATTATACCAATTTCAATCCAAATTTATGGTTATTATTACAGTATCAGTGAAAATCTATCACAATTGTTGTCCATTATTTTTCTTATATTTTGTACAGTTAGTGTACTGAAAATCATAGTTATTGTATTTTGTTATTAACTTTTACAGAATCGTTCAAAAAAGGTTTTAACAGTTAGTGTTAAATTTTAGTCATAAAGTTTATATTCTGTGACCTCTCACAAAGAAAACTATAAGTTTTGGAAGCTGTGGATCAATTTATTCGATGTAATGCAATTTATACTGTGGTTATAACTTTATTTCTGTTGTTAACAACAAAAATAATATTTAAATTTGATATTTGTAGGATTTCGGGGGGCTTCATCCCCCGTAGCCCCCTGGCTACGTGCCTGCCTTTCGCGTATGCAGATGATCTTTGATGATTTTCCCACAGAACCTATGCTAATCTCGACTATGTAGATTAGTTCCAGAATTGCTATGCGGCGATATTATACGATTGCAATCTCAAATTTCTTGGCGGTGTCTCCATCAAGTCTGACCGGTCAAGAAGCCGTTTCTATCAAGGTCCGACCACATTTGCGTTGCCTAAGCCAGTGCTTTATGACTTCATAATGGAGCATCTCTGCCATATAGCGTCGTCATCTCCTGGCAAATTTGTAGGGGTGTGTTGCATTGGAGCAGTGGTTCCCAACCTTTTCTTGCTCACGGCGCACTATACTATGTAGGGAGATCCCGCGGCACACTAACGTACGAGTTGGCCACAGTGCGAGTGGTGACTGTCGTTCGACTTGGCAACAGCACAGCTTGCCTTCACAAGCAGGGAGTCGTAACGTACCCAATTTGCGTTACACGGTACGTTCCATTTTGTAGGAGGAAAAGTATGGTTCAGCTGCTGGTACCCATGGAACGTAACGAAATGCAATATCTTATAGATTGACGTTACAAGGAACGTAACAAAATGTATTATGGTAGATATTAACGTTATAAAGGAACGGAACGAAATGAGCACATTGGAACATAACGTAATATGCAATATGGTATATACTACCGTTACAAGTTACAAGGAACGTAGTAACGAAATGCAATATGGTATATACTAGCGTTACAAAAAAACGTAACGAAATGCAACATGGTAGTAAATAACGGTATACATAGGAACGTAATGAATGCAATCCTCCGTAACGGAATGAAGTGAAAGGCAATATGGTTAATTAACGTTACATAGGAATGTAACAAAATGTAAACCACTGTAGCGGAACGGAACAAAATGCAGTTGGGTACATACCATCTACATAAGGAACGTAAATAAATTCAGTATGGTAGATGTTAACGTTACAAGGAAAGAACAATTCACAAATGTTAGCTAGTAACGTTATAGGCGCGTGACGAATATAATCTATTTAACATCACGGAAGAAAAAGGAATAGCCAAAATCTCTTACCTTTCATTGGAACATTGCGAAAAATAACTCAGTATATCGTATGGGATTAATGTGAAATAGCCGTGAAAAATATGGTTGTTTGTAAACAAATGAATTTCAACCAGGGTTGTTAAAGGGTCAGGAATTTTAAATCAATTCAATTCCGGTTCAGCAGGGAATATTAGCAAGCATAAATGGATCTGGACCGTAAAGAGCCTTTTTATGTATTTCAGATCGTTCCAGGGACCTTTTCTCCTGATCAATTGAAATACGGCAAAGGGACCTTCTTTCCGGATCAATTTAAAAGACGGTCTAAGTTCCATATTGAAATGAAAGAATACGCAACTTGGACCGAATTTAAACTGTGCGATAAAAAAGTTTCCAGTCTTGTTGCGGAACCCAATAGAACCCATTAGAATTTATGGGTTCGTGGACGTTTAACAACCCTGATTTGATATTAAATTACATTTTTGGCTCGAAACTGAATAAAGCTTCCAACTAGTGTAGAAAGGAGTAGCAATAGGCGTGCGCACGGGGTGCAAGGGGAGGGGTAAAATGCCCCCCTCGTCATGGACATCAGAGAAATATGCCATATGCAATTGCATATTAACCCGATAATAGTGTTGCCCCCTCAAGAAACACCACTTGAATTCGAAATTATCGCATTCCTGCATCCCCATTATAATAATTAATGTAAATTAGTATGACAAATCAAATTATACGTGTGAAATATATACTTTTAGCTGACATTCGTTTTCTAAAGGGGAGAGGTGGCCATCCTCGCCCCCCTTCCAGATTTCCATGCCCTTATATTATTATACTTTATTCCAGAAATTTAGGGTAGAGGAATCATATCGCCGGTTATTAAACGATATTATGCTCTTGAAGAAAATGAAGTATTTTGAAGCCGATGAAAGTTCACAAAGGAACAACGGCGGAAGAAGGTGTTGTGGCACAACCACAGGGGGCAGGGTAGATTAGCCCTCAAACTTGTACAGAAATCAATTCTAGGAGGTAAGGAAGGCAAACATTGGACTATAGAAAGAAAGGTTGCAGAATCTAAGAGTAGCAAGACAAAAGGATACTCAAGATGGATTTAGTTTTCACGTCTTTCGTGCACTATTTCTTCCAGACGGCAAGAGCACCTGCAAGGGGGCACAGAGGGGCAATTGCCCCCTCTCGATTTCTATCTTTATACCAATTTTAAAAAAAGTTATATAAACTTGGACAGTTGCTGCTGATTACGGTGTAAGTTTTGTCCGTGTAAGGTAATAAATAGATTTATTATTAATTTTTGAAGCCGCACCGTTCATTTATAAACACACTGTATATGAGTCATTGTGAATTCGAGTCAATTTAAACATTTTGCGTTGTTGCGAGATTATCTATTAGGATACAATTTGGACATAAACAATCTAAGTAGAAAAAGTGCATCTTGTATATCAAAATTGCCATGTCCATCTGATCTCCGAAAGTAGTGTTTAGCACGTCATTTTTCAAGTATATGATTGATTGATTTGGTGTTTTGAGTCCACTTTATGCACAGTAAGGCCAATCGGGACTGAACCTTCAGTTTGAAGTGGAATCCGAACCACTTGTGCCTCCACCGGGTATCGAACCCGGGACCCCTTGATTACTAGGCGACGACGCAACCACTGCGCCATCGGGGAGGCCATTTCAAGTATAGTCCATGATTGTATCTAGTATATGAATGAGATTTGTCCCTCCTCTCAAACAATTCGTGGCTTGTCCCCACCGAACGAAGTGTGTCACTTATAAATTAAGTTTCCGAAAGCAGGCATTATGCATGAACAGAACAAAAAATACTCCTGAGAAATTACAAACATTATAAGCCAGTTCGTGACCGGGAGTTATTGACGGTCTCCCCCCCCCCCCAACCTATCCACTTTAGGTCCCGGGTTCGAGTCCTGGTCTGTAAATATCTTTTTTAGGTGTCTCTTCATCAATTTCATCTATTTATCATCCATCTTCATAGTTTCGATTAATTATAAAAGTGACAAAAGCAAAGCAAAATAAGAACAAATAAAAATAATTGCAAAATGACTACAATGTCAGAACTACATTTGAAAAATAAAATGCGAGCAGAAGATTCATTTTCAAACAGGTATTTGGGTAGAATTGTGTAGACAGACAGCATGCTCCCGAAAGTTGCCAATCCACGTGTAGCATGACCTTCGATACTGGGGTTGCGCTTTTTCAGGAAAGTTTTCTCGACCCTCCTCAGGCGTCTTATCAAGAATGCCTCAGTGTTCGTAGCATTGCCAACTTATTTTCCGTCGGAAAAAGTATTTTTCCTCCTATTTAATCTGCGGTTGGCTCTACAATACATACAACAACTGAATTACGGCGAAGTAGGTTAGAAACCCTGCGTGCTCAACAGCAGCTTCGATAAGGCACCTGATTGTTTCGAGCTGAACCAGGAAATGGGCGATCTTTATTCCCCAAGGCCATTCCGTAAAACTAATGCCACAAGAAGTTTTCTGTGTGGATTTGAGAGCATGAAATTGTAGGCTGATGATAGTACTAGAAGACGTCAAGTGGATTTTTTTTCTGTTTCGTTATGTTATATAGCTTTCCTACCTATATAGTTTGAATAACTAATCAATCATTTGATGAGTAGACAAACACGAAGAAGCCGATCCCGTGGCAAATTAGTTAGCGTAATACACTGCGAAGTCTAATGTCGGATTAGAAAATATGGATGGGTCATTTGTCTTTATACCACTTCCATCACCTATCACATCCTTTATCATCGCGATTAACCGAAAGTGGTAGACGCGAAATAAAAATAGAACCTTTGCATGAATGTCCGAAAAAAAGGCAAGGGCACGAACCACCTGGAAAAGGAAAGTCAACCAAAAATTATATATATCGCGCAATTGCATTTTAGCTATAATAATATATGTTAATTATTGCATGAACATGCTTGAGGGGAGGGTGGGGGAACACAATTTTTATCCCGAAATTTTGGAATTTTGAGAGTTAGCCCCCTCCCCCTCGCCACATATTTGCAAAAATTTCATATAGTCTGAATCTCTGGTTCATTCCGCGTACAACGGTATATCACTCATCTCTCTAGGACAATTAGCTTCCGATCTACACTTATTTAATTGAAACTCTGCATTTTGCTCAAAATCGGCTCGGTACCCAGAGGCTTACTTGTGAAAAAGGTCTTGGGCGTCAAAAGGTTAAAACAAGACAAACTTTCATTCTAACCTCAGTCAATTGTGGGAGCTGCTTAGAAGTAGTAGTGTTGCTGGTATGGTGGACTTCGGTTCTTACTTTTGCTTTTAACAGATAGATACATTTTGAATAATAGTGAAATCAAAGTAATCGATTATTTTACCGAATGACAAAGTTATAATGGAAATGTGTTATCTCCATTACAGAACAACTACCTAATCTCATTCAATTCCAGTGTTCTATCTGGTAGATAGATATATCAACCTTTGCAATGATGTAAACTTTCAGTGCAATGGCGACAAAAGTCCAAGAACTATAATGTCAAACTTTAAAGGTTTCCTGACAAAATAAAAAAGGGACAGATCATTTACATTCTCAATGGACATGTTGAAAAAAAGACTAATATTCATTTTTTAAAATTTCTTTTTTTAGCGTAGGTAAAAGGAAGTCACTTGAATAAAGTGGGAATATAATCAAAATGTCCATCAGGTATTCATTGATTTCAAAAAAGCATATGATTCGGTCAAAAGAGATAAATTATATAATATATTAGTCGAATTTGGAATACCTAAGAAGCTTGTTAATATGATACAAGTATGCACCAGTGAAACAGAAAGTAAAATTCGTGTGGGTATTTATGTGTCTGACAAATATACAATTCATGATGGGTTAAAACAAGGAGATGCATTATATCCATTGCTCTTTAATTTTGCCTTAGAATATGCTGTCAGGAAGGTAACAGAAACTAACGAAGGACTAAAATTAAATGGTGTGACTCAGTTGTTAGCATATGCAGATGATGTAGACTTATTAGGGGATGATATAAATACAATTAAGAATAATGCTAAAATACTTTTCAAAACTGCTAAAGACATAGGTTTGGAAGTTAACAAAGAGAAAACTAAATATATGCTTACAGGCCGAAACCAAGTGTTAGGTAATAATCAAAATATAATTATTGATAACAACTCGTTTGAACCAGTTTCCAAATTCAAATACTTAGGAGTAATATTAACCAATGAAAATTATATTAAAGAGGAAATAAAGAGTAGGCTTAATTCAGGAAATGCAAGTTACTTCTCTCTTCATAAACTTTTGTCTTCTAGTTTAATAACTAAGAAACTAAAAGTTAAAATATACAAAACAGTAATTTTGTATGTAGTGCTCGTATTAAATGGGTGTGAAACTTGGTCCCTTACATTGAAAGAGGAACATAAATTGAGAGTATTTGAAAATAAGGTTCTTAGGAAAATATTTGGACCTAAAAGGGATGAGGAGACAGGTGAGTGGAGAAGGTTACATAATTTAGAACTACATAATTTGTATTCATGTCCAGATGTTATTAGAATAATTAAATCAAGAAGACTTAGGTGGGCAGGCCATGTGGCACGAATGGGAGAGGAAAGAGGAGTTTACAGGATTCTTGTTGGGAAACCTGATGGTAGGAGACCTGTAGGAAGACCAAGACGAAGATGGAGGGACAACGTTGACATGGACCTAAAGGAAATCGGTAGGGATGGAAAAGAGTATATAGATCTTGCTCAATATAGGGACAGATGGAAGGCCTGTGTTGCTGCAGCTATGAACCTTCGGGTTTAAGAAAGCTAGAGAGTTAGTTAGTTAGTTTAAAAGGAAGTAGCTATAAATGAGTAAATAAAAAATATTACGTGGCAGAGTGGTTAGCACAGCGCACTACGACGCCAGGGGTCCCGGTTTCGAATCCCGATCTGCACATGAGTGTTCTCTGTGAGTGTCCCTTCGTCAGTTTCAGCATTCGTCGCTCATGCTCATCTTCGCTTTCTGAACCGCCAGGTGTACAGCACCTGGCGCAGCGTTTCGCGTCCGAATTCCAGGAACAGGCAACTTACGGTTACCTGACCAAGTAGCGTTTCGTCCGAGGGCTTACATCCTAATAGTGTTTAATGAAGCAAACTCTTGCTAACACTCTTAAATGCTCCATCGAAGAAAATATATATTTTTTTGTTTTAATATTTCTTTCCCTCTGGAAATTGCAAATCTCACCTTCGTAGTTGACAGATAGTAAGAAAGTGTTGCCATCAGCCATGACTAAAATTTCTAGATCCAAGTTCACTTCCTCTCGACGATTTGTTTTGATTTGATTTGTTGTTTTAAGTCCACTTTATGCACATTAAGGCTAATAGGGATTGGACCTACAGTTTAAAGTGGGATCCGAACCACTTGTGCGTCCACCGGGTATCGAACCCGGGACCTCTCTCTCGACAATTTGTCTTGAGTCTGCACTCCGCTGTCTATGCAATGTAGTTTTAAAAGTTGTAAACCGAGGTATACTAGTCACCAATTCCATCGCTGCCAGTGGTTAGTCAAGGTGTGACTCATCATCAGCCAGGATCGAACAAAACGCAACTCATTAAACCGTCGCAGACGAACTGTAGCATTTTTCTAGAAATTTCGCTTTCGGACGAAACGCTACTGAACCGTACAGCAGTCCCAATGCCTACTCCAAGTTGCACAGCTGCTTTCGGAGCTCTTGGTTTGGAAAGGGGGTCGGGATGAGGAAAGGGTCTTGATTTTTTATACTGAAGCTCCTTCATTTCAGTCTCCTATTTCTCTTGGTTGAATTTTCTGAGATACGGAATCTACCTCATTTTGCTTGTCATTACGTTTTATTGCATCACCCACGGTACGCTTACATATACTACTTAACATTTTCAATTTCCCTGTACCCTTTGGTTAGGTACGGTAAAAATAAATAGCTGCCATTCGTCAAATATTGTATTTTTGTTTTTGTTACCCATTTTTCTCGTACTTCAGTCAGGGAGCAATGCAGCTACTGGTAACAAATGTAGTCAGGAAGTAGCATCAATTGTTCCTTCCCCGCACTGTAGTTGACCAGTAAAAAAAACGATGTAAAGCCTCGTTTCTATTACCACAAATTTGCCGCGCAACATGACGCGCGGCATGCGACGCTGCATGTGCCAAGCATTTGTTGAAATGGAAATTGTCTGCAACATGCCGCGGCGCAAGTGCCGGGGACAAAATTGCCCCAACAATTAAGACGCACAACATGCGCCGCGGACAATGGAAACAGCCTGCAGCAAGTTCCTGGGGCATGCGCACTAGAGTAGAAACAGACGACGCGACTACAATCTGTGGTCCAACAAGATTTAATAACAATGCAAAATCACTTACAGTCATTCTTACAAAGTTTTCGTATCCACTTTGAAGACGTAAGTCTCTCATCAACGAGTTATATGCTCCTTCCGAATTTCTTTTCGCTAGAAAACTTCTAATCCACCATCTAGGTCGTTTTCGCCTCTTATTTTTACAAGTTCATGGTACGCGCCTGCCATAACCACAAAACCCGCCATAGTTGTATTGTTCATCTTTACACAAGTTAAATCACTACCAAATTATTACAATACAAGAGAAGAAACACTGACTACTCTAAAGCACAATGGAACAACGCTACACTCAAGTCCTGCACTCCGGTGCTGTTGTAGGCGTATTTTGCAGAAGTAGTTTTGAATTGGAAACAGTGCACTGAATGACGCGCAACATGCGCCTGCACATGTTGCGCGTCATGGGTCTGGAACTTGTCAGAATGGAAACGTAGCTTAACAGAAACAGAAGGCTTTCACGATTTGTCTGAATATTAAAGTGATCTCTTTTTTCACACCCAAACATAAATAACTATTTTCAAATATTTAAACGTAACAGGGGTGTAAGGGGTGACCTTCCACGTATTACATCCAATCCTCAACTTCATTCCACGTAGTACGCCCTGGACTGCTCTTTCCAGACTAACGAGACTCTGGCGACTGGCCCTATGGCCAGTATAATTCTGTGTGTTCTCCTGCTTTCTGTCATATGCGCTGAGTGCCTCTTTACAGCCTCAGCTTTTAACCTAAGTCAGAATATTTTAATATTTCAGTTATGCGACATTACAGTTATGTTATTTGTTATGGTAAGGGGCTGCACCCCGTATAACGTGGCGGGTGCAAAATAGCCTAAGTGCTGACGCACCCAAATTTTTTAAAAAAAAGTTACATATAACTTTAAGAAATGCGTATAAATATTTCACCATCGTTTATATTTATGTACATGTTGTTAATTTTCAAATATTGTGAAGGAATGCAGCAAGATGCTACGTATTTGATTACTAATGTGAGCCACTGTATATGTTATGTTTTTATTTCATGAACAATGTATGGTCAAACATTATTTTGCAGAGCTCCGTGGCGGAGTGGTTAGCACAGTGCAATACGACGCCACAGGTTCCGAGTTCGGATCACAGCCTGTGCATTATTTTCTTTGTGATGTCCTTTCATCAATTTTGCCATTTCATCACCCATCCTCGTCTTCGCGATTAGCCAAAACTGGCATAAAACCAAATTTAAATATAACAAATCAAAATCAAACATTACTTGGCATGACAAGAATGGATAGGTTATTTTGAAGCTGCTGTTATTAAAAGCAAATTGTATGTAGCTTTCCTAGACAGAAGTTTCACACAGAGAAACTGATTGATTGGATAACGGCTGCGGATTCCTACTCGAGCAGAAAATATATATATTTCCATTTATTACTTACAACAATAGCAGACTGATTTCCTGCTAAATCAAAGAAAACTTGCATTCACAGTTACAAATTGACGTGTTGAATGAACTTAACTACAGATTTCTCTCACTCCAATTCTGATTAATCGAACAGCACACCACAACGTGGGTCATTATATATTTCCAGCTTACTCTCGAGTTCCTCAACTAAAAATAAATTGACTGCGAGACAAAAACTCCTCTCCGATAACACATTATATGCAGATTGTACGTAAGTTGAAATTCCATCATAATAATAATTTGAATTCTTCAAGTAGTAGCTACAAATATAATTTTTCATACATATTTTCTTAGCAAAATATGAAGTTCCTCACTTCACAAGGATAACATATACACAGTATTTCACAAGAGTTTTTAGTTCGAGCTAGTCGTAGGCCTAATATGAATATAAACGTCACTTCATTACTTAGTTAAAAAAAAAAGTGCCAGGCAATCAGAATTCAAGGGTATGCCTGAAACTATTTGTAGTATCTCATGTATAAAGGGGGCTTTTTAAGTAAAATGAAGGATACATACCACATGCTTTGGTCAATTCAGAGTAGTAGAAACGTAATTATACTGCATGTTGCAACTGAAACCGTAGCCTCGAAGGCCGAAGTCGTTTAGTAATCCATTCATACACTCGGTACGTACCAAACATTTCAAGTTCGAGTAGACATCTGGGCATGGCTGTTTTTTTTTTATAACATCCCTTCATAGATTTAATATGATCATCATTCATCTTCATAGTCGCGATTATCTACAAGTGGCAGAAAAGCGATATAAAACATGAATAATACAAAAGTATAACAAACAAAAGAGGATAAAAGGATGAACTGAGTTTGAGTTAATTATAGGAAGTTTTATAAAATTACTGTTTCTTGAATAATCTTGTCCTTTGTTCCGATTGTATTTCTCAGTCACACGTTGCTCAATATCCATGTCGACTGCCGTTCTTGCGTTCTTGAAAATTACTTTCTTGTCTGTCTATGACCTTCTTTCGAACGTGGTAGGTAGGCGGGCATTCTGTCTGTTTCTACACCAAAAAGTTTAATGCACCTCCTGTCCAAGAAGACAAGAATTACTGAAAGTAATTTTCAAAATTGTAAGCGGATGAGGGCCCTTGTAAATGATAAAATATACTGTCATTTTATTCGCTTAGTTTTAAGAATCACTTTCCATACAATTCTTGCCTTCTTGAGAGTCCAATGGCCCTGTCTAGCTACAGACCAGTTGCACAAACGCGGTTTCGTTTGTTTCGTACAACAATTCCATCTAACATTTCGTTTCTACGCATTTTCTACTTGCCAAAAGTGCCTTTCATATCGCCCCAAGGCGTTGTCTACTCGGATGCTTCGTGATCGAAAGTCACGTGTACAAAGTTTCAGGATTCAGATTTTCCGATTTTGCGTGGTGCTGCTGCTATCAGTTCGGTTCGCCTTCTCAAGGTCGCGCAACAAGCAATTATTTTTGGTCTTCCGATAGGAGAAAGCTTGCCTCTCGCTTAGGTGGACGAACGATTGGCACGGATGATTTTTTGGCTCGACCATGGTTGGTCCTTTATGTTTCGTCCTTCAGCAACTTAATCTAAGCACGAATCATTCTCATCGCCAAACAACTGTATTTTTTTTAAAAAAAAATGATGTAACACATGTAAACAGAGAGAGAGAGAGAGAGAGAGAGAGAGAGAGAGAGAGAGAGAGAGAGAGAGAGAGAGAGAGAGAGAGAGAGAGAGAGAGAGAGAGAGAGAGAGATGAGATAGATAGATATAAACGTTTTCCCTCAACAAACGTTTGCTTTGCTATCGTATAAAGTGAACGTACATGTTAAAATTCATCTTGCATAAATAATCAAATTAGAACAAATTCACATAAAGCGATTAAGTATGCAGAAAAGAAATATATTTGTGATAAATACATAGTTAATAAGTAAATTCCAATAACCAGAACTTTTGTCACGCCGAATCTTGTTTACGGATGTTTTCAAACGTTTTGTTTTACAATTTAATTTTTTCACTGACATCCAAAACGAAAATACGTATTATAACTTAGTGACTTTCAAGGGGTCAAAGTACTGTAATGTTAGTATGCTGCCGATCATAATTATGAGGCTTCTTCGAAAACGCCTTCGATAACGGTATTTGCTATTCGTAACGGATATGTGTATCACTTTTTCGAAACAGACTTTTGTGGAGGAAAAGAACTGTAACGTTACAAAAGTAACGAGCACAATTATACGAGAGACCTATGTTATTCTCTCCGGAACACGGCATCGGACACGGTATTGCACATCGGAACGTCTGTATCATACCAGCTATAAATAACGTTGTTGCTTTGAGAAAAGGAGTGTAACGTTTTTACAACCGTGACCTCAATTAAGTTACTGGTTAATTGTAACGTTACTATCACTTTCCACACACACTAAAGTTACTAGTCAATACGTGACGAACCTCTTTCTTACCCTGTAACGTTACTGGGTGCCGGCAATGGATGTAACGTTAAAGTGTCACGTGAAGACCTACTCCTTTAGAGATCAGTTATGGTTCGGTACCGTTATGCACACCTGTAACGTAATGTTCATATACCTGAGGTAACGTTTCTGTTCACGAAAAAAGTTATTCTGTTTCTGGTTGTAACGTAACGGAAACCGTAATTGAAAATACCGTTCCATTTCGTTACGTTACGACTCCCTGTTCACAAGTCAGTTGTTGCTCTTCAGAATAACATGGCACAGTATTTCCCCTCCATCACCACTGTCGACAATTATGATTGGGTGCACAAACCTTATGCTATGCACCAGAATCAACCACCAAACTTTCTCTGGAGAAAGAAGAGCAGCTCGTAGAACTTCAGACAGACCGAACACTTCAACTGAAAGATGTTGAACTACCACTTACCAAGTTTTGGATGTTAGCAAGGAATGAGTACCCAGCAATAGCAGCGGAAGCAGTTAATGCAATGTTACATTTTTCAACCACCTACTTGTGCGAACTGGCCTTTTCGGCACTAACAAACATCAAAAACAAGAAGCGGGAGAGATACTTCTCTCAGTTGAACAGGAAATGCGTGTGTGTGTCTTTAATTCCACCACGAATTGAACTTTTGTGTAAGAAGCAACAAGCTCAAGTGTCTCATTAATAAGGCTTTTCTTTAAGGCTTTAGCTTAGCTGTTAGCAAATACATCACCTGTAAAATAAGTTAATTTCTAGAATATTATTTAAATTTATATTGAATATTATTCACTTCTTCTTTGCGTAACAATAAATATTGTGTTATTGAGTGAAATTATTTTAATAATTTCTACCAGCAATATCACGAAGTCTACAAAGTTTTGCGGCACATCTGGAGTTCTCGCGGCACAGTAGTGTGCCGCGGCACACGCGTTGGGAACCACTGAATTAGAGGAACAGGAACCTGATAACTACTCTATACTCCACTGTCTCCATACTGGCACTTTCAAGTATTTTCGCAGCCGTAAAACAAAAACTATTATTAGTTAATGGCTACAAATTGTAGTATGTCTCATGTAAGGATGCATGTTTATCCATGTGCACTTCCATCCCCATACGGCCACTGAAAGTGAGTAAGAGGAAATCTTTATTGAACGCCCCTCGCACATTTACAGAATTCTCACAACTTTATTACTGACTGAGTTTTATCAAATAGTTCATAAGCATTTGTTAGATATTCAATATGATACTTTTCAGTGTCCTATATTACTTGTTGTTAGGATAGTTGAAAAGGATAAGGGCCCATTCCCCCCTCGAGCCATGATTTTTTAAAATGTGAACCTATAAAGAGCTACGAAAAAAACATGGACGATTTTTCAAACTTGTATTTTCTAAATATAGAAATATCGTGGCTGTTCAATGGTTCTGTTATAAGAAAATAAAGGAAATTTGAAAATATTTTTAATTTTTGCGAAACTCAGAACTATCCGAATACTTCTCACCAGTATCGGCGATTAGATGCCAAAACTGGGGAAGGGGAGGGGGGTAAGGGCAATTATTTTCTCTTCGTAGACAAGCATTAAGAGGCCGTTGTTCGGGGGCAAAAGTGGCAAGAAAGTCTGGGACAGTTGCCCACATATCCCCCCAAATAGCCGCCACTGAATATACATACATATACCGGGTGGTCCATTTATAATGCTAGTATGGAATATCGCATGCAGAATGCATCCAATCAAAAAATTGCACAGAATAAAAGTTTGATACTATTGAGGGGGTAAGTCAATGCCGCAAAAATTTCGTCGCCGCCACCCACCCCTTAGGGAGGGTGGGGGGTAAATGTGAAATTTCAAATGGAACACCCCCATTCCGTGTTGGAAAAGAAGTATTTTTTGTTCGAAAAATTTTGTGAAAAAAATTCAAACTTCGAACATTTATAAACATTTTGTAGTTTCAGATTCATTTTGTTCTCTTTATGTAATAACAGTTTTGGTTTCCGTTGAGAACATTGCATAAACGAATTTTATTCAATAAATGTGTGCAAAGAATTCGGCAAAAGAAAATTGTTTGCAATTTATGTTCTTGTGTAACAATAAATAATACGTATTAATTTGTTCCAACTCTTTGGTTTCAAGGAACAATTTCATATGAACAACAAAATTAAGTATGTTACTACCGTGCGTCCGTTTCGATCTTCAGCCGAGAGATCGGGAGAAGCGTGGCGGGCGGCGCTGACGGAGATGCGACATTTGCGGCCTGTAATGCTCGCTTATTTTTATGGACATATGCAGACATTTATATAAATATTGCATAACGAGCACTAACCTGTGTTATAACACGCAAAAGTTCTGTAATTCATCCAAGTTCTGCTCTTATATACACAAATAAATACGCTATAGAAACGATGGATGTTAAGAGCAACAGATAATAAAGCATTTTAATCATAAATTTTGACCAGTAACGTCCTGCTTAAGTTTATATGCTTGAAAGAGTTTTGTGGCGATGGGAATCGTTTGGAGGTTTCGAATGTGCAACACTGTATCAAGATTACGCCTCAGACGAAACCGTTAAAAGTGAATGGAGTTCGTAAGCTTCCTTGCAATCCGAAATCTCCGAGCCCGAGTTTTTTTGTTCCTTCGTGACTAGATGAAGACAGAGCTGTGAATATAGTGGCGAGCAATGTAAACCAAGAGCGTGTTAATTTCGTACTGTGCGCAAGAGTGTTATTCTTGGTTACTTGCAGTTACTTGTTTGTGTTATTGCAGTGTGTATGTGTGTTGTGTCAGTGAGACGATTGGAATGCCAGCCGCAAGGTTCACGTTAGAACAAAGATTTTTTTATGTATGACACGTACGTGAAAACAGACTCGTGTCGAGACGTGTGTAGGCAATTTGTACAGAAATTCCCAGGCGTTTCAACTCCACATAGAGATACGGTTAGACATCTTGTCCTTAAATTACGAGAAACTGGATCGTTAAATTTTAAAATACCTAAGCAAAAACGACGGATTCTAACCGAAGCAAAACTCGATGATATTGGTGCAGCGTTAGAACGTTCTCCAAACAAACCTCTACGCCGTGTTTGACAAGAGGTGGACGTGTCAAAATCATCGGCACATACAGCCACTAAGCTACTAAAATTAAAACCGTACTCTTATAACACAGGTTAGTGCTCGTTTTGCAATATTTATATAAATGTCTGCATATGTTCATAAAAATAAGCGGACATTACAAGCTGCAAATGTCGGTATCTCCGTCAGCGCCGCCCGCCACGCTTCTCCCGATCTCTCGGCTGAAGATCGAAATGGACGCACGGTACAAATTAGTAGTAGTACAGTGTCCCCGGTACCACAACCGAAAATGAGGTATAGTGAGGTACACAGTGTTGCCAACCTCTTACTCGAAAAAATAACCAAGGTTTTTTTTTTTTGGTCTAACCTAACCTCAAACAAGGAGCTGGCAATCTTGCTTGAGGCTTTTCTCGCAGTGTTGCCAGCTGGGGCTCGGTGGCGCTCGCAGTGTTGCTAACTCCTCACTTGAAAAAAATTACTAAGGTTGTTTTTGGGTCTAACCTAACCTCAAGCAAGGAGCTGGCAATACTGCTTGAGGCTTTTCTCGCAGTGTGGCCAACTCCTCACTTAAAAAAATCACCAAGGTTTGTTTTTTGGGTCTAACCTAACCTCAAACAAGGAGCTGGCAATACTGCTTGAGGCTTTTCTCGCAGTGTGGCCAACTCCTCACTTAAAAAATCACCAAGGTTTGTTTTTGGGTCTAACCTAACCTAAGGCAAGGAGCTGGCAATACTGCTTGAGGTTTTACAGTGCATAAAGCAATTTGCCAACCTACTGGTTTGCCATAGCCTTTTACAAAAAAAAAAAAGAGAGAGGGAAAAGTTAAACAACCGATAGTGTTGCTAATATTTACCTAACCAACACCTACCTACAACTCTTTTTTCTTACTTGGCAAGAGCTATCTTGCTTGAGGCTTAACTAATTTATATACTGACGTAACATACACACACTGAGCAAGAAGAGTCGGCAACAAACATATACTGCCGTAAAAGAGAAAGAGGGATAGATAGATAGATAGCAACACAGTATGTGTGTGCGTGTATAATATGTAGCATTATTAACTAGAGTGCGTTGGCAACCCACCTACAACTAAAAAATAGAGATGCCAACGTTGCTGTAAGATAAAGAGAGAGACTAAGCTGGCAACAGTGGTGAGCGAATATGCATTATTTCCAAGTCCCGAGCGCCAATGTATATCGTGATTTTTGCAATCCTCTCTCGCGGCAACGATGTGCCACACACACACGTACGTACTTCTCTTTATTTCAGTATTATGACGCAAGCAAAAACAAATAATAATAATTGTTTTTAGGATGCCTGGCCCCTAACCCCGCCAGGGTGCGTGGTGCCCAACCCAAAAAGGTTCTAATGGCTGCGGTTCTAGATAGCCGCACCTCTGTAGAGTTTCACGTGTTTTTTTTTTTTCCCCCAAACTTCCATGAAACCCTACAGAGGACCTCCGTAATGCATGCAACGTGTACTAACGACTCTAGTGTTATTTTGATGTTGTAATATTTTTGGATATAGAGTTTTATTGTGAGATATAGATAAAAATAATTATGTTTATTATAATATTTTTTGATGAAGATGGAGAATGTATGTGTGTGTGTTACAAATAAAGTTGCATGCTTATTTTTTAGTGTGTATGTGTATGTGTATGTGTTTTTGATGTTTCGACAGCATCTGAAACGATAAAAAAAAATTTTATTGTTAATTTTCTCATGTAAAAACAACAACAACAAAATTTTTGTGCAAAAATTCTGATTGTTTTGTGCTATAGTGCAAAAACTGATGATATTGTAATTCATAACTGATGAAATTAATATTGTAACTGATTTTGAAGTAGTGAAATTTTTGCATTGTGCTATTGAAACTGATTGTGCTAGTACAAAAATTTCTTATTGTGCAAGAAAAGAGGTTAAAAACTTGTTAAAACTGCTCTGTGACCCTCTCGTTCTTCACGTCGTGGACGAAGGACTTCTCGGCGACCAGGATCACACTGCATACGGTGTCCTCGGGCAACGGACTGTTGAACTCGCAGACGACCTTGATGTTGGTTCGATCGTTGACCACCACCTGCTTCCTCTTCGTGGTATTGATGACGAACATGGGTCTGCGGGTTTTGAATTCGCTGGGCGTGTAGTACATGTCCATGCTTCCCTCGGTCACGCGTTTGAAAGAGGTGTAAGCTTCGTAAAGTTTGAGGTAATCGTCTTTGGTCATGTCGAGGTTGTAATTCTCGCGCGGGAAAACTTCGTTGCGTCCATTCTTCAGATAAATGTTCTTGATCTTGCAGTCGTCGAACTTGCTGGAATCTTTTTCCTGGTTGTTATCGCGCCCGGTCTGAAAGAGCACCACGACGAAATCTGGCATGTCGAACTGTATGTTGTTGAACTGTGTTGTCACGTCGAATTCCATGTGACTTCCCGACGCCATCTTCTGCACACACTGGTAACCGTGAAAGTGAATCGGCACCTGCGGACTCTTCAAGATCTCTGCTTTGTACTTGAGGGCGTAGTTTGTTTCGTATTCCACGATCGGCATTCTCAACTCCATGCTCCGGATGACGCACTTGGCTGCTTCGGGTAATGTGTTGGCTATCGGCGTGCCGTCGGCGTTTAAGTTGGTGTATCGCATCAGTGCGTCGTTGTCGTTGGCTGCTCTTCGAAAAGTGACGCGCAATCCCCCCTTCCACATGATCTCTTTGTAGTCGGAGAAGAATCCCGGTAGCAGACGCATGGGAAAGAGCACCGTGTGACTTCTCGCCGATATTTTCGTCCCCGCTTCGAATCCTCCCGCCTGGTAGTATGTCGCATCCGTTTTGGATAATTTCAATGTTCCCACTGCCGTCGACGTGATGCCTGGATAATCTATTCTGTCGATGACGGTGTTGTGTTTCCTCACCTCCACCTGCGAGAACAGATGAGGTACGAAGTTGTCCACGAGTTTCAAATTTGCATTGGGCGGAAACACTTCTCCGCTTTCTTTCTTCACCACGTCGAATTGAAGGTAGAGGTCCGCTCTGTGAGGATGAACAAACCCGTCCCCTACGTCCACGTCGTATTCGATCTCCCTGTTCGCTTCGTTGAGATTAGCGAACGTGCGACGGTTGGGAGGAAAAGATTGCAATTCGTAACTTTCGATTTGCTCCATTTTTACTATGCGTGTTATTTATTATATGTTGATCTCCACGATGGCCGTCGTAGTGGCACCTGCGAAATCCACCACGTCTTCTTTCTCGTTTGTCACTACCAACTCTATGTCGTCTATGCGGTTGCGGCATACTGGAAAATAGATCGGCGAAGAGGGCGTGTAGATGATCGGTTCCATGAATTCGGAATTGGGTTTGAACGTGGCTATGATCCCCGTCTGCTTGTGACTTCCTAACAATCCGTCCGAGGATTTCGTGATCATGCCTTCCGCCACGTTGCAGTGAACGTTCAGAGTTTCGATGGCTAGAAATTTAGGAATGTTGGTTGCCGTGTGTTTGATGCCAGCTTCGAGTTTGGTGTTGTTCTCGAAACCTAAAAGTTCTCCCATGGTGCCCAGGTTTATGGTTTCCGTCGCCGATAGGATTTCCACTCTGTGCGTGACCGAATTTTGAGAAAGGTACGTGCCTTTGGGTAACTGAGCTTGCAAAGTGGAAAGATTGTATTGGCCTGGCGTGACGACAATGTGTTCGCTTCCGACACTAATTTTATTATTGTGCTGCGTGACGTTAGGTATGAGGTACATGCTGTAGAATGCACGCAGAGCTACGGATTTAGGATAGACGATGTCGTCGTGCAGCGTGAGTTTCAGGATCGAAGATTCGCTCGTGAGATGGAACACGCCCATCGTGTTTCAGGCTCCACAATGCTTTCTGAAAATGTTCCACCGACGGGTTATTTATTTTAGACATGTATGCGAGAACGGAAAGGCATAGGTGGCCACAGTTAACATCGGTGAAACCCTGGATGCGTTTGTCATTGTAGTAGAGGTTGGCAACACTGAGATACTTCACCAACCTGGCAGGCGGTGTGCCACCGAACGAATCGAAAACAAATGCATTGTTATCGTCAATTTTGAGGTAGCATATCCAATGTGTACCACGATTTTTGTAACGGTCCAGGTTGACCACGCCATACTCTTTTTTCTTCACAGCAGAGGGTAGAGAATCGGACATGAAAACACCCCTGAAGTTCCTTATTCCCAACGGTTCGATCAGAGATTCAATATCGAAGTTGGACAGGGCTTCTTCTTTTTTTTATATTTTTTCAAAGCATCGAGGTTGCTTTTTTGTTTTTTGGTTATACCTTTCCCCTTCTTCTCCATAGCCAGATTGTGACGTTTTTGTTCTTCCAATTCTGCCTTGTTCTTCTTCGAGTCGATGACGGTTTTTGCGATGGCGGCACTTCCGCCGGCCAAACTTCCAACGGCCCCTAATGCTGCCAGGATGGCCGGGATGCTGAATATGAAACCTCCGATTTTTTGCTGTTTTCGCGAACGCTGCAAGCGTCTCAATTGAGGTGTACTGAGAAGTAATTTCATTCCGTGTCCTTTCGTCAAGCAAGAACGTTTCTTCTCACGTTGTTTCTTAGTGAGTAACCCATCGAGGGCACCTAGATTTTTCAGATTGGAGTATGGTATCTGGTACACGACACCCTTAGGCTTCATGTTGATGCTCTATATGTTATTTTCACGGTATGTTATTTATATATATGTTCTGAGATTTTTTTGTTTTGTGTAATTTTTTTTGGTATGTTATTTATATATAAATGTTCTGAAATTTTTTTTGTTCCGTGTAATTTTTTTTCAAGAATATACTCCGCGCAGAGCCGTTACACAAATTCTATTACGTGCTTTGTTTTTTTACCAAGAAGTTCTTTTGTACCCTTGTACACGATTCGAGTTTTGTTCTCGATTAAAATAGCTAGCTTCTCGTTGGATAACATGTCAGCGTATCGATCTGGTAAAAATAGACTGTATTGTGCGTTGAGCAACAGACGCGCCTTGGGACCATACTGGGTAGAAACAATTGAACCGGAAGTTATCGTGTAAGGTTTGTCCACTTCCAATTCCCGAATTTTTACATACTCTACTGACAAATTTAGCATTTGTTTTAATGCTTGGAGGTCACTCATTTTTTCAGTTGTCATATCGAAGAGAAATTTTCAGTGTGTGTGTTAGAGAAATTTAGTTTTTTTTTTTTTTTTTCACGATGTGTGTTATTTATATATACCGAAGATTATTTTTTTCACGATGTGTGTTATTTATATATATTTTTTTTTTCACGGTTTGTATCGAAGATTTTTTTTGTGTGTGTGCGTTAGAGGAAGAAAGTTCGTGCTTCGGAAAACGCAATGATGTGCGTGATGATTTCTTCAGTTTCCTGTTTGGACTTACACCAATCATCAGTATATCGTCTTCTCCCCTGCCTCGCCTCGTGCAGTTCGTCTAACCTATCGTTTAATTTTTCCCCCGCAACCGAAAAAAGAGTGTCAAGATCACCGCTCCTCATTCCACTGATCTCCCGAAGATGACCCTTGATAAGCATTTCACAAGGGATACGAAATTTCGGAGTTGTTCTTGCTACGTGTAAAAGTTTCCCTACATCCTCGCAAGCGTGTTTGAATATTTTACATAGCAGTTCGTGCGGCAAATCGGTTATGCAAGACATGTTGTTATTATTTCTTTTTTACTGTATGTTATTTATTTATACACCCCACCCAAATTTTTGTTTCGTGTTCATGGCGATGGTGGTGCCCAGTGCTGCAACTCTTTCTCCCAGCGAAGCGTCTCTACTAACGAATCTTTCGAAAGCTGCGTGCTCTAACTTTCTGTCTGCTTCGTGACGTGCATTCAGATCGGTGCGAGTGGTGTTGTAGGCAATGTCGTGATCTTTGCATGCGACGTCCAACGGATTCACACCCTTGTCTCCTCTCTCCAATCTTTTCTCGAGTTTGGTACCTGGTCCGCAGAACTGGTAGCCGGGTAAATGCATCTCGAAAGGTAACTTGTTGATGATGTCGTTCACGAGTCCCTTTCCTTCGGCCACGTTCCAGAATCTCGGAGGCAGCGTGTTGATAATTTTAATGAGGTAACCTATGCCCTTGTCGTTGTTCACGATGAAGTTGGAAAGTTTTGTGCTGATCATGTCCACAATTCCTACCTTCTCGTTGTAGAAATTACGATTGCCTGCATTCTCCTCTCCTGCAATAACCAACAATCGGTCTATGAGCTTGCGCACGTCGTCCACCCACACAAACTCTTTGGGCAGGGTGTTGTAGAGTTTGACGCCGCTGCCTGTTTTCACCTGGTTCCATATCGGTTTGATGAGATTCCTGTACTTCTCACCGCTGCTGGATTTGACCCTATTCTGCGTAGCGTCGTTGTTCTGGTACAAGGCGTCCGTCATGATCAGAATTTCCTTGTAACTCTGGTAATCTTCGTCGGTGTAATCCTTCGGCTGCTTTTTGGCAACGAGTTCCCACAGTCCCACCGTACCCGGATACCTGTTCCAGCTATTCTTATCGCCTAAATTGACTTTAATGTCGTTGCCTTCGAAACTCACCTTCGATTTTCCAATCTTCCAAACCACACCGCCACCTTCGTTACTCTCCATGCTCGGATACAATCCGAACACTTCATCTTTGTCGAATTTCCCCGTGCTCAGGTAGTCTCGTGCCAAAGGTCCCAACTCGATCTTATCCAAAGACGACGACGTGCTACCTATGGCTCGACGTCGTGCCGGTACGTCCTTCAGTTCGAACGGCGTTGAAGGAATGCTCGAAATGGGCGTGGGTACGGTGTAACTTTTAGCTGCAAGTGGTACGAGTTCGTTGATCAAATTTTTATTTTGTTCTGTGACGCCTTTAATTTCTTTACCTAGATCGCTGATGGCATCGATCACAGGTTGATCTTGACGTTTCTTCTCTTCGTAGAATCCGCGATTCTCGGATTTCCAACCTTTGAAGCGTTTCGCGAGGTAGTTTCGCAACTTGAGATTTTCGTCTTCGATTTTTCGTTTCGTCATAGCGTTATTTATACACGTTGTTTCTCACAACGTTGCAACGTTTAGAAAGTCGTTGATTTTGTTTCTGTATTTTCCGTCGTTGGGTTTCCTCGTCATGTCGATCGTCGCGAATCCGAAATCGTCACTGTTCCAACAGTGGGAGCAGCAGCGTTCCGAAAATTGATTGTAGTTCATGTCTCCGCCTACGTAGTCATCGTACACGTGCTTGAGGTTGGTGTGATCTTGGCGAAACAAACATATGAAATTAGCGTTGTCGCGTACTAACTGTTTTGGAATTTTGGAAAACGTTTGAGCTAGGAAGAAGCAATCTATTCCTTTGTGACGACCTTGCGTGAAAAAATTACGAATTTCATTTTGATTTTCCAGGATGACATCGTCGAACACAACGACTGAATTTTCACGACAATCGTCGAGTGGCTTTATTTCCGAAGAGAACGTTGCAATATCCAGACCATCGTACAGTTTCATCAGTTGCTGGTATTTGGATTGCTCCAAACTTTTTGAAAATACGTAGAGGTGCCTGTTCTTCCAATCTAACCAATTCGGTGCGAGGAGAAAATTGTCCACGAGCAGTGTTGTTTTCCCACACCCTGAAGGGCCTACGATTAGACAACGGATGCTGTCGGGGAGCAACTCGCCGTTCTTTTTTCTTGTTTGACTTTCCGAATCCGGTAGACGCTTCACCACGTTCCATGTACTTACAAGATCACTTCGTTCGCGCTGATCCAACTTTTTTCCGGAAGTCCCAGCCATTTGACAAACAGTTTGTCGCCTTTTCTACGCAATACTTTCTCGATGAGGTACGTGTCGGGATGTTTTGTTTTAGAGAGTTCCTCTTCGTAAAATCTTCCTTTCAAAATCTCACCGCTACTATCTTTTATTATATACGTGTGTCGGTTTCCGGGTAAAACTCGAACCACCGTAAAAAGTTCCGTGCTCCAATTTTTTGTGAACCCCTTCTCGAAGGTGCGTTTGAATTTGCTGATCCTCACCTGGTCTCCAATTTTGAATTTTGATTTCTTGGTAGTCGTGGGAGTGTACTTTGGACAGTAAACTGTAGAAATTAAACGCTGCTCGTCAGATTTCGTAACGTCAGCTGGCTTCATGCCTATCGTTCTGTGTACCGTATTATTATAGGTGTCGACGAGTTCCGGCAGTATGTCGACCCATTTGTAATTTCCTCGAAGCGTGAATCGTTTCCACATGTGTGTTTTCAAGGTTCGATTAAATCTTTCCACGATGCTGGCTTTGATGTGACTGAAGGTTGAATAATGTCGAATGTCGTGTTTTCGAATAAACTTTTGGAATACGGCATTGTAAAATTCTTTACCATTGTCTGTTTGCAAAAACCGAGGTCGTCTGTCGCTTTCGCGAAAAATTGTCTTGAATGCTTCCGTGACGCACGTTCCTGTTTTGGCTTTCAAAGGTAGAGCCCATGCGAATTTCGAAAACGTGTCTATGACGGTGAGGAGGTACTTGTTGCCCTTGTTCAATTTATGCACATTTTTTAGATTGCCGCTACTCATCTCCACGAGGTCACTTTGCCAGAGGTCGTCGATTCCCTTGGTTACCACCGCCAAACGTTCGTAGTTGCGGCGTGCAGGTTTATGCAATTCTTCGACGATGGCTTGCCTAGACATTTTTTAGAGATTACGTTTGAAGAGAAGTACCAGCGTGATGGGATTCAAAGAGGGTGGTACTTCGCTCGTGTTTTGAATGATCAGCTTATCGCCGGCACTCACGTCAAAAACGGTGAGATCTTCGTCTTCGTGTATTTCATATATGTTGCGCGTTTCGTTCCAACGTGCCAGAGGAATATTTCCTGCTTTCTGGACACCACGATTCGATATCAAGGTCATGGTGGGAACGCTAGCTTTTCTGCCGTGAGACCAGTACGAAAATTCGTTTATCTGAATCGTGCCATCGAGGAGAAACTTGTAGTACGGATGATAAGGATGCAACATGTACAGTTTGTTACCTTCAACGAACGTGGAGATTCTCTGTTGATTGGGTACGCTGTTGATTTCGATGGCTTGCAGAGAATGCAGTTTAGCGAATTTAGTATCGACGCTAACGAGGTTGCTGTGAAGCTGTCCCAGTGTATTTTGTACTGGCAACAAATATTCGACTATGGTATCCGTTACTGTAGAAAATGACGGTTTGATTTTCACTTCCACGTTCAACTGCTTGAAGTTTTCGTTGAGTTCTTGCAACTTGGCACCGAAAGAGGCCAGCGTCGATTCCTGCGTGGATTCCAGCACTCCAACTTGATCTCTGATGTTGACGACGATACTCTGAAGGTTCTCGACTTGATTCAATTTCGAACTCTTCTCGGTGAGATCGTTCACGATGCTTCGCATCTCGGTAAACTGCGTGTGAAGGTCGGCGACGCTCTGCGAAGTGGGCAGCGTCGACACCAACGAAGCAAGTTCGTCTCGAATCTGTTCCACGTTCGCCGTTTCCGTTTCCAGTCGTTTCAGCATACGTGATATGCTTCTTTTCAAAGCGTGCAATTCTTTGGAGGTGGGGAGATTGGCAACCCTACTCTCGAGATCGCTCAATGAACTTTTGATGTCGCTCGAATCGGATAGTGCCGTCACCGCCGTTTTCAATTTTTCCAAATCTTCGCTCGAAGGTACGCTCGTCCGTAACGATTCCAAGTCACCCTGTATGTTGTCCAGTACGTGATGAAAATGAGCAAGGTTCGTTTCGACGTTCAAATTTTCTAAATATTCGATCTTCTGCTGAACCGTGCTCAACGTGTCTTGTATGCTCGTCAACGCGTTTGCTTCAGCGTGAATATTTTTAATTTCTTCGTTGATCAACTCCAGAGATGCCTGAAGCGTAGCGATGGTGGTTTGAATGTGTTCGAAATCTTGATAAGCCTCCAATTGAATTTTTATGTTCGCGACGCTTTTGCCGATGACCTGCAGTTCGTCTGACGATGGTAGGTTCGTCATTGTATCTTCCAAAGTCTGTAACTTGGATTTAATTTCTTCCAACGTGCTGGCGAATTCTTCTTGTAATTTGGAAACAACAACATGCAAGCGTTCTACATCAATATCCTTCACGACGGTTTGAAGTTCAGAGAAATTCTTTTCGATTGCGGAAGTTCGTTCTTCGATTTCGAGTTTCAATTTTTCCAAATCTTCATTTTTCGATTGAAATTGTTGTAATTTGGCCAAATCATTTTGAAGCTTATCCACGCTCAACTGTATATTTTGAACGTTGTCGTAAGAAGGTACGTCGACATAATTTTTTATGAGCGTTTTCAGTTCGGAATCGATTTTCAGAATGGGGTCCAGACATTGCGTTTGGAGCGTAGCAATCTCGGACTCTAAACTTTTGTTTAAGGTCTCCTGCAAAGCAATCAAATCGCTCCTCAACTTTTTAATTCGGACGTCCAACATGAGAATCTCTTCTGCGTGGTCTACACGCTTGGTGTTGCCGAAAATATCGTTAGGCATTTTGGTTAACGGTTATTTATAATAGGATAGACGATTCGTAATTCTACGAAGAGAGGAATGAGTTTGTCGTAATCTCCTAGGAGTTCCACGTATAAACAATCTCCTGCAGAAACATCGTACGTAATGTTAGAAAGCATCTTGTCGTGCTTGATTCGAAAAATGTTCTTGCCGGTAGATATTTTGATTTCGCCTACGTTTTCCGGATTCACGGCAATTTGAAGTTTTCCATCAATCGGAATTTTGTAAAAATGTAAATTGTTGTTAAAGACATAAAACATCTTGCCTACATCGTCATCCAATTTCGTCCAAATGCTGTTAAGGTGAACAATCAGTAGACCGTTGAGTTTAGTTAACATGGAAGGTAGAAATTCATGATCTGTCGTCGCGCGGTGTACAGTCTCCATGTTGGTTTGTTTTCGGAAACCAAAAAGATTCATAGGTATGCTGGTTATTTAAAATACGGTCAAAGTTTTTTGTAATGACAGTCAGTGTTTTTTTTTTTTTTGTAATAACTAACAAAATGATTTTTTTTGTTTTTTTTTTTTTTGTTTTGTTTTTATGAATCTTCTGTTGAAGATGGGCATATGTTGCAGGTTTTGCTTTCTGCTAAGCGATAGTGCCCCCACGGCAGTGTGTGGATTCCACACTCGAGGACGTACCTCTTGTCGTCGTTGGGATCCAGGGCAATCTTCCTCACCTTGTTGGTGGTCAACACATGGTTGATGCTCTGGATGCGCTGTTCTGCTCTTAGAATCGACGACCTGGTTTTGAGGCAATCGACGAAGTCCTCGAATGTGAGATGCTCCCGAACCACCCGTCTGCCGACACCCTTCGCCTTCTTGGTAACGCTGCCCTCGGCTTTGATGGTATAGGCCTTGGCGCGAAGACCTGCAAATTCGAGAATCACGTCTCCGTCCTTTTCGTCTTTGAGTTTGCCAGGAACCTTCTTGTTGTGGGCCAGGATATCGTACTGGTTCGGCTGGGGATAGCCCGAGGTGTCGAAGAGTTTAACCAAAGATGGAGCTGTGGCTATATCCCCGTATGCGTCGGCTGTGCGAACGTGGTACACCAAGCTGTCCGTGTCCGTGTAGAGAAGCGAGATGTTGTGGCCGTAGTGTGGACGTAATATGTCATAGTACGTCTCAAACATGTGGAGCTTGCTCAGATCCAGAACAGTGGCTCCGACGTAGATAGGCTTGGCGAGTTTCACCACACCTTGCCTCATGTGAATCAGAGCCAGCTGCTCGTTGTAGATTGTTCGAGACTTGAACAATGGACTCGCGACAAGCTGACGACATCGCTCTTTCCTTGTTACCAATTTTATGTCCACGCGATTCCGTACATTCTCCATGGTCTTGCCAAACACCGCATTATTCATGAGCTTGAAGAAATCCTTATCAAGCTCGGACGTGGCTGCGGTGCGGTGTTCAGTGTTGACTTCGATATATGGACGCAACCATGAAGAATGCTCGAACTTGAGGATGCGGTGAACTGTGTGGACTGTGACCCCTCGCTGCATCAACCACCGGAGATTCCGGTAGTGAAGAACGTAATTCTTCTTGGGTTCGAAATCCATGACGAGCTTCTTCTGGTTGGAATCGGGTGGACACTTGAACTCGGGTGCAGGGGGGAGATCGCAGAACAAATCCTGCAGCTTCTCGGAGAACTCAAGGTCCACCTCGGCGAAAAATCCGCATTCCGAATCGTCGAAACCTTCAACGTCGAATTTGGAAGGGTCAGCCCACTCGAACCCTCTAAAGGGGAGTGGCTGCATCATGGAGTGCCCGTACAAGTTATTGACGTCCGTGTGCATGATGTAGCTCGACGGTTGGGTGGAGTCGTAGCCAGTAGCCATGTGACGGTTATTGGCGCGCGCGTGCCGTTGCGACACCTGGACCATGCCACCCCGCACGGCGCGTTCCACAAACAGCATCATGTCCACGTCCGAAAGAAGCTCCAGCTTGATTTTCGTCACCAGAAACATGGCTGACCACGCCAGTCCGGGGAGACTATAGAAGTAGGCGGGATCCAGGTGGTAGATGTTCATTGCAGTCGCCCGGAACGTCTGGAACACGTCGGCGAGGAGCGTCACATCAAGTTTGAGGTAGGCATCGTGGTAGTCTCCGAGATTTTGGCAATCCAGCTCGCGCCACATGGACTGGGCGTGATGATATTCTTCGTCGGTGATGTTCGAGCCTCGTAGCTGACTGTAGAACTTCGCCTGGGGAGGTAGCGACGTCTCCGCAAACTTGGTAGAGTCGGTGACGTATTCGTAGGGGTAGACCCCCTTACGCCTGAAGAGACCGGCGTCCAAGTTTGGAAAATTCGCAGAGGTAATGAGCATTTGCTCGTTGCTCAGCTTCCCTGCAAGGGCATCGAGGCTGGCCGGGAGGAACCTCAGGGAATCGAGGAAGCGAAGCTCGACGGTAGAGCCGGATTCTGGGATCGACACTCGCTTGCTCACACTGATGTAACGCTCCTCGTTCTGGGCGAGAACGTTGATTCGCATGTCGTCGTACCCAAGATGCTTGATCAGGTGGTGAAAGTCGTACCCCGAGCCATTGTGAAAAAACACAGGGATGAAGCGCGAGTCCCGGGCCAAACGGTTGCATTTGTTGCACCAAGGACCAACATACCTACCGTTAAAATGATCGTGGTGATGGACTTTACGGTTGTTGGCGGTGTACTCCTCGATGCAGACAGGGCAAGTGATGGCCTCGTCGTGTCTACGTTGATCATCGGGGGACAGTGGGAGCATAGACTTGGGGGTCAACAGCATCTTCCCTATCTCGTTGGCTTCCACAACCATCCTCTCGAGGAAGTGTTTGGCTGCGTCGGGACCACGGTACACGTAGGGCTCGGGCGCGATGTGTTGATTTCGTCGCACCACAACGTATGCGAAACTGGATGCCTCGTGGAGTTGGTAAGGGGTGGTGGAAGAAACTTCGGGATCGGGATCGCAAGTAGACAGGGGTTTGAGAAAGGCCTCAAAATCCGCGATGATGATAGCGGGGTGCTCTACCATGGCACCGTGCTTGCGGAAACGCTCCACGTCGCCAGGTTTGGGCAAGTCTGCCAACCCAGGTTCGTTGGCTTTGCAGTAGAGCTTGTGGTTAGCGAGCTTCTCGGCGGCGATGTTGCGACCTCTGATGCGCTGGTAATCCTGCCGTTCTCGATTACGAAATATAGACAAGCACCTGGGACAAACTTCTATGTGGTGTTCGTCTTTGCTCAGCTGGCTCGAAACAAGTCTAGAGAGAGAACGGATGAGGGTGTAGTGGTGATGGGTCTCGTTCTTGATGAGTAGGAGATGGATTTCTCGAGCATCATTGTTGTCTACGTCGCTCACCCGGATAGGGAAAACCACATTTTCGTCGATGAGGCCATAAACGTTGATGGCCAACCGAGGGTTGTGTGTACGGGCCTCGAACTTGCGAATGTCCGAGACCTCCACCGGGTAGTCAATCCCAGCCATCGCATCTTCCAGCTCTGGCTCATAGGGTAGGTAGTGGTTAACTCGGTGTGGATTGTTTTTCCAGTCGACAGGGTGCAACGCCGCAAGCACACACCATACGAAGCACTTGTTATCTTTATTTTGGATGTTCAGGACGGCCGTCTTTGCCGCAATTGCTTTTGGTAAGCGGACGTAGCTGGAGGCGGAGAGAGGCACAAACTTGGAAAGTTTGACGCGCAGCTCGTGAGGCTCACCACACAGCGAACCCCCCGAGCCCTTAGCTTCATGTTCTTCTTGCTTTGCCAGCAGCTCCTCAACAAACTTGCTGTAGATGTCCTCTAGGTTTTCGACATCCGCCAAATGCAGCGTCTTCGCCTTGGTGTTGTGGCAGAAGCTGTAAATTTCATCAGACGGCTTTTTGTACCAGCAACAAAGCGATGCGTAGAATTTAGTGGAGGAGTGCGTAGCCAGTGCGTTGCCGAGAATAAAAATAATTTGGGCTTGCACGTTCTCCAAAAAGCTACGCACGTCGCATGAGTCCTCCGAAGTAAAAGGAAAGTCCTCTAACAAATGCTGGAAAGCAGACTGGTTCGCTTTCGCCACAGTTTTGATGCGCTTGGCGGATGGTGGCGAGTCGGCTTCCGCTTTCCTCTTGGTTGAGCTGGTCGACGGTTGAGTCCCAGATGTACTTTTGCTTAAACAAGTAAGCTTATGCTTCCTGGCATACGCAATCGTAATATGTTTATTGCATCCGGAACACAGTTCAGTGGCAGCCAAATGCTTGTCTGGCACGCAGGTGCGACAATGTCTTGCAAAATTTTTGCTTAATATAGTTTTTTTGCACACAGGGCAACTTTTCATAGAGGGCATTTTTTCGGGGTATGTTTATTTATATATGGGTAGCGTTGTCTTCCTCAAATATGTGTTTTAATCAACTCTATAAAAAAAATATAAAAAAATATATAAGAAAAATATGATTGTAGATGGAAAAAAACAATAAATATTGTATGTATGTGTAATTTTATTTAGCTTACTTTCGCTAGACACGAATTTTCTTCAGATTTTATTGCCCACTAGTATATTTTTCCACCAATCTAGTAGAGGTGTGAAACTATGAAAATATACTTGTTTATATATATTTTTTTTGTTTTGGCTGATATAATAGCAAATATATATATAGTTATTTTGAAATTCTAAAACTTTCAGGTATACTTATTTTTATATGCAAACATACATCATAAAAATTACACAATCGTATTTTTTTCCATACACATATTTTTTATTTTCAGAAAACAAAATTATTTTCGATCTTTATTTTTTTAAAAAATTTATTTGTGTTTATAGTATTTGTCGGGCAATAGCAGATAGAGCAAGAATCGTTTTCCTACAACCCATAGTTTATAAATTACAAAACATCTTAGAAATTACATCTTGAAATTTTAATCCAAAATAACTCAAAAACAGCAGGCACTAGTCATCATCCCTCCATTAGGTTGTAGAGTACTTCTAATTTTGTATCGAATACTATTAAAATTTTCGAAATAGGGTAAAAACTAAGCCAGCAAATCAAGTTTCTCAAAAAATAAAAAAATTGTCTGTATTTCCGAAACTTGAGGGGGTGGAATTGATTTTATTTGCCAGTCGAATAGTTCTCGTTGAATCCTATCCAACAAACCTAAAATCATCATCCTAGCTCAATTAGGAGCCGAGAAAATCAATGTCTTGGAAAACATCTTAAGATTTTTGTCTTAAGAAAATTTTCTTGACAGACCGGAAGTAACATCTTGAGATACCGGAAGTCGACTTTCTTAAAGATTAAGATATTTGTCTTAAGACATTTTCCAAGACATTGATTTTCTCGGCTCCTATGGGGCCTAGAACCATGTAACTTTGGTCTATGCATATACCAGTACTTGTCCGACCCTGTGGCCGAGTGGTTAGGACATCGTGCTGCGATGCCAAGGGTCCCGGGTTCGAATCCCGTTTGGGTTTGGTTGTTTGTAAATATCCATTCATCAATTTCATCATTCACCCCCATCTTCGCAAATTAGCCAAGAGGCACAAAACGCAAAATAAAATAAACTAAATCAATCAATCAATCAATTAATATACCAGTATTTTTCCTACATATTCACTCACCTTACAACCCACCCGATCAAAAAAAAATACTCCCTGCACGCATACACACATGTATAAATTTAAAATATAGGTTCGATATTGAAACAAAAATATTATTTTTTTCCCTCTTCTCCTCTCTCTGGCCAAGATTGCAAATAATTGCAGAAATAATAATACCATGATATTTTTTTAGATTGTAAGTCTAAATAAATAAGATTCGAATAACTATGTACTTCTACTAGCCTTTGCGATGGCGCAGCGGTAGCATTATAATTAAAAAATCTTGGCTTCGATACCCGCACAAGTAGTTCTTGAAACTGTAGGTCCAGTCCCGATTAGCCTTACTGTGCATAAAATAGACTTAAAACATCAAATCAATCAGTACTTCCAACAGCCTCTGCGATAGCACTGCAATAGCCTTGTAATCTTGGCTTCGATACCCGCACAAGTAGTTCTTGAAACTGTAGGTCCAGTCCCGATTAGCCTTACTGTGCATAAAATAGATTTAAAAAACAACAAAATCCAATCCAGAGTATCAACAAATTCAAAAAATAGAGTTTCCCCTGTACACTTGTATAATTTTAAACTCAAAGTTCGATATCCTGCAGAGGTGGTTCGGATCTCGCTGTAGGCTCAGTTTCGATTAGCCTTACTATGTATAAAATAGACTTAAAACAACAAAATCCAATCGAGAGTATCAACAAATTCAAAAAAAAATAAAATTTCCCCTGTACACTTGTATAATTGTAAACTCCAAGTTCGATACCCAGTGGAAGTGGTTCGGATCCCACTGTAGACCCAGTTTCGATTAGCCTTACTGCGTAAATTTTAGTTTTATAGCTAGTCAAGCAACTTGTGTGCGTATAACTTATGCTGATATGGTACTCACCTGACAGACCAAACTAATTCGGCTTCTATTACACTTGATATTTACACTTGGTATAGCGTACACTTTTATGCGACTACCTAGTAGCAATACTCGACTGCAACTAATGTGCGCGAGATTTCTAAATAGAAACTTATACCTGCCGGCAGCTAAACTTTCAAGGTTGGTTCGAGCTATGCGTAAACGCCCTTTCCTAGAAAACATATCGTTGACGCCCAACTTGATGGACAACTTCCTGCAGTCGCACCCAGGCAATTGACAGTTTCCTGTTGTGTGATTGATGGTTTCCCATAGTTACTCGCCCAAGTTTCCACACAACACAGTTGAGTTGACCACAGATTTTTAGCTTATCCTTTCAATCACCCCCAACAGTCGATGAAAATTGTAGATAGGCTGTGATTAAAATTGCTTGGAAAATTACTGCCGATACAAATAAAGTGACAGTGATGTATAACAAGCCCAGGATACTAAAGCAACAGAGCGAAACGATATGCTTGAAAGCAATCGTGGGGGGAGAAAAGAGCTGCCGTGGGAAATCACTGCTGCGATGTCGCGTAACAATCAAACCGGATGGGTTGGGTACGATGGGTGCGATCAACTAGCGGCAGCGGTAACAATTAAACCGGATGTTTAAATATCTGGGCGTGATAAGCTTTTTGAAGCTTGATTGATGGGTGTGAGGTCGATGTATGTGAAAAAGATTTCAAATGATAAGAGAACCGGTTGAGTTGACTACAGATTTTCAGCTTGCCCTTCAGTCACTTGAGTAGATGAAAATACAAAAATAAAGAGAAGTACGTACGTGTGTGTGTGGCACATCGTTGCCGCGAGAGAGGATTGCAAAAATCACGATATACATTGGCGCTCGGGACTTGGAAATAATGCATATTCGCTCACCACTGTTGCCAGCTTAGTCTCTCTCTTTATCTTACAGCAACGTTGGCATCTCTATTTTTTAGTTGTAGGTGGGTTGCCAACGCACTCTAGTTAATAATGCTACATATTATACACGCACACACATACTGTGTTGCTATCTATCTATCTATCCCTCTTTCTCTTTTACGGCAGTATATGTTTGTTGCCGACTCTTCTTGCTCAGTGTGTGTATGTTACGTCAGTATATAAATTAGTTAAGCCTCAAGCAAGATAGCTCTTGCCAAGTAAGAAAAAAGAGTTGTAGGTAGGTGTTGGTTAGGTAAATATTAGCAACACTATCGGTTGTTTAACTTTTCCCTCTCTCTTTTTTTTTTTTGTAAAAGGCTATGGCAAACCAGTAGGTTGGCAAATTGCTTTATGCACTGTAAAACCTCAAGCAGTATTGCCAGCTCCTTGCCTTAGGTTAGGTTAGACCCAAAAACAAACCTTGGTGATTTTTTAAGTGAGGAGTTGGCCACACTGCGAGAAAAGCCTCAAGCAGTATTGCCAGCTCCTTGTTTGAGGTTAGGTTAGACCCAAAAAACAAACCTTGGTGATTTTTTTAAGTGAGGAGTTGGCCACACTGCGAGAAAAGCCTCAAGCAGTATTGCCAGCTCCTTGCTTGAGGTTAGGTTAGACCCAAAAACAACCTTAGTAATTTTTTTCAAGTGAGGAGTTAGCAACACTGCGAGCGCCACCGAGCCCCAGCTGGCAACACTGCGAGAAAAGCCTCAAGCAAGATTGCCAGCTCCTTGTTTGAGGTTAGGTTAGACCAAAAAAAAAAAACCTTGGTTATTTTTTCGAGTAAGAGGTTGGCAACACTGTGTACCTCACTATACCTCATTTTCGGTTGTGGTACCGGGGACACTGTACTACTATTAGTTATCATTTGAGGTACACAAATAAATGTTTAAAGGAGCAAATGTTCAAAATGATGACCGTTCTCTTCAATGCATTTCAAAGCACAGTGTCTGAAGAACCTCACTGTTCGTCCCAAAATGTTAGGAGTGTCAAACTTGGAGGACACGTTTCTTGACCAGCTTGTTCACCCGATCTCAGGTCGCCTGATTTCTACCTTTGTGGACTACTTACAGAAAAGTGCTACCACGAAGTTGCAACAACGCCAGAAAACATGCGTCAACGAATTATTGATGCTTGTGCCTCTATCACTCCTGACATTTTGGGACGAACAGTGTGGAGCTTCAGACACTGTTCTTTGAAATGCATTGAAGAGAACGGTCTTCATTTTGAACATTTGCTCCTTTAAACATTTATTTGTGTACCTCAAATGATAACTAATTTGTAGTAACATACTTAATTTTGTTGTTCATATGAAATTGTTCCTTGAAACCAAAGAGTTGGAACAAATTAATACGTATTATTTATTATTACACAAGAACATAAATTGCAAACAATTTTCTTTTGCCGAATTCTTTGCACACATTTATTGAATAAAATTCGTTTATGCAATGTTCTCAACGGAAACCAAAACTGTTATTACATAAAGGGAACAAAATGAATCTGAAACTACAAAATGTTTATAAATGTTCGAAGTTTGAAATTTTTTCACAAAATTTTTCGAACAAAAAATACTTCTTTTCCAACACGGAATGGGGGTGTTCCATTTGAAATTTCACATTTACCCCCCACCCTCCCTAAGGGGTGGGTGGCGGCGACGAAATTTTTGCGGCATTGACTTACCCCCTCAATAGTATCAAACTTTTATTCTGTGCAATTTTTCGATTAGATGCATTCTGCATGCGATATTCCATACTAGCATTATAAATGGACCACCCGGTATATACGATATGCGCCAAAATATACAGTACTGAAATTCGCGCACCTCGAACGCGCATGTGCGTTTGTCGATGGGGCATAGCTCCAGCCGCTTGTGTTCTCAGTAGTGAAAAGGAAGTTGTAAACTCGCTAACAGTGTGTATGTTAGTGTTTCTTTCAGGACAAATAAACTCACAGATGACAACAATGTAATGTTCGTCTTTTAATTTCAGTACTGTATATTTTGGCGCATATTGTATGTATGTATGTATGTGTATAGTACACGGATATCTGGGCCCTCCCTCCAAAATATCCTGGATATGGGCCTGATAAGAGCTTATAACCAGGATCGATAGGACTAAAAAGTCTCAATATAGGCCGGGAAAAAAGCACCAAATATACAAAATAGACACTTTTTTTTTTGTGTTCCCCTGTGCATAGCACCACGCCATGAAGGCGTATAGGGGGTGTGGGGGTAACGTACCACACTTTCTTGATCCGGTCGTGAGTGGGGGTGATGTGATCAGCATCACGCCCCTGACCGCCTTTACCCCCCAGGGTTTCCCCCAGGTACCCATGTTATTCGACGCTGGGTGGGCGCCGGGGCCGCTTCCATCGTTAAAAAAGTTCCCGGATTTGAACCGGCCGGGGATCGAACCCGGGACCTTTAGTGTGGTAGTCAGACCGATAAACATAGGCAGATTTTTCGTAATTTCCCAGAGTAGGCTCTCAAAAAGCAGTTGTCTTCGAAATAGGCAGTTGCAACTGAAATAGGCAAAACAGCCACTATAAAATTCTCGTATTTCTTTGAGAAAAGCCTACATTTTCAGATAAATCCTCAGCCTACTTAATGACATAATAAAATTATAAAACAAATCTCTGAGTTCAGCAAAACCAATGATTTTCAAATGTTTACACCACTGAATAAATCACGGATCAGACGAAATCGGTAAACGAGTTACCACAAAATTCACCTATGCCCAGTCCTGGACTCGAAGCCGGGAACTTCGGCGACGAATCGGAAGTCGACCGCTTGACGTGCTCAGCCATCGTGCATTTGCAACAAATCCTACGATACGGGTAGCAGGAAGCTCCACGCAGTTATATATTTGTCCACTAGATGGCAGAGTGAGACACTGCTTTGTCCTGACACCTGGCAGAATGCTTGTAAAATCATTCCAACCTTGTACCCACCTTCGCCTCGTATTACATAATTCGTATAATTTGATGCTGAAATGAGCCATGTATCGAAAATGGTGGGGAGTGTTGCTCCCTTTTGGACTAACTTTTGCTTAAACAAATAGGCCAATGTACTTAAATGTTCTCAGTGCGAGGTGCATTTAAAAAATAGTTGCCTGGCACATCCAGGAACTTTCACGAGGAAGATCAACTATTTTTTTAAAATTCAACTCGCACTGAGAACATTTCAGTACATTGTCCTATTTGTGCCTATGTACACTTCGCAACATCTTATTTGACCGCCCTGAAAAATTTCAAAGTCCAGAATTCGTAAATTTGGCAGCATAGCGCTTCAGAGCCAACTAAGAGTAGCCAACTTTGCAACATTCCTTCTTCCTGAATGAAAACGCTCTTGTGATTTTTTTTCATTCGTTCACATTCCATAAAGTAAAGATACCCTAAAGCAATAATAAAATATATGAGTAGACAAAAAAAATGTTAAGTAGAAATACGAATGTTGAAAATATTTCAAGATTCTTCGTTCTGAATTTGAAAATAGGAAAATGTATGTGCATTGTGAAACACTGACCAGGTTCTCATCCACCTGGAAAGAATTGCGGTCACATTTGAATGCAAAAAGAAATTTATGATGATTTTATGCGAAATGTTTAGTAAAGATACCTTGCACAACACCAAACGATTCTGCAAAGTGTGTCTTTTCCTTGGTTCTTGGCGAAAAATGGTTCGAAACTCCGGCACAATGTTGCTTGAACTGAGATTAACGTGTTTTACTGAGCTTTCTGTTAGCAATCTTCTGGAGTAGTTGGTTAGATGACAGTACTTTCGGTTTTTTACTGTTTTCGTCAAGATCGAAACATCGTAGGTTCAAATCCCACCCTTTCCTTATTATTTTTTACTTTTTATTTACCGAGTTCGAAGTGTTCTAATAACGTAATATAATATTATATGATATTACTGTAAATATTTATGCGATGCATGCTCAGTGGCGGCGATTTTGTTTCAAAACTGATGGGGCAAGGTGGGGGGAGGGTGGAGGGCAAGGACAGTTTCTTTCCCTTGGTAGATAATGTTTAGCATAGTGCTGGGTCATCTGCCCCTCCACACTCCATAATCGTCGCCACTGTGCATGAATCAAGTAATGCTTCTACTAATGTTTATAATCTTTCAGTGATTGGCAGGATTTTAGGAAATACTTTTCCTTTCATTCAGCTGTTATACGTTAACACATATTAAGAACTTACATGTCAAATTTCTCCATCCAGAAATGCTGCATATAAATCGCATAAATATCAACGGAAATATCCAAGAAACGTAGATAAGCATTCTCGTCCAAAGCCGTTTACTTCCCGAAAATGATTTTGCAAAGAAGTAGGTTTGAACCCATGACCTTCCATTCCATAAACAAACGATGCCCCTACACCACACGGTTCACGTTATTTTATGCACTCGGTTCGGATCCCACTTTAAACTGTAGGTCCAGTCCCGATTAGCCTTACTATGCATAAAGTTGACTTAAAACACCAAATCAACCAATTCATCTCCTTTCAGAGTGGGCCGTCTATGATACTGTAGTCGGCCAGAATCCGAAAATACAGTTCTGCTTCGCATATACCAGAGTGTAATTGCATTTAATATTGTGACTAATTTTACTTTAAAACTGCAGATTAAAGCGATAATAGTGTCCAGAAAAAGAACCTCAAATTAGATCTTCACACAAAGTATTTTAATCCATTGTCAAACATTTCAGTTAAGAATAATATTATGGTTTTCCATTGACCGTATTTTCGATTCATGGTGAATTTGCTAAAAGGACCATCTCAAGAAATCTAAATATGTAAGTTTTACTAGTAAATGCATTTAAAATGCACGAAACAACAGGGGAGGAGAAAAATAAACCTAAAAAATAAGTAAAAATGCAACAACGGCTGTTAAAAATACTGACAAATAAACTAAAAGCCAAAAAAGGCCGAAAAATGCAAAAAAAAAAAATGTAAAAAAGAAAGTGTTTTTCGGATCTAACCGAAGGGAAACGGACATGATATCAGGTTTAGCATTGTTTTTAAGGGTCAGAAAAAAAGTTGATTTTTCATCAACTTCCGGACCCTAATTAGTTGAAGGTAGCTTACTTAAAATTTTCTTGCTGAGGGATCGTATCGTCCCATCTCCACTTCATAATAAAGAAAAAAAATCAAGTTCATATTTCGAAAATGACTTGGAGTTTTCCACCACGAAAATATGTTTTTCATAGTTTGAAGTTCGTTAGTATTATCTTTAAAGGTTTCCATTGTTTTAATTTCACACATGTTTTATATTTTATACGTTCCTCTCTCTTTTCATACAGTCTTTGGAAAAAAGCTGAAGTTTCTTGTCAAACGGGGTCTGGTTCAAATGACTCCTTTTCGCTCTCCTGTTCCTACTTTAAACAAACTACAAAATACTTCGTAACTAAACGATTGCTTGTTCAAAACACGGAATTTTTACACAATTTACAAAATATGACAAAACGCCAATAGACATGTTCATCATTTTTCACTTTCAGCGTTTCTCGATTTTATCTGAATTCGTTTCCTCATGAAAATCGCCATGAGGAAATTATAGATCAGACATTATGTGTGAATTGGTTTCTTCAAACTTGTAAAAATTTTAACATGAGCTACCTGGAGAAGAGGTAGCGTGCTTCGATTCTCCACCTAGGCAGGATTTTTTTCAGGAGTATATCGTTGGGTGTAAAGTTTATCCACCGTGCTAAGAAGTTAACATTTATCTCTGTATTTCACGAAAGGAAATAGTAAGAGAAAGTTATTTCGATGATAGGAGGAAGTCACATGCCACTTGGAATGCGCAGAATCAAGTTACATAGAGCTAAGTCTGTAATGGTGGTTTCGAATATTGCAAAGTTAGTGCGGAAAGTTTGTTATATCTGATACTCGTACTTTCTGTTCAAAGAAGACAAACATTTTAGATACAAACAGTGAGGAATTAACGATCATTGTGAGGTTTTGAATTTTTTGTTTGTCACTCACTATAAATACTTATTAGTAGTTTCTTATCGAATCGGCCTCCGTCACAATAACCATTTACTTATGTTAATTGGCGATTTACTATTATTTTTAGACGCATGGTAAGATGGTGGAGAGGGGATTGACAACAGTCATTACGAAGTTACGGACATAAAATTACCAATCTTAGCAATTTGAACTCATTAAACGCTCTCCTTCGTTACAGTACTGCACTACATCACTACTTAACATAACTGTATATCTTTTTTTAGTATATCGAAATCAAAAAATCAATATTTTAGGTGTCAGTGAAGAACAAACAATACATAACTTAAATAACATTACATTTTACATCCTGAATACATATATGTGATTTGTGAATTAATCATGATGTGTGTGTTAACACAACACATGAACAATAACTAAAAAGGAAAGTTTTAACTTTAAGTCCTGGAAATCTCCAACTTCTAAGGGGAAATACGCGCAGAAGGGACGTCCCTCAAGTATGCATCGGATTCATTTTTAAAATATTCTAATATGAAATGTATCTGTTCAGCAAACAAAAAAAAAGAGAAGAAAGGAAAGAGAAGAGGGTGGGATTTGAACCCGCGACCTTTCACGCATGATGAAAAATAAGGAAAGCAGCGCCTAACCAAGTGCTCTACGTTAACTTCTTGACTTTATACGCTTAAAAACATGTTGACGTTTATGAAGACTCCACCTTCCTGTATTTCAAGCACATTTTCTCGACAAGTCGCGTAAAATATATGTTTTTGAGAACTGTTCGATATTATGCAAGGTATTGTAAATAGAATGTCGCATAAACTCCTTACAAATTTGCTTCTTTCTGCACAAACTTGATGGCGATTTTCTCCAGGTGGAGAAAAACTCTATTCAGTGTTTCAAACCCCCCAAATTTCAAGTCGAGCAAGCAGAATCGTAAATATCCTTCAAGTTTCTTTTTCCAATTTATTATTTCTGTTTGATTGTGTATTATAATAGCGGTTTATAGTTTCTAAGTTCATGCAAAGTGTTAAATTGAAAACCTATCACCGCAGCGTTTTTCGTCTAGTGGAAGGACCTACTCAAAGTTGGCTACTCTCACCTGGAGCCGAAGTGCAATGTTGCTAAGTTTACGATTTCGGGACTTAGAATTCTTTCGGGGCGGTCAAATAAGATGTTGCGAAGTGTACAGAGTTGTGGGCTATATTTATAAAATACGTATATATCGTTTTCAATTCATTCTTTGTTGCAATAATGTTATTACAATTTGCCTGTGGTATGTATAGATCATACAATGTTACAATACCATTATACGCTTACGCCCTACAATATACGTCCTAGATATTATTGCCCAAATAATATAATTTTCTGATTGCATTTTCTAACATTATTATTACACTGAATGATCTGTGCACAACCAAGCATAACGTATCGCTGCAGCTAAAAATAACAAAGGCGAGGAGTTTTGTAGTTGTAGCCGAAATCACGTCGGGAGATGTTCTAGAAAATTCGTTTCCCTGGTGCGCCGTAGTTTTATAGCGGCGGGCCGTGTGTGTAGTGAGTGAATAAGTGAATACTTTTGTCAATGATATGTGCTGTGTTGTGTAGTGAGCTAATAATGAGTTGTATCACAGAGATATATATATATATATATATATATATATATATATATATATATATATATATATATATATATATATATATATATAAGCAGATCTTCATCTAAGGCAGGAAAACCGGTGCACTGACCACATATGGCGATTACAACTATCCTCTCCTTTCGTTCTCCAGTACAACGTAAATATACACTTTATCATTTCAAGAAGGAAATTTTCACATCCATAAATTTGAAGTTTTCAAGATTGTTCGGAAAGAAACATCCAGTAAAATAGAATGAAATAAATCGACAAGCATAAAGTAGAGGGTGATTTATCGAATTAATTAAATAATAATGCTTACATATTATCTGCACTTTGATGACTTGTTTAAAAAATTGTAATACTTTTTTTGACCTTACTAAAACATTAAAGCATGGGTCCCTTAGTACACCACCGATTCTATTTCCTTCAAAGGGGAGACTCTTGCATCACTACAGGCAATGTTTGCCTACTGGTTACGTTAACCATTTTGCAAAATATTGTGTGAATTGTATTATATTATAATTGAAATACATGTTTCGATACCTGACTTCTTGGATCACTGCGTCATCATCAATATTTGATATTAAGTTTCATAGAAAGAAATTTTTTTAATAGGGCGCAAATAATTTTACGGGGGCGCCATAGGGCCGACTCCCGCCGCCCCATATAGCTATAGCTCTGAACGTGGACTGTAAGAATAGTAGATACTGCGAGCGAAGCGAGCAAAAACATTTTACGAAATGTATTTTTATTTGTATAAAATTTGAAATCGAGGGGGGTAATTGCCCCTCTGTGCCCCTTGCAAGTATCCTTGGCCGTCTGGAAGAAAAATTCAAGGAACACGTAAAAACTAATTCCATAATGAGTATCCAATTGTCTTGCTATTCTTAGATTCTCCTAGTCTTGTTTTTTTGCTTCAAATATAAATTCAAATATCCACTCCCTCCCTGAGTGGCCGCGGTGGCTCAGTCGGTAACGCGTCTGACTACCATGCTCAAGGTCCCGGGTTCGATCCCCGGCCGGTTCAAATCCCGGAACTTTTCTAACGGTGGAAGCGGCCCCGGCGCCTACCCAGCGTCGAATAACATGGGTACCTGGGGGAAACCCTGGGGGGTAAAGGCGGTCAGGGGCGTGATGCTGATCACATCACCCCCACTCACGACCGGATCAAGAAAGTGTGGGGCGTTACCCCCACACCCCCTATACGCCTTCATGGCGTGGTGCTATGCACAGGGGAACACTTTACCTTTTTTTTTTTTTACCTTTTTACTCCCTCCCTGTACCACATGAATCACTATTACCAAAAAGTAGACTTGGGAAACAAAAATTTAAGCAGTTCCACGTTCATAGTAACACAGTCAAGAAAAAACATCCGAACACATTCGGCACCATTAATGCAAGACTACTCAAAATGTCACAACTGTTGTTCTAGATATTGAAAATTGTGAAATGATTTGCCGAAGTTTGAATCTGGAAGGGAATCCCCCCCCCCCATCCAATCCTGATACGACATTATACGGAATCCCGTACACCCTAATAAATCACAAAATCAATTAGTGTGTTTGTTATGTTGCTAGAGTAACACATGATATAATTTTAAACATTAGTGAGAATTTCAGGTAGGAACGTGTTCTGTAATTTTCACAGGGTGGGGGCAAAGGAGGCTCTCAGGAGGGGCAGTTGCCCCCCTCTAGCTACGGGCCTGGGACGCAGGTGTTGAAGAGAGGTGATATTCGTTCTGTGCACCTGTGACTTGGTGTAGCTCAAAAAGTCAAGAGGTGGGAGATCTGCAGTTGTGTCGGTTGAAAGTCCCTCATGTGTGAAAGGAGGCTACGTCACTAAACAACACGTGTTCCGTCAAATCTTCCTCCTCCACTGCCTGTACCATATGACAATCAGTTTTTGTCACCTACTTTTTTTATCCTAGGTTTTCATTATTTTATATTTTTCTGTAACCTTCGTATCCGCTGGAAGCTTCGGTAGAAAAACACCACGTTTCTGAACCTTTTGTGTTTCTCTGCTTTTGTCGACTTTTCCCCCTTTCGGTCGTAGGAGCTCGGAACCAACAATGTGCTGTGATAAATCTTTCGCTATTTTTGAGCGACTTTTGTGCATTTGGCGACGGAAAGTCAACGTGGGAGGCCAATTACTGGAGGAACATGTTACGTACCGGATGAGGGTAGAACTATTCTTTTCACACCATTCTAACGCAACACGTGTGCTTGAAGAAGCTGGACCAGGCAAAAAAGGGACGCTTGACCACCAACGTCGTAACTTCAGATTTCCGCGCCTAAAAGTCAGTCCGTTGTATTCGAAGTTTCAAGCTGTCTTTATATAGTGGCAGAACGAACAAACAAACACAGTCTACCGCCAGTTTTTGAACCGACAACACCTCTGCGACAGTCGGAGTAAAGATCCGGGACTTTGTCTTTTTTCTACCGCGCCGTGTATTTTATCCTGCGTCAGTGAGTGACAGTGACTAGTTGTACGAATACGCAGTGTTAATTAGTGACCTGTGCACTGGATTCGCGTTATTCGTTTTGTGACGAGGAACATTAATACCACTATGGCGGGCTAATCACGAGAGAAGGAGGGCCTTGGGTCTTCCTAGCCTGCATGAAGCCGACAACGCAGCAGATCATCGCTCAGCGTCGCGACGCCACACCACTAAAACGCCGCCACAAGCGCTACAAAAGCCACAAACGACACATCGCCACAAACGACGCCCACAGCCCGATTAGAAGCCCTGAAATGATACCGCCGAAAGCCGCCAGTCGAATCAGCATTCCTGAGTACTTCGACGCCGACGAGAATTCTACGGAGAGAGAAAGAGAGAGAGGGAGAGAGAGAAATTGGAAGATGAAGCGACACCAGCCCACACTTAGATCTACCGTCTAGAAGAGAAGATTGAGATAATGAAGCGACACCTACTGCGTATTGAGACGACGCCGACGTCCCGCGTGAGATTAGCAGCGAGAATCCACGAGTACCCCCGGTAAAGAAACTTCGCCCGTTTTTCGCCGTCCCCCCAGAAAGAGAGAGAGAGACGATGCGAATCAATTAATCGCTCCATTACGAGGCCGACAAGATGGTCGCAGTGATGTTGAAGCGTAGAAGGAAGAGGTGTCCAAGAAGATTGCGAAGTGCCGCTACAAAGAAGAAATGTGGGGAAGTGTTAGTGTTGCAAAGAGGACCGCGCATTGACGTCCCGCCGCCGTTTAGAGGACTACGGTAAACGTCGCTGAAACGTCTAGAACGCCGAGATGGTATAGTATACTACTGTTCATTTTCTATATTGTGAGTGATCATCTACCCAAGCCTCCAAAGATCGGCCGTCGGACGAAAATATACCAGTATTTAAAATTAAAAGTCGCGAAGGTATTAATTATAATAATTTCTCGCCAACATCATCTAAATTTCACGACAATTGCTAATTCGGAAGATATATTCACAGCATACTGTTGTTTTTCCACGCTCTGCGCCGAACTGTTGAGTAATAATTTTTATTTATGTCACCTTATATGCTTCACTCGGTAAAATATTTGATTAAAAACAGCATAAATCGTGTATCTCTTGAAGAGATCACCTCTCAAGTTTGCTAAGTGAGGAAGTAAATTAACTTCGTGCTATTTTTAATATTTTCATACATCAGAGTCTTAATTTTTATTCTGTAAACATGTGTGCCTTGCAGTTGATATCTATGCCTAATGTTATTGAAGTTCCAAGGCGCATTAGTGATAATTCTACAACAATTATTTAAATGTCTAAATAAATTGCAAGAATAAAAAGTTTACGTGTCTTGCCCGTTGGCAGAATGTAATGAGCACGCGCAGATGAAAGTTTTGTATCTTTAATTCTAAGCCAATTAACGTCTTCGGGCGCAGTTTAATATTCATAAGAAAAAACTAAATATTGCATGGTGTCTAAAAAAGGGCCAATGTATTTATCTTAATGTAATTTTTCCCCTGCGGTACGAGAGAGTGTGTGAATGCTTGAATGATAGTGAGGGGTTGTGTAATGTGTCTATTTTTTGTGTGTTATATAATATACATTTTTGTTATCTATGCTTGACTATGATTTGTGTTCATACAAATAGTATACTAATCCTCATAACTGTTGGTATTTACATTTAAGTTCAACGTTAAGTCAGCAAAGCATTTCTGCTGGCTAACATCAATTATTATTATTATTGATTATTATTATTATTATTATTCAACGTCACTTTATGCACGAGTCGGCTATTCGTCGGGGGTAAAAACCGATCCGGTTACACGTACCCTGGAATCAAACCGTTTAGCTGGGCCCGGCACCTAGGAAGGGGACTTCGGTCTCCGGACTAAGTGTCAAACATAGGTCCTGTACCTAAAGGTCCGGTGAGAATTTGGCGCCCGAACAGGGACCGGTCTATCTTTTACCCTCGTCGAAAAAGTACATTTTCATTTTTTTTTAATTGATAGATAGCGTGAGGATTTTTTTCATTGCTTTGGTTAAACTTTCATTGGGTATTTTGTGTTTACGTGTATTCTTGTGGCGTTTTTATTATTTTTTGTGTCATTTAGTATTTTGAGTTTGTGTTATTCATTCTTGGCGCGAATTTGAATTAAAGTAAGGGCAATTATGTAGGCGAATATCGGCAAGGGCGAATTTTCTAGGAATTATTTCATGCAAATTCAGTGGCGACTTTGTTTTGTGGGTGCGTGCGTAGGCATCTTTGTAGGTAGCAGAAAGGGGACCCGTCGTGCCCTCCTCTCTGCACTTTTGATAGTTATTTGTTTGTATTGTTTTTCTGTAGTGCGTTTCATGTTTTTGAAGTGTAGACTTATTTTCTGACAACCTCAGGACATAGTGAGTGCTTTTAAGAATCTAATGAAATTGAGAAGTGATAAAATTATTTACGGAAACATGAGCGAAGCACGGAATTGTGTAATTTGTGGGATTGAAATCCCATTAGGTGAAATACACCCGTTGAACGAAGCGCAGCCGCGTTGTAGTAATTGTGTTATTTCGTCAGGAATGTCAGGACACGGGGGCTTAGTTGTAAATACTGAATCCACGCCGGCTTCTCAAGACCTGAATCAGCTGACCGATACTCCCCCTGCCCCGGAAGAAGCCATCCCGGCCGCTGACGAGTTGAAGAATAGCACCGGCACCAATGACCAAGTTTTTGAAATGCTACGGCAATTGTTGCAAGCGGAACACGCGAAACTGGAAGGGAGGCTCCATGAGAGGATAAACGCAGCTAATGTGAAAACGCAAGCGCGAATCGAAGAACTTGAGATCCGATTTCAGGAAGTGGTGCGTGTTTCGGCGGAACAAATAACTGAACGTTTTTCCACGCGCTTGCAAGACAATGAGGAGAAACTCGACGCAGAAGTCGATCGCTTGGATTCCCGTGTTGATGACCAGGACCAGCAGTTGGCAACACTGTCGCGACGGACAGACCAGACGGACGAGGAACTGGCACTACTTGAGGCGAGCTGTCACGAGGACTCGCAAGGTTTGAGAGAGCGCGTGGCGAAAACAATAGGCGAGGTTGATGACCATTCCCAAAAGATACAGGCTTTGGAAAAAAGAATGGGCAGTTTGAACCTTTCTCACCCTCAGAGACGAGAAACGCCCACGGCTACGAGGACGAACCCAGGTACTTCGACCACCAGCAATAACGAGGACCCTTTGCCTGAATTGACAAGTATCAATGAGCTAGCGGTAAATGAGAGTTTCCCCGGTTTACCCACTCGACTAGCGACCACCAGCAGCGAAGGTCATTATTTGGTACCCACAATTGCGAGAAGAGCTATTTTTCCTCTTGAATATAAAACCCATTTCAAAAGATTCAACTGGGCTGATCGGGTTTTACCGTCTGCATTTTTGGAGGGATTTGAAACTACCTCAGAGGAGCTGTCCTTAGGGGATAATGAAAGGATCCTGGTTTTGCGAGGCTTAATGGAAGACCGAGGGCCACAGTTCACCAGCAGTGTCTGGAAAGATACCCTTGAAGCTTACGGTGTGAAACCCCTCTGGACACCGTCTTACAGGCCGCAGGCGAACCAGGTGGAGCAGATGCACTGCGAGATGAACCGACTGCTGCGAGTGTTCTGCCACGGTAACCACCAGGAATGGAGCAAGCATGTCACTTCTGTTGTACTTTTACTCAACACCACGGAGTCCGACAGGTTAGGATTTACACCCGCAGAGCTTCACTTCGGAAGTGTCCAACGAGGAGATGTGATACGTCACTTCGGGTTACAGGAGGATGACCGCGACCCGAAGGTCAATGAGAAAATCTTGATGGCCGTAGAGCGTACCAAGAGCGCCAGGAGAAAGGCGAATGAAAAGGCGACGCGAGCCGGCGCCGAGATCAAGCAAGGAGATCTCGTGTTTGTAAAGAACCACAGCCTGAGCTCGCAGGTGGAAGGAAAAATAAAGAAGTTATTTTTCATGTACGATGGACCATATTTCTGTAAGGGCAAACCTGCAACGAACATCTTGGATCTTGATGATTGTGTAACAGGAAAACAACTCGCGCCGCAGCACGTGGAGAATTGCAAACGATGGAACTGCTCTGAAGAGAAACGGGAAGATTGGATGAAAAGGTATCGCGAAATCTGCAATTTGCCATTGGGCACTTAAGAGACATTGTGAAGGGAAGGTACAATTTGATTTGTTTTGTGTTTTATTTATATGTCACTTATTTCTATATTAGTATCATTGCTATTTTTCAACATTATGTATTTTTGTATTATGTATTATTGAGCCTTGTTTACTTGTGTATTATTATTGTGAATCATCAAGGAATTTTTGTGTGAAATTTTATATACAGGGTGTTTTAAAAAAAATATGTAACCTTCAAAAATCTCCCCTGCCGAGAGCGATTTTCAAGCCTACAATTTTTTTTTAAGTTAGGGGGGGCGAGAACCAGATCTGCACACATTGTTTCACGACCAGCATAGTCCTTCCTTTCTAACTTTTGCAACACCTGAATATGATTACCTTTTTTTCTTTAACCCTTAGTACGCCGCGCGGTCTGACGAAAGTAAGCCCAGTGTCGCCGAGGCTTTGAGCGGGAAATTTGAATTCCTATACATAATGGAGAAAAATCGTAATAACTCTGGCACTATGGGACCAATCTACTTCGGATAACATTTGTTTTGCAGGCAATACATCGGTGCATGCAACCATGTAAAATTTGGATGCCCCAACCGCGGGGGGGTTACGGACGGGGGCTGCATCCCCCGAATTTCAATGAAAAAAACATAAAAATGTGGAGTTTTCCCCCTCTTCTCCAGCTACTTTGGGGAGAAAACTGGAACTTTTCCTTTGTTTTTAAAGAATGGACCTTCCGCAACAGAATGGAACTTGATTCATGTTCGTGGGTGCAATACAATTTGAATAATAAGGCAAAACGTAAAACTTTAGCGAATTTTAGCCAATTTACATATTATTCATAAAATTGTTATACTGACACTATGGGACCAATCTTCTTCGGATAACTTTTGTTTTGCAGGCAGAACATCAGTGCATGCAACCATGTAAAATTTGGATGCCCAAACCGTGGGGGGGGGGGTTACGGGCGGGGGCTGCATCCCCCGAATTTCAATGAAAAAATCATAAAAATGTGGAGTTTGCCCCCTCTTCTCCAGCTACTTTGGGGAGAAAACCCGAACTTTTGCTTTTTTTCGTTCGCACTTGGATCTTGTGTAGCTACTGTGAATCTATTTCTTCCCTGTTGACTCGGCTCTTTGTGGAAATATGTCCGGAAGGAAACGATTGTGCGTTAGGGAAATCGATGAGCTGTTATATGATACGAACTGTTACTGTTGAGGCCTTTCCTAACAGAGGAGGGAAGGGAGCCTTTGCAATCGTTTGTTTTGTCTATACTTCTGGATAGACGCACGCTTTAGACTCATGCTTCTGGCCTCTGGCTATCGTCAAGCTTCATTGCATTTCTAACATAGAGGCGACAGAAAGCTGACACCGCCAAACCTCATCCAATCCCCTCTCTCGTTACCCCCACCCCCGGCCACTACTTCAGCTGGATCACCAGGTCTAAACACAAAGAAGAATGTGTGCCTCATCAGTACTAAATCACAGCGTTGGAAGCTTGGAGGAAAACAACATCGTAAATACCAAGCATTTATTGTGTCTGTCAACTGAAGAGCGAACACGTGTTTGGGTGAGCCCAAACACGTGACATATTCCGAGAAAGGAGGGGGAGGGGATTTTTAATTTTCGTAAACACGATTGCAAAACATGGTCCCGAACGAAATGTCAGTGTTTCAACCTCAATATACAAATATAAGTGTGGCAAACCCTCGATAATTGTATCTAAAGCTGTTTGTAACATATGTGTTACAGCGGCTACAAGGGACAGACTTTTTTTTGTAACATCTGTGTTTCGGCGACGGGTGTAAAGGAATATCGTCCACACAGTCGGTTGTGGTAAAGACAGCTCCTGGCGTAGCCTTCTTGTTGATGCTTCTAGTCTTCTGGTAATGGCATCTTCTACCCGTTGCACGGTTTTGGCTGCTACGCTGGGCCTTTGTAAACAATTAGAATCGTACACAGTACCTGTACACTTGAATTTTGAACATGTAGCCTGATATTAACCCTGCTGGTAGCAGTTTGTGGAATTTCCTTTAGAAAGTTGCCTGGACCTCGTTGAAGCTTAATCCCAGTAAACCACCGCTATTCTCTCTTCTGCAGTCAGCAGCTTTCACATCACACACAATAGAAGAGGAAATCAGCCGTTTTCACACAAAAAAGGATCGAAACGTTATAATTACCCTGTATATAACGAAGAGAAAAACCCACCCGGATAAAATATAAAAATAATAATTTTTGAGAACAGGACGATAACCTCGAATTTTATAAACATAGCAGGAAGTCAGTGTTGCAAACTGTTAGGTTTTAAGTATAAATTCTGGACAAGACGATGAAGAAACTCGATTAACAGTAACTCCATTTATTAACAATAACAGTACAGGATCTAAAATTGACCCATTTTAATTTACAAAAATTTGAACTTTTTAATGTAATTTTGACACAAAAACATCTGACATATTTCAGACATCTACAAGGAGATGTATATTTTTGAGTACATAAAAAGTATAAAAAGGTTTTAAAAATATGGACGCAAAATCTTGTCAGGTATATTGCTCCACTGAAATTCATCAAGTCTTTTGCAGAACTTACAAGAAAATTATATCTGTGGCCTCTTCTCATTGTTTTCTTGCCCGACTCATGCTGTGAAATAATAAGTAAGATTTGAATCTCTGTTTCATATTTTATTCACATTATGTAATTAAATTCAGCACTCTATGTCAGCTTTCTATTATTAGTATTTAGACTCAGTAACTGTAGTTCTGTAACTTTGTCACAGCACTATCGTTCTGATTTCAGTACCACCATAGTATATTTTCTTTATTGCCTGTTACTATCGCGAACATAAATTTTACAATTTTACACATCATTGTAAAATCAATTGGCCTAATGAAAGACAAGCAATGCTAAAACCTTATACAAAGTCCTGTCTTGAAATGTCAATTCTTTGAACTGTATACCTGCATGCAATACTCTCGAAGTTGCTCCTTGCAAAAGAATATACAGACACGTGTACTTCACTGTACAGGGTGGCTCAATAAGTCACTTAACACCCTCAGTACAAGGCCACTGCGGCATGGAATGTGAAAATGGCGATGACCAATCATTGCCTGGCCAAGGGGGAACCACATTGACGCCACCCACACGGTCGGCGACGTCTAGGGAGAGAAGTTCGCATGCCATTGCACACGATTTTAATCGGATACATCCATGAAGAGCTGCGCATTATGAATGGTTGTCGCGAACAATTCACAGTGTGACGCTTCCATTGAATTAAAAGTCCACTTTGATCTCGATGCATTACCGATGCGCTAAACAAATTTTAAGGCATTTTTCTAACACCTCGAAAATGAGCAAATTGGTACAAGAATTCAGTCATAACTTTTTACTGGTTAAAGATACGTCGAAAAAACCTTCACCATTGCATTTCTCGTGAAATTCTAGCCCATTTTGATATGTCGCACGACCCCCTTCCCATTTAAAATTCTGAAGTTGAATTCAAGATGGCGGACATCAAGATGGCCATGCCGCAGTGGCCTTGTACTGAGGGTGTTAAGTGACTTATTGAGCCACCCTGTATATGATATGCTATCAGTTTCCCTACAAAATGTTTGCCCCTTTGGAATAGATCTTGAAGCGAGTCTCAATCTAACAACAATAGCTCGCAGGCGAAGAACATAACTTGAACATTCGACTGCGTCGCAATGTAGACAAATACTATAAACAGTGGCGTGTCCAGAATTTCCGAAAAAGGGTGGGGGGTATGTATACATTTTTAGTAGTCAGCTCATATTTTGCCATCTTTTCTTGTCTTTGACGTTCTTTTTTTTTTTTTTTAGGAATACTGGACCAAAGGGGTGGATTATAACCCCCCCCCAAAAAACCACCCCCAACCTTTGGGTACGCCATTAAGTCCCACTGACTTAAATCCATATATGTTTTGAAATGAGCTTGTCTTAAACAAGAATGGAATTCAAATGGAATGGTGTTCGAAATTAGCAGATTACTAGATTTTTTGTTCTTAGCTCTTTGACAAGTTTTCAAGTCGCTACTTTTGGCGACTAAACAGCGATTGCGTGCGACAGAGCCTTTTCCAAAGCCGTTCAAAAATTTCTAAGTAGACATATTCGACGCTTTGCCTGCTTTCATAATTGTAGAGTACGGTAAGTACGTTTTTTTGTAAAATTAGCTAAGAAAATATGTTAAAATGGCTCAAATATGTAACTTGCAAAAATGGTAATATTTACTTGCAAATTCCCAATCGTTGTATTTATTTTTATACAACAAATTGCGCTTGGCAAACACTGAATTAATATCATTAAAATAATTAACAAATAGCCACAATTCTCTCACAACGAAATGGCATTGTATTAACATAGCAGTTGATTAGCTACTGGGAGTTTGTAAGAAACAGCAAATGCTAATAATTTTACTTTTGTTTTACTTTTTACTCGATACCACAGTGAAACATAATGTTTATGTATTTCATGCACTGATGTTTTTCTTCAACTAAGTTTTCAGATTGTTGTGTATACTCTGTCCCGGGAATATGTGGAGCAAGCGAGTCAACTAACGTGTAAGAAGGAGAAGTGAGTGCATGGAGGGGAAAACGCGGTTTCAACTACCGTTTGCAGCAGCGTGCACTGCTTTGCTCCGTCCACTCGCTTCCTCCCCTTCTCTACAGTTATGCGCGGTCTTGCTCCATAAATTCCCGAAACAGGGTGTATATATTGTTGCAATCATTGAAAATTATGCCAAGCGATATTGGTATCCCCGTTCAACAATTAAGGAACTTGAGACGATTAAGGTGTTGTCATCATTAATAACTTAAAAGATACGCCCGAAGTAGAATAGCCAACAGAAGGAACAGGGTTGAGCAGGAAGCGATGGTGGCGCCGTCGTTATGTAATCCTTCAATGGGAATGTAATCATCGTCATTTCCGTTTCCGGTTCCCCCTCCGCTGCCGGAATCTTTCCCGTCGCCGCTATTGCACTTGGCCTCCTGGCAGGCACTGCGGTACGAGGTGAAGCTGGCGTCTTCCACTGTTCCGATCGTCCCTCTGTCGTCACAGCCGCGTCCAAAGCTGTATATTCCTAAAGAGAATTACACAAGGAATGATTAGCTCCTTCGTATTTTCGTCATTTTTCTACTTAGCTAGGTCGGTGATGGTTGATTGATTGATTGAATGATTTTATGTTATGGGCACTTCAGCACAGAGGCTATTTTATCTATTAATTTATTTTTATAAAACTTCACACTTCAGGCAATGCCCATTTATAGTGTTGTACAGTGGGATCCATGAGTATTGCCGTGCAAATTGTCCATCACCATGTTCGTGCACTTAACTTGACCCAATAAGAGCTTCAAGAATTAAAAGAAAAATCAAAACAAGCTGTTGACAACTTCTGCACCAGCATACATAGAAATCTATCGCTTAAAAACACATAGGATGTAAAAGAAAAATTAATGAAAATAGTCATGAAATTTGCCGAGCAATCCTAGTGGATCCCACTGTACATTTGGCACAGAAACATTTAATTGATACATGACTGTCTGATTACATGCCGAAACCAAGTGTTAGGTAATAATCAAAATCTAATTATTGATAACAACTCGTTTGAACCAGTTTCCAAATTCAAATACTTAGGAGTAATATTAACAAGTGAAAATTATATTAAAGAGGAAATAAAAAGTAGGCTTAATTCTGGAAATGCATGTTACTTCTCTCTTCATAAACGTTTGTCTTCTCGTTTAATATCTAAGAAACTAAAAGTTAAAATATACAAAACAGTAATTTTGCCTGTAGTATTATATGAGTGTGAAACTTGGTCCCTTACATTGAAAGAGGAATATACATTGAGAGTATTTGAAAATAAGATCCTTAGGAAAATATTTGGACCTAAAAGGGATGAGGAGACAGGTGAGTGGAGAAGGTTACATAATTTAGAACTACATAATTTGTATTCATGTCCAGATATTATTAGAATAATTAAATCAAGAAGACTTAGGTGGGCAGGCCATGTGGCACGAATGGGAGAGGAAAGAGGAGTTTACAGGATTCTTGTTGGGAAACCTGATGGTAAGAGACCTGTAGGAAGGCCAAGACGAAGATGGAGGGACAACGTTGAGATGGACCTAAAGGAAATCAGTAAGGATGGCAAAGAATATATAGATCTTGCTCAAGATAGGAACAGATGGAAGGCCTGTGTTGCTGCAGCCATGAACCTTCGGGTTTAAGAAGGCTAGAGAGTTAGTTAGTTAGTTAGTCTGTCTGATTACATGATAACATATAAAATTGATACATAAAGCTGTGATTACATGATTATATATACTGTATATGCTATGATTATAAAGGTGTACGAGTATATAATGAAGCCTAAACAAAAGGAAGGTTACACAGATTCATTATGTGTATTATGACATTATGTAAATTATATAAGAGTAGATAGAGATTGTGTACGAAGTTAAGACGTGGTGATAAAAATAAATTTTATTAATGTATAATATTCACGTCACCTATCATATTACATTAAGATGAGATAAATATAGTGGTGATTGTATTAGAAATAACATTGAAAGTAGAAAACGTTGGCGTAAAAAATAATATTTTAAAAATATTTGGCCCATCACACAGTACGGGGAGAAGTCCCCTTAACGAAATCAAAATTGAGGACAAGCCCTGGCAAGGAAACAAAATGTCTGTCAAAAACTTCCTTACTCAAGTTTCAAAACTAATTCATTTTTTACTACATAACAAGAACTCAAACTGTACTGTCTATTATGACAAGAATTAAAACTATGCTGTCTATGTTTAAGTACAGTGATATGGGAAAAATTCAAAAAGCGGTAATTCGATATAAATTAAAAGAAAGAAATACGTAGTAGCTACAAGAATTGAATGGGGCCTCTTTCATACCTCCTGTTTCCCTATACTCCATTCTGATGATGGTGCAGTACTTCTTGTCGCAGTTGGTGACTGCTGATCCCGACACTACGTTTGCAGGGTCGGTGATGCATCTTTGGTCAGTGTCCCCTCCACTCAGGGTACATGTGTAGCACAGCAAGCCTGCAAACAAAATGAACGTAAAATAAAGAGGAGAAATCCTTAAGGATCTTTCAGACCGAAGCGACTCGGACGACAAGCCTGCAAAATACCGTTCACTTCATACAGCCAACGGACCGAGTGGACACTATTGAGAACAAGAACGCCATAAGAGGGGGTACTGCCTCCCCTGAGATACCTGCAAAATGTTCATATAATTCGAATGGTGAAATTGTAGCGTGAAAACTGTAATTAAAGCAAAAGACAGCAGATTAAATGGTCTCTGATATCGTGAAAAAGGACAGAAATATAAAGAATTGTTCATCATAGATGCTTATGGAAAGGAAGTACGTAGAGTCCTGTTTCTATTTAAATAATTGATTCAAATCTGAGGATGACAACAACGCCATTGATTGACACAACTCCGGGGGAAAAGATCGTAACATTCCTCAAGGGAACTGGGATCGAATCTGGGTAGTGTAGTTCTCTTCATCATTCAACCTCAATTACGGCGTACTCGCTGTTCATGGTTAACTTAATGGCAATGTGCGGAAGGTGAATAAATGGCATATAATAAAAAACGCAATATGCTTACCAAGGCAGTCATTTATTTTATTATAAAACATAAACTAAACGTAACGTTTCAACCTTCTAGCAAGGTCTTCTTCAGACTCTGCACCTAGTACAAATGTAACAAGGTACAAAAACAGGACGATTTATATACACAAACATTACTCCCCTCCAGACTATTAGATAGTTGTTCTGGAACATTCTAGCAGGTGGCTTTCCCTTGTCAACTTTCACCTAAAAGGCTAAACATATTTTCTTCCATCTACGTAGAATGTGGTTGGACTTTTTATCTCACGCTCTTTTTCCTTCATTCCTCTTCCTTCTTCTCTCCTCAGTTAAGAACAGTGAACAAGTAGTGGACCTCATAAAAGGACTTAAGTTAAATGAGATGAAGACGACAATGTTTAGCTTAGACGTGAAAAGTATGTTCCCGAGCATCAAGAGGGGACACGTTTTGGACATTGTTAAAAAGAGAATGGGACAAGAAATTATAGGAGAATGGGATAGTGAAAGGGTAGTGAAGGCGCTGGAAACCATTTGGAATAACAGTTACAGTATAATGGGGGATAGAATAATGTTAATGAGTGAAGGACTGAATATAGGTTCTAGCCTAAGCCCAGCATTGGCTGAATTGGTTATGAATGAATGGGAAAGAAAGTGATAGAAAAAGGAGGTGACAAAATAATTCTGTTTTGCAGATATGTGGACGATTGTTTTGGCATATGGAAGGGAACGAAGAGGCAGCTCGACACTTTTGCCAAAGAAATACAAGATGAAGAAAGAGGGATATTATTGGAACTCGAAATAGAAGAAGAAGACAAGTTAAGCTAGATATATTGATTAAAAGGAAGAGAGGAGAAGAAATTGAAACCGCTTGGCATCAGAAGAAGTGTGCAGCAGGGGTATTCTGCCACAAAAGAAGTGATGTAAGTGAGGTGACAAAAATAAATTTTATAAAGAATATGGATGACAGAATCAAGAAAATATGCACGAAAGAATGCGAAAAAGATGGAAAAATAAATAGCCTATGGAAACAGCTGGAAAAGAATGGCTATCAGAAGGAGGATAGACTGGACATAAACAGAAGAAGGAAGAAAAGTGGCAGGGGAGAATTGGAAGAGAAAGAAACAGAGAGGAGGTTTGGAATAAGGAGTACGGGGAAGACCACAGAAAAGATATTCAAAGTGCTTAGGAAAGCTGGCATTAAAACTTACAGGAAGGGAGGGAGTAGCATCTTAAGAATAGCGAAGAATGCAAACAAGAACAAGGAAAACAGAGAAGAGGAAGGGGAAGGGATTATCTACAAAGTGAAATGTAAAGAATATCAGAGTGTGTACATAGGAGAAACGAAAAAGAGGCTGAATGACAGGTTGAAACAACATAGGGATGATGTACGACTTAAGAGAGAGAGAAATGCGATATTTAAACACACGAGAGAAACAGGACATAACATAGAGTGGAATGAGGCTAAGCAGATAGGAAGGGAGAAGAGAATGCTAGTGAGAAAATGGAAGGAGGCCAAGGAAATAGAGAAGAAAGGCGAAGAAGACACAATGAACTGAATTGGGGGACTTAAGTTAAACAAAGAATGGAAGAAGGTGTTAGAAAGAGTGGAAAAAGAGTCTGAAGAAGACCTTGCTAGAAGGTTGAAACGTTACATTTAGTTTATGTTTTATAATAAAATAAATTACTGCCTTGGTCAGCATATTGCGTTTTTCATATCATAAAAACACATAATAATGTTATCACATAATACATACTAATAAATGGCAAAACACAATACTTGAGTTCTATACCCCCAAAGAAAAGATCAGCTTGGTAAATTGGAATGATATACCTGTCTCTGCCTGGAGATGGAAGTTCGGCGGTGAGCGATTATGGTCGTGACCGTACAGTTTCTCAAGAGTTTGACCTGCAACTCGCGCCAACGTTTCCTCGCTCAATCCCCGTTCTGCCCCTCTCAATGTTCGCTCTAAAACTGCCTCATGACCTCTCGTGTCCCAGATATTTATTGTCATAGATTTTACTCAGTATTGCAGAGTCAGTTACCTGTTTTACATGTGTACGCCGCTGATGATCAGGAAGGGCTTAGGTAATGTCTGATGCTACATTCTTGATTGTTAAGATCCTGGCTGGAAAACGATGGCCAGTGTCTGGAACTTTGAGCTGTTTTAATCTAATGTACGTACAGTAGACTCGCGATTATCCGAGCTAATTGGGACCGAGACTACCTCGGATACGGAAAAACTCGGATAATACGGAGACAATGTGCTAATAGGTAGTAAATGACGAAACAACACTTAAAACTGTATAGTAATTATTTATTACTAGTACAACATAAATGAGAAGATTACTTTTTCAAAAAGTCTTTCATAGTTTTTTGGACACACCTTTTCTGTTTGCCACTCAGATACATTGACAATGTAACGAACACGTGCAGCGCGGACGGTGACTTGACTCCAACTTACTAGTAAGCAAACGGGGGGTGCGTTATGAAGAGCGATGTTTTCCAACCACTCCCTCGGTTAACCCGGAGACTGGGTTAATCGCGAGTCTACTGCACTTTCAATATTTGAGGATTATTACGGTATTTTCAATTCAATTTAAATTTTATGATTTCTAATAATAATAATATAATTGGTGAAATATACATTTTATGACTGAAGAGCCACATGTGAAATCTTACTCTGCCTCTAGTGTTCTAAGTGGAAATTCCTAGCTGGGGCAAGATATGTTTTATGCGAATTTTCTTAACTGGGAGGATAGCATCATTCCACGTTTCCTCCACTGTGAATACTGCTCCCCCTCCGAGGAAAAAATCTTGCCAGCGGACTTGATTGAGGAGCGTTTCATGCCGAAGCGACAAGCGTCATGTGTCTCTTGTAAACCAACCTTCAGAAATACATGGAACCTTCGAACTGAAGTGGCACGTCAAGCCGCACGTGTTGCTCGGTGTAGCCGATTTCTCAAGCGTGTTGCTTCGGTCTGTTGTTCGCGCATGCGCGGTGAATGTTATCTTATCGACTGAGGAAACTTTCAGACCAAAGCGACAATCGTCTCGTTCCACTTAGAAACAAACCCTCAGTAATAGCTTGCTACTTTCCGAACCGAAGCGACACGACAAGCTGCACATCTCACACGTAGTACACCCTGGACAGCATTTGCAGACTAACGAGACTCTGGCGTTTAGACTCACAGCCAGTATAATCCTAATCCTCTGTTGCCTATTTCTGTTTGTGATTGCCCCTTCATCCTTTCCATCTTATCACCATTCATCCTCATCTTCGCGATTGGCTAAAGGTGACAGAAAAGTGGCGCAAAATAAAGTAAACCAAGTGATATGTGTCGCGTGTCACGTCGGTCAAGTTCACGATGGAAAAGCCCTCATGAGGAATTGTCTTTGATCTGATCGTTGATGATACGAACATACGACACTTGACTTCGTAAAGTAGTACGCTAGCTGCACTAACCATTCCTCACAAAGTGAGAATTACTCTTTTCCTAATGGACATTACACAATGTTACAAAATCACATGCGAAAGAGTGCATGGCCTCCAGCAAAAGCCGAGTGTCCGCAGCCATTTGTACTTACGTGAATTAACATTGAAACGTTCTTGAGTTCATTACAATGAAAACAGTGCATTTAGGCCTGGCGCACACTAGCAATTAAAAATGGGTGATTTGTTAATCACAGAGGAAAAAGAGTTCCTTCCGCTTTCTTCAAGCGCGCACTTGTGGTAAAATAGTTGTGTGATTTTGCGTAGCACAGTTCTTGTATTGTCCCGGTGGAGGCACATAGTGGTTAGCCTTTCTGTGCACAAATTGGACTTAAAACACCAAATCAAACCAAACCAAGTTCTTGTCTTGTATTTTCTATATACCAACGTTTTTTTAAATATGTCTGAATTTGTCCTTAACTTTGACCTTCTATTATGTAGATCTCACACACTTCTAGCTACAGATTTTCTTTCTCGTTCTTGTCCGAATATTCTTTCAAACGTTTATTATGCGATGCAAGTCTCATTTCAGCTTTCACTATGAAACGTTCTGTATCAAACGACATTGTACATTCTCCCAGCACAACAGCAAACTTCCAGATACATTGGAGCAACCGAACGAAAATTAGTCTCTGCGCAAGTAGTGGATCGAGAGAGCTTGGCCAATGAACGCGTGAGAGCAAGTGAATGCATGAAAAGGAAAATGTGGCTGCAGCTACTAGCGTGTACTGCTTCGCTCCGCCCACTCGCTTTCTCCCCTTCTCTACCATTATGTGCGGTCTTGCTCCACAGATTCCCGGACAGAATACAGTATCGGATTAAGAATTGTGGATACTCGAGTTTGTACTCCAATTAAAAATTAACCAGTAGATTTACATAAAAAAGAGTTACATTGAAATTTAGCTTATTCAATTCTGCGTTAAGCTATGGTAGCCAATTTTTTTTTCGAGTATGCCTTCGATTTTTTATCGGCGTGAGAACAAAAAAAGTGCGGGTGTTTTTGTGTTTTTCTCTTTAAAATTTTATAAATAGAAAACGCGTGGTCGTGATGAAATGTAAATACAGTGCAGGTAGAGAGGTTCAAAATACAATTTTTAATTTTTCAGATTTTTTTAATATGCCAAAAACCGTTCTTATGAATCTTGTGGAACGACTTGTTCTCAGTATTGGATTGTCCTCCAAAATGCGACTTTGGTCTCGTTCTGAAACTCTTTGCAGCTGTTTCTAAATCCCATTAGCATTGATAATTCACATTGCGAAACCGATTTTATAAAGATTTATATTCAACGGACTAAGGTTGTATCTTGAACGTGGCAACACCGCACGTTATGTCACTACAGCGATGTCCGTTAAACCGTGGAAACTGCGGGCTGTCTCTGGGAGCGGTGAGATAGGCAATCGCCAGTGAGCTCCAACACATTGCAAACTGTGTGTTTCATTTTTTTGGGCAACCGTTCCGTCACTGAAAATGGAGCATGCGATAACATTCTCGTCGCCGTGATTTAAAACTTGCCAGTGTGCACATTCCCTTATCAACGCTATCAATCTATTCTGGTGATCAAAAAGTTGCTCGAACCTTGAGCACGCGCTCGAACCTCGAAAATACCCTGGTAAAAACTTCTCTGTTCGTAAAACAGTACTTTCAAATACTGAATTTCTGTACTTGCCTGTTGCATGTTGGGACACGAAGACAACCAACAGGACGACTGGAAGAACCTTCATTGTTGCTCACGTCACATCGCATACAACCCAGTTCCAGAAATATGCGCGTTTTATTCATACTTTTAACTGATAACAAAGATAACGAAATGCAATCTGTTAAGTGACAAGATAACATGCCTTCGAAGCGAAACACTGATAACTTCAAAGATTCACATGATGAATGACATCGACATATCAGAATGATTAGTGAAAACAAAGGCAAACATAAAAAAAACATATTTGTATGACGTTCGATCATCCTTTCCGGGTAAAAATCGAGGATATATTTGGGTATTGGGTACTCCGGTTTCAGGGAGGGGACTGAATTTTGTTAATTACATAACGAAGCAGAGCAGAATCTTGAAATTCACGATTTTTTGCTTTAATTGTGATTCCTATCCGGGCATCACTCACCCTCCATATATATATATATTCTGTGTATATGTATACATACACATTTTACATACACACAATCAAACAAAGTACTAAGTTTGAGCCCAATATTCAATTCAATTTTTAATAGTATAATTTCTTACACCTGTATTGCGGAACACTTCGACAATCAATTTATTTTATCACATGACAATTCATATTTGGTGTAAAAGCAGGTTTCTATCCACAATTGTCCATCCTGGGGTGTAACGTCGTTTTTTAGGGGAGGAGGTGGAAGGGTATATTTAGCCACAAAATGGCCACTAATTGATATTTTGCGAAAAAAAATTTAGGGTGAAGTTGATAGAAATTTCGCGGGATTCGTGATGTATGGATATATCACTGTGTAAATGTTTGTTTAATTGTCAATTCTTGAGTGGGTAAGACCGACTGACTTGGGAGGGGGCGGTCCATCCCCTCTAGCGTCGACACTGTGTCTTTCTTCATAGCCGATTCAACAAAAATAAAAAACAAATTTCGTTGTTGGTTTTGATGTGTCTATGTATAGGGTGTTCCTTAGAGGACGCCGAATTAGAAAATTAAATAAGAAAATAGGGAAAATATCATGAAAAGAGTTATATTTCACATATATGTAAGCAGTAATATCTCCCATTTACGTATGAAAGACAATGTCAAACATATGGCCACCCCTACTGAGTCTGCATGCATTTATACGCTCCACAAAATTATTGATAACCTCTTGGAGATGTCTGTCCCGATGCCTCCAATCACCCGTATGATTTTCGCCTTCAGTTCCAAAAGGGTTCGTGGTTCGTTGGCGTACACCTGTGATTTCACAAACCCCCGTAAGAAGAAATCACAGGGCACACTCCACCTGCCAAAACCCACACCACACAGTCGTTCTCAGCGGATGGATGGATTTCACGCTGTTACGTACCCAATAGGACCAAGTAATGTGAATAGTTTGCCAAAGACGAATAGAGATGGCAGCACCAGGCTTGCATGGTTAAGAATTGGCATAATATATGTGAATAATTCTACAAATAAGAACAAAGCAAATTGGAAAGATGAAAAACAATAGAATATATTATAAGAAGACAAAGAATAAATATGAAAGAAGTAAATTAATATATATATCTTATCAATCAAATCAATGATCACATGTAAGTTAATATGAAAATTAAGGAAGTCAAAGCAATGATACAAGTTTGTGTCTTTGAACAGATATTGCATCTGTCTGGTTGATTTACCATTCCCGTAGCGGAAATTTTGTTTACATCAGTGGCGAGCGCGTTCTGATCGACGCCCCACAGCACTTTTTGGTTGCGCAGTTTAACTGTAGCACCTACTTGGATGCGCATGTCAATCGGCTGCACCAAGTATACACTCTGTTGTACCTAGTTAGTGGTGGCGCGTTCCGATTGCAGCCCCAAGGGAGGATATTAGTATTATTCCCAAAGCTTGGAGGAAAAAGTTGGAAAAGGATAAAGGCATTCGTTAAATAGTCAAAACCTAAATTGAAATCCAGAGGGAAGTTTACAAAGAAGATAAGAAGGAAGTCCCGATCCAGAACGTCCATTGAGAAGGAAGTTCCGATCCAGGCCGTCCATCAAGAAGGAAGTCCCGACCCAGAACGTCCATTAAGAGGGAAGTCCAGACCGCCCATTGAGAAGGAAGTCCCGATCCAGATCTGCCCACTACGAAGGAAGTACATATAGAAGAATATACAGATAGAAAAAATAAATAATAAAAAGAATATTGAGATGAAAATTGACTGTAACGAGAAAATTATAGAAGAATGTAGCTTATCATGTAAAATTCTTACTCCATGTATCCTGTGTTTAAATAATATATTCGTTTAAACGTCTCCATTGGAAGGCATCCTGTCTGGTTTCGTTGTCTACAAAGAACCCTACCCTGTAGATAAGCTAGCTGAGTTTTAAGTTTAAGGTTTATGTACCTTTGCACCAAATGAAGGTAGCATAAATAAATGGCGACCAACTTTAGGGGCTAGAGAATTAGGAACCAGACAGCGAAGAGAGAAAGAATAATTGAAAATGGAGGAAAAGGATAAAGATGGAAATGAGAATGGAGAAGCTACAATGAAGGAAGACGGAGAAAAAAGGGAAACTTTCATTTGTTGCGGAGAGGAAGGAAACAAGGAAGAAATTATTTTCTGTGTCACATGTAAGGAAATGAAACATTGGACGTGTGAAGGAATAAGAAAGGAGAAATACATAGCAATAAGTAAAAGGGAAGAAGATTATACATGTAAGGAATGCAAGAAGGAAAAGCTAAAAGAAAAGCAGGAGAAGACAGAAGAAATAAACTTGATGGAAATGTTCCAAAAGCTGGCAATGCAGATAAATGAAAATAACAGAGAATTGAAAGAAAAGTTAGAAGAAAATAACAAGGAAGTGAAAGAAAAGTTAGAAGAAAATAACAAGGAAGTGAAAGAAAAGTTAGAAGAAGTAAGAAATGAAAGCAAGAAAATGTACGAGAAAATAACCGAGACATGTGAAGAAAATAGAAGATCATTGGAAAAGAAGATAGAAGAAACAACACTGCTAATTGAAAACAAAAGCATGGATATAAATAGGACGATCAAGGAAGAAGTTTCAAAACTTAGAGAGGAGAATATACACAGAACCAACAGTATGGAAAGAAAAATTGTTGAAAATAAATCGCAAATAGAAGCAGTATCTTCTAGAGTAGATGCAAATGAAGACAAGATAGAAGAAGCAAAGGTCCTGATCGAAGATAGAAGTTGGAATATGAAAGAAGAAAGGTCCAATGACGAGCATGACAGCAAGACAGAAGAAGTAGCTATAAAGTTACGAGAAGAAAACACTCAGGAACTTAAAGAGGTCAAACAAGAGGAAGATGAGAAAATAGAAGAAGAAGAAAGAGGAATAGAAAGAGATGAAAAATTTAGTTGTCAATATAATGATGAAGAGATCCATGTTAAAATGAAGATGAAAGAAGAAAGTTCCAGTGACGAGTCTCTGACAGAGGAAGAAAAGAAGCATAAGCCGAGCAGAAGATGTGAACAAAGAAGAAAGAAAAGTAAAATGAAATTTAGATATATTCACTTAAAGACATGGAAGAAGAAGAAGATAAAGGAATTAAAAATAGAAAAGAACCTGAAGAAAGTTAAAAATATGCTAAAAAGGGTCGGCATAGATCAAATGGATTCTGATGCTACTTCGCCAAAGAGAAGGAAGAAGAAGACGAAACGGAAAAGACAAGGAGAGAATGCATTTGATGAAAATGTAGAACATAAGAAGAAATCTTGGCAGAAACCAGATTGGAAGAAGAGACAAATGAAAATAATTTCTTTACTGGAAGAAAGTTGGAAGAGGAGGAAGAAGGATCTTGAGAAGAATAGAAAAAATAGAAGAAAGAGAAGAAATAGAGGAAGAGAAAAAGAAAACAAGATAGTGACAAGCAACGGGTATCTGAAATAATCGGAAGGAACAAATAAAACTGACTAGTGCAAAGTAAGGAGATGTTTTGGTTTACAGACTGGCAAGCGTTTCTAGAATTAATAAAGTGTATGAAAAGGTTCCAGTTCACCAAAAGAAAAATTCGTGGAATTATTAGTTTGGGCAAATATTAATGATCTATTTGGAAGAAGAAAATTTTAGTTCTTTAATGTTAGTTCATGTAAAAGGATATATAATACCCATCGTTTAAGGAAAATCTATTCTGCAAGTGATATCTTAAGAAAGAATGATAACTGCTAATTTATGTCACCACTCGATTGAACAATGAGACTGATAGTGAAAGATCAAACCTGTAAAAGAAGAGATGCCAAAGAAAGTAATATGGAAAATGGATGTAAACTTTTCAATTGTACGAACAGAAGAACGAAGAAGATAGAACAGTTAGGCATAGAAGGAAGTTAATTACGAAGAAAACTCTCAGGAAAAGGAGAAGAAAATATGAAAGAAGATCGAATAGTATCAGTAAAACATATTCTTTGTAAGCTTAGACGATTAAAAGTCATCGTGTATTTAGAAAAGTGCAAATGAAACGGGTTGTGATCCCAGAAGTTAAAGAAGAATCGGTTGTATTCCGAGAATGGGTTGTAATCACAGAAAATAAATATATCTAGATACATGCTGATATGAAATTAAGGCTGATGTGAAGAATTATTGTAGCTGATGGAAACACTTAGATGGTCAACTTAGAGAAGAGAGAGAGTTCTTTGAAACGGAAAAATCTGAGCTAACTGATAATCTGTAGAGAGATTGCTGAAAGAAGAAAAGGGTGAAACGAAAATTACTATTTTGGCAAGACATCATCAGGTAAAGACTATCTTGGAGAGAACAGACGAGCAGACTTGCAGGAGATGAACTATTGAAGAATTATATTTTGTATCTAGAAATAACTTGAGATGTCACGAATATTTCCGGAACGGTGAAAAGATATCTAGGAACGAAAAATAGAAATAAGAGATAAATCGAGAGATGAGGAAAAATGCTGCATGCCAGGAGATATAATTGCACAGAGAAAGTGAAAAGGAATGTAAGCAGTAGAAATGAGAGCCAATGAGAAGATTCAAACGAGATGTAGAGAAAGTGGAAAAATTTATCTATTTCCAAAATATTTCTTCCAATAGAGAAATGTTTCATCCTCAAGGAGGGGAATATTGTGTTACGTACCCATTAGGACCAAGTAATGTGAATAGTTTGCCAAAGACGAATAGAGATGGCAGCACCAGGCGTGCATGGTTAAGAATTGGCATAATATATGTGAATAATTCTACAAATAAGAACAAAGCAAATTGGAAAGATGAAAAACAATAGAATATATTATAAGAAGACAAAGAATAAATATGAAAGAAGTAAATTAATATATATATCTTATAAATCAAATCAATGATCACATGTAAGTTAATATGAAAATTAAGGAAGTCAAAGCAATGATACAAGTTTGTGTCTTTGAACAGATATTGCATCTGTCTGGTTGATTTACCATTCCCGTAGCGGAAATTTTGTTTACATCAGTGGCGAGCGCGTTCTGATCGACGCCCCACAGCACTTTTTGGTTGCGCAGTTTAACTGTAGCACCTACTTGGATGCGCATGTCAATCGGCTGCACCAAGTATACACTCTGTTGTACCTAGTTAGTGGTGGCGCGTTCCGATTGCAGCCCCAAGGGAGGATATTAGTATTATTCCCAAAGCTTGGAGGAAAAAGTTGGAAAAGGATAAAGGCATTCGTTAAATAGTCAAAACCTAAATTGAAATCCAGAGGGAAGTTTACAAAGAAGATAAGAAGGAAGTCCCGATCCAGAACGTCCATTGAGAAGGAAGTCCATATCCTCCATATTAAGAAGGAAGTCTAGATCCAGACCGTCCATTGAGAAGGAAGTTCCGATCCAGGCCGTCCATCAAGAAGGAAGTCCCGACCCAGAACGTCCATTAAGAGGGAAGTCCAGACCGCCCATTGAGAAGGAAGTCCCGATCCAGATCTGCCCACTACGAAGGAAGTACATATAGAAGAATATACAGATAGAAAAAATAAATAATAAAAAGAATATTGAGATGAAAATTGACTGTAACGAGAAAATTATAGAAGAATGTAGCTTATCATGTAAAATTCTTACTCCATGTATCCTGTGTTTAAATAATATATTCGTTTAAACGTCTCCATTGGAAGGCATCCTGTCTGGTTTCGTTGTCTACAAAGAACCCTACCCTGTAGATAAGCTAGCTGAGTTTTAAGTTTAAGGTTTATGTACCTTTGCACCAAATGAAGGTAGCAACGCTCCTGGATTATTCGAGGATTTTCGGAAGGAAACCACAACAAATGAGTCAAAACAATTGAGGCTACATTAATCTTCATGACAACAGATGCCAACATTGGTAAAAACAGGTCTGCCAACCTCGAAACAAAACAATAGCACTCGATTCAAAATCGGCGTCCTATACGGAACACCCTTTATGTGTGAATTATGGGACTGAGAACACATCGAATTCTTACTGAAATATTCTGCATTTTAAAACAAATTATATTTTATTAAACTGAACATGTAATTCGTTATATTTTTTTAACTTGTTAATCAGTACAAGAGTGAAAAATATTGTCTTTTGATTAATTCAAATTTTAATTTTTGATATTTATTAATTCAAGTAAAACTTGGCAGATACATTTTAAACTATAGGTTAGGAGTCATATGATGATCAAGCGCCAATGTTCATTTTTGATCACCGCAAACCCTTACATGTCACACTCAGTTGAGTGCCCACGAATTTCATTACCAGATACTATATTGTCGTTAGTGGAGGGATATATATATATATATATATATATATATATATATATATATATATATATATATATATATATATATTGACATCTATTTTTGCGCTTGGCGTTCTATTCTGTACGAAAATCGTGGCAAAAAGGAGAGTATGATCTACACATACACCCTGGGTACGCCACTGTTCAATCCAGAACAAACCCGCACCACGTAGCGAATTGAGGTTGTAAGGGTAGGTTCGCATCCTTGCATCATATGTTGTAACGGTGTACGTATCTGTTGTTACAAACATGTATCCGATTGGAGGATAAACATGATTGAGCATGTAATCACATGTTACAGGAACTCTTATACATTTTCATGAAAACAATCTATTTGTGGCAGATCTTAATGTACCAGTATTCCATGTATGGTGTAGAAGAAGTTTCTGAAGTGATCTTGACATTAAATTCCTATAACATTAGGTATAGACTACGCGCATAAGCAAAGTTTATTTGGTGCCAATACAGTACACTTAATGCTGATTACATAATCGACATTATCTCTTATTTAACTTTAAGCAATGAAAGTATTGGAGAAAAAAGTTAGCTTGGAGGTGCTGGGGTTCGAACCCAGGACTTTCTGCATGCGAAGCAGACACTCTACCACTGAGTTACACCCCCGACTCCATGTAAGTTCTTACCTCGCCGTTGACCTTGAGATGCTGCCTTTGCTGCCATCTGTTGGCTGATAGGGTAATGACTTTCTGCTAGGTGTGACGTTTTACTCTTGGATCTGTGTGTCACCTGCCGGTGGAACGATGAACTACTATGAAAGACCTATTGTTTCAGCAGAACTTCATGCTGACTGCAAATTTATACTGCCCTGTCACTGATCTTAGCCATTTCCTTCGGATAATGGATTATCACCACACATACATGGACGTCCGGAAGGGTGGGCGAGGGGGTGCACTGCCCCCCTGAAAATGAATGGCACGCTAAAAGTATGCATTTCACACATTGATGCATTCCCATGAACGAAAAAAATTGTAACACTCAACAGGGTGACTGGTCTATCCGCATGGTTTAATAAATTTTGGCAACCGTGTATTATCTAGCTTGGTTGCATACATATAGGATAGAAAATGCCGTTTTTCTGAGATTCATAACACTAAAATGAGCAAAAATAAAAGTCAAAATTTGTTTGTCAAATTCAAAGCAGGTTTAAGTTCACTTTATGCCCGTTAGGTGAATCGGGACTGGACCTACAGTTTAAAGTGGAATCCACTCGACCGCGCAATGTGCCTCCATCGGGGATCGAATCCGGGACGCCTTAATTACAAGGCAACAGTGTTACTACTACGCCAATGGGAGGTCCAAAATTAGCAAAACGTTATGAACAGCAGTTGTTGGTTTTCGTGTTATCTTCATCCTGAGAAAGTTTATCAGTAATGTACAACGACATCCTATACAGGGTGACCTGTAATTAGATGTATTTCCTGAAAGGGGTTAAAGTACAGGCAATTTGCAATAAATTTGACCATATGATACTCCGTCCGAAAATTAGTAGTTTTCGAGATAATCGAATTTCTATTGTTTTTTTTATATTACAATTTTCCACATAAAAATGCGAATTCAGAAAAAAAAACAGCGTTTTCTGATAGCTAACAAATAAATGGTTGGTTGGAAAAAGGTTTGTCCCAAATAACAATCACATGTAAGTAACGGGTGGGTCTAAACTTACAAGTGATGATAAAAAATTGCACTCTTAGTTTACTTGGCAACGTATTAATAACAAAAGTTGTATGACACGAAGCGTACAAAGTACTTAAATTACTTCCTTGTGTCATCTGCTATCCAATAAGGTGCAAATGTTGCTAACATTCAAATTTGTGTACAAGAAATAATACTTCATTCATCTTCATGTGAATGGAATCAATGAACAATACAATTAAAGAACATTATACGTCTTGCTCAAAGTGGGCACCTCCGTTACGAATGCAAGCACACAGGTTTTTACGGACATTTGGTCTCGTAACTCGTGATGTGATAGTGTCCTTGATGTGTTGACCAGCTGTTAAGATCCTCTCCCTGAGCTCTTCTTGCTAGTTTACCGGTGTCTTGTAAACTAAGTCTTTCATGAGGCTCCAAATGTAAAAGTCGCAAGGCGTCAAATCGATCTGGGGATCAAACTGGGCAGCCATCATGCTGGTAAATCATGTCACGTCTTGTAGCTAGAGGCACATCCTCCAACAACATTGCCATCCCGTTCCTCAAAAAATGTTAATAAGTGATGCCATTTAAGATTTGAAGCAGGAAAAATGGCTCGATCAAATTATTGTTGATGACGCCCATCCATACTTCTGCCTGGGCGTGTGACAGTGGCTGGATGAAAATTAACCAAAGAAATTAATTGGCCGAGGAGGCCCAATTCCCTGGCCGGCTCTATCCCCCGATTTGAAGCTTTGCGACATCTTACAGGGAAGCTAGTATTTCAGAGCTAGGTGTCACAGTTTTATTGCCGGTATCTGCTTCAGCACCACAGATTCTTTAACAGCTATGGGTCTTTTAGAACTTAAGTTGAATTACATATGAGCGAAATCGTTCGACGTGCTTCAACATAGCGGGCTTTGAACCTACCGTAAACGAAACGTTGGAAGAATACAGTCGGTATAGGTGTAGTATGTCTCCACATTGGAAGAAGAAAGGCAATAGGTAGGAAGTTCTTCATTTTTGTATGTTTTCTTTATTTTACTTTCACGTAGGTTAGGTTAGGTTAGGTTAGGTTAGGTTAGGAGTGTTCAGTGAACACTGCAAATCAGAAAACTGACTCAATCAGGACTTTTAGAAGAATGATGAAAATGTTTGCAAAGAACATGACTAAGAGGAGACTTCCAAAACATGATTTAGAAACGTTATCACCAGTGAACACTCCTAACCTAACCTAACCTATCCTACTGATTTTCGTATGTCGAGAATGTGGATACTGCCGTCATTAAATGTGGAGACATACTACACCTATACCAATACAGTCATGGTGGCCAAAGGCTAATCTATATACATTTTCAGTTACGTAGCTTTTAGGCCAAGTTATACCAGATTGTTAGTTACATATAAGAAAGGATTCACATTTCAACCACAAAGCAGTTTTTTCTTGGTTCGGCTCCTTGGTGGGTTTCTGCGTAGACAAATTGTTAACGTTATTGCCTTTGGTGTGAGACGCCTTGCAATTGAAAGTGGTTGAACTTCATTGTAGATCTGTTAATTTCTCACGAACTTTCTTCATGGCGCCTGAATTTTCAAATTCTGTTATAAATATATATATATATATATTAAATAGTTCGAGTTCGCTTATAAAAATAACGAGTAAAAAAAAAGGTAAAGTGCTCCCCTGTGCTTAGCACCACGCCATGAAGGCGTATAGGGGGTGTGGGGGTAACGCCCCACACTTTCTTGATCCGGTCGTGAGTGGGGGTGATGTGATCAGCATCACGCCCCTGACCGCCTTTATCCCCCAGGGTTTCCCCCAGGTACCCATGTTATTCGACGCTGGGTGGGCGCCGGGCCGCTTCCAGCGTTAGAAAAGTTCCCGGATTTGAACCGGCCGGGGATCGAACCCGGGACCTTGAGCATGGTAGTCAGACGCGTTACCGACTGAGCCACCGCGGCCACCTTAAAATAACGAGTAAAACATAACAGTTGCGCTGAAAAGTTCGTAGGCTAACATAGTAAAAAATATTTTTTTGACAAAATTCGATTTTATTATTCAATATAGTTGCCTTCGAGGGCGATACAACGATTATAGCGGTCATACAATTTTTCGATGCCATTTTTATAGTACGATTTCTCTTTAGCCTCAAAATAGGCCTCAGTTTCGACGATTACCTCTTCATCAGTGCTAAATTTCTTTCCAGCGAGCATTCTTTTAAGGTCTGCAAACAGGAAAAAGTCACTGGGGGTCAGATCTGGAGAATATGGTGGATGGGGAAGCAGTTTTATTACGGTTGAATATCGCTAAACATTGCTCCGATTCATCAAAACGTTGTTGCTTTTGATCGATTGTGAGCACGCGCGGCACCCATTTTGCACACAGCTTTCGCATGTTCAAATATACATGCACAATATGTCCAACACGTTCCTTTTATATTTTTAAAGTCTCAGCTATCTCGATCAACTTCACTTTACGATCATTTAAAATTATTTTGTGGACTTTTTTGATGTTTTCGTCGGTAACAGCCTCTTTGGGGCGTCCACTGCGTGCATCGTCTTCGATGCTCATTTCGCCTCGTTTAAATTTAGCAAACCACTTCTCAACGGTTGATTTTCCTGGTGCAGAGTCCGAATAATGTTTATCAAGCCAAGCCTTGGCTTCAACAGTATTTTTTTTCGCCAAAAAGCAATGCTTTATTAACACACAAAATTATTTTTTATCCATTTTTTCACAATAACAAAAGCTGCTTCACTCACAATGCTATATCTCACGAACTAATTATCCGGCAGCTGTGAAATTTATACACGTATCTTTTGAAGGTTAGTACTAAGTAAAAATCACATGGATTTAATTCTAGTAACGCCATCTATGAGTCAGCCTACGAACTTTTCAGCCCAACTGTTATATATATATATATTTATTTATTTATTTATTTTTTTAATGTTTGTGTGACTTCTGTATCACGTGTATCATTAAATCAGAATATAAAACATTCCATTATCATTTTTTTTTTCCATTGACGCTAGCCGAATTTTAAAATGTGCGGCAATATAGTAGGGTCGGCCATATCTTTCGGAAGTCCACTCTGGTGCAAGAATTAATTACTTTTAATCCAATCTTGTGGCCTCCCCGATGGCGCAGTGGTAATGTCGTCGCCTTGTAATCAAGGGGTCCTGGGTTCGATACCCGGTGGAGGCACAAGTGGTTCGGATCCCACTTTAAACTGTAGGTCCAGTCCCGATTAGCCTTACTGTGCATAAAGTGGACTTAAAACAACAACTCAACTCAACTCCAATCCAATCTTGTATTAATTAATAAATTAAATATTTTAAAATCACATTTCAAAATGTGTAGCTTTATCTTAGTTGGATTCATGGAATACTTATCTCCAACTTAAAGAAAAAGCTGGCATCTGAAAAAAAAGGGGGGCTAGCGCCTGAATTGAACCCTTTTTTACGGACACTTATGGATTGGAATGATCCTGTTGAAAGTAAACGGATTTGTTACAACCCAGAAGTGTTAGTGAATATATACTACTCACCCAGTACTAATAGCATAGGTTTATTATAAATAAAAGACATGATGCTACTTCACATGAAAATTCCAAGGTTAAAACAATGATTTCATCAAAGACTATACTTAAATACAGTATGACCCAAAAAAATGGGCCCCAACTTTCGATAGGCTTCATGTCTTAATTTTTTGTCGGAATTAAATGCAACTTCAGTTATAACTAGTTTATTGTGTTTAGAACATCAAATTAAAACATGAAAGTCTTTGGCCTTTTCTTCTTCATTGTAGAGCATGTGTTCGAGATGACCTCCATTTAGCTCCATGCCTTTCTTGAGGCGCAGCACAAAGTATTCCAAGACGTCCTTACAAACAGACCGAGTAATGGCTCTTATCTCCCCCTGTTGGTTTCCTTGAGATAGTCCAAAGGAAAAAATCTGGGGGGCTAAGGTCTGGGCTATGAGGTGCCCACTCAAAATCAGTCTTGAGACTCATCACACAGCCTCCAAAGTTCTCTTTCAGCCAATCTCGGGACAGGTTTGAGGTGTGAGAGCATGCTCCATCTTGCTGGAACCAGAACTTTCGTTTACTAGCAGTCTCACGCAGTGGCGGATTACCAAATAGGCCCACTAGGCACGTGCCTAGGGGCGGCAACTCTTGGGGGCGGCAAATCTTTTTTCCAGAATATCAAGAATAATAAAAAGTGTCTTACGTACACAGTGACAATTTAGACCTATGAAACCTTGATGTATCGGATTTATGTGTTATCAAGAAATGTTTCGTCTGCTCTGCCTCCTTCAGGCGCCAATCAATTTGTTTTTAACCCGTGCTGTGGCTTTTATTGCTTACAATGACAATGCAAGCCGCCCAGCCCTTGTTGGTTTGTTTTTGTAAATACATACCCCTCGATCTTCCACTAAGCTTTTGTTAATGGCCAGGCAGGAAAAAAGACTGATTGTTTGAAACTCGCATCTGTAACAATGCCAGTCTTGAGAAAAATAAACACACAAACACTGCTGATAGTGAGTGCATTCAGTTTGTTGCTGGTGCGTATGCGATTTGGTGGTTTTTTAATTTGTTTTTTTCATGCAGCAGGCAGGATGAAGCGAAGAAAGTTAAGTGGGGCGGCTTATCGTAAACTTGCAAACGAAAAGCGTGAAAGAGAAGCAACCTTACAGAAAAAGCTTGGTACAGTGGACACGTTTTTTAAGCGAAAGGAACAAGTGATTTCCGAAAGCAGTTCAAAAATTGAAGTGGAAGCGGCTACATCGAGTGAACTCTGTGAAACGCAAAATGTCGAAAATATTGTGGGTTTAGTGGAGGAAGAAAGTGCACCTTAGGTACTGTCCCCTCATTTCGTAGGAGTTCCTGATTGTGACAGTGAAAAAAAAAGGTAAAAAAGGTAAAGTGTTCCCCTGTGAGTAGCACCACGCCATGAAGGCGTATAGGGGGTGTGGGGGTAACGCCCCACACTTTCTTGATCCGGTCGTGAGTGGGGGTGATGTGATCAGCATCACGCCCCTGACCGCCTTTACCCCCCAGGGTTTCCCCCAGGTACCCATGTTATTCGACGCTGGGTAGGCGCCGGGGCCGCTTCCACCGTTAGAAAAGTTCCCGGATTTGAACCGGCCGGGGATCGAACCCGGGACCTGGAGCATGGTAGTCAGACGCGTTACCGACTGAGCCACCGAGAGTGCACATTTCGTTAGTTATGATCCTGCCGAGTGGTTTCTGAATGAGTCTACAATTGACATTCTTCTAAGACGTGGAATTAATCAGAATGCTGAAAACGATTTTTCTAAATCGCAAAGACTCATAGCAGGTAAGACAAGATTTTTAAATAATAGTGGTTTTTTTTCGTAAACTTGTAAATGACGAATCAATTTTGCGGAATTATTTGATATATTCGTGCAGCACTGGTGCCGTTTATTGTGCATCATGCAGGTTGTTCAAGGGCAAGACAAACATCGCAACTCACGGTATTTCAGACTGGAAAAGCATTTAAAATATTCTAGCATCACACGAAAAGTGGTGAGTGGTGAATTTAATTTCTCAATACATTACATAATTTTAGGTATAGCACATACAGAAAATGAATTGTTTGTTATTGATTTTTATCCTTTGTTTTTTATTTCAGTATGTTCACTAATTTTTATATTAGCCTGTAAAAATATTGCAAATAAGTTACTACTTTTCTTTTGAGAAGGGCGCACATTAAGTTTGTGCCTAGGGGCGGCGAGGAAGCTTAATCCGCCACTGGTCTCACGGGATATACCGAGTGACTGACTTTGCTTGCGCACAGAGCATCTCGGACTTTGATGAACTGACTCTCTCACGCTCTCGACCAGCTCAGCTGTACGCTTCCTGGGACGTCCTGAGTGGCTTTGACGGTTTTCACTTGCTGCATTGAGGTTCTCCACGGTCCCACACTTCTCAAAGTGGTCCACCCAATTCTGTATTCTGCTTTTGGAGGGGGCCTTCTCACGTCTTCTGGATTTTCTTGAACGAGCCTGTCTTGTAGTAATGGTTCACGCAGTATATTCTTTGCTCGAGCTTCCATTGAGGTCTAGTTGTGCACACAGGCGTTGCTTCTGCCATGTCCTCCAAAATAAGGGTGATTAGTGAATGGATGTAGGAGATATCACAAAGAGTGCGGGTGGGGCCCAAGAGTAAAACGTCACACCTGGCAGAAAGTCACTACCCTATCAGCGAACAGATGGCAGCAAAGGCAGCATCTCAAGGTCAACGGCGAGGAAAGAACTTATATGGAGTCGGGGATGTAACTCAGTGGTGTCGACCTCCGTGGCGAAGTGGTTAGCAGAGCGCGCTACAACGCCAGGGGTTCCGGGTTCGAGTCCCGGGTAAGGCATGGGTATTTGTGATTGTCTGTCCTGAAAAGTCCTGAAATAGAAATGTAAATGATATGAGTGAATGAAGTGTGATGGGGAAAGCTTCCGCCTAGGGGCTTTCCTTTAAAAAAAAAAAAAAAAGTGGTAGTGTGTCTGCTTCGCATGCAGAAAGTCCTGGGTTCGAACCCTAGCACCTCCAGGTTAACTTTTTTCTCCAATACTTTCATTGCGTAAAGTTAAATAAGCATCGAGTGTACTTTATTGACACCAAATAAACTTTGCTTATGGGCGTAGTCTATACCTAATATTATAGGAATTTAATGTCAAGATCACTTCTTCACCATAAATGGATTACCGGTACATTAAGATCTGCCACAATAGATTGTTTCCATGAAAATGTATAACAGTTGCTGTAACATCTGATTGCACAAAAGATTATCTGCATGTTCAATCATGTCTATCTTCTCCTCCAATCGATACATGTTTGTAAAGATAAATATGTACACCGTTACAACATATGCAAGGATACGAACACATATCACTACATTATAATACTCAACTTTTGTTGTTGTGCCGACTTCCGTGGCAGAGTGGTTAACACAACGCGCCCTACGAGTCAAGGTGTGTTCTTTGTGAGTATCACTTCATCAATTTCATCATATCATCAATCATCCTCATCGTCGTGAAATTAGCCAAATATGGAAGAAAAGTGGCACTAAATAATAAAAACCATATCAACTTTCGTTTCATGTAGTCTGCCAATTTGCAACTTTTATTTGTATATTAATACTAAACTAATTCTCTCGAATTGCCACAGTAACATATGTCTTCTCTACCTGTCCCTATTCTGGACAAAGTTCAACGCACTCTTCACCATCCTTGTCAATTTTCTTCAGGTCCCTCTTAATATTGCCAATCCATCTTCGTTTTCTTGGTCTTCCTGCAGTTACCTTACCACCAGGTTAACCGAGGAAAAACTTATAAACCATGTATTTTTGTATGGGGTCGAGCAAATGATCCAACTTGAATACTGAATAAATTACAATTAGTTTCAAGTTTATTAATATTATAAAATAATAACTATTATAAACTCAATATAATAATCAATTATATCCTTGAGGAGATTTTTATACTAGATCCACTGGAAGTGACTATCCAGCTCAGCTCTTTTCCTAAACATTTACTGCATTTCATGCGTGGGGGAAGGGGCTCGATGGACCTCTTCGACTCCCTCCTCTGCCGACAATCACACATAAACTTTTCTTTCCTCTCCCATGCCTGGCCACGCAAGTCCTTTTGATTTAATTATTCAAGTGACATCATAGGATGAATATAGATTGTGCAATTCTCATTATGTAACATTCTCCACTCACCTGTTGCTTCATCTCTCTTAGGTCCAAATAGCTCTCAAGATTTTATTTTCGGAAAATAAATTGTAATTTATCTTCCTCTTTTAGTGTAAGGGACCACCTTTCACACCCATACAAAACGACAGGCACATTTGCTGTTTTTATGTTTTAACCATTTGAGAGCTTTCGGACCGAAGTGACAAGTGACACGAGACACTTGTCATTTGAAAACCAAGCTACAGCCTTTCGTGCGGAAGTGACACGACGAACTGCACGTGATTGCTTGTCGTTCGGACTGGACCGTTTTCTCAATAATGTGCATGGTGTCACCTCTGTCTGTTGGTAGCGCGTGTGTAATGAATGCTTTCTTAAAGACCAGAGAGGCTCCTGTCGTGTGTCACTAGTCGTTTGTAGCTTGCCACTTAGGCCTGAAAGCTCCCGTAAGTTGTATATTTTCTAAATATAATTTAAATTGATATAATCATTGCCGAAAGACATCTGTCGTGCATTCATTTTTCTTGAGCTCGAACAACGTGTTGAGTGTGCAAAAATGCAAGAATTCGCACTGCAGCAACACCTGTTCCTTGTCACTTTAGGATCAGCCAATCGAATTCATGCTTCTACAGCGTGCCGTGCCGCCACAGTCGTTGCGATTGATTGGTTCCTTGCCGTGGCTTGTGTTGCTTGTCACCTCAACGTGAAATCTCCCTCAGTCAGGGTATATCTTGAATTTTCTTAATGTTATTTCGTCGAGAGGATTATGGCCTAAACTTCGGTGCGGGCTGTTTATTAATTGGATTAATTTTCAATGTCCTTCTGGTGACGAAATGTACAATACACTACTTAATACGATATTAAGAATTAAGCAAAGTTGATTGTATTTCTATGCAACGGGTATGCAAGGTACTATTGGGCATGTGTGTTGTAGTTTTACAGAAAATACATTGCAATACCTATGTCTCAATATGAGTTCCTTACGTGGTTTTCTGAAATATACTATAGTCATTCTTTTATGCATGTATTTAATTCAGTTTAATACATTCTCTTCAGGGTTATTAAAAAGTCCGCACCATAAGGCAAGTTCAGATAGCGAAAATTGAAAAGAGAGAAAAATTATTTTAAAAAAAGTGTGGTTTTCAATCTAATTTGCTTGAATTTTCACCGTTGAGGCTCTACACTGGTACGAGCCTCATTGAGAAAGGAAAATACTTTGTTTTCACATGCTTGGTGCATAAAGGGGTACATTTACGTTTTTGCATGGCGTCTTCCAATGAAGTAGACGCCAATAGATGTCACTGACAAGGGGCGTAACCAAACGTTTATTTCTGAGTGTTTTACCGTTTCTAGGGGACGAAAGGTAAGTAGGATCTGCACGCGTTACATGTTCACGCTTTTTACTTTGCCTGTAATTATGGTCATCACTTCTCAATTTACCTAGTACAGTCCGATATTGCGATTACGTAAATGCTTACTTTAGAGACAACATTTTCAGTTCTCATTGAAGCCCGTACCAATGTATAGTGGAATCCATGAGTATTATCGTGCAAATTGTCCATGACTATTTTCATTAATTTTTCTCTTTCATCCTATGTGTTTTTAAGCTATAGATTTTTATGTATGCTGCTGTAGAAGTTGTCTGCAGCTTGTTTTGAGTTTTCTTTTAATTCTTGAAGCTCTTATTGGGTCAAATAAGGTGCACAAACATGGTGATGGACAATTTGCACGGTAATACTCATGGATCCCACTGTACAGCCTCAACGGTTCGTTCTACGTTGAAAATTCAAGAACAGTAGATTGAAAACTACATATTTTCAACAACTTTCCCCGTTTTCGTTATGTGCACTAATAACGAAGTTGTTCTATGTCCTCCGACTTTTGTATCACCATGTATTTAATTTTTGAAAAGGCTTTGTTTAGCAGTGTACTGTGGGATGCACAAGTCTTGCTAGGCAAATTGTTCATCACTTTTCATTAGTTTTTCTCTTCCTTTAAGGGAATGCTGGTGCAGCATTTGTCAACAGCTTGTTTGGTATTTTGTTTCAGTTCTTGAAGTTGCTTGGTAATACTTATGTATTCCACTGTACATGCTCGTGTAAATTGCAAGAAACTGGTGATATTCTCTTCAGTTTCATTCAGTACATATACTCAAGGGTTCTGAGAAGAAAAAAATAAACGTAGAATTATAAATATATATAATTTTCATATTAAATATTTATCTTGATCAATCACTTCTTTGGTTTTAGTTCAAGATAGCATGCGTATCCATCATACATGTACGATTACAACAACCTGTGCGCACTTGTATTATCTTAAATGTTATGCACTGTCTTTGAATTGGAAGTTCTATTACCGGACAAATAGGTTAGGCGCATCCAAGGTTATAAAAAAGCAGATCACAATTGTTGAGCATGTCGACCAGTGGCGGATGAACCACCTTCTCTCGAGGGGCGGATGTTTGCTTTATAGCTGTCTTTCGGTTTTAGTTTTAGATGTTTCCGAGTATGGTCACTTAGTTAGTTCTAAGTAGCGGAACCTCCTTCTATTCTAACTTAATGGAAGATTAATTTTGATTAAATGTCTTTATAGAAATGTAATGTTAATTGACATGGGCGGATTAACGGGGTAGGACGGATGGGGGACATTTTAATTTTCTTTTCTGCATCTTACATAGTATCTAAACTCAGTGGCGTGCCTAGGATTTTGGAAAGGGGGGTATGTATACATTTTATTAGTAGTCAATCCTCATTTTGCCATTTCTTCCTGCCATTGACGTTCTTTTATTAAGGAATTCTGGCCGAAAGAGAGGTATGCCCCTTGGGCACGCCACTGTCTATAAATGTCTTCTGAATTATCTGATTAGTTCACAAACCTGAATGTGAGTGAAAATAGTTTTAAGTTGTCGCAGGTTAGTGGGGGATGTACGGCAAACGGCATATATGTATAATAGCATATGCAAGAATTTGCAATAAGCAAATCGTCCATGGCTATTTCATTCTTTTGTTATTATTGTACGTTTATTGTTGTTTTAAGGAATAGAATTGTGTTGATGCGAAGAAAATGTTATCCTCTACTATTGACGTTTGTATTTCAATCCATGATCATTACTTTGTACAAAACAGACTGAATGAAGATGCTGATGGACAATTCGCCTACTATTGCTTTTGCCGTTCGGTGAACAGTCACCGTTTGAGGAAAAAACACATAAGAGAAAGCAACATTGTTGTTTCTGTGGCATTTGGTTTATGTTGGGTGCAAGGTTTTTCATGTGCCCGTTTCAATTGATGACTTTAGTTTTGTTCTGGGCAGTGGCGTGGGTGTTACGTATAGTTTTCTTAGTAGTCAGCTTTCATTTTGCCATTTTTTCCTGTCTTTGACGTTCTTTTGTTACTGGGTCAAAATAGGGTTATGACTAGGGCTGAGCCGATACCACTTTGAACCGATTCCGATACCGACACCCTTACCGATTCCCACCGATACCGATAGCGGTACTTGGAAATTGCAACAGTCAAAATTTGTTCAAAATATTGATCAATAGGGTTAGGATTTTTATGACTTAGCATATATTTTTTTGGTAAGGGTGATGTGTTCCCTAAATATATAGAAATTCATATTATGAAGAAACTAATTGAATTAAGGTGCTTCTTAAGGGCATATTTTGGGATATTTGGCCATTTCTACGTCATAAAGCATATTTTGATGGATTTTCGGTCATATTCAGCATATTTTCGCTTTTTCAGGAAATATACAGTCATTTTCGAAGTAGATTCGTTCTTACTCCCATGTTCACTCGAGGATTTTTTTTTTTTTTGGGCTGCAGAAAAATATTTTTAATTTTTAATTGAAAATTTACAGAAAGTATTCATTCTGCATTTCAACTCATCAGGGTCCATAGTGAACTAAAAATACTATGTATATGAAAATATTTCAGCATAAGTTAGATATTGATGTTTGAAACAGTCTAGTTATAATGGCATATTTTGTAAAATTTTAGGTCATAAGAGCATATTTTATTTTTGCATATTTTGGTGACTTTTATATCATAAAAATCCTAGCCCTACATCAATATTGGGATGTAATTCTACAATTATATGCATCAATTTAGCAAGAAATTTGCTTTGAAATATTCAAGAATTAAATCAGAATATTAAAATAGATGTTATGCAATCACAAAATACAGTTCTTCGTGCAAAATTGATGCAAAGAAAAAAAGAAAGTTTGAATCTTGCATAATTTCCAGGATAATTAGTCTAGGGGAAGGTGTCGCGCGGCATTTTTGCGGATCTCGTGAAATTGTCGGATAAGTAACGGTGTATGAACTCCAACCGATACCGACAGGGCCGGATTAAGGTGGGTGCTATTGATGCTGCAGCATTAGGCCCAATCCTGAAATAGGCCCAGATGAAAACAGACAAGAATTTTCCGAAAGCTGAACAGTTTTCTTTTGCTATGTTAACCTGAAAATAAATCTTAGAATGAAATTTGGAGCCCCAATTTCGGACAGCTAGACACAGGTAGTAAAATTTTCACCTTGAAAGTTAGTTGTACTATACAAAAAAATCGACGGTATGCAGCATTAGGCCCAATTTCGTCTTAATCCGGCCCTGGATACCGATACATCAGCATCGGTATCGGCTTATCCCTAGTTTTGACCCCCCCCCCCCCCTTTTGGGCACGCCACTGCCCCCGAGGGACTCTACGGTGTGCATTTGCAGTTCAGGCACAAAATAAATTAATGACTGTCAGCAACACGATTAGCGGCACTGCACGTGCACGCCACGATGCACCAGATCCATCGAACTCAATGCTCTTCCCTCTGAATTCCTTGGTCTGTTGTTCCTCATCTTCATCTTCCACCAGTTCTTCCTCCTGCTCCTTCCTCTCGCGTTCCTTCTTCTTCTTCACCTCTTCTTCGTTCCCCAGACCGCCGTTGCAAAGGTCGCCGCTGCATGCAGAGAAACAGGTGGTGAGTTCTGGATCGTGATGGCAGTTGTTCTGGCTGAAGACAGCCGATTCCTCGTCGCAACCTCTGTAGAACGAGATGACCCTCCCGGACTGCTTCGCCTCCACGCGCACTATGGTGCAGCGCTTGCGGGTGCACTGTAGGGCGTTGGTGGTGTTGGGTTGCAGCTCGCAATCCGAGCCAGGAGAGGTTGCCGTGCAAGAATAGCAGCGGAAACTGCTAGCGCCACTCTTCTTATCTGAGAAGAAACAAACAAACAAGATGTGCGTTAATACTACATCAAAATCTACCCCCAAGATATAACTTGCTACAATTCTCACAACGGGAATGCAGTTTTGCCACAACCTAAGGTCAGAATTTCCTTTTTATGGGTTCAAAGCTTGGGCGTCGCCAGAAAATTTTGTGGGGGGGGGGGGTTCAAGCATATGAATGTAACTTGAATAGTAGAAATAGACAATTATTATTACAGTATTTATTATTAAAATGTATTGTTGTTGTTATAATTATATACTTGGGGACACTGTTCTGACCCGATACCAAATGAATGAATTCCAGCACAACTTTTTTCTTTTGTTACTTACTATTTAGATTTCACACAGTTAGTGCACGAAATGCATAGTTATTCTATTTCGTTATTAACTTTTAAACACTTCATTAAAAGAAAAAGATTTAAAATTTAGGAGTAAATTTTAGCCATAGTGTTCGTGTTGTACCCTCTTCAATAATAGTCTATTTTTTAGAATTTTGAAAAGTGTGAAACCATTAATTCTTTGGTTCAAATAGCCGAAGATGAAAAAAATATACTGGTTCTTTTATTTTACTCCCAATATTTTCGGTTTAATGCAATTTATTGTACTTCGTTAATCTGTTCGAATAACAACTAACTGAACTTTATTTTGGTAACAAGGTTGTTGTTTTTTTGTTGTTTTTTTTGCAACTTGAAGCGACGAACCTGTTTGACCCCCCTCCGGACGCCCAAAGTTCAAAATTTCACTTTTTAGTCAAGATTTCTTCCTGGTAAATATTCAACTTGATATGGACACGTTTCTTTCCTTGTTGTTCGACCAAATTATTTCCATTCAGTAACCCGTTCGTGAGATGACGTCACGGAAGATAGTAGTTGTATTGGCCCTACTATGAGGACCACTTATAAGTGTAGGAAAGAAGAGGTTATTTGATTGAACAGCCTGATTTGCTTACACTTAAAACAATGCCAAGAGGGGCCTATACCCCAATTCTTCAGGTGTGATATGCTCTGAATTTTTAAGAATTTTGAATTCTAGTGTAGAAAGGAAGAAGCCTCAACAGCCCGATTTGCTTATACTTAAAACAATGCCAAGTTCCTATATGATCTTATTGTTTACAGTGTGTTTTTCTGTCAAAATCCCAGGAATCTTGAATTGATATAAAGCTCATAGCTACTGGGTCTCAGAACCTAGTGGAGTGTGGTGCATAGCTCCATGGTTTTTATTGTCTTGTAATCAGGAGGCTCGGGTTAGAATCCTGATAAAATGTGAAGCCTCCCCTGATTGCAAAGTGTTAATATTGTTGCCTTGTAAACAAAAAGCTCGGGTTTGAGTCCTGATAAAATGTATAAGATTGAAATACATGTGGTAAAACAATATATCAATTCAAGATTCCTGGGATTTTGACAGAAAAACACACTGTAATCAATAAGATCATATGGGAACTTGGCATTGTTTTAAGTATAAGCAAATCGGGCTGTTGAGGCTTCTTCCTTTCTACACTAGAATTCAAAATTCTTAAAAATTCAGAGCATATCACACCTGAAGAATTGGGGTATAGGCCCCTCTTGGCATTGTTTTAAGTGTAAGCAAATCAGGCTGTTCAATCAAATAACCTCTTCTTTCCTACACTTATAAGTGGTCCTCATAGTAGGGCCAATACAACTACTGAAGATTCCATTTAAAAAGAAGTGTGTCTAACTGCTCTAACAAAAGCTAGCTTTGGGGCAAAGAAAAAGTCATCTGGGAGAGTACGGGAGGCGAGGCAAATGAAGGTTTATCCCCGATTTAGGAGGGTTTTGTGCGGGACACATCCAGCTGCTAACACTTGGTGTAAATTGGTTTCTCAAGCATGCTGATAACACGTAACTTAACTCTCCTAACCAATTTGCATGCATTATTTTAGCTTGTGGCTAATCGCGATGATATGATGAAATTTATGAAAGGACACTGACAAAGAATACCCATGCCTAGGTGGGGATTCGAACCGGGACTCTTGGACTAGTAGCGTACTAACCACTACACCACGAAGCTCATGAGCTATGCCATCAATAGGAATTAGAATAGATGCCATCGCTGAACGACTTAATCAGGCAGGAGTAAACATTAGTCGAATAGGGCTATTCTTCGGGCAATGCTCAGAAATTTGTGGGGTAAACCACAGATGTATACCAATTGTTATTGAAACCACAACTCATAAATATTTTATTAATTGATTAATAAGAATTTTACAAGAATCATGAGATGACTGAAAAGTAAGTAATTGTCTCTTAAACCAAAAATAGTAATTAACAACTACTTATGATGAAAAAGTTAGTTAATAATAACATAGGAATGTCAAACCTAAATTATCCACATAAATATATTTTTTAATTACACAGATATACCCATTAAACTGATTTATTCTATTTATAGTATTTATAATAACCTATCTACTATTTATAATTATTAATTACTATAATTATAATAACATCACAGTAAGTTATAATTAAAAAACCAAACCATGAAAGTGATAAGAAAACTATTCTCATCATTTGATCCAACATCATCAAATCACTAAATTGAATAAGAACCTTCCTAGGATTGACGTGACGTGAACGTGAGTCAACCAATCAACGCTCTCGGCTACTTAGGTCACAGGCGTGACGGGAAACCTAGTTTCGGCAGTGATTACAGTATAATAATACTAAAATTATATCAAATTCCATTGACATCTTCTTGGACGTGGCTTAACGGTAAGAAGAGACACGCATCGTGGCGGATTTCGTCCCTTTTGCGTGACACGCGGGGAGAGAATGCATAATCGAGGCCAACAGCAGGCGATAATGAGGCGGTGGAATATGTTCTTGGCGGGCAACGCGCGAGGCAATCACAGCCTTTATTCCATCCGCTCGAAAGCATTAAAAGATGTGCACCACTTCGTATTCCCGTTGGGTCTGTTAGCCGAGGTCAGCTTTCGAATGTAGTAAGTCTAGTGTCCTGTAACTGCTTCACGTGCATTCAGGGTATGTGAAAGTTTTGATGGACGGAGGATAAATCACAGGTACGGTCGTATATATCAGTAATGGCGGGTAAAAGGGCATACCTCAAAAGAAAAAGTTGATTTTCGGGAGAAGGAAAGACATTAAGATAGGTTACGGATGATGTGCCACATATATCCTATTTATCAGTTAGGTGCGCAACTTTAATGACCCAGAAAATGGACAAATTTAGTTTTGGTCAAAATTGGACTTATGTCCTCCCCACCCGAAAAAAAAAACGACAGATATATAAATTTAGCCGAATGGAAGAGGTACAATTTTGAGTATTCTAAGAATGCTAAAACAACAACAGTAATAATAATAATTCTAATACTACTACTACTAATAATAATAATAATTATAATTATTATTAACCAGGTTACATTGAGCAATTAATATTTCTTTAGAAACGTTTGGAATGTAAACATTGACTTGATGTTAATTCTATTGAAGACGACAAAATACTTTTCATTTAATCAATAAAAAAGGTAAAGGTAAAGTGATCCCCTGTGCTTAGCACCACACCATGAAGGCGTATAGGGGGTGTGGGGGTAACGCCCCACACTTTCTTGATCCGGTCGTGAGTGGGGGTGATGTGATCAGCATCACGCCCCTGACCGCCTTTATCCCCCAGGGTTTCTCCCAGGTACCCATGTTATTCGACGCTGGGTGGGCGCCAACGTTAGAAAAGTTCCCGGATTTGAACCGGCATTTTGGAAATATTTTTAAATTGGAGCTTTTGTTCAGGATCACATAAATAGATTTTCAATAAAACACAGTACCTGAGAATTTTTGACAATTCGAAGGAGGTCACTTTTCCATAAGATTGCGTCTTTGGAATCGAAATATATTATAAATTAAGTCTACAGAGTCTCTAAAGAATATGTTAGGGAGAATATGTAGATAAATCATTAGTAAATGTGTAAGGTTTTGAAAAAAGCTTTTCTAGCACATCGCGCTACGACGCCAGGATCCTGGGTTCGAATCCCGGCCTGAGCATGGATGTTTTTTTGTGACTGTCACTTAATCAATCTCATAATATCATTACTTATCCTTATCTTCCCGATTAACCAAAAGTGACAGAAAATCGAAGTGAAATAAACCAAATCAAAATACTTTAAAAAATTACAGTGTTACTGCGATCTTGTTCTTGCTGTGATTATGTGACGAATGCAAAATATTCATAGAGTTGAGCCCTTTAAATCTTTCCCTTATATAAGCCACCTTCAGAGATCCACTGTAGACAATTTGAACAAAAACAAAAAAGTTGAGTTGAAGAGGAGCATGGTATAAAATAGGAGCATATATTCTTATTCTTGGCTAACAAGGGTATCTGCAAAGCCCAAAACCCCCGAGACTAAAAATACAGAAAACAAAATAGTTATTAAACATTGTGGATAAAATTGATATTTTCGGTAAAGAGATGGTGGTGTTTTCTGGAGTTGGCAACCTGATTTCTCAGGAGTTTGCAACCTGTATGCAGTTGGAATGGCAACGTGGCTTCCTTGAAAACGCCGAGATTGACGCCCTCAAGCCATCCTAAACAACTCACTGTATTTGAAAACTTTTGTTAACAAATTCAAATTGTGATCCATTATTTTCCAAAAAAAAAAAAAGAAGTCTGTGAATTCGTTCTCCAATGGGCAAAGTGGTCAATTTTCAATTTTGTTAACACAATAGCTGCCATAATTATATAACTTTTAGGCTAAAAATTTTGACGCTGCTAGATATGTTGTAAGACACGTGTGGTGCTGCATTTGAACGAAATTCGACGACGAGTTTTAAGATGGCGGAAGAAACACAGAATTTTCCTTTTGGTCCTCGGCGTTCTGAATTCGGTCGATAGCTTCACGACTCGGTCTAAACCACATTCGTTTACGCTTAAGACACTGATCTCAAGAGATTTAGGGCATTACTCGAAATTAAACATTAAAATATAACGAGTAGTTTACGAGAGCCAGGAGAGGAGAGTAGGGGATCTCTCCCCGCACAAAAAAATTATCACCGGCAAAAGGAAATTAATTTTATCCCTGCCAGGAATGCTTTTATACCACTCAAAAGGAAATGAATCTGAGAAGCATGTATGCTTAACTACGGAACGAACACAATTGAAAAATCATTCGTGTCCATTAATGTTCGTTTCGGTAAAGAGATGGTGATGTTTCTGGAGTTGGCTACCTGATTTCTTAGGAGTTAGCAACCTCTCTGCAGTTTGCATGGCTTCCTTGAAGACACCGAGATTAACCCCCTCAACACATCCCAAACAATTCACCGTATTTTAAAACTTTGATTTTCTGGAGTTGGCAACCTGATTTCTTAGGAGTTTGCAACTTCACCATCAGTCATCAAAGATTTGCCTGTCGAAAAAGTGTGCGCCCTTGTGAATTAAAAAAGAACACACTATTCTGCAACTGAACAACTCACCGAGCCGAGACGACAGCAGCTGTTGTCCACTTAAGTTTTCATGGCATAGTGCTGATAATTTACAGGTGTTAAAGTGGTCACAAGAAACTTGTACGTAGGTTAAATGAACATGAAGTTTGAACTTGGCAATGGAAGATTTGGTCAAGCTTTCGGTGTTAATATTTCTTTAGCTCTTTTTGCGTATGAGTTTGGGATTTCTTAGAATGTAAATACACTGTTTCTAAATTACGTCATAAATGTTATCATAAGATTTAAAGACCTAGGTTATAACCATTGTTCTGAGGTACTTAGAACCGCCAGGCAATAGTTTAATTTATTGACTGGTAACGTATACAAATCTTGCACCCCACCCAAAGCCTACCTCCCAAAATGAAATCACAAGTACGCCACTGAGCGGGCATCCCTCTCCCCTTAAAACAAAAAGCTTAATTCGCACAGTGCGTTAACTTCCATAAATTAAACCATCTTGAATTGAATGTTTACAGATGCTATACTGGTATGGTTATTTATTTGAGGGTGTTCAATCAACACATTTCAAGATTGCGTACGAAGAAACGCTTTACCTGTGTTAAGCATGCAACTTAAAAATGAGGGACTTTACCTTCTCGATTTTTAAAAAGATAACGAATAATCCGCAGAAAACCCTGTGGGATATATTGTAGGTGTGGTCAACTTATGGAACGTGAAATGATAAAAGCACAGTTACTCCTGGAAAATAAACACAGGTAATGCACGAAAGATATATTTTTACGCGAGTTGTTAGACAGTGTGAATAAAACCTGATACGAGCAGTTTTGTTGCTTAATCTTATCGTCAGTTAAGATCTTGAGATATACATGTGTCTTTACGAAATCTGTTTCACTTATCTCAATGAATGTAGCACGATCTATTCTCAGACTAATCTCCAAGTCAATATCAAATTTTATAATGTTTGTCCTACATCACCCTTTTAATGGGATGGGTGAAGTTCGTGTGATGACATCACTTCTCTTATGTCTTAAATGACCACACCTAGTCGGATGATTGGATTCAAATCTAACCCACTGAATATTAAAAAATAACATAAAGAAGATATGGAATGGTTTCTTTCACAGACTATTTTAATCATTCAGTTCAGTGGCGTAGGAACGATGGCGTACAGAGGCACATTTCCGCCCATTTACTGGAAGGGGGTACATGAACCCATTAAACATTTCGAATCAAATTGTTGCCTGTGTACCCCAAAATAATTTGATACACGCAAGAGGCTGCCTTGCAAGAATCTCATTGTACAGTACTACACACAAAATTTGAAATGTGATTTCAAACTACCGGCAAGCTATTCGTGTTCGTATTCCCTTATTTATCCTTTATTTCAAACTTTAATTTGTAAATTTTCAATAAATTTAGGAGGCTCGTTTTCAGCTCCATTTGGCAGATAAATAATTGGGTATTCCGAGTAAATAAGAAAATATTGAAAGTTATTTTGGTAGCCTTTGTTCCAGTTCAGGTTAACGGTGAAGCTGATGACGGATAATGCTTTGATTAAATGATTGATTTGGTTTAATTAACTTCGCCTTTCTGCCACTTTTGACTAATTGCGAAGATGAGGATATGATCAAATTGATTCACAACGAACACTCATGCCCAGGCCGGGAATCTAATCCGGCACCCCTGGTGTCGCAGCACTCTGTGCTAACCACTCCGCTACTGAGATCTCTCAGATGGGATTGATGAGGGCACACCTATAAAGGAACAGTAATGTTCAAGCCGAAACTCACTGATAGAATTTTAGGCATCTAGTAGATTGTTAGAATAGTTTCAGTGTTCGACGTTCAAAACTGCAGTAAAAACAAGCCCACCCACTTTTCCTCATAGTTATGATGATTGCCAAACATTATTCTGCACAATTACGACAAGATGTTGGAGAAAGAAGTCACTGATTATAAAATGATAAAATTTCCATTTATCGCAAAATCGTTATCGAGAGATGAAATCAGATGTAATTCTCGATGGAAATTCAAGGCAACTGGCGCAACACAGTCAATGTATTTTATGGATTTTCATTTTCGTTTTCTGGAGACAAACATAATGAACTTATGATAAGAACGACCCTCACTGATACATTTACTTATGCTTTTCTTAGCTCACACTGACTTATCTTCAAAACATTGTCAAAATGTGTTTGGACAACCATACATAAACCATTGAGATACTTATATTACGAGTAATTGCTCGCCAATTTAATGTTCAGAATCTATTGACTTTTCCAGCTTGCATCATTTTCAAAATTGTATCCAATATTTAAAAATCTGTTATCAAAAATAATATTGAAAATATCCGTGAATGGGGGAATAATCATTATAATGTTTTTATTTTATTAGAGGTTCAAAGGCTTCGCAATTTCGTTAAAAAGTAAACAGTGTATTGTGAGGAACAAGGTATGTGTTTTTTGCAGACATGTACTGACTGAACCATATTATACACCTACTTATGCTGATTCAGTGAGCCAGATTAGCAAGGGTGCCTGCAGGATTTTTTCTCAGGGGGAAGGGGCAGCAGTGCTCAAATTGGAAAAAACGTGGGAGATGCTATTCTCATAAAGTATCCCTTACTAGGATATAATTTCCATAGGTATCCCTCACCCAATGCATTTTCTTCATGTTAATCCATACAAGCATCTACGCACCTTTCCCCAAAGTGAATAATTTACCCTCCTAACCCTCTCCTTAGCTAGGAATTTCTACTTCGAGCACCAAGGGGCAGAGTAAGATTTTATATGTTGCCATTCAGTCATAAAAACTCATATTTTACCTTTTATTATTTTACAAATCATAAAATTGAATTGAAAATACCTTGGCGTTGTTGTCAAGTTCAGACTTTAGTCCCCTATTTTAATAGAAATTGAATTTGACTTGCTTCCTTTCCATAATCATCAACCATTTTGTTGATGAATAGTTCCTTGTCTTTTGTACTTCTTTCACGATGAACAGACATGGACGTTCGTAGGATTTTTTTCCAGTAGAGGAAAGCAAGGTATTTTTTTCCAGATGATCAAACAATCACACTTTCCCCCATAATAGTGTTGGCTCCCAAAATAAACGGTCCTTCAGTTTGAAGTTATCATATTTCTGCAACACCCTTCAAATAATTAACTAAAATTACTGTGATTAAAATGTAATATATGCGTCTAATATGTAATTTTATTGGAATATTCATTTTCCAGGAGGGCATGGCACCCCTTCCGAATGACCTTTGCCGAAGTTATTAAAGTTTTGAATCTTCAAATCCCTGTTTGACTTTGTCCTTTTCTCTAGGACTTATTTCGTGCGTCTATACATGTAGAAAGTACAGCTGACGGCGAATAATGGTAAACAAATTGTCCATTGCTACATTCGTTCTCCTTTATTTTACTTCTTGTGTGTGTTTTTGAGAAATGGAGTTATTGTTAAGCTGAGTAGGCCTATAGAAGTTGTCTCCAGTTTCTTTAACCTAGCTCCTTTTGACAAAACAAAGATTAGGAAGATGGCGATGAACAATTTGTTTATTATTAACTTTGTCGTAGCCTCTATAGTCGAGTGTAAAATGTAACACGAAGCAAATTTTCCACAGCTATGTTCATTCACACCATCATCTTCTTATAGAAATGAACAATTTTATGCATATTTTCCGATCGATTTTTCTTCTCTACTGAGCTTGGGCTTCGCAGGTAGCCTAGATAGCCTGGAATATACGCCTCTGGTCCCGACAAGAGTCCGTGAACAGTGATAGGAAAAAAGTAATAGTTAGTTATGTGTATTCCTGGTACAAAATCAAGTTTTGTTCATTCACTTTGTTTTACGCAATGCTAGAACTGAAACAAAACGCTAACGTAGCAATTGACAGCCTATACACCAGCATAGGTGCAATCCCATTCCTTATGTGCACGTAGGATGTAAGAAAATAGCAAATTTAAATGGCAACCGTCAATATAGGCCGACTGGTATCATTTACGCTGTCGACTATACCGCCGACGACAAAGGCAAATTGTCCATCGTTGTGTTCACTGTTCATTCGCAATATTTTTCCGGAATGTGGTTCAAAAATTGAAACAAAAGCACCAAGCACAGCTTATATACAATTCGATTTCCTAACAACACATTGAATGTGAAAGAAAAAATGAACAAAATTAGACTGTGTTATCTTAAATCACACACCTTCAAAATAGGAAAACGCTCAACAAGTAACACCGTCCACGTATCAATTTGTAAATTACCACTTCTATTACTTACGATTCTTACTGTACCTTCAGGTATTGCATCCTGCGTCAACACAACCGCAACAAGCACACACACTGTAATAACAGATCTCCAAATATCCCGTGACGTCATAGCGAGCACCCAGCATAAGTAATTATGTCAATGTTCAAGATCACCTCGCTTTACTCTCGCTCACATTTGCATCGAAATCCTTGACCGCACTGTTAATACGACGACCCTTCCGATGGGAGCAACAAGATAGTGGGTCGCGGCTGGTTCTATCTCCAAAATGAAAAGCTAGGCAGCAGCACTTAACGGCCACGCGCCACATATTTTAGGGTCACGTGGAAAAGAAAGGGGACTTTCATGCTTTTCTGGTCGCACCTATCCACACAGCAAACAGAGCTTGGCAAGCGAAATATCCTTGTATTATTTCCGGCTTCTCCCCACCTCCTATTAAGATAAGTTGAGTTGAGGATTCTTTTTCGTCTTCCTTCGTGCCTGGCCACACTGCGTGAAGAGCACGGACCATGAACCGTACAAGCTTCTGTTGCTACCCTCGCTACATATTAAACGAGTCTTGAATACGAATTAAGAAGCAGAAGGTATTGTATATATATTGGCGGATGTGACCATGACAAGACAGACAAGAATTTTGACAGGGTTGTTGAAGGTCCAGGAACACATAAATTCAAATGTGTTCTATTGGGTTCCGCTGCAGGACAGGAACCTTTTCCCTCGCACAATTTAAATTTGGTCCAAGTTGCGTATTGTTTTATTGAAAAAAGTTTCTTGGACCGTATTGAAATTAAGCCGGAAAAAAGGTTCCTGGACCTCATTTATATTTATCCGGAAAAAAGTTTCTGGGCCGTATTTAAATTCAGCCGGGAAAAAGGTTCCTGGACCGTATTTAAATTCAGCCGGAATGAAGGATCCTTGACCGTATTTAAATTCATCCGAAAAAGGGTTCCTGGACCGCATTGACATTCTTTACAGATAAAAAGGTTCTTTACGGTCCAGAACCCATTTACGCTTGCTGATTTTTCTCTCCTGGACCGGAATTGAATTTATTTAAAATTCCTAGACCTTTAACAACCCTGAATTTAGATGCTTGGGAATTTATTGGACAGGTTTTCGCTAAATCTAAGGGTAAAAATGTCTTTTGGTTGTCTTATCAAATGTTTCTGCTCTCTAGATCTTAGTAAAAGTGTATGCAATCCCAAAATATCGGTATAAGGATCGGAAGAAATACTACGGGAAATGACTTCCCGATTTTAGGAATCCCGAACAGTCTGGAAATTCATTGTTAGTTTTCTCCCAGAAACACAGCGTATAGAGGCCATATAGGCTAACAACTTTTCTTGATAATGTTTTTCTGTCTGCTGCCTTGTTTTGAATCTGTGCGTTTGGGAATGAATAAGTCGCATAATAAAGCAATATTGGTTTTCAAATTTCTTTCATTATAGTTTAACAACACCTCGGACACCAAGTCTCATTTCATCTCAATTTTACAGAAGTTTGTCTCGTACTCAACCTTGTCCATACCAGTCTCGAAATATCTGGTCTCATTCTCATTTCGATTTTCAAGGATCGTTTAGGAATCGGAACTATCCCTAATCCACACCCCTAGATTTTTGTAAGTGGCACCCTAAGCCAGTGCTTCAATTGGCAACTAAATAACAGCAACCAACACTATAATTGCCCTAGATACTCTTGAGCAAATTCTAAATAGAGCTAATTTCATTGAATTTACAATACCATTGTGATTCTTCAAAATCAAAAATAGAGATATTATGTGAAATAGTTATTTACTAGGATAGACTCCCGTCCAACCAAATCTCAATTGGTCTATAAATGAGTTTTTCTTTAAAGGAAAAGGAAATGCAATATTCACCATGACTAATATTCACTAACGAATTATCGTTTGGTTTTGCTTTTTTTAAAACACATTATAGTAAACCGTGACACAACAGTTCTTTGAAAACCAAGGTCTGACATCAAGTCCCAATTCAGCACTCTCTTTTTTTGGCTTTCTACATCGCTAAAAATGTGTTAATTTGTTTAACATTTCTACAGTACGTAGGACTACTCAATAAGAAAAAAAATGAATGCAATTCAAACTTATTTAAATATCCCATTGTTTATGCTTTGATTGATTGATTTGGTGTTTTAAGTCCACTTTGTGCACAGTAAGGCTAATTTGGACTGGACCTACAGTTTAAAGTGCGATTCGAACCACTATGTGCCTCCACCGGGTATCGAACCCGGGACAAAATCCCATTGTTTATGCATTCTAACGTATCTTGCACGAGGCCTTTTGTGAAGTGAAGATATGTCACATTTCCATGTTTGACTGCAAGATGTTAGAGATCCTGGATTGATATCCGTACCAAGGGATTCTCTTTGGCTGTTTTCATCAGGTATTCAGTCACTATAAGGCCATAGTTACACTAGCGAAGTATAAAATTGACTCAGGCTGAAAGATTTTACCCTTAATTCAATCTTAAATATAAAATAGTCCATACCCCTGAATTTAAACTTTTCAATATAACACATTTTTCATAATATTTATAAGAATCAGAATTGCATAGTTGATAAAAATGGCTGCCAGAGAGATTCAGTTAGGCGCCATATTAAAAAATTACAGTCACAATTTGCGACCAACATTACAAACACTGGCAAGTATGGTAAGTTCAGCAACGACTACGGGAAAAAAATGTCGTGTCCTCCTGTTGCGAAGTTCCTCGTCACGTTACTAGACTTCGTACACTTCCTTGACAATCAGGAGACATTACTTACTCAGTTTCCGTTGCAGGAAATTTCAAGTTTTCACGGTGGTTTACACTACGTGCGTGATTCTCCAACTTCAAGACGGGGAAAAAGAATTGCGAATTCCTTCCCGATGAAAGTTGTTGCTTGTTTCCACGCTTCAGACCTTCCGACACCTGACCATGGGCAATTTGGGACGCCATCTACGTGCAGAGAAACACAAGGTGAAAATCGCTTTCTTCGTAGTTTGGAAAAAATAGCTCTAACGCTGTATTATGTCTGTTCACTTTCGAAACTGCGTTTTCATACATCCACGCTTGACGCCAGTGGAAGTTTGGGTAAACGGGAGACTTCCCGCCACCACAGGTGGTGTTGCTCTAGTCGTTTTGGGTAAACTCATCTTTTAAATCAAAGACTGAAACATCTGTATAAATGTTCTATGTATGTAGACCTTCCTCCTCAACCCCAAAAGATTCACTGTGCCATTTCAGAACAAAATTGTACATGCAAACTTCAGTGCATCCAACCGTTCACCAAAGTTTTGCTTAAGAGCCAATCATCATAGGCTTATTTGAGAAAATATGGCCTTCCAGATGGCGTTGTGGTAACGTCGTCGTGTTGTAATAAAGGAGTCACAGTTCGATACCCGGTGGAGGAACATAGTGGTTACAGTGATTACACTCAAAATTGAAAGTCCAGTCCTGATTAGCCTATCTGTGCGTAAACTGGGCATAAAAAAAAATCAGATTATGTTAGAGGAAAATATTACTCACAAACCCATACGTAAATTACATTACACAGATTTATAATAAGCACAATTTTAATGCAAATAAGAAACTTACCTAATGTCTATACTTTAGTCCTATACTATACTAATGCAAATATACGTACAATAAAAAATCTAACATCTCTTATTGTCGAACATGTTTATGATTTTAATTTGCCTTAGATTTTTGTTCATTTGTAATGTCAAAGTCATCATGCTTTTATCGACAATATCAAATATAAATATGTCTGTGCCCCTTTGCGTCTGAAAAGCTTGTCTGCGACGACATACAGGCAAAATAGACTTGCATTCTAGGTAGACATCGTACAGTGGGATCCATGAATATTACCGTGCAAACAGTCCATGACCATTTTCATTATTTTTTTCTCTTACATTGTATGTGTTTTAACCTTTTGCCGCCCAAGGCCTTTTTCACAAGTAAGCTTCTATTGCCCGAGCCGATTTTGAGTATAATGCAGAGTTTCAATTAAATGAGTGTAGATCGGAGGCTAATTGCCCTAGAGAGATGAATGATATACCGTTGTACGCGGAATGAACCAGAGATTCAGACTATATGACATTTTTGAAAATTCGGAGTATATGTGGAGGGGGGAGGGTCTAACTCTCAAAATTCCAAAATTTCGGAAAAAAAACTTTGGTTCCCCCACCCTCTTCCAAGAAAAAAAGTGCATGACAGTGTCGACATGCACATGGAAATGATCGCTGACATGTAAGGAACACAAAAATATTTGCATTATTATCATATGACCAATGTAACTTGAGTTGTACCCCCAAAAGGAATGGTCGGCACGCCACTGATTCAAGCTTCAAAATACAGCGGTACCTTGAAATAACTATAGCTCAGAAACTAAATGCCCTAGAGATATGAAAGATATACCGTTGTACGCAGAATGAATCACATATTTAGACGATATATAATTTATGCACATTCGGCGTATATATGGAGGGGGAAAGGGGGGAAATCCCGTGAAAATACTTTTTTTTAAAAAAATGGGGGTTTCGCCCCCCGCCAAAAAAAAAAAAGGATATGAAAAGTTCAAAATGCACATAGAAATTATCGCTGGCATGTAAGAAACAGAAAAATATATGCATCGTTGTCGTATGACCAATGTAACTTGAGTTGTACCTCCAAAAGGAATGGTCGGGACGCCACTGATTCAAGCTTCAAAATGCAGCGGTACCTTGAAATGACTATAGCTCAGAAACTAAATGCCCTAGAGATATGAAAGATATACCGTTGTACGCAGAATGAATCACAGATTCAGACGATATATAATTTATGCACATTCGGCGTACATATGGAGGAGGAAAGGGGGAAATTCCCTCAAAAATACTTTTCTTAAAAAAATGGTGTTTCCCCCGCCCTGAAAAAAAATGTCAAAATGCACAAAATGCAAAATTTATGCAAATTTGGTGTATATATGGAGGGGAAGGGAGAAAACCCCAAAAAATTATTTTAAAAAATTGTCACTTCACCCAAAAAATGTCCTCGCACTTGGGCACAAAACGACACCTACGCACAACATTCACGGACGAAAAGCTAGAACGTTGTGACAAATGAGAGCCAATTCTTGCAGTTTCTTGAAATTCTATTTTTAGACAATGCTGGGTAACCCCTGTTGCCACTTGTTCTAAAAAAAACAACGGTTTCCTTCAGCGCGCTTCAAAATTCCATTCTTACAACGCAGATTCAACAACCAGTCTTCCCCCTCCCCCACCCCCTGTTTGCGCCCTCAAGGAAAACTTTCATTTTGACATTGCATACTGATAAACAAGCTTCCTTTGAATGCACTTAGCAGGAGGGAGTGAAAAGCATTGCTTTAGAACAACAAAGCCGGTCTTCCTTTGTCGGCAAAAAATTGAGCTTGGAAAGAGACGCAAAAGAGAAGTCCCTTTTCCCGCCTTTGCCCCTCCATTTTCATGAAGGCAAAAAAAATGCAAAAAAAAAACATTTTTGTTAAATACATGTGTTAGGAACAATATAAAAAAATAAAATCGAAATTCTAGCCAAAAATAAAAAAGTTATAACGTAAAAACTACGACCTTGACACAGCGTCTCGATCGAGAAACTTGGTACCCCGAAGGTTACTTTTCGGTATCTCGTTCGAGACGCTTGGGCAGCAAATGGTTAAGCGATGTATTTTTATGTATGGTGGTGCATCTGCAGAAGTTGTGAACAGCTTGTTCTGTCTTTTCTTATAATTCTTGAAGCTCTTATTGGGTCAAATAAAGTGCACGAACATGGTGACGGACAATTTGCACGGTAATACTCATGGATACCACTGTATTACATTAAATAAAAGTGAAATTGTCAAAGTAATGGTGATTTCATTATAAATCACTGTATAAAATAGGTTCGGGTTTTGCATTATTTTAAAATTATTATCTCGTTGTACCGAGACTTGAACTTGAACGGAAGCTATGGCAGCATTGCATGCTTACAGAGATGTCACGATATGATAAAATATTGCAGGTCTAATGTCAAATACAAAATCCGTGCTTAGTGATGAACTCATGCCGAAAGCACGCGATGGTAAATTATGAATTCCAAGGTTCGACTTCGTCGAATCGAAAAATCCAGTGAGACTATCCAAAATGTGATTTCCAGATAAGACTGCTCATTTCACTCCTGTTCGTGTTTTCTGTGCCCTACGTTTATAAGCTTTCACATACAGGTAGGTCAATAAGCAGTAGCGTGCCCAGGATTATGGTTATGCCATTTCTTGATTTTTATCAGTCCGATATTTTGCCAACTTTTCCTGCATTTGGCCAACAGTTTATTAGTATGTATTGTTAACGTGAACATTTTGAAAGCCATTTGTTATATTCATGTTCGGATTGACCATTACTGGTTTTGGTATATTGTATTAATTAATTGCTGGCTAGCTACAAGGTGTAGGGTTAAGTAATATGTTTCCATGAGTGTACTTTTATGTTATTATTGCATGTAAGTGTATGTGCTTTGCTGGATATTAGATTCCCCTGTTTTTTACCTCCCCGGTTGGGGAAGCTAGCTGTCTTTCAAAAGACCGTTACAGTGGAATTTTCCAACGCTACGGGGTCCACGTCCACCCCGACTATAAAAAGGGCCAGTGGGCTTTAGAGAAACACAGTGTTTCCCCATTGACCGACGAAAGAGGAACGTCTCCTCAAGTTTAGTCCACTTATGGTGGCTAGACTAGTTATAATAATGTAGCATTTGGTTAAAGCAACCCCTGTTGCTGTCCCAAGTCCCCTTTTAGAAAAAGCTTTGATTATGTGGATATTTTCGTATTGAATAATTGATGCCCAAAAGAAAGATTGAAGGCGTAAGGAAACGCATTTGTAAGGAGCGGAATATCATTTAAGCTGAGGGTAGGCCCGCAGAGATAGTTATGCTAACTCTGCGGTAAAGGAAGTGCTGATGGTTATGCCATAGGTGCGCAATTATATTGATTTAGAGATTTGTTAATTTGGTCTATGCAAGACACGCATGGAAACGCAATGTAAATATGTATATGTATATATATATATATATATATATATATATATATATATATATATATATATAACTACGTATAATAAACCAATATATCCTACTAGAATGTTATGATTCAAAGAACTACGGTACTGTCAATTTAAAACCAGTTGTATATTCACTTGCTGTACATGTGTAAACGAACCAGGGACTAAAAATATAAATTATTATGTGAAACCCCCTTTTGTAATTCCGGTGCAAAAATAATCTGCTCGCTTGGCACCCAGGGTGAGGTGAAAGGAGAGATTGAGGGATAAAAGTAGGAAGAAATCCAGAGGGCCGGATAGAAACGAGGGATAGGGGGGCCGAACTTTCACAGTCAATAAGCAGTAGCGTGCCCAGGATTGTGGTTATGCCATTTCTTGTTTAAATCAGTCCGATATTTTGCCAACTTTTCCTGAATTTGGCCAACAGTTTGTTGGTATGTATCGTTAACGTGAACATTTTGAAAGCCATTTGTTATATTCATGTTCACGTCGAGATCGTACATTTAACGCGGAACTGCTCGATTCATTGATTGATTTGCTTTATTTTCGCTCTTATGCCTCTTTTGTCTAATCGCGAAGATGAGGGTGAAAGATAAGATTAAATTAGTGAAAGAACAATCACAAACACCCATGGAAAGCACACAACACAAACCACAGGATTATTCTGGCTGTGAGACCAGTCACCAGAGCATTGCCAGCATGCAAAATGCAGTCCAGAGTGTACTGCTTGGAAGATAGGTTGACATTGGGGTGCCTTCAGACAGGGTCATCTGTGACACCCCAACGTAGGACTGAGGTTTCATCATGAGGGTTTCCGCATTTTTTTTAAGGAAATTGCACTAAAACTAGAGACCACCAAGAACGACAGAGGTCTCTGTAAAATCGAGAGAACTATATATGTAAGCTACAAACTGTAATATACGATATATTAAAATCTTCATTACTTTAGTATGGTACTATTTCAAATACATCAAGCCGATCTCCGTAGCGGAGTAGTTAGCAGGGGTTCCGGGTTCGAATCCCAACCTGGACATAGGTGCTCGTTGTGAGTGTCACTTAATCAGTTTTATCATATCCAAAAGTGGCCTAAAGTGGTACAAAAGCGAAATAAAATAACATATCAAGCAGATATCTTCTCGATTATTCATGTATGAAAATCATATATTTTGTTTATTTATTTTATTTTTAAATGTTTAGTTATTTATTTATTAAGCAAAAGTCAGTCCATTAGTGGCAACTAGGAAGATGTGCAGCGTGGTTGCATGCATTCAGCAAAAAAAGGAAAAGAAGTTTTTCTAGTGTTTGTAGCGTCGAAACGAGTCGTCGAACAGGTAAACGTTGTTGTGAAATGTTATTTTAAGTTAGACCCTACTGGTCTATGTTGCTATAAAAGTTGGTTCGCTCACACACGGTGCATATTGCCTGTGATTTCGAGACGGGACCGAAACGCTTATTTCATAAATGAAGACGAGAACAAGACTGGCATGGAACGAAAAATGAACACACGAGGCGAGATGAGACACTCGTCTGGATATCATCCGTAGCTACTCAAGCAAAACCACGTGACTTCTGAGAAATAGTTCCTTTCCCGTGTGTTAGTTCTGATGTTATTTTGCGCATGAATACATCGGTGGTAGCTGTACAGCTCATGATATAAGATTCCATAACTTCAATATATCAGCTACATTGAGTGGTATGGTTGTATCACATGCACTATATTCCTACGCGCAAGATTTATGCAGAGCTGCCATTGAAATAACCAATAGGAGTTCTCAGAAGTCACGTGTACTTGTTTACATTGTCTTTGTTCTTACAGAGGTGAGAGGACAGAGTATAAACCTTAGCTGTGTCCGTCTTTACACTACATTAACTGAGGCCAGTGCCAAGACATCGCTTAATGTAGCGCAGATGCACGATTTAACCATTATGGAGGACGAACACCATGACGGCACATTTAACCTGTCCTGACGTAGCAATTTAGTCACAATTTACCTGTGAAAAGTGGCAGAAGAGCATTTGATTCAGGCACCAAACATAGGAACAAGACAAGGCACTATCATTCTTGATGCTCGGGTAGTTTTACGGCAGCGGGCAATGGCATGTATTACATACAAATGAAAAATATAACAGTTATAATTATTGTTAAGAGAATGAGGGTGATGTTGAAGTATAGTAACCTCTTCTTCTTTAAGTTAAAACTGGTTTTGGAATGCAATTTTAGAAAATGTACTTTACGTGTAGCACTATGCAAGTTATGGACATCCAGTAATTGGTTCTGGATTGGTGGGATGTTTGTAAAAGAGAATTGAAATACATAACGAATCAAATGGCCAAAGACGTTTTTGAGAAATAGCTAATAACCTAACTGCACATACAATTTCATTAGTGATCTTTTTCTAGATATACTAACCAGTCTTGTACATTTGGCATATTACTTTCAACTTGCTTTCATACAGAAACAAAGAAAAATAAGGAAAGGTGCATTCGTGAGACTACCTACTAATAATTGGCGTACCCAGACTTTTTTCCCGGGAGAACAAAACAAAACTTTTTTTTCCAAAGAGGGAGGGGGGAGTCAAGTAACGCTTTTCCAGGGTCGGCAGGACATATATACGTATGATTACTTTGAAATTGTGGCAATTTGAATTATTTGAAAAGTTAATGATATTTATTTTACTTTTCAACATATGAAGCACAATGAACGAAACGAAATTTTCACCATTTGTTTTCCCGGGGCACAAGTGCCCTCTTGCCCCCTGCTGGACACGTCAATATATATAATAGATTATGTGAACTATTATCCTTTAGAATGCACAAAACTAGAATTTTCTTCTGCCGTATGAAAAACTGAAATTCTAAAATATGGGCTACAGCAAACTTAGTTAAAATGGACAACAAAATATTACTATACCTACATACTACTATACTATACTACATATAACTGTCTAGAAATTGACCAACGGGTCTTGTTTGTTATCTTCAGTGTGGTTTTTCAAAATTTTCCAGCGGGTAAGGCGGTTTCCAGCAACTACTCTTGATGTACGGTAGTTACTGGAGTCGGGATATTATATAAATTATTCATTAACCCCCCCCCCCCCAAGAGTAAGAACGTAGGAATTGTCCCTCATCCCCACCTTAAATTTCCATCTCAACTCAAAATTGCATTGGACAATTGTTGATTTCCATTGTACACGTATGTTTAAGTTCGATATGCTTTAGGTGCGCTGACACACTCCAGTTAGTTATGTATGTGGTGCCATTCGCATTATATGATGAGCCGCTGTGCACTAACTACTGATTTAATAGGTGGACAGTGCGTGAACGTAAAAGCTTCAAAACACGCAACCTTATACCGGTTCTGAATAAAGATTCTGAATTTTTCAAAGTATTTTAACACTAATTTGCAATTAAATCATTAATATTTAAATTCATAATGGTTTTATCGTGAGCAAAAAATTTATAGGGTGTACCAAAATTAAGTAGCATAATTTCAGGAGTGTGTTCCCCATATGTAAACAATGAAAAAAAGATAATAAAAACATAGGTTCGGAAAATTTTGATGGAGAAAATAAACAGAATTCGAATTTGTGTATGTGGGAGGGGGAGTATATGGAATGTATTAGTACAGTCTTACATTTCTCTGAACAACCTTGTTAACATCTCTCTTGCATGTAATTTGAATTTTTTGCATTTCTGCTTTCTCGTTCCTTTTCTGAAAAAGGCACAAATTCTCACATTAAATTGACATGCATGCATGTGCACACGATCCGAGGTTCTGGAAACACCCGGAAATCACCCCTCCTCCACAGACCTATCCCCGCCACGAGCTAGAGAAAGAGAGGTCTGCGCGATGGATGGTTGCGCCCCTACCACTAAGAATTCCTAGCTATAGCCCTGGTAATATGTCATGCAATGCGTTAATTTCGACAATGTTTACACTATCTATTATTTACAGTAGATAGTGTAATCAAGCGGTCCTGGGTTCGATACCTGGTGGAGACACATAGTGGTTCGGATCCCACTTTAAACTGTAGGTTCAGTCCCAATTGGCCTTACTGTGCATAAAGTGGACTTAAAACACCAACTCAGTCCATCAATCAATTTACAGTAGATAGGGCAAATTTTAAACATTCATACGTATCTACTCATGGTAGTTTCAGCAACATTCAATATTTAATAATCTGAACATAGTAGGTTAATGTGTAACAACAACTAAAGAGGAGGGGAGAGGTTGATTTCTTCCTCAAACTCTAGTCAGGCAGAAAGTTGCCTAATCCGTGTTGTCATAGGCGTAGTTAGGTAGGGGCTAGGGGGGCTAAGTTCCCCCAGGACCAGCCATTAGCCCCCCCCCCCAAATGCATGTGACATGCATAAAATAATTAAAGAAAGAGAAATTAGATAATTCTCATGAAACTTTCATGTATTACTCTCGTGGTGTGGCAGTCACAGTTAAGGAAAGAATTTCAAATTATGTCCTGATGTAGAATAAATTTTATGTGCGTGGGCCTTTTTACGGGAACCATATGTTCCGAAACAAGATTTCAAAGAATACATATCCCCATTATTATTACTTTTATCTTCCACCTTGGAGCGTTAGGTTAATATTGTTACATTCCAAAAATAGTGGTGTTGCAACCAGTGTTTATATAAATGTAGCCTTTCAACAATGAGTTTCTACAATTGTGTTTTTTCTAACATGAAAAAGAAAACCCGTCATTGTAGGGACTTAAACAGAATAGCAGTTTTGATACGGAAAAGGCGTTAGTTGAAAGAAGTGAATTTAGTTTCTGTGGATTTGTATCGCCGGGGGGGGGGGGGGATTTAAAGAGGTACAGAGGTAGTACGCCTAAATGTCGCATGAATGTGTCGCGATCCTGTAGAAACGATTGAATCGTGCATAATTGTTTTGTTAAGTGGTGATCACTACAGTTCATTGTGAAATCACTCTTTTCCAAGTCTTTTGTGTGATTAGGGTGACCAGATCCTTACCAGCAAAAAACAGTACACACACATACCATGACAAACTTTCTTCAAAAAAGGAAAGTCATAAAGGACAAAAGTTTTAAAAATAATTATTCTTTTATTTGATGAATCCCCAAAGTATATGAGTGGCATAAAACAAAAATGAAAACTAAATGTATTTAAAATTTGACATATTAAACAAACTACAGTTGTGAGCAAAATTTTGTTGAGAACATGTCACTTACACTTTAAGTCTTTAAAACAATTCCAATAACTTCAAATTTACAAATATTTCATAATCAAATGTACCAATATTTAAGTATCATCCTTAATGGTTCTGTACTTTTGCTTCGAGTGAATAGCATGTAATAACTTTGTATTTTCCATAACCATATCATGGAATTCACTACAGGTACAACTGAAATTATATTTAGTTATTATTAGGTGTTTCAGAGTTTCAGTTTTCAATTGAGATTTCTCAGCAGTCCACATGTTATTCAGTAATGAGAAAACACTCTCAGTTGGTGCATTTGTGGCTGGAAGGCACAAACTGAACTCTACAATATCAAATACCTGATAAAAGGAAATACATTTTTTCCTGAGAATATTTGAATATCTCAACCCATCTTAAATCTACTCTCATTTGAGCAGTATACCATGCTTTCAGTTTTTCAAGAGTAGCATACGCTCTTACATTTGAAATTTCATCAAAGAGATCAGAATCATTAAGTTGCTTTCCTGACCATTTGTTGAAAAATTGTACGGTATTTTGCACCCTGTCCCATTCGATCATCGAATCCAGTTTTACCCAATCCAACACAGTCATTTCAGAAAAGGGAGAGGACCAGTGCTTAATATATTCAATACAAGTTGAATAAAATGAACGCACATGTTCCTTAAAACTTGACATACAAACAAACCCATTTTCCTCCAGACTTTTCAGTTTCGACTGCACTATAAGAGGCAAATTTTTTTTTGTTTAAATTCTGCAATCAATGCAGAACCTTCTATCAGTGCACCACACTTTCTATGCAAATCGGTAAACAGTCCATCGCAGTTTGTACACAATTATTCACTATATGTGCAGAACAACCTACACCTACAATTGGTTTGTTTAAGCATTCCTGAACAATACAATACTGTAAACATTTTTTTTATCTTTTCTTGCTGCTCCTCCAAAGTTGCAGTTGGTGTTGTCAGCACATAATCCAACAACTTTAGTTTCAATGTTGTATTCATTTAAATGTCTTCAGGATATACGAAGACACAATATCGGACGTTTCACCACACTGATCTTGAAAATCCAGAACTTGAACGTGCACTCCCCTCAAAGAAAGGAAGTAGCGCACCAACAATGGAAACAATTTCGTAACTTTATGGTTCGACGAATCTGTGTAAACTGTAATGTAATTTACCTGATCCAACTCTTTCTGAAGCTCTGCAATTGCATAGGGGCTTATCACATTTGTCACGATCGCTTCACATTTTGTTCTTGCACAAGGATATTGTGGTTCGAAGCACTTCTTAACAAGTTTCGAACTACAGTCTGTAGAACGAAACGATTGATTATGTTGCACTGTATGAAATACAAAACACGCTTCTGCTGCTGCCAATTTTTGTTCTTTAGGCCCAAAATTCTTGTTTCGAGAAAATGTAGAAAGAGTAGCACTAGATGCAGCAGCAGTGTCGGCAGATTTGTGTTTTGCTGTTTGCAGATGTCGTGTTATTTCAGACCTTCCACTGTTTGCAATTGAAAACTGACCTGAACATTTTTCACAGTGAACATCACTATCGCTCTTGCCTCTCTTAAGAAATGGATAAAGAGATTTCAGTTCTGAATTAAATGCACATTTCCTCCTAGGAGGCATCTTCACCCGACAGTGTTGAAATACGAGACGTGCACTTCAGGAACGAGACTTCCACTCTACGCACCCCGCAACAACTGGACAGATCGGCGCCACCTGACCCTTTTGTTCGCAACTGTATACAAGCTGCTCTCTGCCGTGGTAACTACGCATTGTTCTAACCGGATGTTCATTCTCTCCAGCCCGACCACAACAGAAAAGTATGTACTGCATAAACTGTTGACATGGAAAAAACAAAAGAAAATATAAATAGAAAATAAATATTTGGACGTCGGAGACCAGAGTAGGAATCAGGACATTTCGCAGGACATATGTGAAAGAAAGGACATATCTTAAATTTTATACATGGCTTCGCATTCTGCAGGACAGCCCATCAAAAAAAAAGGACTGTACTGCGAAAATCAGTACGGATGGTCACCCTAGTGTGAGTTGCATCGCGTCACCAGTATGCATGCATATGTGCCAGGTTTATTTGGATTTTTCATTGCACGAAGGCGGTGCAGTTGAAAGTTGTGTTCAACTCTCCTGGTGACGGGCGAATCTCGTGGATCACTTCTAGGGATGCTGCTCTAGGAATCTCTTCGAGTCTCTAGATAGATTCATTCTTCTGGAGATAAGAAGAAGCTTATTTGTTGTTTCGAGTAACCCACAGGAAGATTATCGTGGAAGGACACGTGTTTATGCTGGTTCAATAACAGCAAGAAATCTTAACCATCTTTTGGAGATTGGAAATTATCGGAAAATCAATTTTTGATGTGCTCGTACTGTTTGTGATATTACGACACAGATGACAGAATGATTATTCCTTTTAATAGAGAGTTTATTAATAGTAAAAGTCAGGCGTCGAGCAAACAAGCTTAGACTATTGAAATTCAGAAAAAAAATTTGAAGAATCCATAGGCAAAGATTTCATATAAAACCTGCTTCAAATGTCATAATCGGTTTTAATTTGAAGTCACTTGGTCAGTGTTATATAAATGTTATGTTTGGTCGACGATCCTCATTTAAAAGCCTAGTTTTCAGGTTAATTAAATAATATTTCGCCTATAGATAGCAACTTTCTACATTCGTCATGCCATCATTTAGTAGTGCATGTTCTTCTTTATATATTTTGTTTCATTCAGACCTTGTTTTCAGGCACGAATGGTAATTATTTGAATAAAAAATGAATTTATCATTAAGCCTACATAGAGACCAAGAATAGCGCACCTTTCGCAATAATTCAGTAACTTGCGAGGTTCTCAATTTTTGTAATTCTTCGTAATTCTTCGTTTCCTTAATTCACTTCTTCAATAGACATTTCTTAAGATTAGAAAGCGTCATAATCTTATGGTGTTCCAGTTTAGTGCACTTCATTTCAGAGTCCCATATGTATTTACATATAAAAATACCCATTATTTCGTTAAGCATTTCCTAAAGATACCTCGCTGCTCATTAAATGTTTGCAAAACTTATACTTTGCTTTTCATTCTTATTTGGTATCCGATTTGCCAATAGGCGGTACTGGACTATAATCTGAATTTACGAGACTTAGAATGGCATTGGGGCATTGGTTTCTGTTTGTTCGATTAGATATTAAGCACAAGGGTGCCCGCAGAGGGAGTGGAGATATCTGGAAACACTTTATACAATTCAAATTTTGAAATTGTAGCGTGAAAACATGGACGAGGGGCGAGGTGAAAGACAGCAGATTAATTGCCTATGCAAATTATTCTAGTGGTGCGGATGCTATAAGAGAATTCTCTAAACTGGGGAAAAGCATCACCCCACCTTTCCTCCACTTAAAGTTCCTCTGCCCCCCGCCCCCGAGAAAAATCTTGCGGGTGGCCATGATTTAGCAAATAACGTTAAATTATAAGCATGAATTGTATTTTGGTAAAAAAAAAATCTGCATGTGAGGTTTAAATGAATGTAAACTAATTACAGCCTACTAAATAGTATTCTGGGGAGTTCTTTGCAAACATTTATAAGATTATTAAGAAGGCAAACCAACTAAGTTCATCTCCTCTCTCCTCTCTGAGTTCATCTTAAAGTTTTCTTCATGAATCTAGTCGCAAGTGGTTCTCAGTTCTAGCAAAATTAGGAAAATGCCAAGTTTCGTTGTATAGAAATTAAGGAAACTGAAATTTTTTACTATTCCATTACCTATGTAGATTGTGCTTTTAAATGCCTTGCAGGATTATTTGCTCAGTACCATGCACACAGGATTACCCAGTAATATTACCATATATTAAAATTATACCTTCTTTATTCTAAAGAAGAAATGTGTTCTTTAATAAATTTACAACCATAGGCCTATGTATAATAGCGTATTTATTCCATTTCTTTTGGCTAAGATTATGTGGGGATCACCTGTCTCCCAAGATTAAGAAGAATGCCTGTAATATTGAAGTGTTGTTTTAAATCCACTTTATGCACAGAAAGCCTTATCGGGACTGGACCTACAGTTTAAAGTGGGGTCCGAACTACTGTGTGCCTCCACCGGGATTCGAACCCGGGAAGCCTTGATTACAATGCGACGACGCTACCACTGCGCCATCAGGGAGGCCTAAAAACAATGCCTGTTATGATTTTTGTAATGGATAAACGCATGAATAAAGTTAGCCCCATGCCCCCCCTGGAAAATGAAAGTCAACCAAAAATGATATATTTCACACATATAATTTCATTTTAGCCACAATAATATGTGTTAATTATTGCATGAACATCATAAATTCAAATTTAAGCAATTTTTTTTTAGAGAACAACACTTTTTGGAGAAAATGTGCCTTGTTTGGCCCCCCCTGGAAAAAAATACCTTCCTTGCCCCTCCCTGGAAAAAATCCTGCGGACGTCCATGGTTAGCCCCAGCTAGCCCCCAACGGACAAAACTGCGCCTATGCGTGTTGTAGATTTTTGTCGTATTATACAGTGGAATGCATAATGGTATTACCAAGCAAATTTTCCATCACCATGTTTATTTTTTATTTTATGCAATGAGAGCTCCCAGAATTGAAACAAAATGCCGAACACGCAGCTGACAACTTCTGCAGCAACGCACGTAAGAATACAGTCCTTAATAAAACATGGGATGCATGAGAAAAATTAGGTAGTGTCTGCTGCCACGTTCTTTTTCTGCTGTAACCTCAAAAGAGACATGCGCGTGGCAGCAGACTCGGACTTTGTTTTATCGTGATTACGTCTGTAACACATACTTTGAAGTTTTAGCGATTACTTACACAAAAATGTTTTAAGATTTTGTTGAACGCGAGTCAGGTTTAGGTCCCTTAGCATTCTTCTAATAATAAAGCTAAATGCTCTCGTGGTTAGGTTAGGTTCTGTTATCATTAAAATAATATCGCTAACAGCTTTCTAAAAAAAAAAAATCTAAATTACCTGTACATTCATTGCCACTAGTCATAAACCTGCATTTTTATCGTCTTCATCTGTTCTTTAAGATTTGTAACATCCTCTTAGCATATGAATTACGTGACAGAAGCAAATTTGACGCTTATTCTTACTGCTGACACGCGCGTGGCAAGAGATTCTACCGAAAAATTAATGAAAGTAGTCATGGACAATTTGCCGAGCAATACTTCTGCGTATGATTACTGCAAGGGATTGGCAACACTGGTTACTGTTTAGTCAAATTGTCAAACACGGCACTACAGCTCCTTAACTACAACAACAACAAATTACTCTATGTAAAGTAATCGATTATGTGATGGACGTTAATTAGTTAATGAACCTGTGTTAGACAAAGGCCTAAATTACAAGTGCACCCAAGTGAATGTTTGAGTCTGAGGTACCATTTTAGCGATTTTGGTACTGTTGTAAATGAAGGAAACTCGTCTTTCTACAGTCTTACTACTCACTCCGTCTGTGCTCTTACGTTTCCTTTATGCGAATTTATGTTAAAAGCATGCACCCGACCCGACTTGTTTAAAATTCTCTGAAGAACAAGGATTCGAATCCGAAATCTTTAGCGGTGAGTCTCTTGAATCGACCACTCAACAATCCTGCTAGCATAGTGATAAAGGTGTCTTCATGTATAGTGTTTACAGAATCTTGCTGATTAGGCAGAGTCAGTTACATTGCCTTCGTATTTCCATACCTTTTCTGCTTTACATACATATAAGAACATTTTTAATCTGAAGATAAATTATGTGAGTCTGTTAGGCAGATTTGGTGTGATTGTCATAGAACCTCTGCAGGTGTATTTCTTATGGGTCGGGTACCCTATTCTACACCCTCGAATTTTGAAATATTTTTGTTTTCATTATGAACATTATTTGATCCTATTTGTGAATAAAAAAAAATTGGAGCGCGGAAAGAAGTATTTACGACTGTACAGCCGTTTAAAGTCGAAATTTTGTCGTTTGAAATGGTTCGCAATTATTTCCAATTTCTAGATCGTGATACTATCACAACACCAAATTTTAACTATCGATCTCAACCTAACTGAACTAACCTATCCACGCGCCAATGGTTCGTGGGGCTAGCGCCATTGGTTCGTGGGGCTAGCGCCAATGGTTCGTGTGGCTAGCATCAATGGTTCGTGGGCCTAGCATCAATGGTTCGTGGGGCTAGCGCCAATGGTTCGTGAGGCTAGCGCCAATAGTTCGTGGGGCTAGCGTCAATGGTTCGTGGGGCTAGCGCCAATGGTTCGTGGGGCTAGCGCCAATGGTTCGTGAGGCTAGCGCCAATGGTTCGTGGGGCTAGCGCCAATGGTTCGTGAAGCTAGCGCCAATGGTTCGTGGGGCTAGCGCCAATGGTTCGTGAGGCTAGCGCCAATGGTTCGTGGGTCAGCAGACCATCTCCCTGTAAGTCAAGTACAATGTCCCGTATGTCTCGTCGAACAAAGTCCTCTATGTCCTTCATCCGTTGAACGTGTGTCAATCTCATATTTAGTCCTTTTGTATTAATTCAATGTCACACAAATCAATTCCAATGTCTAAAGTCGCACAAAACAATTGCAATGTCTCAAATATCCAATCCGCCAATAAATTACAATAAATAATATATTGAAATCGCAAATTATCCCATTGCACAAGTCATTCATAACAAGAAAAAATTGCAAATTATCCCATTGCACAAGTCAAAGATAAAAAGAAAAAGAAAATATTCAGACGTGCGCCTGTGTCATGAATCTAAGATGCGCCATGATCAAATCCCTGCAAAACAGTTTCGACGTTACATAAGGAATCTAAATATTGAAAAACGTAAGTTTCCTAGCACGTAGATCTAAAAAAATTACTTTCCGCGCTATTTAGAAACATCGTTTCTTATGAAGAACTAATTTTCGTAACGAGAATATTTGAAATGTGCGAAAAATCGAGGGTGTAGAAAAGGGTACCCGAGCCTTTCTTATTTACATATACATAGAACATTGGTAAAACTATCAAAGCCGGGAAATGTCTGTAACTCGTTTATTCTGTAATTATTGACATTCGTACTTACCTATTCTCTATTGCGAAAGATTGTTTAACAAGGGATTTCGCTTTTTTTTAAAACGAAATTAGTATCTATTATCGACATATCGAGTAATTAGTTCGTTCTTTTCTCGCTTCCTGAACATGCAAAATGGCGGACAAATCTTGACTAGCGTTGTGTTTCAAAAGGCAAAGCAGTGTTTCAACCTTCTTAACATAAAAATTCCCACAGAGCCCTGAAAACCCTTCCCGCATAGGCCAAAAAACCATTCACGCATATCCCCAAAAAACATTCACGCATAGCCCCAAAATCCATTCACGATAGCCCCACACACCATAACGGTAAGGTTAGGTTAGGTTGGGCAATATAGTGAAAAAAACTGTGTGTTTGGAAACACTTACTGGGGATTACATCATCAGATGCTCGCAAAATCCGGTTCAAGTACATGGATGGAAATGCAAGCAACAGCTTTCGTGCATCGGACGGACATTATTATAGAAAAATACTGATTTAGGGGCCAAATACATTGAAAATGCGAGAAAACACTTCTACGACCTTCCGAAATTAGGCAGAAACTCAATTCCGAAAGTACTTTCTCCTGTAAATTTGAAGAAATCCATTTCCCGGCTATGACATTTTTACCTGGTATAATTACAGAATACCGGGAGTATCTCCGATTGCTCAAAATCACGAATCTGCAGTTAAAAATCGGCGGTCACATCTAGAAAATGTGGAATACCGTGCATACATTACCGCTATGATTGTCCATACTAATGGTCGCCATGTTTGATGATGTGTACAAGTGAAGTTCGCTATCTGTTTCATGGAGGGTTGCTTTACATGTGACAGTATGACGTCTTCAGTAAATGTGGAAAACATACTTGCCACACGAACCATTCACGTAGCCCATTGAACCATTCACATAAGGTTAGGTTAGGCAAGGGAGCGAATTTACAATACTGGACCCCTCCCCGATTTTTGTAATTTTTCGCATACTCACTAATTGAGGCCCCCTAATCACGAATTCGATGTTAAAATTTGGTGGTCATGTGTAGAAATTGCAAAATAAACAAAATTGAGTGGTCTGTGATCGGCACGATTGGTCATTATTTACAAAATTTTCCGGTAAATAATGACCACAGATCATTATCACAGACCACTCAATTTTGTTTATTTTGCAATTTCTACACATGACCACCAAATTTTAACATCGAATTCGTGATTAGGGGGGGCCTCAATTAGTGAGTATGCAAAATATTACAAAAATCGGGGAGGGACCCGGTATTGTAAATTCTTGCCTAGGCAAGCATGAATTCAGGGTATTCATAAACATAGTTTTACCTGAAAATGGAATTCGAAAAGGCAAAATTTACAAGAACGATTACTTCCACAAACTTCTTTTTGTTGTCCAATTTCTGCACAATGTCTCCAAACTAAAATACATTTCCTACAAACTTCAAATATTAATTCACACTCATTTTGAAAGTTGAAAACTATCTCATATTTTCTTCTATCCTCATACAAACCTGCAAAAATCATCCAATGTACTGATGGATTGATTGATTTTGTGTTTGAAGTCCACTTTGTGCACAGTAAGGCTAATTGGGACTGGACCTACAGTTTAATGTGGAATCCGAACCACTGTGTGCCTCCACCATCATCATCCAATGTACTGAAGTCGGAAACAATACGATAATATTAAAATAAAATAAAGAACCATTAATTTACATTCTTCATGCCGATAACAATAATACATCTAATACTTTTAAGTTTCTTTGTAATTCCCATTAATTGTAGTGGTATTCAAAATATAGAAAATAATTTTTGTCAAAAGTTTGTAACAAGATACTTTTTCCTGTACAATTAGCTGTAGTGCTGTTATGTTTATTTGTAGTAAAGTACTTTATTTCGTAGCATTCTGAATGCAAATATACACTAGCTGCATTGGACATTAAGAGAGACATCAAAGTAAACTTTTATAGGAGATGAAAGGAACTTATCCTTGTAGCCAACTACGTGTGGGCCTGGGACTAAAAAATATCCAGTTGATATGGTGAGACCTGCTGATACTCCAAAAGATTTTCATTTCATCCACTCGCCCACAGTGGAACTCTGCGGAATTTCTCATTGAATCCTAGAAAGTGACCTGTTCTTACACATGCTATTTTTTGGTAAAATGCACATAATTTGCACAATTTAGGCAATGCAAACTTATGGAATAAAATTAGATCGTAGTTTTGTAAAAGTGAAATTTCAAATGACGATATCTTATTTTTTCCTTCTCAGGATGAAGCCTATTTTATCAACTATGAAACAAGAAATAGATTTGGTCATATCATTACAATAGTGGGCAGTACAGAAATATTTGTAATGGTGAAGTCAATTCAAGAATAATACTGTGTGGTTTTCAGTTATTTCACTGTGAAATCAATTTACAGGTAAGCCAATGGAAAACGTAGCTTTTGGTCCATCAAAGTACATATTTCAATAATGTTAGAAATAAATCACTTGTTGACTTTCATAGGCATTAAGGTAGTAATAATTATCAACTGTTAATGAATGATGTATTAGGGGATTGGTAAATGTATGGATAAATTTACTGATCTCATATTTCTGTCAATAACATGTAACGTGCTGTTACTTGTAGATGTCGCATAATTTTTGTAGCATATATGTAATATTCTTGCCCTACAGTGTGTACTGTGTGTTAGAGGAGGAAATGTAGTTGAGTGGTCATCTATAATACACAGTAAGTCAAAAAGAATGTAACAACTTTACGCAGTTATTATGACGTAACTATTAATCGCAGAAAGAAGACATCAATATGAAGAAAAACTATGAAGGTTCTTATTTTGCATCACACTGATGCTGATTTGCCGCTGCTTTGCCAGGATCTCTAGTGTGGCAAAATGATGAGTGACCAGCAGAAGGCATGGTGGAGTTAGAGAACACTGAGTCGATCACAATGGTACAAAGACATTTCCACACGTGTTTCGGTTGTAATCCACCATATCTGAAGCAGACCCTTAGCTAGAATTGGTCGCCAGTGTGAGACGGGGTCTTTGTATACAAAGTTCATTTTCAAGGTTTTAACAGTATTAAATGAAGGTAAATTGTTTGTATGTGTGTGTGTGGGAGGAGATCATTAAGTTAATATAAAATTTAGAAATATCGTGCAAATACTGCAGTTTTTTTCTACATCTGAAACCTTTCTTGAAGCGTTAATTGACTACTACTGACAACGTACATTACTAAACACTCCATACTATTTTTGATGGTACAGATATTTATATCACAAGAAAAATGCACAATATTCAATCATAGAGCCTATTGTACATTCCACTCCCGGCTGAAGCAATAAAACTCCCCTCCATTCCCAAGACTTAGGAGCTGTTGATGTTTGATGCAGGTGTGGAAAGAATGTGGATGATGACGTCAAAGTTGCAGATTTCTGTCTAAACAGGAGGCGAAGGTACGGATAAAGAAGTTATATTATGAAATAACTTTTTAAAATGTAGAGTATCTGCTCATAAACAAAATGAACAAATGTAATCGCTTCTGTTCATCTTCTGTGAATTTATCCTTCACCAAGTTGTAAGCCAAGTAATATCTGCTGTCTACATTTTTCACTCTTCGTTGCAAACAAATTATGCAAAATAGTTTTACCTATTGTCAGGTGAGCTGGCTATGGGCCTGGTCTGAAAAGCGTCTACCGTTGGTACTAACAAATTCAAAGAGACTGGGTCTCTGTGTGAAAGAGATGTGTGGCAGGATGTACCCGATGAGTCGGTGAGCAGAATTAAGGACATTTTCCGCTAGGGGTCCAAGGTTCGAATACCAGCCTGGGCATTGATGTTTGTGAGTGTTCACTCATCCCCATCTTTGCAAATTAGTCAAAAGTGGCGCAAAAGGCGAATTAAAATAAAGCCAATCAATCAATTAAGGATGTGCACACAAAAAGCCCACGAACCAGTCTCATCAAATTCTTTATATTGACTGTAACCCACCATCTCGGGATACCAAAAACACATGCGGAAATATCTACACCATTGCGACCGTCTCACTCTTCACTAACTCCACCACACAATACGCCTTCTGCTGGTCACTTGCCGTTTTGCCACACTAGCGATTCTGGAGGGGCAATAGTAAAGCAGCATGAGCGTGCCAAGTGGGAATAAAACTTCCAGAATTTTTTTTTTTACATTGATATCTTATTTGATGTGTCATTACTAGTTATGACACAATAACTGTGTAAAGTTGTTTCATTATTTTTGACTTACCCTGTATTTGAAGTTTGCATTAGTGATGATATTTATGCTAGTTTGATTAATGTAAGCTACAGTGATGATGTAATCTACCAACATGTCATAAGCAAGGTTTAATTGCCAAGGTGATACATAAACAAACTTTTCATATAAGTAAGAGAACCTTTCAGAGTTTTAGCTTTTCCTTTCAGATCTGTTAGGTAAGTGTGTAAATGGCCAAAAGTTTAGATCATGCTTTAGTTTAGACCATATATCAACATTCCATTGAATCTATGCTATCAGTCCACAACTGGGAATTAGGCAGATGTAGATATAGGTCAGCATTTAATGAAAAGGCTCATGACACACAGATTAAGCACTCCTTCACAGAATTTTATTTGATTTGATGTTTCATTTAGTGTTGCTTTGCTGCCACTTTTCGATGAAGATGAATGATGATATGAAGAAATTGATGAAGGGACACTCACAAAGAATACCAAGCAGAGATTTGAACCTGGGACTCCTTCACAGAGACTGATACATGTTGGCGAAGGGTGCAATATGATAAGAGATGTGTAAAGAATGGCAAACCAATTTAATTTTTGTCAGCAACAACAGTAATTTTTGCGACAGGAATAATTATTATTTTCTTCTGAATAGTGCCTGAAATGCCTGGAGAAGTTGTCGCATACTGGGATGTTCCGCTGAGTGATGGAGTCCACAGGATTGAATTTGAACATGGAACTACATCCGGAAGACGGATTGTGAGGGTGGATGGTAAGGTAAGTTTTCTGTGACCTGTATATGGATATTTGCTTTGGGAAGAATGCTCTTTACAGGAAATGATATATTTCCTTTGAAACCCCATTCTTATTAACATTAACTAGAAGAAACCATCCATACAACTAGTAATAAATCATTTTCCTGTAGTTTACGGTTATTACAAGCAGAAAACAGTTTTTCGTTGTGACTTTTCAGGAGAACACACAGATGGCTTATTGAGATGAAGGTTAACCCAGTAGAATCATGGGAAATGGTTCAAGGTTTTGCTGTATGTGCAAATTACAATTACTTTATATTCGATGCCAAAATCTATCAGCAAAGTAATGGTCTATCAATAGGAAACCCAGTATCCGGAATCATCTCCAGCATTTTCCTTCCTTTCCTTCATCTGCAAATTAAGATAATTGACACAACAATTCAAAAATCAGGCCATAGGAAAAAATTAGCAGGAGAAAAATACATCCATGCCAATTCAGAACATTCACGTATACCAATGGATAATATATTTTTAATTTTTTTTCCTGAGAGCACATAGACTATGTTCTATTAATAAGGATATGAAAAATGAAGAAAAAAGGCTTTTTAATATAGCAAAAGAAAATGGCTTTCAGACTAACAGAATAAACAAAATCAAAAAAACAAGTTGCAAGAAAACTAAAGGAGAAGAGAAATACAGACAAAGTTGAAAAATCTGTTGAAAAGAAATTTGTGTGCATTCCATTCCACAAGGGATTCTCACATAAAATTGCCAAAATTTTTAGAAGATTTAATTTCAAAATTGTTTTTAGATCACCAAAAAGTTAAGAATGTACATTTAATGAATTCAAAATGAGAAACTCTCTACCGAATGTGGAAACCACAGGAATATATAATATAAGTTGTTCATGTTCAAAGGATTATGTAGGACAAACAGCAAGGAGAATGGCAATAAGATGGCATGAACTCGATTTGGACATTATAAATCTAAACCCAAGAACAGGTTTGTCAGCTCACATCATCGAAGGGAAGCATTTGATCAAAAAGAGAAGGGTTTTAAAAAGATTGACGGGAAACATAGAGTTGAATGTCTGGGAAGCTTCGTTCATTGCAGAAAATGGTAACATAGATCCAGTATGGAGTTTTCTTTTTCACAAATGGAGTAAGCCACCATCTTTAAAATTTAATGTTACAGGAAACATCAAGAGACTGTGAAAACAATGATAACTTTGAATTACCTGATGATATTTGGGATTCATAATTTTAAATATGAATGTGATTAAAGAAAGGAAAGAAAATATCTGAAATAAAAATAAAACAGGCTGTTTCTTTTCACAGTTAGGTTGCTATATTACAACAATGTAACATTGACAACATCCATTATATAAGGGACTCGCGTACTTTCGACGTGGCCCTTGGCCACGTCTTGTACGCTCGCATGCGTGACCTTCGGCCATGTTGTGGGCAAAATCATATTTTAGATGGGATAAAATGGCTGCATGTTGTATTGGATGAAGGGGAACAAGTGTATAAGTTCGCTCATTTGGAAAGTTAGAAAGTAGCTTTATATGTGTATGGGCACTAAGGTACAAATATTCAAAATAGTATTGTCTAATTTCTTAATAATAAACTGAGTAAGTAATAAACGTTTCAAGATAATTAGTCGGATGTTTTGCATAAACGAATAAACGAATTCAATAGCGACACTAAATTGGAAATGTAATATTTACGTCTTTTGTCATTTTCACATTTTTAAACGTAATTGGAAAATAATTGTTTTCAGTCAATCCCCTCAAATTCCTACCTTGCCTCTGTAATAAATTATTCTGACGCTCGTATTTTGAAATTCGAAAGGTCTAGCATAATTCACTACAGTAGTTTTCCGGTTGAAAATAAACTTTCTTTAAGTTCCCTTGCAACGTCCGTTTCCATGGACAACAACATGCACGGCAAGCTCTAAGGAATTGCATGTCATTATACCCCCTAAATATTTAGTTAAAACAAGCACGATGTAGATATTTACGCATTGAGTATAACAATATATACGTAATTGTATCTGGGCTGAAACTCCTTATTATGTAGATGTCACCCTTGTTTCAGGCACCTTTTCAAAACCATGAGTTCATTCATCTGTGTGCTATTGATCTGTGAGAAATATAATTTATCTCGACAATTAAGAATTGAAGGAAGCAATGTGTGCTGCAAAAAATGCCCGTGGAAACGGTTGCTAAGGACATGAAAAAAGGGCATTTTCACCCTTAAAGAAGGGCCGATTGAGCATTTTTTTAATTTTCTCGGTCTTATGGGACGATTTCATGGGGGGGTCGTAATCAGGCATTTTTCGCCTCCGGGGCTTCCTTCATGGAGAACATTTATGTCAGTGAGTCAGTGGTGGGATTGGGGCTTTATATATATTGGACTCGCGTACTTTCGACGTGGCCCTTGGCCACGTCTTGTACGCTCGCATGTGTGACCTTTGGCCACGTTGTGGACGCAACCATGTTATAGTTAGGGTTCTTCATAGATCTTAATGACTTTGAAAATGTCTGCATGTTGTATTGGATGAAGAGTTATTTGAAAAGCTTAGAAAGTAACTTTATGTGTGGAAGTGCTCTAGTATTATACATATTCAACATATTTTTGTCTATTTTCATAATAATAAACTGGGTAAATATTGTCCGTTTCAAAACAGATATTTCATATAAACGAATTAAATAGCAACACTATATTCGGAATAGCAATGTTTTCCGGCCTTCCCCTTAAATTCCTACCTCTCCTCTGTAATAAATTCTGATGATCATATTTTGAAATTCGAAAAGTGTCGCATAATTCACTTACAGTAGTTTCCGGGGTGAAAATAAACGTTCTTTAAGTTCCCTAGTATCGATTTTTAAGATAACACAATAAATACATTCTGCACAAAACTTAAAACCTAAGTTACGGTAAAGGTAATTCTAGTTATATCTAACATACTATACATCAGTGTTCATTTGTGTTCCTACATGAAAATTAAGGAAATAAATGTTATCTTCACTTGTTAGATACAGCCCATAATTTTCTACGGTATATTGTTAGAATCTCTTATTGTGCACACGAATCACTTTTAAACAACATGAGCCACAATCTTAGTTTTCTTCTGGTAGTCAATTCCCCTCACATAATTTATTTTCCGTAAGGTATGGACAGTCGATACGAGTCATATTTTACGTGACGTCACAACTGGAAAAATATGACATTAAGGTACCATTTTCAACGTCTGTTTCCAAGTTCAATTACAGGCATGGCTAACAAGACAGTATAACATGTCTAAAACATTTCATTAAAATAACAATGATGTATCGAATTTTGAGTATTAATTAAGTAAGTTATACATGACTGTTTATGTTATCTCTGGACTAAATCTTCTTATGTAGATGTCACTATTGTCTGATGCATGTTTCCTAACTATGAATTTAATCATATGTGATATTGATTACCTCGAGGATAATAAAAATGTTCGAAGTCTTTAAAAACTCTCAACTAAGCACCGAAAGATACCAAGTGCAAGTTACTTGAATTGTTATTATTTTCTTGGACACCATGTGTCATCTCAGTCGAATATGACCATGTACATTTTCAATCTAGCATTGCAACATCTGCGCTTACATTAATCAGTGCGATTCATAGAAATCGAAACATATGCAGGAGATCTCTTGTTATTTTAGATATCAAGATTAACTATTTTCCAATTTCGTTTGCAATTAAAAAATATTTAAAGAACGTATGTCAATTTCAAATGTAATTATTGTATGTAGAAGTTGTAAAAGCCATGAGGGGAAAATGGCGGATTTGTAGCCCCTGGATGGAAACAGACGTTGCTAGGGAGTATGAAATGGGTATTTTCACCCTTTGAAAAAGGCTAAGCGAGCATCTCGTGCTCTCGTCGACGTGGTTCCCTTATTTGAAAAGTTTTCAATGTAATGTTATGTGTGTATAGTTTCTAATATGTTACAAATATTGTCCATTTTCTTAATAATAAACTAAGTAAGTAATAACCGTTTTAAGATAGTTAGTTGGATGTTTTGTATAAACGAATTTAATAGCGACACTAATTCGGAAACGTCTCTTGTCATTTTCGCATTTTTAAACGTAATTCAAAAATAATTGTTTTCCGTCATTCCCCACGAATTCCTACCTCTCCTCTTTAATAAATTCTGACGCTCATATTTTGAAATTCGAAAAGTCTAGCATAATTCACTTACAGTAGTTTTGGGGGTGAAAATAAACTTTCTTTAAGTTCCCCAGCAACGTCCGTTTCCATGGTGAACAACAAGCAACGCAAACTCTCTAAGTAATGGTATGTTATTATACCTCTAAACATTTAATTAATACAACCACGATGTAGATATTTTCGTATTGAGTTTACCAATATATACGTAAGTAATTATGTCTGGGCTGAAACTCCTTATGTAGATGTCACCCTTGTTTGAGGCACCTTTTTGAACCAGGAGTTGATTCATCTGTGTGTGATCTGTGAGAAATATAATGTATTTAGCTACACAATTCAGAATTGAAGGAAACAATGTGTGCTGCAAAAAAATGCCCGTGCCAACGGTTGCTAAGGACGTGAAAAAGGGCATTTTCACCCTTAAGGAAGGGCCGATTCAGCGATTTTTTAATTTTCTCGGCCTTTTGGGACGATTTCATGGGGGGTCGTAATCGGGCATTTTTCGCCTCCGGGGCTTCCTTCATGGAGAACATTTATGTCAGTGAGTCAGTGGTGGGATTGGGGCTTTATATATATTTAATAATTATTTTTGTTCTAAAAATTGCTAACCATTGTTATAACTGTATCTTTAGTCAAAATGAAAATAAATGTCTGATGAAGGGAGCCTGAAACGTCACAACGAAAAACTGTTTCCTTATGCTTGTAATAACCTTAAACTACAGGAAAATAATTCTACAATGCAAGCAATGCATACATACAAGAAAAACTATAATACTAATAAATCATTGCAACCCTTATCGTTCCCCTTTTGACTCCACTAAATGTGAAGTTTCATGTGTATTAGTCATTTTATTACACTGCAATGAGTCAGCTGCTTGTTTGTGTGTTAGGGCTGAGCCCATGCTGATGTGTATGCACTGATACTGGCTGATACTTTTCCAACATTTAAGTCTTTTCCACGTGAGACTTTCGCTTAATCTAATAATCCCGGAAGTTAAACAAGAGTAACAAATACATAACGTATTTGTTGAATGTTTGCGTTAGGGTCATTCCATACCAAATCTTCGAACAGTGGTTGCAAGACCATTTTAGAAAAAAATCATTTTTAGTACATAGGTTTGTATAAATTTCAAGATATCAGAACCAATCATTAAAAAATAAATTCCTTTGCTTAGTTTTCCTGGAGTGGCCATTTTTCCAACATGGTGGATCGCATTTTTTGTTCATGTAGCAGTTTACAGAAACCTTAATATCTCAAAAACCATAAGAGCTAGAGACCTGAAACAAAATTAATTTTGTAGCTAATGAAGTATACTTTCTATGATATTCAGTATGTTTTGCTCAAAATTGCATCCTAAGTACAAAAATTATTATGACAATTTGGGTAACAATAGTTAGAAAATTGGTCTTTTAAGCTAGATTTTTTTAATGAAGGGGTTTAGTCATATTTGAAACCATATGTTGTTCAAAGCAAACAACACAAAGAAACTACAAGGTTCGCCCATTAAAAAACCGAACTTTTGTTTAGGAAAGAAAACAAGCAATTACCTTCAAATGACTTTATCACCTTCAAAATAATCACCAGAGGAGGCAATACACTTTGACCAGCATTTGTATAGGTCTTGGAAACATTGTTGATAGTCATTAACAGTAAGTGTTCGCAAAATACGGGTAACATTTAATTTAATGTCCGCGACGTCATCAAATCTTCGCCCTTTCATAGCCATCTTAAGCTTGGGAAAAAGGAAATAATCAGCAGGCGATAAGTACAGAGAATATGGAGGGTGATTGATCACTGTCACTGAATGCTTAGCAAGGTATTGTACAGACAATGCGGTATGAGGCCTAGCATTATCGTGTAACAGAAACCATTGGCCAGAATCACAGAGGTCCTTCCTAACCTGCTTCATCCTGTTTATGAGTCGACCAAGCACTTCCTTGTAATACCATTGATTGATTGGTTGGTTTTCAGGGACAAATTCATGATGGATCAGTGCTTGCACCTTTGTCTTCGATTTCGACATCGTGCTTTTTTATTTACGGGCAAGAACCGCCCTTTCCACTGCGTACTCTGTCTTTTTTGTTTCGGGGTTGTATTATAAACACAGGTTTCATCTCACCATACAATGCCCGTATCATCTGTAACGTTTCGGTAAATGATTTACCCAATTTGTAACAAAACTTTATGCTGTAACGTTGTTTCATATGACCTGCATCTGACGCACGCTTGCCTGTAACAGGTTGAAACATGCACTGACGGGAAGTTTAGATATAGCTCTTTGGAGTGTTGCCAGAATCTGGTACCTTTTTATTTGGTTTGGTTCTTTTTTTTTGACAGTTCGGTTTCTTTATGGGCGGACCTTGTACATTTATAATGAGTGATTTCCACTAAGATCCCCCTCCCTCCTCCATAGAAATTTATTTACGACCTGCAACAAATATTTTCGAGAAACATTTGAAATGATGTTTTTTTTTCCCCTTTTCAATTCTTATAGGAAATAGTTCGTAGAGAATGGATGTTCAAACTTGTTGGTCTGGAAGTGTTTGAACTCAGGAAGGCAAAGTGTGTGATCAAGGTTGAACCAGTTGGAGGTTTTTCATACTCATATTCCCTAGAAGTTAACGGAAAAAATTACAAGAAATTCACAGAAAACCAAACAAAAATTATGAAGACTTGGATCGTGGAGCTAGATGATGAGACATACAGAGTTGTGCTTGGTAAGTCATTATTTGCAATGAAATGTCTGTGTGCTGTGATTATTTGCTAATCTCAATAGCATGTATTCTCTAATGTACTCGATGCATATATGTCATTGTTTAACATGATTATAATCCATAAAATTTACTGGACTAAAGCAAATGAACAATTACGGGTCATTCTTTCCTCAAATTTTTAAACTGACTTTAGTATTTAAGGATGTAGGGTTAGTATAGTGAAGTTACCACATGAAATAAATATTTTCAAAACCAAAGTACCGTATTTATGCATGTATAATGCGCACCATGGTTTTTGATAGGGAAAAGTGACTGTAACATGTATATTTCATATATAATGTGCAGTACAATTCATGTTCAAGAAATGCCTTTCGTAGTTGTAGGTCTTAAAGACATGTGCTGACCAAGATACCAGCAAATTTGTGTAAAGTAACAATGTTGTAGAGCCTATATGTTAGCCATATCGATGTGGTTACATTAATCACACCTTTTATTAGTGCTTTGGAGCGAATATAGTTTATGAAGTCATTTATTGGTTATATTTAGGCTCTAACTTTGGTGTAAGAGATTTACTAATTCCGTCTTTAACTTTTATAAAAAAACAACAACTTGAAAATATGCTTTTTCCATGACTAACGTAACACCTATACATTCAGGCACATTCAGGACCCTCAAACTAACAGTTAGCAGGACAAGATTTCTTCCATTAAGGCATTTACACACTCCATACATATTATTTGGCCACTGACACATTTTAATTATTATTTTCTCTTCTCTTATCTTTACTTTCATCCAAAGTACCATAAAAATCAGAATGTTCCTTCATTTTATGATGAGCTTATTTCAACCGCATTGCACATCAGTGTAACCATCTTGAAATGAACACTGTTGCCATATTCAGAAACTGTACAATTTAAGCTTTACAACGTTATATAATATGCTAGGGTTGCATAAAGACTAGAAATCAATGCAAGTGTCACAAAAACATGGAATCACTTTGTATGGTTTCATGTTGGCTGTCTGAATTAGGTATTTTGTGCGCAAAAGTTTTGGAAAAAAGTGCTCATTATACATGAGTAATCAGTCTTGCACATATAACTGATATATCTTTTCTAAGCCTTGACAACATCTGTGGACTCTGGATGAAAAGTTATTATAACATAAAACTAAGGTAACGCACTGTGTTTCAAGGCAGGATTCTGTCTGGAATAAGTTTGTAACGCAAAGATGTGCATAATGCTTGTAAAAATACAGTAAAACATCGTTAATCCAGACTAAGGAGGGATAAATTGACCGGTATAACGAAAGTTCGGATTAACTGAAATAACCTAAAAGAACAGTAGGAAGTGCATTAAAACTCCGTTTATAGCAACAAAACACGTTTATTATGGTGTATTTAAAGGGCATAGGCCTAAATAAACCTTGCATTCTGCTTTTTGTTTTGCCTTTTGCCTGTTCGGATTAACCAAAGTCCAGATTAACGAGGTTTTACTGTAATTCATAATGGGGACAGCATGTAAGATATATGAATTCGTATTTTGTGTTGCACTTTGTGCGTGTGTGTAACAGATTATCTGCTTATTCATGTATTTTCGTGTTCCCGTGTGATTTGTTTGTAAAACTGATCAGTGCCGTTATATTTTTAGAAAAGGACACCTTAGACATATGGGCCAATGGTCAAAAGTTGGAGGCAACAGTGAGTAGTCAGTTGGTTTCTGTTAATGTTTGTCATAATATGGTACTTTCAATGCAGGGGCTTGAATTATAAGTTGAGCCAGTTCATTCATAGTTTTCCACTAAATACATTTTGATGAGATCCAAAGGTTTGCTAGATGGCTGGCTATTCATTGGGTGTTGTGTGGTCAGTGCATCAAGCTACACCAGAAACTATCTGAAATTTGTTGAATATTAACACAAGATCTATGAATAGCATGCAATGTTAATTGTGCATTATCCATTGTCTATTGCTGTAATGCAACGCCAAGGGTCCTTTGATGTCACTTGGGGTTATAGCTCAGGGTGTTTCATGGATACTTCAATAATACATTTCTAATGTGTATTTTCTCTCTAGTTTACACAAGGTTCCGTAAGTTCGGATATATAAGACCAGTAATGCGCATATAGCATAATTTCCAACCTCACAGACACTATGTTCTAAGATACCAAGTTCTAAGTTCTAATCCTGTAAGTAACTGAATGGAGATAATCTAAGGTGCCATATTATTGAAGAATATAGTAAAGTCCTTTTTACCTAAGATTGGCAGAAGCGACACCATCAGCGTCAGGCAGCAATTCCTCTAGTACAGGATGCTGTTTTCCTAAAAAAAAGGGGGGGGGGGGTTATACCATTTCAGTCAGCGTGTCTCGATACTTGCCCTAACCTTCAAGAGACATTCTCTATTCCAGTGGCCATTTTCGCATAAGTCCATTTCCTACTGTCTTTCCCTTCAGAGGACAAGCTATCAGAGCGATCACTATCTCATGCACGTGGAGGGGTTGGGTGGACCACATGTGCATGTGGAGACCTTGGTTGAGGACACTAGTGATTGCTATCTGACCTCGTCTCCTCTAATGACAGATTATCTCACTCTTGCGTTTGCTAGGCCACATCCTGTTATTCAACTGTGTTGTTTACCAGAATAAGGGAAAGATGGTATCTTTCCTTTGACTTTTCCTAGAGGAAGTATCGGACTCGCTGTCTCTGTGGCTTGTTTGGCAGAAAGCCTGCACAATAAGGATTTTACTTAATGCAACTAATTGTTTGAGACTGGTGTTACTATTTCCAATACAATAAAGAATTTTGCCCGTTACAGTAAACTATACTTATTATAACACTATTTTAGAGAGAATGCCTCATTGTCAAGTGTGACTCCAGATATCCCAGGTTCAAATCCCAGCCTGGTCATGGATGTTTGTGAGTGTCCATTCATAAATTTCATCATGTCATCACTCATCACCATCTTTGCAAATTAGCCAAAAGTGGCACAAAAAGTGAAGTAAAATAAACCAAATCAGTCAATGAAGTGAACAGATTTCTTTTTACCGGTGGTGATGATTAAACCTATGGCAGATCTATGATTCTATTCCAAATTTGGTGCACTAACCAACCATGGAGTAGTTAAGTGTAATTTAAGTATGTCCAATATTGGCTATTAGTAGTTTATGAATTATGCCTTGATGTTCAAGAAAATTAAAACAAAATGGCTGTATTTTGTACAAAGTGATTTATTGAAATACCAGAGTGGTAATTTTCTTGATAAACATACACATCAATGTGCCTATATCAGCCAGTACTGATATGAAATCCATTAATATGTTTATCCACAGTTCAATGTTCCAATGAATAACTCTCTCTGTTGTAGGGCGAGTTCGTTGAGGATGGCACGGAAACACATTTTGCATTGGGAAGCTGCCCTGCATACATCAAGGCTGTGACAAGTGGAAACAGAAGAGAAGGAATAATCCATTCGTTGATAGTGAACGACACCATCATCCCTGAAGTTTACGATTGAGTAAGTCTCTCAAGTTTCTTCTTGACTTATTAAAGATCATATTTCAAAATTTTATAAGAAGTCTGACTAGTGCTACTCAGTGGGATAGTACTTGCTGTCCATGTTTGCCAACATTTGCTATTTCGGGGACTGCAAGAATTAGAAAAGTATAATTTTGTGGATAGAAGGATCTGCAAAATATAAACATAGTGCAGCATAGATATGGAGCTGTGGTGGTCTAGTCAGTAGGAATCCAATTGCTATTATTCCTAGAACTCTGACTGTCATGCAGGAGACCTGAGTTCGATTCCCAAGGTGGGTGATTGAAGGTCTGATTTTTTCGGCCTTGTCCCTGTATAAAGCGGTTCTGGGGCTCACCCACCCTCAAATCTATTGGTATCTGAGGGGCAAAAGGGGCCAGAGAGTGGTGCTGATCACATCACCTCCAAGATGGCCAAGATCTAGAATGTGTGGTCCCACATCCCCTACATATGCCTTCATGGCACGGTGTTACAAGCACGGGGAACTTTACCTTGCAGCGTAGATATTCCCGGCTCTGTTCCGTAGGTGCTATGGTGAAAAGGGTCCTTTACTGTTAACAATATACAGTGGAACCTCGAATTTACATTTTTTAGAGGACCCAGGGGAAGAATCTTAAATTGCAGGAAAAGGTAAAATTCGGGAACATAAAACATAACATTTCACTGTAATTAATTAATAATGTATGTCTAAAATGTCCACTATTAGCAACAATTACTCTATTAATTATTTCTCGTATTTTTGTTTAGGATTTCTTGGAGGAATCGCAAGTGCCTGTATTTGAAGACTCTTTGCCTTAGTAGAAAATTACCGTCCATTTGTTGTAGGGGTTTTGTGATTGCCTTACCTATTATGCAAGAGATGCTCTCTATTTTGGACTCTTTATCTAGTCACTGTTACGTATGATGTGAGGATATTAGATAATGTTAACTTTTGTTTGTGATCTCGTTAGATCTGATGGTTGTCGAATCTTGACCATGTTGCTCTTTGGGTGTGTTTTAAGGAAAATCCAACCTCTACGTACTTTCACAGATTTTCTTGTTAATAGTTATTATCAACATGTAATATCATATCAGGTAATTTGTAATTTTATAAACCTGTAATTTACAGTCAGTTATAAAAGTTACCTAATATCCTGGTAGAACTTGAAGGAAAAGCCAAGTATTATGTAAAGGTTTTCGTTAATTGACACAAGAGCTCAGTTTGTAACATTTTTTTTTACATATCCTTTATAAATTAAGATTGATCATTACTTCAGCACAATTTCAAATGTGCTCATTGTTGCATATGATGTAACATGGTGATCTTGGTAAGAACGTGTTCATCAAGGTTATCAGTCATTGTGAACAATCTTGTAATGTGTGTGTTTATTTTAAAAATGAGTAGACAGAATTGAGTAAGTGTGAGACATATCACATTGTTCAACAGTAGAGTCATTATATGTATGTGTAGCTCATTATTGCACTATTGGATATTTTATCAGTAGTGTTTCGTAACTTTTGTATTAGGTCGGTAGTTTTTGGTAACTTTTGTACCAGAACATTGGGACAAGGTAAGTTTATACAATTATCTTGATATATTCACCATATGCCACAAACAATCTTGTTTCAAATACGAAGGCAAATCAAAATTCTTTGCCACAATTTTTTTTCAGCCAAAATGATAATAAACATGCAAGGAAATCAAAATATAGGAATTGTTCTATGTGCCTTGCACTATTTGCCGGACTCTGTGGCCGAGTGGTTAGCACATTGTGCTGCAATGCCAAGGGTCCCGGGTTCGAATCCTGCTCGGGCTTGGTTATTTGTGAATGTCCATTCATCAATTTCATCTTTTCATCACTCATCCCCATCTTCGCAAATTAGCCAAGAGGCACAAAACGCGAAGTAAAATAAACTAAATCAAACTAAACTAAACCTTGCACTATTTTTCACCACAGCGGGTCGGGCATTTGTCCCAAAGCACCACTAGTTAGGTGTTGTCGCTGTTGTAGAATTCGGCCGGTTGATCGTGGAACCACCGCCGTACAGCGGTATTCGCTTCATCGTCGCAAATGAACCTCTGTCCTGCGAGGAACTTCTTCAGTGGACAGAACACGTGGAAATCACTGGGGGCGAGGTCTGGACTATACGGTGCATGCTCCAGAATCTCCCATTCGAATAACTGAAGTTGGTCGATGGTCCTGTTTGTCACGCAGACAATGTTTTCCATTGTGAGTGAGGATGTTCATTGTCATCAAGGTCTTCTTGGCCATTTTGGAACTCGCAACACCACCACCGCACACTTCTCAAAGTGAGACACTTGTCCCCATACATTGGCTGCATTTACCTATGGATCTCGATAGACATTCGTCCCTTGCTCCATAGAAAACGAATAATACTTTGCTGCTCATACGACGTGCACGGGTTGAGTACTACAGCCATCTGTGCAAACTGCCAGGAGCAATGCTGTGGAGCAGCTGAGATTTAACGCTGGACCGTTCCAAGAAAAAACTATTGCATTGAATGTATATCTCTGTTTCTTATTCACACTATTATTTTGGCTAAGAAGAAAATAGGGACAAAGACTTTTCGATTTGCCCTCGTACATACTTCATATGGTATACTACTAAATTTTCTTTACTTTAAATTCTTATATTAACACTTATAACTACACATATCCAGACCTACTTATTTATAACAAGGAACAAGGCCTCGAAATATATATGTAGCAAGTGATTTCTTGTTGGAATTTATGATGTTGGTACCTATGTAAGAATTGGAATTTATGATGTTGGTACCTATGTAAGAATTGGAATTTTTGATGTTGGTACCTATGTAAGAAATGTAAAGATGAGATGAGATGACCTTCTTAATTTAGAAAGCAATAATGCCTGGCTGCTTCATGTGAGGTAAACGTCTGTAAAAAACATAATGCAAGACAGAGCAGTTTTTAGAATATATTAATTCTTGCTGTGTTTGTTTTGTATGGAAACACTGTCTTGCCAGGCAAGAATTTTAAAATTGCTTCCTTTCCTTTATTATATTTTGTGTAGAAGAAAAGTTTTCTGGGATACTTTTTTCTTCACTTTACAAGTCTTCTGACAATGTGTGACATCTCGTTACTTCCACATTTGTGAGGGATGTACCTTATTTCTTGAACCATGTACTTATGAGGAGAATTTTCTTAATTGAGTTTTTTTCTGGTAAACTTGGGGTGGTTAGGAACTTCACAGAATGTTAATTTGTTTATGACACACTGTTTTTACTTTTCTGATTAGTATCTTCATTCTATCGCTCTTCAGTAAAGTCAAGGGTCGCAGGTTCGAATCCCGTTTGGGCTTGATTGTTTGTGAATGTCCATTCATCAATTTCATCACTCATCCCCATCTTCGCAAATTAGCCGAGAGGCACAAAACGCGAAGTAAAATAAAGTTCTAACCTTAAAAAATTGTATCATATTTCCAAAATTTTATTTAAAAAAATTATGGTGTGTATTATACATGGAGTAATTTTTGACACCTACATGAAACCATGTGTAGAAGGATGTTTCCCACAATTTTTCATCTTCTAGCGGAACATTTTGCATCACAGAGCAAAGAGGTGTGATCCAGACGGGAGATTGAGTTTGTATTTACTGTCACATGGCCTTGTTTAAGTTTTTGTTTTGAGTCCATTTTATGCACAGAAAGGCTAATCGGGACGACCTACAGTTTAAAGTGGGATACAAGCCACTATGTGCCTCCACCGAGTATCAAACCTGAGATCCTTGATTACCACTGCGCCATCGGGAGGCCCCTTACTGTCACACGGGAGCTGTATATGTACATTTTTACATTAACAATCATATATACTGGTTTAAAATCCCATATGTGTAACAACATATCAGACTCTTTCATTGGAAGATGTATATTTACAGTGGAACGTCGATTTTACGTTTATAAGGTAATCTATGTTGTTGTTTTTTAAAAAAATTAATATCAAATTCAGGAAAATTTTGTAACATTTCAATCTCTTTGGATCAGGAAAATTGAATGTTCACTACAGTTAAAAGTGTACACACTGGTGTATACAGTGGTTAGCAGAGGAGCTACAGCCAGTTCTAAAATTTGAGAAAATAAAAATTATCAAATGAAGACAGTAAATGATTTTAAAATGGCCTCCGAGTTCCATTTCTGTCTTGAGACAACTCTTAAATTGAAGGTTGAAAACAGCAGTTATGAAATAATTTATTGTGTGTCCTATGTCCCCTAAAATGCAGCTACATAATTATCCACCTTTACAGTTCCAGCCTCCTCCGACAAACAAAACAAAGAAACAAAAATACAACTTACACTATAAATAAGTTAAGGCAAGATTGCTATTTCAGATCCAAGTGGGGCTGGGGCGTACATGGGATTTACATGAAGATAATCTCTGTGTATTGGTTTCAAAAGCAAAATACAGTATTGATATTATGTGTTAGTTCAGTGATGTAATTTACTTCAGTACAACTTTCATTTCTAAGGTTTTTTGTTTCAAGGTAAATTAATACACTGGAATCAAAACTTATTTTATCTGCAAAACTATGGTTCTGTTAATTGCACTTGATGGAAATTAATAGAACCATTGATGAATGTTTTGCAGATAAAGTAAGCGCTAGATCCAAGAACATTAATAATTAGATTTTTGATCAAGTTATTGATTCAACATATATCTTGAGAAAGATACAACTACTTGATCCGTGGGTTTCAGTAGAAGCTGCTACAGTGTTACTTAATCGTCCATTTTTGCTATGCTCTTAGTTGTCTGTTTTTAAATATTTTGTGTATATAAAACACTATTTTTATAGAAAAATTATTCAACCATATACTGTAAATCACTGCTGTGTATAAGTGTATGTAATGGAAGAAATACAGTGGTAATAAATGGTATGAAACTATGTTTCATTCTCATAAACATATTATAAATAGTGGCATGATTTTTTTCCTATTTTGCAAGATTTTTGCTTGGTGAGATGAAGCAAATCCAGGCCAAATCTAAACCAGTGTTTCTCAACTGCTGGCCCTGTCATCAATTATACCGGGTTGCAAGAGTTTCTCAGGAAATTTGTCATTTCATTATCTCCAATGCTTGACAACTAATTTAACCCTAATTTTATGTTTGTCAACAAGCCACACCACACATAATCTTTGTCAACAAGCCACACCACACATAATCGAACCATTACTCTTTAATGCCAAAGATTTAAGTTTATTATTAAGGTAGATGCGGTCTGTAAAAAATATGATGAATATGTATTTATAGAATTCCCTGTATTCTGTATGAAGAAACAAACTCAACTTCAAGTTTCGGCTAATCATTTCAAGATTTTAATTTTTACCGCCCAAGTAAAATCTTCAACCTGTCCTATTTTCATTCATGTGTTTTTCTACATCATCGGAAGATCGAAATTCCCATGAGAACGAGTAAAATAATACTTCCATAAGCATAATGTTTTCTTCCTCTCCTACAATCATCCAGCACACAGACATCCCTTTCTTCCACTCGCTGGGGCGGAAGAGCAGTTTGGGGTCTTTGTTGGCTGGACACAGAGTGTTCCTCGTTGCCTGAATGTGCTGATTATTTATATCTTGCTTCACAAATGTAAGAGAGGCTGTTAAATGTGCACGATATTACCTGTAAATAATAATAAAGATATGGAACACACTGCTTTTGGTAATGTATAATATTTCAAGAACGCCGAATGAAAAGACGAAGATGAATTAACCTCTTGTTTTTATTTTCTTCTAATTACATTGATTAAATCCTTTCTCGTTCTTGCCTAATGTTAACTGATGGTACTTTCAATGAAATCCAAGAACGCAGCAACCTCAGTGTATACTCCAGGATAGCCTGGCTCAGCGCAGCCATTGCCCCAGGACACAATACCAACCAGTACGTTGCCCAGGGTAAGGGGTCCACCAGAGTCACCCTAGAAATACAACAGAGATAAGCATTCAAGTTCGTAACAGTATACAATGTAATTACTTCATTGTGTGTGTAAGAATGCAATGAAAATTTAACAATTAGAATGCTACCATTGGAGAAATGGAATAAATTTATTAATAATATAGCCCATAGTTATATATTATACATGGTAACAATACCCTGCCAGCGTTTTAGATATTGTGAAACATAAGCATGCAATTTGCATGCCAGTTTGCTAAATGTTGTAGCCAATGTATTATTAAAAAGTTTTTTTGATGCTTAAGAAACAAAACAGAAGCCTTTTATTAATGAACATTTTCTTCTGTTGCAATATCAATGAGGTTTTATTTTTGCACTCACAGAAACAGATTCCATGCAGGAAATTTTATGTCATCAATATGCTCTTTAATTGAGGAAACTCTCTTCACAATTTCATCTCAATAACTTAAGAAATCTATATATTTTAAATACACAAGATACCAATGGTTAAGCCACAAAGTTTCCTGAGGGCCCCTGTCGTAGTCACCGATTTATGGATATAATAAGTGTGATTCTTTCCCACCAAAATATTAACTTGAGTACCATGTACCGAATCTTTTCTGATTTTGTTACTATGAATAAGTAAGATTGTAAAAATCTTTTCCTAACACTCTGCAACTACATCTTTGCCTCTCGTACTTTTCCTAACCTCAACCTTTTGGTCAACAGCACACAAGAATACATTAATGATCTAATGATTAGGGACATGAAGTTTTTGTTTTAACGATAACACCGAAAATTTGAGGAAAGCAAAATAAAGTGTTTAAAATGTATTTGGGTAGATAAAGGAGGGAAAATAACGTGAATTATGCCATTTTTCAGAATAACTCCGAATTTTACATTTTAACGCGAAAAACATCGCGAAATATGCAATATAAACTGGGGCTAATACTTCTTCTGTTCATTGTTAGGGAAATGTGATGTGTGTGATTGTGTTCAATGATTTCGGTGTTATCATTCAATAAACATTTCATATTTAGTGGCTGATGAGATGAAATAGTTTTTCAAATGGAAGAAATTTGGTCATTTCTCACAAAGGTAAGCCATATATTTTTTTTGTCATTAATACTAAAATTTGTCTCAATTTTACAGAACTAAAACAATGTGAAAATCTTATGCGCAGAAGGAACAGTAAAAATGCATGTAAAAATAACACCGATTTGGAATTAATAATACCGAATTTTGCCCTAAACCGTGAAAAATAACAATGAATTTGGAGTAAAAAATAACATTGAAATTTAGGGGAAAATAAAAAAAACTTCACGTCCCTATCTATGATAGAGCACCATACAGCACACTTGCAACAGTCAGGTGACATTTCAGCCCACTGCTCATCATCACCCATCATCCAGCGGACATTTATTGTTTGTGAGGTGTTGCTCGATTCATTGCTTAATACAGTCACGTAAGACCTGAACCACAGGCAATTTACACTTCCCTCAAATCCCTCGATTAAACAAACACATCAGTCTATATTTTTGCATAATGACTGTGTACAATATAATATCCTCAACTGAAATAAGTTTTCCGAGCAAAGTAATTACCTGGCAAGAGTCCTTGCCTCCCTGGTCAAGGCCAGCACAGATCTGACCAGCAGGGAGACCACCGTATGGTGAGTAAGCAGTGTCGCAATCTTCCTTGCTCACGATTGGAACTTCCACTTTCATAAGATCTGGAGAGACACCACCACCTTCCTGCAAATGGAAATGGCAAGGAAATTGGTTATAAACCAAAACTGTTTCTTTTTTCTTATTTTTTAATGAATAATTCATACATATAATTTCAAACCAAACAAAAAATTACCAAAAGACTATTACTGTCAACTTCAAGCTATGTGGAATCACAAGAACTTTTCAACTCTTGAACGCTTTCAGTATGCTCGAAATTTTCACCGTGTTTGACATCCTGAGTACTGGGAAATTATTTTGCAAAATCAGTATTGAGATAGGAAATTTTCCTCACACCATTCATGATTTTCAAAACTTGAAATATGTGATAACACTTTCTCTAAAATATGTGATAATATATTGCAGGGGAAAATGAAATTCGCTTGCTTTGCACAAAAGCTGTTGGACTTTAGTTATAATCTTAGTTGAGTAGGTTTAAAGGTCTATCACCGTCACTTTCCACAGTCGACCTACCACTGTAAAAGAATGACCTCACTGTTTTAAAAATATACATCAGGCCTGTACCTAAGGGGTGGGCCATGCCCCCCTCCTTCCTTGAGCCATGAAAAATTGTAATTTGAACGTATAGAAGCCTACAAAAATTACGTTGATTGTATTTCAAATTGTGCATGAATTTCGATTTTGTCCTTGCGCAAATGAATATGTTGTTTCTGGACAGAGGCAGGCTCTAGAAGTCTGCAGTCTGCAATATTGGGCTATTTTAGTTCTATAACCATTGATGCAAGGCTATCAGACGTTCCGATTTAGCCAGGACAGTCCATTCCTTTTAATCCATGTCCCGACTTTTTTGCCTCGGCTCGGACACTATTTGCTATAAGGGAAGAAAGACTTTTGTGCCACTACAGACATTGTACTGGTTATGTAGGACTTTCTGTAGAATACTGTGTACATTTTTAAAATTGTCTGAACTTTTTATGAGTCAAAAACAGTTGTTTGACACTCGACAAGGAACCCCTTCATTATTGAATTGTTTCTTCTCTTACAGTGTCACAAATGTTTCACATAATTAGAATAGAGGGAAATTTTCTATACTCTTTACATTATGGAAGAAAGGTTCCTCAATGACTGCAATACAAAACCAACCATATAAGGGGCATTTAGCTCTCCATTGGACACAACAGCAATGGGAACATGTGATATGGTCAGACGAATCGTCTTTCACATTATTTCAGACCACAGGACGTGTTTATGTGTGGAGAACTCCTGCTGAAGCATTTGATATTGACTGCTTAGTGCCTACCGTGAAACATGGTGGGGGTCTGTGATGGTTTGGGGGGGGGGGCTATATCTTGGAATGGTGTTGGCCCACTTGTCGTCCTGCGTGGGAGAATCAACGCAGAGAAGTACTGCACCATCCTGGGTGACCACCTCCATCCAATGGTTCAGACTTTGTTTCCCGATGCATGCCCCATCTTCCAAGATGATAACGCCCCTATTCACACTGCTAGGTGCGTTGATGCATGGTTTGATGAGCACAGTGATGAGGTAGAACATCTCATCTGGTGACCACAGTCCCCCGATCTTAACATCATTGAGCCTTTGCGGGGTATTTTGGAGGCCAAAGTGCGTAATCGGTTTCCACCTCCAATGACACTTTCGGAACTTGAGACTGTTTTGTGCGAGGAGTGGCTACGTATTCCAGTTCACACTGTACAGGACCTTTATTTGTCTATCCCACGTAGGATACAAGCTGTCATTCAGGCAAGGGGGGGCCCAACCCCCTACTAATACAAGTTTTCTGCAATTGCATTGGTGTTCATATTATTTTGTCCATTACCTGTATATTGTTATTTGTCCAAAACACTCAAGAAATTAAGTACATTATTATTTACGAAATTCTGTCAATCGGAATTTGTTTTACTGCAACTTTTCTTCTTTTCTACTTGTAATTGTCTTGAACATAAGTACACAGTGGTGTGACCGTACGGCAGACAACTTTCACAGTGAGCAGAGGACATCAAGGCCAAAATATTCGATGTTACGAGCCGTTGATAATGGTATTTTGTAACCCACATGTATGCATCCCCATTTAATAGCTTCTTGGTTGCCACTGGCATTTATTTTTACTGTCGAATAAGATTCTAAAAGTGAAAATACGCCATGGAAACAATATTACGCCAGCAGACACACTGCCAGGGTGAAGTCACTTAGCTGTTCCCTTCAGATAATTTATTTACAGGGTTCAAACTGACTCCAAAGTCCTGGACAACTGGAGGAGTCAGGAAAACAAGGCTAGGACTGAGGTCATTGGAAATAAATTATTTTTTAAAAAAGCTTCCAAAACCTGGAAAAGACAGGGGCATTAAATGATTTTTGCTTGGCAGAATTTGTGACCAGAAACACGTTTCATTTTATCTTCCCAACAATCTTCCTTTTTGGGTAATATTGCTTATAAAAACGTTCTTTTATTTTATTTTTAATTTATTTTCAAAAATGTTCAACAAACATGATTCATTTGATTAACTTACAAAATTGAAGTGTAACTCTTATTTTTTAGCATGTTAAAACATTACACAGTTATGTAATATACCTGGAAAAGTCAGGGACTTTGCAAAGTGGATGTGAACCCTCATCTATCAACCCCACACACATATATTGCTTTACGTAAGCTCTTTGAATTGTTTGCATTATGCACTCATGTAGTCTACCCGTATGATATATATTTTATTTGCTCTCTGACAGAAACAAATGTCAGTGTCAACTGCAAATATTTGTCACGTGGTTGCATACATATAGGTTACAAAATGCTGTTCTTCAACATTTCGTAACAAAATTAGCAAATTTCTCTACCCACCCTCTCCTATACACCCCCATATTTTATATATATATATATAGTATAATCTGAGAGAAAATTTATTTAAAATTTGCCTATGGGTCTGCCCCCCCCCCCCCTCAAAGAAATCCTGGGTACGGGCCGGGTATACAGAGTTAACTTAATGTAATTTTATAAGATTCAGTTTCTAAATATGTATTTATGATGCACTCAACTGCTATTTATAATGATCTATACAGGGTGTATCTAAATTCCCATTACAGACTTTGAGGCTTGTAGTGGGGACCGAAACAGTAAAGTTTTGCATAGGAACTCATGTCTGGAAATGCACAGTTTCCCCGCTTCAAGCAAAACACCACCACAACACACGTTGAACACTTCCACTTCTGTTGCTTACTGTACATTGTTTTTGCATAGCGGCAGAATCCACTTACAAGAAGGGCTCAATGTGGCGACCATTGACTTCAACACAAACACCGTACGTACGTTTCATGGTCTGCTACACACTATCACCAAAACCTGCTAGTCCAACATCCGCCGCTGCCATACCCCACGCCGGCAGGTCTTCCTCTGATTCCACCAGGGTCTCGTAAATCAGTCTCTTCATGTGACACCACAGCAAATAATCGAGTGGAGGCAAGTCTGGCGAACGTGCTGGCCAAGGATGACGTACATATACCCTGGTCATTGGTGCCGAAAACACGGGTGCGTTCAACGTGTGTTGTGTTGGAGTTTTACTTGTAGCGGGAAACTGTACGTTTCCGGACATGAGTTCCTATGCAAAACTTAACCGTTTCGGTCCCCACTACAAGCCCTCAAAGTCTGTAATGGGAATTTATATACACTCTGTATTTATGGATGATTCAATGTTCATATTTAAATAAAAACGGTTGCTTTCGATTTTGGTAAATTGACAGCAGAGTTATATTTAACTGATTGAATATGGTTAATTTTAAAGTAACTTCTAACAGTGTAACCCTTCTTAAAAGTTTTATGAAAACCCTTCTATGTGCACATCTGCATGTAAATCAGTCATTGTGATGCCTCATATTTACTTTTTCTAAATGATAGTTTTTGATTGAAGCACGATTTTGGGATGGCACTTACCTCAGTTGCACCCCATCCGCTGATTGTAACCAGGGTTCCAGCATCCAACTCTTGTCCAGCAGTTGGGAGTTCAACTGCCTGAACAGTGTTGCTCAAGGTGAGGGGAGAGCTCAGCTGAAAGAAAAGCATACATTGAACTAAACTGTTTACGAAAGTATTAAGATATTGTAGTGTGACTTTGAAAATATGGATGGATTCAAGAGAGATCTTTCGAACATAACATATCTTAATTTTATAATATTCTTGCTTTTTACATCTTCTCTCTCTCTGATTATTCACTTTCACTTCCCATCTCTCTCTGTTTTTCATTCGATCTCTTATCCTTCCATTCTTTCTGCCTCTCTTTTTCTTACCCCCAACCATCATCATCTCTCAAATTTGAAACTTGTGACTTGAAAGAGAGTTGTTGTAAAAGAAAAAAGTGCATGAGAATTAGGCCTATTTCAATTTTAAGATTTTTACAGAGTACGTTTTAAAAACAACCATATCTCGATTATATTTTTCTTCAAACCCATATGGAAATGTATCTTTCCTGGGGATGTGATTCGAACAAGTGTTCTTCGTTTATCAGCCAGGTTAAAACATCAACTTAATCTGACTGATAACCCGAGAACACTTGTTCGAAACCCATACAGCTTCAATTTATATCAAGAACATGAATTGTACAATATTGACTAATTTGTAATATAAATTTGCAGTTCTTCACTTACCCTAAAGAGAGCTATGTCATTAATGGGGATGCCACTAGATAGAGTGTCATAATCTGGATGCCTTATGATTTGATCAACATCGTATGATGATCCCCCACTTGACAAGCTATTGGTTCCAACTACGACATTATAGTAATTTGCAGGATAGCTGAGAGAGAAACAGAATGAAAAATGACACTGCAATTAGCGGCAACAGTAGGAAAGCATTGTTCTTCTATGAGGATGGGGCATAAGTCTTGGCAACTATTGTATGAACAATGCAGGTCATGTGTACCAGCGGTTGGCAGGGAAATGCCAAAAAAAAATCATTAAAAATAAAAAGTACTGTTCTATATGTTGGGTTAGTTTCAAGGCTACATTGGTACTACAAAAACAAAAGAAGCACACACACTATGAATCCTCAAAGTATTTCCCCTGAGTGCTGCCAACGATGTGGGAGATGTCAAATAACATTGTCTCTTAGGGTTTTGAGTTGGGACATCTCATGTTTCACTGCGATGGCAATGCTCTCAAGTCAGATACTGTCTCCTCCAGAATTGTTCATTTATTTTTGGTATGAGGTTGAAATCACATGGGGGCACATCAGGTGTTTTTGTGTTGGGTGCTCTACTGCCTCCTATCCCCAGCAGTTAAGTAGCTGCGGTAGACATGCTACTTTATGCGGTATTGCATTTTCTTGGAGAATGATAGCATATTCAAGAAGATCTGGATGTTTGTCCTTAATTGCTTCCACTAAATCCCTGTGGTATTCACTGTCAGTTCTCTCACAGAGGATGTCTATTTTCACATAAGATCGCTGTTCATGCCGAGTAACTTCCATCCTGTCAATGTAGCCTTATGTAGGATACACGTATGTAGAACAATACTTTTTTAATGATTTTTTTTTCTTTGGCATACCCCTACCAACCTCTGGTTGTACATAGTTCAGTCCCATTCAGTGTTCTCTTCCATATATAGAATTTTTGTGCCGGTCCTGTTGTCTCGAGAATAGTTGCCATGACTTATGCCCCAACCCTCATATTTTTTTTAATGTCTTTGCTTTTTACATTAAAGTTTTTACTTGTCAGTTTATTTGTCATATAAACTTTTCTTCCCTCGTTTGTAGATTTTATATTTTGTACTGTTAATTCATGAACATACAGTTTTAATATCATATTACTAAGTAACAACTAGTTTTACTATTCTTTGCATTTTGAAGGTAACAATATGATATAGGGAGAATTCACACTGAGGTGACAGGTGACATATGTCCCTTGAGGATTTCACCAATCGAATGGAGGCTTGTGCAGCCTGTCATGCTGCTACAGTCTGTAGATTTTATCATTCTCAAGCAGCATGTGTCGCTTGTTGCTTCAGCGTGAAATCTCCCACAGAGCAGATGCAATTCTTACATTAAACTTACTCAAGTCTATAGAAACATATTAACTTTTGTGTTGAGTTAGGAATTCCTTTGGGGGGAGGGGGGGGTAAGTTTATTTTGGTCTTATCTGTAAGACTTAGATTGAATGAAAGTAGCAATATTAATTTTAAAAAAATGGTAATGCGAAGTAACTCTCATGAATCTCCATCTCCCATACAGCACACAACTATACAGGACATGTCTAATGGATGTGTTCTGGATAGGATATCCAGGAATGTCTCATAGACATTCCCTGGATATCGAAATGTCCATCCAGGGAACATCCATACGTTGGGACTGGATATCCATAGGATATCCATGGATCTGATCTGGATATCCCTTGGAGATGTGTGCTGTATGGGCTAGTTTGAAGTTAAAACACATTAAAAGCAACATGATAAATGCTGAGCTACACCAGCTAATCATAAGGGAACTGTACTCACATAACAAATGTGGCAATTGTTCTTTCTTCTATCCTGATTCCTGAACAATTCATTATGGACAGAACCAAATACTCTTTAAGAAGCATCGTATGTTACAAATATTAATAGTCAAAATCACAAGGCAACACTGCCAAGAAGAATCATTGAAGTAAAGATGTGACAAATTACGTAAATACTTACTCAGAGCAGTGGCCAGCTGTAACAATGTAATTTTCATTGATGATAGAGCCTCCACAAATATGTGATCCTATAACTTGCAGTGATATCTACAAGGAGAAAGCCAAGGAATGTATTAAGCTTCATGATGAAGGAAAACAGGATTTAAAAAACCTTTAAAAATTAAATTTATTTTGCATCACAATAAAAGCAAATTTTGAATTTTGGTTTAATAATTCCAGTATGTACAATTAACATGTAAGTACATCTGGCGGCAAATGTAACAGTAGACAAATTGAATTGATTTGAAGTTTTAAGTCCACTTTATGCACAGAAGGCTATCGAGATGGACCTACAGTTTAAAGTGGGATCTGAACCACTGTGTCATGTGCCTCCACCGGGTATCGAACCCAGGACCCCTTGATTACAAGGTGACGACATTACCACTACGCCATCGGGGAGGCCCTAGTTGACAAATTGACCACTCCCATGTACAGTCATGGAAAAAATACTTCCTCCTAGAGCCTTAATACAAGTAGTCTTATGGTGAAATATTTCTTTCCTCGACTGTACATTTAGGGTGTGTTGTTAGCATTGTTTAGAATTCAGAGAAAAGTGCAATTCTACCCAAAACCAATGCGCTCCCCATCCACCAGAAAATGGTAGCATGTTTGTAATAATATACTTATTGTATACAGGGTCGTGGTAAGCTTGACACGTCGGATCCCATATCTAAATATACAGAATTACTATTTAGCTATATTATAAAGATCATGTCTTCCTAATACCATAATTCATTATAATTTAATTAATTCGTCTATTAAATTCATTAAGTTTTCGGCCTTCGATCTACGTGAAAGTTGTAATTCTCTTTTCTCTCGGTAGACTCCAGGTTTTTTCTTAACCCCACCTTCGTTTACGTCACGAAGGCCCAGCGCGCACTAGTGATCTAAAGTTGCTCTTTTTAAACATTGAAATAGAACGTAAGCGTTGGTATGGGAATGCGCACACTGGCAACTTTTAAATCACGGTGATTAAAAAGTTGCGGCATGCCCCATTTTCAAGGTGATGAAACTGTTGCCCGTAAAAATTAAACGCACAGATTGGAACGTGTTAGCGTGCACTGTCGATTATGTATCACCCAAGTTAATGTTGATTAGCTGTCGGGCAAGAAGTTCTGAACGTTTTGTAGTGAAAGTTGAAAAGCACGTTTGAAAGAATATTCGAACAAGGGCGAGATTGCGTGAGATCTTAATAGAACAGTGGGGTGAACTATCGCCTGCAGAAAATAAGATCCAAGGGATGGACAAATTCAGACATGTTTGAAAAATGTTAGTATATTTCTAGTTCAAAATACAATATAGGAACTGTGTTAGAGTGGCTAATCAGTAAATATTTGCGCAAATGAAAACAGTTCATACTTTCTCGCAATACGTTTGGCAACAATGAATGTGTTGAATAATTCTTGTTTCGATTTCACGCCAGCTAGAAGTGTCACGTAACCACCTGAAACTTTGTAGGGAAAAACAAATATATGACCTAATTTTTCTTTTTCTTAATACAGAGTTTGAAAAACTGTGTTCAGCAGTGACATTAAAATTACTCTGACAATGAAACGGAAGTTTCTTTCACTCATTGTTTTCGATTTTTTTCCAACTCTTATTTTATCACGATATTTTACATTTAGACGTCACGAATTGTTATTTAAAGGAAACATTTTCTCTCCACAACTACATCAGTTTGAAAATAAAAGGAAAGCTACAAGAAACACAGACGTTTACTACAGAGAATTCCGTGACATTCACTAGGAATGCGGCCGGGCGTTAGGGCTTGTCTTTCCTGGTAAACGGGTCCGCGACGGTCGTAAGCTACAGTCTGTTTTTTTCGCTCTCTTTCCCTTTCTGTTGACGTTACAGACTGACGCCAGTATAATCCTCCCTCGGAAGTCGTGTCCTTGTGTTGAAGATTGTGGCTTAATATGGCACCACAAACGTTTACATTACAACAAAGGATTTATCTTGTCGAGTGTTACTTCGGAAAGAGGAATTGTGGAGAAGTGCGACGACGTTTTGCAACGAAATTTCCTGGTCCCGTTCCACATAGGACCACTATATTAAACCTCGTAAAAAGTTTAGAGTAACAGGGTCAGCCTGCGATTTTTATTTATGGGGAAATCTAAAAATTAAAGTATACAAAGACAATCCGCACACATCCGTGAGTTAAAAGACAGTATTGTACGAGAAATCGGGAGAATTACAGTAGACGAACTTGCACGTGTAAATGCCAATTTCCTTCGGAGATGCCAGGAATGTGTTGCAGCAGAGGGACATCATTTTCAACACCTTCTGTAGTCAAAGTTAGTACACAATATGAAAACTGTAATTTTAATAGCCGACGTCGCGGACCCCGTTCACCGGGAAAGACAAGCGCTGACGCCGGACCGCTTTCCGCCGAGTCTCGTATCGAATGTCACGGAATGCTCTAGTAAAAGAGCGCCATGTCCCCCAAATCACGCAACTATTCTATCGCCAATGCACACTTGACAAAAGCACGAGCAACTTTTTTCTCCGTGATTAACAAATCACCCACCTTAATCGCTTGTGCGCGCGAGGCTTGATCTGTCGATTTACGATTTCCTTTAACACAGTTCTGTCAGCCGTTTTACTGCATAGGCACACGACTCGGGAGTTCGCGATAGGAAGTGATAGGATCAAGACCTGTAGTTAAAGCGGTCCTGAGTAACTACCACCGTATACCAGTTCGAACTGTCTCCATATCCTTTTCCTGTACGGGAAATTATTTGTGAACCAGTGATAGTGTTGTGAAGTGATCTTGTGCTTGAGTATTGAATTACATTTACGGGACCGTGAAATAGGCCCGTTATATCATGGCCGGGAATCATACTCCGGACTCCCAATCCGACATGGACGCTGAGAAAGGTTCCAATAAACGTTCTCGCGAAGAAGTGGACGATGCTCACCCCGATAAAATCTCCCGAAGTGATACACTTAATGTGTCCCCCCAGATTCCACCTACATATTGGTATGGCACGGATATGCCGGGTCCATACATAGTCCTATTTGACGGTATAGACAATAACGAGAAATTTCTTGCCGCTGGAAGTGTTGGTAACTATCTCCGTAAGAAAGAAGTCCGAGTACACTTAGTGGAACAATGCGGTCGTAATCGCGTTCGGGTGACTTTCCCCACCGCTAAAGCTGCTAATGAGTTTCTCACGCGTAGTGCAATGCATCATGATATGGGAGTCAAAACGAGAATTCCATTATCGTTAATTCAACGGGAAGGACTCATATTCGGCATAGCTCATGACGTGTCAGAACAGGACGTTCTCGATGGTTTCGAGAGTCCTATCCCGGCCCTTTTGGCCAAGCGCATGAACAAAAAGCTGTGGAAAGAGGATGGATCTTTCCAGTTAGTTCCCACTAAACTCTTTTGCATCACATTTCGCGGTAATATTTTGCCGGAGAAAGTTCTCATTAACAGTGAAATATTCGAGGTTCGACCGCGTATACGATCAGTCCAGCAATGCTCCAAATGTTTCCGATACGGCCATTTAAATTTAGTTTGTAAATCAAAACCCAAGTGTGCCAAGTGTGGATTGGACTCCCACCCAGAGGACTGTGACAGTACTTTGTGTTGCATCAATTGCAAGTTACCACATTCAGCCTTAGACCGTAACTGTGCGAGCTGGCGGTTGGAATCAGCTGTCCAAACCAGCATGGCTGAAAACAATTTATCATATCGGGAGGCGAAACTCAAGCTGCAAGGCATCTTCCTCCCCACTCCCACTCGCGATGATGTTTATCGACCACGAGTGACAAAAGAGGCATTCCCTGACTTGCAGACCTCCCGCACAAAACCTTTCTTTACTAATCACACTTGGCACTCCTCAAACAGGACATATGCCAATATATTTTCCCCGCTACGTAATCAACCTGACAGAGACTTTCCTGAAAATAAGGATCCTCAAACATCAATTGATTCTTCTCGCTTTAAGGTGCCATCCTTTCAGACTACTTCTCAACCACGAAACACTAAGAAATCCAAAATCCGCCCTTCTCCGAGGAAAGAAATACATCGCCGTCCGCGATGGGAAGATGATGACGTCGAAATAGAGTCCCCTGTTAGTTCATCGACCCTTACCGACCCAGAGGAAGTGACATCCCAACCCGTAGGAAATAACACATACCCGATAAATAACACTCCTTCCCATTCCAAGCATTTCCAACGCCAACCATATGTGCACCCGATCAAGAGGCATGATAATCCACACTCGCACATTACTGACCAACCTACCGAACACAGCGAGGTGTATCAAGCTCTTTTAGATATGATTCCCAGCATGTGGGATACTGTTAGACACATACGGGACAACGCCCATCGAATTCGACTCATCCAACACATTCAATTTTTGACAGACAAACTTTTGACGTTACTCGAAGACAATGCCTAAGGTGACATCGGAAATGGGTACCATCTTACAATGGAATGTGAATAGTTTCTCCGCACGTAAACTCGAACTATTAGATTTAATTGCTGAATACCACCCGCTTATTCTTTGCTTGCAGGAAGTTAAAGGTACGAAGCACGAGAAATATAGACTCGCCCATTATCACTTGTACGGCAACCCTACGCATCAGCGTGGTACTGTCATATATGTTCATGAAACCCTTTCTCATACAGAAATCCAAATTCCACATAACCTTTCCCTCGTTCAGACCTTTCAACTAGAGTTAGTGGCTATCAGAGTCAACATTAATGACCGGTATATAGTTATCATTTCATTATATATTCCCTCCTCAAACAACTCCCAAAGAATCCGTTCTCACGAGTTACAAGAGATCATAACCCTTGCTCCGGGCCCCTATCTCATTCTCGGTGACTTTAATGGCCATCATCCCTCTTGGGGACATCCGTACGCGGACCGTTTGGGGAAAAATTTAGATGCATGGATTACACACAATCGGTTTATACTTTTTAACGATGGCAGCCCTACTCATTATCCATTAAATGGTAATCGACCCTCCTGTATTGACCTCACAATTACTTCTCCCCGCTTGTATCATAGTTTTCATTGGGTAAAGGAACAAGAACTCCGTGGCAGTGATCATTCCCCCATTTTACTTATAGCCCGTAGATCGTTTTCCACAGGCTTGTTAAGAGAAAATAGGAAGTCGGTTCCAGTGAAACGTTGGACCAAAGCTTCCATAAAATGGGACGCATTTACAGCACAATTTAAAAGCATTTATGATCAAACAACTCCCCACAATGACGGAAATATAACATACCAAAATTTCCTCCGTATGATTACCGTTGCAATAGACAATAGTGCCCATCGAAGTCAATATAGTAGTCCAATTAAATTTCCTTCCCTCAGTTGGTGGACCAGAGACTGTGCTTTAATAAAATGTCAAAAAAAAAATCAATTAAAACGATACGAACGAAACCCCTCGCCGGGGAAGAAAATCGAACTTAGGCGACTGCAAGCTAAGGCGAAGAAAATATATTTACAAGCGAAAAGAGAAGCGCGGCATTCATTTTGTAATTCTCTCGATTGCACAGATAGCCTTAGTTCCATATGGAATAAATTTCATTCTATTAGGAATCCGGCCCACCCAAAACGGAAAAATCTCGATAGACAGTGGGAAGCAGAATTCATGCAAATACTCACGCCACCCTCTGTATGCGCACGAGAGGCAAAATCCTTTGCACAGAATTTCGATTTCACTGCCGATTTCCCGGCTGTTAATGCTACCGAAATACAACAAATTTTAGAAATTGTGCCGAACACTTCCCCGGGATATGACGGTCTCACTTATGACATGCTCAAACATCTGCCACAGCAAGGTATACAATTACTTGCTCATATATTCAATACCGTCTATCGCACAGGACGAATCCCTATCGAGTGGCGTCACCACATAGTCCTCCCCATATTAAAACCTAACAAACCTCCCGCGGAGGCAAAGTCATACCGACCAATAGTATTAATACCAGTAGTTGCCAAACTTTTCGAACGAACATTTCAACATCGCATTAATTGGGCGTTGGAAAAGAATAAGTTATTTTCGCCAACACAAATGGGTTTCCGCATGCAACATGGAAGCCAAGATGCCATAGCTACCCTTACAGTTGAAATCCAAAATAGCCAGATTACTCATGATTATTGCTTTGGCCTATCCACTGACATAGAACATGCTTATGATGCTGTTCATATCCCGATCTTATATAAAATGATGGTACAACTAAACATACATCCCATAGTAGGGACCATAATCTGGAATTTATATCACGAAAGAAATTTACAATTCTGGTTTGAAGATAGGTTGGAAGGCCCCCGTATAGCTCGCACGGAAATCCCTCAGGGTTCGCCCCTTAGCCCCCTACTATTTAATATCTATACCCACCATATACATCACCTAAATATGCACGGCTTTAAATTGTTACAATACGCCGACGATCTGTGCTGCTATAAATGCACTCCCGACGCCACGCAAGGCTTACTCGCTCTAAAGAAAACAGTCACGATTCTTACAGATCACTTAGATACCTTAGGACTCACTATTTCCATTCCGAAATCCAAAATCATAATTTTTAACTCGAGAAAAATGAGCAGTTACCCTAACAATATCACAGAATACAGCACATTCCAGTAGTCGACAATGTCAAATACCTGGGTGTATACTTCGATAGGAAACTGAATTGGGCAAGGCATATACAATATCTCAAGGAAAAGGGTTTAAAAATTGTTAATTTACTTCGCTGTATTTCCACGACCAAGTGGGGAGGACACCCCCATACAATGCTATTATTTTATAAAAATTGTTTTCGTGCATTGTTTGATTATGCAGCACCAGCATATGGTGGGGCCAATCCAAAACTTCTTACGTCTATAGACGTATTACAACGACGAGCCTTACGTACATGTCTAGGACTCATGCCGTCCAGTCCCAATGTTAGTGTATATTTAGAAAGCAATGAATCCTCTTTGTCACACATACGCATCAAACTCACTGTGCAATATTTGTTCAAATCGTGGGCGCGACACGCTCATCCCTTTAATAAAACATTTGCGATTCAACGACAATGGTTTGACCTACCGACCCCCCCTCCCCCACCAAACGTTTTTTTTCTTACAATGTTATAATATTGACCCTGACGCTTACCACCAAACTTTTACCCATCCGGACCCGCTTTTATATCAACTGAATATTCCCACAGAACCCCGAGTAGAGATACAATATGAAGATCATGGCAGACATGAAAATTATAGAGAATTGTGGCCCACATCAACCTTTATTTATACTGACGGATCGAAGTCTGCAGACGGTGTGGGATGCGCTTTTTACGTACCATCTCATAACATCACTCGACAATTTTCACTCCCATCCGATATGTCGATCTTCTCGGCGGAATGTTATGCTATCTATAAAGCACTACAATTCGCCCTGCAGTTACGAATCGATCATTCGTTAATTCTTACGGACGCATTGAGCGTACTTCAAACGTTAGCACGAACAGGTCGGGCAGCATATAAATTAACGGTATTTCCCTATCTTATTCTCCGAATCATGTTAGACCTTCAACAGCAGGGTCTGTCAGCGACCTTCACATATATTCGCGCCCACAGTGACCTTAATAAATATCAAGATCGCGTTGATGTAATGGCTAAACAAGCAAGAACGAAAGAAACTGTTACCCCGATGCGCCTGCCGTACACTGACCTCCTCCCACGGGTAAAAATCAAAGTAGAACAACAATGGGACGATTGGTGCACCCAGCAACTCCTCAATACCAATACATATAGATGGCATGCACAAGTCGGCAATAAACGTCCTTGGTTTCAACACATTAACCTACCCCGTGCAGTTTTAGTGTTTACCATGCGAATGCGTACAGGTCACGTAGTTATACATCCCAGTTCATATACCGTGCCTGCAACTTCCTGTCAGTGTGGAGAACCTATTCAATCAACCACACATTTGTTTTTACAATGCCCAATTCGACAACAACATCGCAATACTCTATACAAACAGTTACAACGTGTGGGTATTCCATTTCCGATGTCCCTTTCGACTCTACTCTACGAGCCACGATCTGATGTCATGTGGATACTGTACAGCTTTGCACGAAAAAACAACATTGTAACATAAACAAACAGACACTTGGAATGTAAACAAACTTTCTCATAACAAACCAAATAGGACCCCTGGCAAGAAATCGCTCATAGGCGGTGTGTGCCAATCAAAGAAGAAGGAAGGAAGGAAGCACACGACTCGTTTGCTGTCTGTAGTAGGATAATTTGTTGTCTGCCTGAAACAAATTTGCCTGACAGCATCTTCTTTCTTATACTCGAACTTCGTCTTTGAATGGTGGGTTTATTTCACTAAGCTCGGTACGATCCACAACCTTCGGACGTCGCAGGGTGAAAGCTTCGTACCGAGGCTACTATTGGATGCAGTTAACTTGCCTTCCAATCACAGTTAGATGGGGTGATCAGTGTTGAAGGATCCTTACATGCTTTCTGTGGCCAGGATCGTTGCAGCATACTTCCAAGAGTTCTTAAGGTAAAACAGAACTTTTTATTGTTACTGGTGTGCATGGTTAATAACTAGAATTGCAAAGTGTTCAAAAAACTAACAGAGTCGTATTCACGGCGAAAAATCTAACAGTTTATTTGATTACGTCACATAACCGGCGTAAAGACTGAGCTAATGAACAGGAATAAACTAGCTTAGCCAAATAACTGAACGGTGCGAAATATTTAAAATATTGCTACTCGACAGCCATATTGAAGTACAGTTTCTCGTCACGAAACAATGCAACAAGAAGCAACAGCGACAGTTTGAAATATTTAAGCATTCATGATCAGACGCATTAATTACGACGAAGGAAAGTTAGATATCCTATCAAACATTATTCAATCCTAATTAAGATACGAAATGACGTATACTTAGGGTTGCCAGATTTCTAAAATAAAAAAATGGGACACAGATTATAGCTATAGGCATGGATATAGTTAAATTTATTTTTTATAACATTTTTAAACATTACAAAATGAATTGCTGTTTAAAGCATTGTTAATCCCTAATTTTTAACATTTTGGCAAAATGTATTAATATTTGAGCGAACTCTTGGCATCCTTTAAAAGGACATTTTTTTCGAATGCATTACTATAAAATTCAAAACATGACTTATTCTAATTCACTAGAACTTGCAATATGCTTTCCACTGTTGCTAATTCCAGCCGATTTCGTTCTTGGTCCACTGAACAGTCATCATAGAAAATATGATGTATAAAATGTTTTTGAAATTTGAATTCGTTATTTCTTTAGCTAAATACGGGACAAATGGGCGTCCCGAGAACATTTTCCGGGATACCAGGACATTTCTTTAAAAAAGGGGACAATCCCGTATATACGGGACGTCTGGCAACCCTATGTATACTCTTTCTTAACATATTTGTAAAGGGTTTATGGGTGAACACAAGTAGGACCAAGCTTGTTTAATTCGTGCATTTGTGATCACGGTTCATACGTGTCTATTTGGGATTTTTAAATAATGCGCATTACTTTTTCGGTGCGATTATTACGGCCGAGATGACCGGATGTCCTTGTTTTGAGTAAATGTAACTTATTAAAGTGTTCCAAACGAATAATTAGTATTTATGAAAGTAGAATGGAAATCGTAAAAGTTTCTAGGATTGTGGAAGATTGTCGAGGTAACTTTCTAGAGTCAAATCACTAAATGATCTGTTCTGTAATGTAACGTTATTGGCGTTAATAGGCCTAATTATAAATCATTTTTGATAAACTTTGCAAGAAATATTTTTATAATAATTATATCTTGTAGTGGCCGCGGTGGCTCAGTCGGTAACGTGTCTGACTACCATGCTCAAGGTCCCGGGTTCGATCCCCGGCCGGTTCAAATCCGGGAACTTTTCTAACGTTGGAAGCGGCTCCGGCGCCTACCCAGCGTCGAATAACATGGGTACCTGGGGGAAACTCTGGGGGGTAAAGGCGGTCAGGGGCGTGATGCTGATCACATCACCCCCACTCACGACCGGATCAAGAAAGTGTGGGGCGTTACCCCCACACCCCCTATACGCCTTCATGGCGTGGTGCTATGCACAGGGGAACACTTTTTTATCACTTTACTTTTAATATATTTTTTAAATGAATCTTGAGAAAACTGCCTTTAATCGGACTTTTATTAATTTGCGTGAGGATATGCTACATCAACTCTTTGAAGAATTTGTTGCGCAACGAGCAGCACATTTTGTAAATGTTGAAAAATTGAAATCGCATTCTGTTACACATTTTTATACTATCATCAGTGAGCAACTTGAAATATAAAACGCTATAAAAAGTTACAAGTTGTTATATTTTCATTGAGAAGGTAACTGATCTGATTGTTTAATTGCATGAAATCTTTTGCATGATAGTTTAGTAGTGGGAAAGTACCTATTATAAACTCAAGAAATGATGAGCCCCCCTCAAGCAGGTTTGGCTATACTTAAAACAAGCTCAACATGAGCATATGAGCTTTTTGCTCTAGTGTAGAACCCTGCCTAATCCAAGATTTTTGTAAAAATGCCCTCATGGATTCCATGAGAAATGAAGAGCCCCCTCGGATTGATGAGGCTACACTTATAAAAGGTACTTCTGTGAGATTGTTGTCCATAATCCTGTCAAAAATATGCCCCTCTTGATATTTTTTTTGGCCACACTTAAAAGTAGACCACTCACACCCACATACACACCCATATACACACCCACATACACCCACACCCACCCACACATACATATTTACTTCCGGTCCACTTCCGGTCCACTTCCGGTCTACTTCCGGTCCACTTCCGGTTTACTTCCGGTCCACTTCCGGTTTACTTCCGGTTTGACTACTTCCATTCCACTTCCGGTTTGACCACTTCCGGTCTATTTGTGGCCAAGTTGTGGCCTATTTCTGGTTTATTTATATTGCATCATGCTGTGCAATAAATTATTAGATACGTGTTGTTTTCTGATTGGGTGCTTATGACATAATGTGATTATGTGTTATATTCTGATTGGCCTATTGTTTCAGATGTGTTGTTTTCTGATTGGGTGCTTATGACATAATGTGATTATGTGTTATATTCTGATTGGCTTATTGTTTCAATGCGGTCCGTGCTTAGGGTATATAAAGAGATTTTGCATTGCATATCAGCCAGTATTGTAAGAGCTGTTGAAGAGTAAGGTTGTATTGTTCCAGTGCTGCTCATATTTTTTAATTGCAGATTTGTATAAATTGAATTACAAATCACACTGCTGAACCCAACTGATCCAGCATAGAGTTTTGATTTGAATCCCAAGAAATTGTATATAAATACCAAAGCCAAAAATATTAACACATACACATACATACACACACACAAAGCACAGTGCTGAACCCAACTTATCCAGCATAGAGTTTTGAATTGAAGCCCAGGAAATATATATAATAAACCAACAACAAAAATGCCGAATCAAAAATATTGTAATCAATGCAATAAGAATATATCCAGCCCCAATTGGGCCAGACACCAAAGGAATTGTAACCCAGATAAATACAGAACCCCTACAAAAATTTGCCCCAAATGCAATAGAAAATATAACATGCAATACTTCACATATACACATAAAAATACTTGTTCTGCACAGTCATCAACATTGCCCCCACAAGCATCTACATCTGGTCTGAAAAGGAAACATGAAGTACCTGTTAATGCCAGAGCAGCAAAGCAGCCACGCTATGAACCTATCCATAGCAGTTTTAATGCCCAACTTAGGGATTATCGGTTTGTATCAGAGCCAAGATGTGGTATTCAGAATTTTTTGAACAGTGTAAATCCTGATGTGCAGGCAATTCTAAATGCACAAAATAGCCCTTATAAGCTGTCCCTCAAATTGTTTACACAATATAAGAAACCAAACGGCACAAAATTTACACAGCCCCACATAACAGCAACTGTACCTGTATATTCAAATGCAAATTCAGACACAATAATAAGCAGGTTGATGGATCAATTGAATATTAAACACTCTGAATTTGAGGCAAAAGAGTCTGGATGGAGCCTATGCGGCTCTCCACACAGGCTCTATGTTAATATTTCTGAATTCACTCCATTACAAGGATCTACATATTTGCCATTACCTGATAATATTAAAAACAGAAGAGCCGTGGTTAATATTGAAAATACCGACCAGAAATGCTTTTTGTGGTGTATATTAGCTGCTTTGTTTCCAGTTTCAAGGAATCCTCAGAGAATAAATTATTACAAACAACATGAACATGATTTTGACGATGCAATGGAGGGTTTAGAATATCCAATGTCTGTACAGAATATTGATAAATTTGAAAAAAAGGCCCGGGATATTAATGGCAAACAATTATCTATTAATGTATTTACTTGTTCCACTGGCAATTGCTCCATAGAACCTCTCAGAATCAGTACATTTGATGATGAATCTGCTATTCCGATTGATCTGCTCTTAATTGAAGGGGATGGCACATATCATTATACTCTGATACATAATCTTGAAGCTTTAGTGAGAACACAACTAGACAAATCCAATACAATATTCAAGTTGTGCAGAAGATGTTTATGTGTATTTGATGGTAAAAAAATAATAAATGGTGTTTGTAAAAAGAATGCAGAAATTGCAAAAAACAAGTTAATTGAGCATCTGAAATACTGTAAAAATCATAAACCTGTTCATATGGTGATGCCAATGCCAAGTGAGAATTGCAAATTCAAAAAGTTTGAAGCCTTGTTGGAACACCCAGTATATATTCTCTGTGATTTTGAATCAATCCTCAAATCTCTTGCATCCTGCAATCCAGATCCTGAAGAATCTTCAATTACACCATACCAGCTACATGAACCTTCCAGCTTTTGTTATGTGGTTGTACAGGATGGTGTTGTTAGTAAAGAATATTCATACATGGGACCAGATGCCATCAAAATATTTGCACATAGAATAGAAAATGAGTGCCGTGACATAGCATCTAACATTTTATTAAAATCAAAACCCATGTTGCCTTTAACAGAGAAACAGATTGAAGATTTCAACAATGCAGAAAAATGCCCGGTATGTGATTCTGAATTTTCAGATACAAATATCAAGGTGAAACACCATTCTCATACAGATGGTAAATTCAAAATGGCCCTGTGTAATAGCTGTAATATTAAGATCAAGAGACCAAGATTTGTCCCCATATTTTGTCATGGAGCATCCAATTATGATTTTCATCATTTGATCAGATATGAGGGGTTTGAGAAGCAGAATTTAAATATTTTAGCTGAAAATGATGAAAAATATATATCTATTAGCAAAACAATTAAAGTTAATGGTGTTCCTATTCACATAAGATTTCTTGATTCTTACAGATTTTTATCTGCTAGCCTGGATACACTGGCCACTCAATTATCTGATGATCAATTCAAAATCACACGTGCCTTGTTTCCAAATCAGGATCTGAAATTAATTAGGCGGAAGGGTGTATATCCCTATGATTATGTTACAGATTTTTCTAAATTTGATGAGTGCTCCCTGCCTCCACAAGAACAGTTTTACAGCAAAATCAGAGGATCTGGAATCACTGATGAAGATTATCACCATGCCCAATTGATGTGGAACAATTTAAAATGCCAGACATTTGGTGATTATCACATGGCATATTTGAAACTTGATGTGACCCTCTTAGCTGATATAATGCAGGCATTCAGAAAATCTTCAATGCAAAATTATGGACTGGACCCAGTGTATTTTTTCAGTGCCCCGGGCCTAGCATGGGCTGCAATGTTTTTAAACACTAACATGCAATTGGATTTGATCCCAGATCAAGATATGTACTTGTTTATGGAGCAAGGTATAAGAGGAGGCATGGTGCAATGTTCCCAGAGATATGCCAGAGCAAATAACAAATATATGCCTGATTATGATCCAGCACGGCCATCAAATTATATAGTGTATGTAGATGCCAACAGCCTCTATGGTCACGCTATGATGGATAAACTGCCATATGCAGGGCTTGAATGGGTCGAAGATTTCAATATTGAGGATCTTCAGAAGTTTGATGACCGTGAAAATGGCCTCTTCTTAGAGGTTGATCTGGCAATTCCTAATCATTTACATAAGAAATTTTCTGATCTGCCCCCAATTCCCGAGGTTCAGTGCTCACCTGGCTCTAAACAGAAGAAGCTCATGATGACACTGGAGGCAAAACAGGGCTATGTCATATATTACAAGAACCTCCAGTTCCTGATGAAACATGGTGTTCAAGTGACCAAAGTTAGAAAAGTTTTGAGGTTCAGGCACTCAGAATGGTTGAAACCATACATTGATACAAACACGGAGCTTCGAACATCTGCAAAGAGCCAATTTGATAAGGGCTTGTTTAAATTGATGGTCAATTCTGTGTATGGCAAAACAATTGAAAATGTCAGAAAACATACCGATGTTAAAATAATTACTGACCCCAGCCTGAGCAAAAAATTGGTTGCAAAGCCTAATTTCAATTACAGAAGAATTTATGATGAAAATATGGCACTTTTCAACATGAAAAAAAAAATTAAGTTTGATAAACCTATTTATGTAGGGGCTGTAATATTGGAATTGGCCAAATTACATATGTTACAATTGTATTATGATGTGTTCAAACCTTTTTATGGTGATAGAGTAAAACTGATATACATGGACACGGATAGTTTTGTTCTTGATATTAAAACAGAAGATGTTTATCAAGATATGGCACAGCCTGAATTGTTTCAATACTTTGATACCAGTGAATTGCCAGGCTATTTGAATATTCAACCCCACAACAAAAAAGTGCCCGGCAAGTTAAAAGATGAGACACTTGGTGATGTTATTGTGGAATTTGCTGGGTTAAGTGCCAAGATGTACAGTTTTAAAACATGTAGTGCTGTTGTCAAAAAAGCCAAGGGCATTGGCAAAGTGACTGTTGACAAAGAGCTTGGCTTTGAGGATTACAAAAATTGCCTCAAATCCCAGAATTTAATCAAAACATCTGAATCCAGAATTCAGAGTGTGGATCACTTATTGACAAGCAATATTGTAAGAAAAGTGGCTCTGGACCCACATGATGATAAGAGATGCATTTTATCATGTGGCATACATACTTTACCATGGGGTCATTGTGATTTGAAAAATGGGAATCAATGCCCAATTACAGAGCATGATTTGAAATAAATAAACATGCCTATGAACTTATTTGGGTTCAAAAAACAGGCTACTATGGAGCTGCCAACACCACAACCCTCTTCTGATATGCAGTCTAAACTGAGTGGCTTGTTAATTATTCATCTGAACAGCATATTTACAGATGTTGATGATGAAACAGGCAAAACATTGTACATATTTAACAATAATTTAAATCATTACCAATTACCTGTAGGTGGGCAATTGCAATTTATTACAACCCCTGAGGGTGATGTTAAAATTTCAGTAGGGAGAAATATTTACAGAATTAAGCACTCAAACATGATTTCTGGCACTGTTTATACTGTTTCTGCTGGTGACTGCTTATATATTGAGGTCCCTGGATCATATGACAAGCTTATACCCTTTTTTATAGAATTAAGAATCAGATATTCAATAATAAATAACCACTAAACAAAATGCCTAATGATATTTTTGGCCATACAAGGCATGAAGATCACAGTGATGAGATTTTGATGCTTGATGTCAGAGTCAAGAAATTAAGAAGTGATTTACAAGCTTTACAAACCACACTCAATGCCAGTCTTCAATTAGAAATTACAAATTTGCAATCACAATGCATGGACCCTCTTCTTAAAATTGACTCAGAACTCAAATTGCTGCTTCAGAAATATACTGATTTGGCCACATTGGATAATTTTCAAAGTTTAGAAGAAGCTGTAGCAGCTCTTCAAGCCAGATTTAAGACCCAGGCCACCAACTCTGAGCAATTGAAACAACAATTGGAAGAGCAAATAAATAATGTCCAGGCACAGCTCCAAACAATTGTCAAAAGCATAAAATCACAAGAAGATTTTGATCTAGTGATTTCCACTCTAAAGGAACAGATTCAGTCACTCCAAATACCTAATCTGGACCCTCTGAACAATGCCATAGCCGAGGTTAAAGAAAAAATTGAGACACTTGAAAATTTTATGAACAACTTGCCATCTTCTGATGCTTTGAATACAATAACTCGGAGTGTGGCCAATATTAAGCTGCAACTTGAAACATATGAAGATTTTGGAAAAATTCAAAGTTCCATAACCCATCTTGAAGGTACAATAGCAGCAGTGCAAAGTGATTTGGCAAATGTACTAGAATCCAGATTGCCTGGGATTGTAGACACACTCATCAGTGTCCAGCAACAAATCACAAAGCTTGAAAACCTCAACACTGAATCTGAACTGTCTCATTTTCATCACTTGATAGATGATATCCAAACAAAACTTGAAATTTTACAACAATCCACACCCTCTCAGGCAGATATAGCCCTGCTCCAAAATGCTATGCAAAATGTGGCTGATGCTTCTGAATTACACAATGTGAAATTGGCACTTGAATTTTTGCAAAATACAGTCTCAAATCTTCCTACATCACAGGAACTTAAAAATATTAAGAGGGCAGTGAATCGGATATTGAAATCAGAAGATATCAAGAATATCCAAGCAGAAATCAAACATCTCACTCAGACAGTGGCCACTCTACCAACCAATCAACATATTAATGAATTGCATGCCCTGTTTGAGGATATCAGAATACAGGTCCATGATCTTACAGCTCAAAATTCAAAATTGGCAGTTGTTGAAAATTTGCAACAAATTGTAGCTAATATCAAGCAACAGCTAGGGACCATGGAATCCAATCAAGCAAATGCTCTGTCTGTTTTTGCCACCCAGCTTCAAGAAATTGTGCAGCAATACAAGAGACTTGCTGTGGACATAAAAATCAAGCCGGGCCATGATGATGTTGTTAGGACTATCAATGAGCACCTTGAATCTGTAACAAGCAGATTGCTCACAGCAGAAAAGGAAATAACAGGCATAATTGAAAATCCAAAACATACAGTAATTCTTGAATTGTACAGCATCCCCAACAAAGAATATGATTCTCCATTTACACCAGGTGGCAAAATATATATGCTGTCCCCTGCACAATTTTATTATCATTTTTTTGTTGGGGGCACATTGAGACCAATCAAGATCAAATATTGGCTTCAACCACAGGCACACCACTTCCCCACCTTATCAATAACAAATGCTGAGAACAAAGTGAAAATCACCAGTGTAGAATTGGAGGATTTTACAGATCCCAATACATTGGAAACAGCCTATACTGAAGATGATGGCTCTTTGGAATTTAAAATACATATAGGGGACAAATTATATTTAGAAAATCCTGCAGTATCAGCTGCTGAACACCCCATAGTTGCAATATTCTTGTTTACATATTATGTCTAGACAAATTATTGTTGATGAATTACACAGACAGGCCAGACATAATTTTAAGAGACTCCCAGTAGTCACAAAAAGCATAGATGATTTATGGCAGGGGGACTTGATTGAAATTGCAAGTGGACAGTTGAAAAACTTAGACAAAATCAACAAGGGCTACAAGTATCTACTTACTGTAATAGATACATTTTCAAAATTTGCCTGGGCTGTACCACTCAAATCCAAGACTGGAAAATGTGTTAGAGAAGCTTTGAGAACAATCATCAATCAGAGTGGAAGATCCCCGCGATATTTGCAAACAGATAATGGCAAAGAATTTTATAATTCAGTGTTTCAACAATTTATTAAAAGCCAGGCAATAAAACATTATTCGAGTTACAGTGACCTCAAGGCCTCAATTGTAGAGAGATTCAACAGAACCCTAAAAAATCTTATGTATAAACAATTTACACTTCAAGGTAATTATAAATGGATTAATATTCTTCCAGAACTTCTACAAAAATATAACAACTCGGTCCATTCCACAATCAACATGAAACCCTCTGAAGTAACTTCATCTGATGAGCAAAAATTGATCAGCACTGTTTATTATCCTAGATATCAGCCAACAATAAGAAAGGCCAAATACAGGGTGGGTGATCAAGTAAGAATCAGCAAATATAAGCACTTATTCAAAAGAGGCTTTACTAGAAACTGGAGCACTGAATTATTTACAGTGGTTCAAGTTAAACCCGGGACCCTTAACACATATATAATAAAGGATCACCGAGGAGAAATTCTCAAAGGCAGGTTCTATGAACAAGAGCTCAGCAAAACTAAACAGCCTGACACATATCTCATAGAAAAAATCATCCGCAGAAAAGGCAACAAATTATTTGTCAAATGGCTAGGACTTCCAGAACACAGCTGGATCGATGCAAACAAAATAATAATATGAGCACCTGGGATGTTATAAAAAGGCTGCCAGAACCTGAAAAACAGAATAAGAGAAATGGCAAATTGTTACCTGATAATATTAGGTGTCTTATTGTTGGGCCATCTGCTTGTGGTAAAACTACACTAATGGTTGATAATTTTTTATTGGCACCCAACTGGTTAGACTGGAAAAACAGGCACTTGTATATTTTTTCTAAGAGCTTGGAACAATTAAAATATCAGCAGCTGATGAAGCTATATGATGGATTGGATATTGCCACTTTTGAACCAGATGTTAAGCCACTTCATGAATGTCTCGATAATTCTGTTGTTGTGTTTGATGACATTATATTGGATAATCAAAACAAGGTTAGAAATTTCTTTACACAGGGCCGGCACAAAAACATTGATTGCTTCTACCTGGCACAGACTTTTTCAAAAATACCGAAGCAACTGATCCGAGACAACAGCAATTTTATATGTGTGTTTCATCAGGATCATACCAACCTCAAACACATACATGATGAATGTGTAGGTGGGGACTTGAGCTACAATGATTTTTCTAAATTTTGCAGCAAGTGCTGGAACCAGGACAGTTATGGGTTTGTCACAATTGATATGACAAGAACACCCAATAGTGGCAAATACAGAAATAAAATTAACAATTTTCTAGACGTAGAGACGTATATAAATAAACATGAAAAGGCCAATCATTGATGACCTTAAGTTAAGAGATTATCTTGTAAAAAGATTTAAGGGATGGAAATCAGAGAACCGTGGAATTTATGAAAAACACAAACAAACAGAACAGCCTGTAATTGATGCTATTAATAATTTAGGTAAAAATATCAAAACTGTTACAGAGCAAAATCAAAATTTGCTCACAGAGCTTGTACCTTTAGCTGCAAGGAACATATTAGATTATCCATTCACCCCACTTTCAAGTATTCATACACCTAGTCCTATTGCTCCTAGAAGAATTGAGGCTAGTCAGGATCCTATTGAATTGGGTCTTCTTGCTCAAAAATATTTAACCACACCTAAAGACAATAAAGATGAGGTGTTTGGCTTATATGCTGACACAGAGCTTGATGGCAGCATCATACATAGAATTGGCAATTTCAGAGTAACATTTATGGGAGATGATATAATTGTATATTCAGAATCTCGACTTGGAGAAAAAGGTGCTTTTGTTAAGTACTCCGGAACACCTGGATTGTGGGAACTGATGACTAGGAAAAGGCCTGGCAGCTATACAGATCAGGATTATGAGGATTACAAAGAAATATTAATAAAATCAGATGCTCTATACCAGAACAATGATCCCACACAAAAAAGAGTCAAGTCGAGCAGTGGAGCAAAATACAATAATTTAATCAAGCCCATATGGTCACAAATCAAGACTGGCAGTGGAATCAAACAATACAACACCCTGCCCAAAGAATTTGTGTGGGTTGATGATGTCAGGAAACTTGTAGATAGGTTATTGGTGATAGCTGGGGAAGAAAATGCTGGGAACCACAATTTTTACAATGAAAAGGTTGGAATTATGGACATGATAAGCACCAAATTGTCTAATTTTATAGTGAATGACACTAAGGGGATTGGATATCTCATAAAAATTATTAATACTCTACCCCCCAAATTTTGGAATATTTCTGAGGGTCGGGGCCTTGTTAATGACATTATAAACAAGTTGCCATTTGAACTACACATTCCAGGCTATCAATATTGTGGTCCAGGCACAAAATTGGACCATAGATTAAACAGAGGTGATCCTGGTGTTAATCCCTTAGATGCTGCTTGTAGAGACCATGACATAGCATACAACACACATTCCGATCTTGACAAGAGACATGTTGCAGACAAGAAATTAGAAGAGGCTGCATTTGGCAGATTTGTAAGCAAAGATGCATCTTTGAGGGAAAAAATAGCAGCATTGGGAACCACCATAGCTATGAATACCAAACAAAAACTGGGGTGGGGGTTGTGAATATGTATATAATAAACCTACAATGAAGGCCAAGGGTGTTATGTATCAAATACCTTATGCAGGTCTCAAATCTCTTAAAACTATTGACAGTCTTTTGACCAAAAAACAGCGCAAGAAAAAAAATTCTTGTCTTGCAAAGGGCCATGGTATGAAATTGTTGCTTAGTACCCCCCAATTAAAAAAATTACAGCAATCAAGAAAAAAATCACATGTGGGGGGATTTATATTTACCATCCCTGCCATCTTAGCTGCTCTCGGGGCTGTGGGGAGCTTGGCTGGGGGTTCAGCCGCCATAGCAAAAACAGTAATTGATGCCAAGAAGAATAGGGCAGAATTAGATGAGCAGAGGCGCCATAACCTGGCAATGGAGAAACAAGGCAAAGGTGTTAAAAGAGCCATGAATAAGTTTAAAAAAAACAAGAGCCGCTTACAAACCAAGATATTGAAGCTTTAATCAAGCCATTGGGCATCAAACATTTTAGAGGTGTGTACATGTCTGATTCTTTGCCAGAACAACCACTCAACAAAGAGTGTGGCATTGTTAATTTGGATGAGTACAAAAATCAGGGCACTCACTGGATCTGTTATCTTAAATATTTAAACAATGAGGCATTTGTGTTTGATTCATTTGGAGGTGTTCCACCTGAAAATTTAATAAAATATCTAAAATCACCTAATCTTTATTACAATAATGCCCGTGTTCAAAACTTCAAAGATGTTAATTGCGGACATTTGTGTTTATCTGTTCTTAGATACATGTCTCAAATAAATAAACCATCAATTGAAGATTTTCAAAAAGCCTTGTGGTATCTGAAACATCATGGGGGTATTCCATCTCACCAGCCAAAATTCAATATTGAAACTCAAATTGCATGATGATATTGTATATCCCAAAACAATAGCTCTCAGAGCATTTTATGGCATGTACCTGATCCCTAATATTACACACCACAACAATACAATTGCAGTAGGGGATGAAAAAATTGTCATTACTCCAGGGCAGTATAATCTATCCACTCTAAATGCTCAATTACCCAGAGGTGTAGTGTTAAGTCAAAATTCTGTCACTCACAGGGTAGAAATTGTATCTGCCACAGAAACAGTAGATCTGGGTACCATAGGAGAGCTGTTAGGCTTTGAGAACAACACAAAACTTGAACCAGGCATCAAACACACTGCTATGAATATACCCAAATTCTTAGCCATAGAGACTCTGAATATTCACTGCAATGTGGCTGAGGGTATGATCACCAAATCAAATGGCATAGGCACTCACAAACAAACTGGCATCATTGCAACATTCAAACCTAATTCTGAATTTATGGAGCCCATCATCTACAATCCATCCCCAACGTTATATTTTCCTGTGTGCCATAATAGAATAGATTATATTGAATTGATGGTCACTAATGAAAAAGAAGAATTAGTTGATTTTGCTGGAGCCACAACAACTGCAATCATAGAGATTAATATTTAAATAAAAATACATACAAGAAGAAAATGGAAAATATTGAGAGTTATGAGCTACAATCATTCCCCCCAAACAGGAGGACATTTGCAAATTTAAATCAACCCAACACAGAGATTGAGGTTGATCTTGATGTAGGGGATGGATTTATACACCCTCACAGAGCAGATCTATACATCAAATTTGATGTTGTAAAGCTCGATGGTACCGATTATCCGGCAAATTCTAATATAAGACTTGTAGACAATTTTGTGCCACATCTATTCTCTGAAATTGAGATCAGAAAGCATGGCGTTGTTATAAACAGAGTGGATTATCCCGGCATTACCTCCACAGCTTTGGCCACATTAAAATTATCCAAAACCGAGGCTTCATATTACAAAATCGGGGGATTTGAGGCTGGTGATAAGATATTATCTAAGAACCACACAGTGCTGTTCCCCATGCGCCTGTTGCCAGGATTCTTCTCAGATTACAAAGAAATTATGTGGAAGGGTGGGTTAAGAATCACATTTAGAAGAGCTGCAAACGATAATAATGCTTTGATGAGGTACAGTGCAATAAACCCCACAGGAGAAGCTCTGCCTAATACCCTACCAGATGCAGGCAAATGCATTATTCAGACTATGGAGCTAAGAATCCCTGTTGTTGAGTATGAGGCCAGTTATGCTCTTAAATACAAAGCTGATATAATAAAAAATCCACAAATTCCTCTGCAATTTTATACATATCAATGCGTACAGAAGCCCGCATCTGGTACATATTATGAGTTTGATGCTACAAATTCATTCTCCAGTATTCAATATGACATGCCTGATTTTGTAGTGGTATTGTTTCAGACTGGAAGACACAACAATCAGGAAAAAAATTCAAGCAAATTTGATAACTGCAACATCAAGAACATATATCTTAAAAATGGCAGAAATGAGGTATTTCCTAGAGAAAATTACAATTTAGACATGTCCAAGAATGATTTCCTTAAATTATATGAGGCATTTACATCCTTCAAAAGGGTCACAACTGGCAATACTGACATGTATTACACACCAGATGAATTCAAAGCACAGAGACCCATGTTTGTAATCAACACTTCAAAAAGAAAACAAGTTGTGGTGAATGACAGAACAAATATTAAAATTATCTGTGAATTCCATGAGGCATTACCTGATGACACCATATGTAGTGTTATTCTCATAGGAGAAAAATCATATGTTTATGATGTAAGAAATGAGAGAGTCACGGAGCAATTCTAGAGGGTCTCTGCATATTGCATTGTTTTAATATTGGATATGCAAGTTGAGGCTGGGGTCCAATTAAACTTAAACTGGAAGTAAATATGTGTGTATATGGGTGGTTGTTGGTGTGTATATGGGTGTGTATGTGGGTGTGAGTGGTCTACTTTTAAGTGTGGCCAAAAAAAATATCAAGAGGGGCATATTTTTGACAGGATTATGGACAACAATCTCACAGAAGTACCTTTTATAAGTGTAGCCTCATCAATCCGAGGGGGCTCTTCATTTCTCATGGAATCCATGAGGGCATTTTTACAAAAATCTTGGATTAGGCAGGGTTCTACACTAGAGCAAAAAGCTCATATGCTCATGTTGAGCTTGTTTTAAGTATAGCCAAACCTGCTTGAGGGGGGCTCATCATTTCTTGAGTTTATAATAGGTACTTTCCCACTACTTAGTTTTAAGTAACGTAGATAGTGTGCTTTCTTTTTATAATGTGAGAATGATGGTACACTTTGTATTGAACACGTTTTATGCTCAATTGATGGAATATTAACCTGCTTTATTAGATAAATCTTCTTGGTCGCTTCCGCTTAAACAAACATATCTGTAGGCAAGGGCACCCGCAGAGGGCGGGCAGGAGGGGCACTTGCCCTTCTGAGATTTCTAGAAAGACTCATATAATTCATATTAACCGGGAGAAAACATCACCCCACCTTTCCCCCACTTTAAGCACTGCTGCCCCTCCCCCCCCTGAGAAAAATTCTGTGGGCAGCCTTGGCAGTAGCGACAAAGTCAGAAAGGCTAAGTATCTTTGTGGACCATTTCCGGTTCCAATAATGAAGATATTTTTAACGCTAATTTTCATTCAGACAGTTTCGCTTCTTAAAGATCCCCCCCCCCTTTTGGACCCTGTCCACAAATAGCCAACGTCACAAATATATAATGTTAGTACAAAAACAACCGCGCAATTTTAATGTCAACATGAATATGAGTGGGAGTATTATTTGTTTTACTATTTTCCTTTTTTTATTTCACGTATCTTAATTTTATGTTAGAAGATACATTATTTTAATGCATGCTGTTACCTATTTTCTTCCTTTAAGAATACTATTCTGTAAAATTTCTTGTATACGAGGTTTACTTAATGTTTTTTTTTTTTACTTGCCAGTAGTGGACATGTTTTATTTTCTACTGATATTCACAACGATATTGAAATGGATCTGTTTTGAATTTCTACCCTTTTAAATTTATTTTAGTTCAAGGGGGCCCAAAACATTATTACGGAGTGGGGCTCAGGAGGGGGCGGGGAACTTCATTGCCATAAGGGCTAATACGCCCATGATTGTATATACTGTGTGCACATTGTTATAAGACCAATACAGTTTCACGCGCATAGCACAAGGTTTTGGCGTTATAAAGCTGTGGTTGCAAATTTACTGATAATTTCCTCATTTTGCACTTTTACCATATTGGAACCCTCAGGATGCAATTATGGTAGGCATTAACCACAGCCCCCCTACCCCCTCATTCTCTGAAAGAAGCGTTAGAGTACATAATTAATACAAATGTTCTAAAACGGGGTATGTACTATAACATTTGTATCTGTTGTTCTAATGCAAATCTGTAAGTTAGACGTTCTAGGTTTGAGTCCATAACGGACATAAGAATATTTGTACGCATAGTTTCCTGTGCATTGTGTGAAAGGCAATGACAACCGGTTCGTTATCCTTACAGCGCTGGCTACATCATTATCGATTTCTAACTTCCTTAAATAATTCTAACACATTTGCCGCCGACTTTGCAAATTTCGACCTTATTTTCGCGGTCAGTTGCATATTATCCGTGATGTTGGAGGGAGATTTTGTTCAAAATAAAGTTATTGGAAGTTCTGGTAACAATAAATTCCAATTCCTAATTCCAATAACTGTCAGTTATTTACTGTAAAAACGATTTCTCTGACTCGAAATGCACAGTTATACAGGGTGACTGGTAATTAGATGTATTCCCTGAAAGGGGTTAAAGTAGAGACAATTTGCAATAAATTTGAACATATGATACCCCGTCCGAAAATTAGTAGTTTTCGAGATAATCGAATTTCTATTGTTTCTTTAAAAAATGACAATTTTCCACATAAAAAGATGAATTGAGAAAAAACTGCTCATTGTATGGAACTTATTTCAGAATTTTCTGATAGCTAACAAATAAGTGGTTCCTTGAAAAAAAAGTTTTTCCCAAATAACAATCACATGTAAGTAACGGGTGGGTCTAAACTTACAAGTGATGATAAAAAAATGCACTCTTAGTTTACTTGGCAACGTATTAATAACAAAAATGGTATGACACGAAGCGTACAAATTACTTTAATTACTTCCTTGTGTCATCTGATATCCAACAAGGTACAAATGTTGCTAACATTCACATTTGTGTACAAGAAATAATACTTCATTCATCTTCATGTGAATGGAATCAATGAACAATACAATTAAAGAACATTACACGTCTTGCTCAAAGTGGACACCTCCGTTACGAATGCAGGCACGCAGGTTTTTACGGACATTTGGTCTCGTATTTCGTGATGTGATGGTGTCTGCCTCAAAAAATGTTCATAAGTGATGCCATTTAAGATTTGGGGCAGGAAAAATGGATCCATCAAATGAATGTTGATGACGCCCATCTATACTTCTGCCTGGGCGTGCGACAGTGTCTGGATGAAAATTACCCCAAAAAATGGATTGGCCGAGGAGGCCCTATTCCCTGGCTGGCTCGATTCCCCGATTTGAGGCCTTGCTACATTTGGAGCCACATGAAAGACTCAGTTTACAAGACACCGGTAAACTCGCAAGAAGAGCTCAGGGAGAGGATCTTAACAGCTGGTCAACACGTCAAAGACACCATCACATCACGAGTTACGAGACCAAATGTCCGTAAAAACCTGCGTGCCTGCATTCGTAACGGAGGTGTCCACTTTGAGCAAGACGTGTAATGTTCTTTAATTGTTTTGTTCATTGATTCCATTCACATGAAGATGAATGAAGTATTATTTCTTGTACACAAATGTGAATGTTAGCAACATTTGTACCTTGTTGGATATCAGATGACACAAGGAAGTAATTAAAGTAATTTGTACGCTTCGTGTCATACCATTTTTGTTATTAATACGTTGCCAAGTAAACTAAGAGTGCATTTTTTTATCATCACTTGTAAGTTTAGACCCATCCGGTACTTACATGTGATTGTTATTTGGGAAAAACTTTTTTTCCAACGAACCACTTATTTGTTAGCTATCAGAAAATTCTGAAATAAGTTCCATACAATGAGCATTATCTCGAAAACTACTAATTTTCGGATGGGGTATCATATGGTCAAATTTATTGCAAATTGTCTCTACTTTAACCCCTTTCAGGGCATACATCTAATTACCAGTCACCCTGTATAATAGAACCTAATAGAAACGGATTCTAAAAATGCGCGTTTAAAATAACTGAGCTGAGTGAATCCCTCCGTCAAATTTATCTTTAATATTTACTTTAGGGAAATACCAAAGTCAAATTTTTGTGCATGGAGAAATGTCAATGCACTTGGCAACACTGGTTTCAATTGTTTGACATTAATTTATTACCTGCCATGGGAATTCTCCCTGCCCTGCTTCCGTTCCTCCCACAATTCTACCATTTGGGAACCAGTTGATTTTCTTGGGTGCGGCTGAAATAAAGCAAGCATATATTATTAAATATCATCTGTAGCATTGAATAGGAAAGTTTGCTGTATCAGAGACGACCAAAGGCCAAATCACACGGAACTGGATTACCAGTTCGCGTTGAACTGGCTATCTGGTTTTGATGAATAGGACATGTTCTAATTGCAACTGACTTTCCTCGACTGAATTCTGTGGAACAGCCAACCAGTTTGCCCATGTGAAGATAATCTGTGAGTTTGCGGAAGGAAAGTTCTTTGTCTGTGCTTTCCGAATGTTTGTGTTTGTTCGCTTCTCGATAAGAGAAAAAGTAACAGAAATGATTCGTGTTCAGTTCGTTAGGTATTTATGCAAAGCAATGAGATGTGTACGTACGTGACAAATATGATTAGCCGATAATGAAAATACTGATTATTACAAGTGTATTGAATGTTTGATAGTTGAATATATTTCTTTAATGAATAAATCCTACGAATCTCGTGTATGAATATGCATACCCGAGTTCGTTAAAAAGCTTGTTCAGTACGCATTGATTACTATATTATCTTTCGAGCCAATTTCTAGTCCAAACTTTTATCTTTCAATTTTTAATAACAGCAGTAATTCTCCTACAACGTTCTTCAAATTGTTCGTCCATCTTTTTTTAAATTGTCTGCTCTGCGCAAGGTCTTATGGGAACAAAAATATGCCGACAAGTATGGTAACAAGTATCATGTGAGGCGAAAACTAGCAAATGGGTAGCCAGTCCAGCGCCAACTAGGGCATTCCTACTGGAAATCCAGTTCCTTGTGATTCGGCTTAAGTTTGTAAAAGAAGGGGCTGATGAACTGTTCATTGGAAGTTCATTATAATATATAATAATTATTTATATATGACAGAGACAGTAAATAAATATTCAAGAAATTAATGCAATTATATTGAATGGAAAAATCAAAATTCAACAAAACCAGGAGTTGAACAATGAATGCTCGGAAATAGTTTGTTATTGTGAGGAAATGAATGATTTATTATGAGTCATTAATATTTTCTTATAGTTATTGTTAATAATATTAATAATAATAATAATAATAATGTAAAAGTAAAAAAAGTGAAGTGCTCCCCTGTGCACACATTCTTGATCTCTGTCCAAGGTGGGGGTGATGTGATCATCACCACGCCCCTGGCTGCCTTTACCGCCCAGAGTTTCCTCCAGGTACCCACTTTATACGACGCTGAGTGGGCGCCGGAGCCGCTTGAACAGGTGGGGAAAATCCCGGTTCTCTCCTGCCGGGGATGGAACCCGGGTCTCTTGCAGCTGAATTTTTTGCTCCAGTGTGAGGAAGAACAAATAGGCGGAAAATAAACAGTTTATCAACAATGCAAAAGAAAAAGAAAGAAAAACATAACTCACATTGATCTGTAGGCAAGTATCGAAAACCACAAACAGACCACTTGAAGAAACAAAGGAAGAAAAAAAATCATAACAACAATGCTGACGAAAGAAAAAAAAACGGCCGCTGATCTTTATAGAGGCTGCCTCCAGTACAGGAAAGTATGTAGTGTTTTCAGTTGAACGTAGGGGGTGCGCAAGCACCCCCTGACGCCGCCCCTGATTATCACTTTTAACACACCATAGATTAATACAAAGAGTCCCAAATGGCAATACTTACCCAATGCGCACGCCACGAGGACTGATGCCACAATCAAACGAAACATCTTGAAAGGCTAGGTCGTCCTTCTGAAAGATCTATCCTTATATAGTATTGTCCTACCTGTTATCAACAATAAGTAATTATCTCATATAAACCTCTCGCGAATAAGAACCATTGTGTCTTTGTTTTCTATAAGTGCTATGATGACACCATGAGGTACTAGGAACAGCATTAAAAATAAATTATCAGTTAGAAGGAGCGATACGAAGTTTAGTCTGTGAACTTCAGAACTGGGAAATCCAGTGATTTCTTCAACAAGCATTGTTGAAAGCAGTACAGGGTGCACCAAAAGTATCCACACATAGGCATTTCACTAGAATAACTAGATATGTTGAATATGAATCTATATCATGTATCGATCACTAAACGTACTCTGGCTCAAGAACAGTCCTCGGCGGAGGTTTATGTTGTCTTGTGTTTGTCATTGTTCATTCCGAACGCGCTATACAGATCAACTTTTGATAAGTATGGATTTCTTGTTTTTGGTTCGTAATAAGCAGTTCATCCCTATATTGAGCCCGAATCACACGGAACTGGATTTCCAGTAGGAATGCCCTAGTTGGCGCTGAACTGGCTACCCATCTGCTAGTTTTCGCCTCACATGATACTTGTTACTGTACTTGTCGGTATACTGTTGTTCCCGTAAGACATTGCGCAGAGCAACAATATGTACTAGAAATTGGCTCGAAAAAAATATGGTAATCATATTGTGCGTACCGAACAAGCTTTTTAATGAACTCTGGTATGCATATTAATATATGAGATATGCAGGATTCATTCATTAAAAAAAGAAATCTTCAACTAAATATATCAAACATTTAATACACCTGTAGGCCTAATAATAAGGATTTTCATTTTCAGCTAATCATATTTTTCACGTACGTACACACATCTCATAGCTTTGCATAAATACCTAAAAATTAATGAACTGAAAACGAATGCACTGCACGTCATCTTTCCTCGTTTTTTATCGAGAAACTAACAAAAACAGCCAACACTCGGAAACCACAGACTAAAAACTCCCCTTTGCAAACTCGCAGATTATCTTCACATGGCCAAACTTCGCTCTGATTGGTTGTTCCACAGAATCCATCCGAGGAAAGCCAGTTGCAATTAGAACATGCCGTATCCCTCAAAACCAGTCAAGCAGCCAGGCACTTCCGGTTACGTAGTCAGTTCAGCGCCAACTAGAGCATTCCTACTGGATTTTCAGTGTCGTGTGATTCGGCCTTTAGTTTTAATGTGCAAATTAATTCATGTTTAATCGACGTTTTTAATTTAATTGCCACAGCACTTATTATTTTCGTATGTGACGAATTCGATTCACAATGACGCTAGCATACATAGGTAAAATTTTCAAATAAAGAAATTGTTATAATATTACAGTTTGCGTGTTCCATACTGGCAGCGAACACATTATGTTTTGCATTTGTTTGTTCGTCGATTTCCTCTGTCGAACGTGTTCCTTGCTATTGTTGATAATGCATTTTATAGTTGGTGCTTTTACTTGGTTAAAGTGTAAGATCTGAAGCGAGATGCCGCCACGAACGTGGGTGGGGATAAACAGCAGGCGAGTTGTTTTCGTCCAATCACACTCAACCTTCAGCCAATGGGCGTAGCTGTCATTCTGCTCGTCTACTCCACGTGGAGTCCTTGAGCCAATGGGCGCAGCTTTCATTCTGCTCGTCTAGTCCACGTGGAGTCTCAACCGTGCGGTGAATGTATGGTTGGAGCTGATGGGCGTGCTCCGTCGACTTCAAAGCCAGCCGCTCGTTAATGTAGCTAGCACGTCGAAACACTCCGTGGTGACGTAGTCCCGACTTCGAATCTCGGCCTGGCATGGGTGTTGTTGAGTGTCCTTTCATCAATTTCATTACGTCATCACTAATCCTCATTAGACAAAAGTGGAAGAAAGGCGAAGTACAATAAACCAAATCAATCAATCAACAATGAAGACACTTTAGAATGAAGAGTCTTGAATTTCAGTCCGCTTATTTCTTGTCTTGGCCAGTTTGCAAATACTGTAAATGCTTCTTACAACGTTGCAATTATCATTAATCTTGTGGATTTTCCTCAGGTAAGACTCCCAAGCATAGGCGTGCGCAAGGGGGGGGGGGGACAACGGGCGGCAAAAGCCCCCTAATCATTGACGTCAGCAGTTTTTTTCACGGAGGGACAAGCAAGGTATTTACCATGGGGCATATTACCCCGAGAATAGTGTTGCCCTCTCAAAAAACACTTCTTGAATTTGAAATTATCGCAAATTCATTATAATAATTAATGTAAATTATTATGACTGAAATCAAATTATACGTGTGAAAATGTACTTTTAGGTTGGCATTCGTTTTCTGTGGGGGAGATATGGCCATCCTTGCCCCCTTCCAGACGTTCATACCCCTATATTATTATATTTTCACCTAGAAATTTAGGATAGAGGAATCTTATCGCCGTTAATAAATGATATTATATACTCTTAAAGAAAATTAAGTATTTTCAAGCCGATGAAAGTTCAAAGCAACTACTACGGTATGCAGTGGTGCAACCATATTGCATTGCCCCTAACCTTGGACGGAAATTAATTTTAGGGGGGCAAATATGCAAGTAAAGGAAAGCAAGACTAGCAGGACAAAAGGATACTCAAGATGGATTTAGTTTTGACGTCTTTCTTGCATCATTTCTTCCAGACGGCCAAGAGACCAGCAGTTGCCCCCTCGATTTCAAATTTTAGAGAAATAAAAATACATTTTTTTAAATTTTCTTGTTCGTTTTGCTCGCAATACCTGCTTTTCTTGCAGCCTTGTCAACTTCAGAACTGTATCTAGGGGTCCGCGGGGGTTTGCCGTGGACGCCGAAGATCTAAATGAAAAAAAAATGTAAACAGAATGCCATGGCGCTCCATAAAAATTTTTGCGCCATATTAAATCAATACGGTTTTCATTTTGGAAAAATTGTGATCTGAAAATTTTCTTGCTCGCTTCGCTCGCAATTTGTTGTCTCTAATGCATTGTAAATTACCAGAGAGAGAAGTATTGCTGCTAAACGTTTTTTTCTTAAATGCATGTTGGGTTGCATACATACAGGATAGATTTTAAGCGCTTATAGCTCAGAAACTAAGCGTTTTCGAGGTAATGTTTGGAAGGAAAAGTCACTCGGTTGTATAATATCTGCCAACACCCAACATTTGTTGAAGTTGTTTTGCGACGCCCAGGCGCGTCGCCTGATAATGTTCGCATGAGCACGTGAACACTCATGTATCTTAAATTACGTACATATTAAATGCACACATACATATATTTTTATTCGAAAAAATACTATGTTTGATGTACGAGTATATACACAAAATTTACTCTGACACGACTTATTTCACGACTGATAACTTTCTTTAGATAGTTGGTAACACTGACTCCTACGGTGTTCCACGGAGGGCGTCGAACACAATTGCTGTGCGTGTTGCATAGAGCTGACCTAAGGGGCTGTTGGCCACTATACCCCGAAGATGTTCACTTCGCTGTTCGAACACTGATGCAAACGACAATACTTCTTACGTTCGGCACCAGAGTGCAGCATATACAAGGCATGTCTAGGGGGACTCGAAAAGGTCTGTGCTACATAGTTGGAAACTTTAGTGACAATTCGCTAAACCTGGAGGATTTTAAGTGGGAGAGGGACAATTTCCCCTAGGTCCTTCTTGTATTACTTCAAATACAGCGTGATTTTTGGGGGAAATTGTTGAAATTAAATTGAACTGTTATTCTCACTTTTTCAATTGAAGATGAAGTTGCAAGGGAGAGGAGTAAATCTGCATTCAGTACAAAAACATTATTGTGAACACTCGTATGCGAACCGTACGCGACGCCACTGGTGACACCCTGTGTGTAGATGAAGTGTACTAAATATGGGCCCCCATTTTGTTTTTGTCGAATATCAAGGAAACCATCATGCCAAGCATGTCTCCTCCCGAAGTGAGAAAAAAAATGGCTTCATTGTGAAAATCCTATTTTTTCGAAGAAGTGTAATTTTGAAGATTGAAAATCAACATGGACGCAAGTACTGCATGTGGAAATAACGTAAACCACCGCTCTATGTATGTCCGCCAGGCTACAGTACCTTACAGAACAGAAATGCAGGGGGGTCCGCTTTAAGGAAGGGGCCCGCATTTGGTACACTTCCTCTATAGATACACACATTTTTGGATCTGGCTCCTTCCTAAAAAAAATCGTAGATATGGGCCTGATCATCCTTTTTTAATGTGTTGTGGTGTTCTATGCAGGTCCCTTACAACTTGCATTTTTTCCTTTTTCAATGGTCTCTTTGCACCCCCTTTTAAAAAGATTCAGGTAACATTTTAGGAAAGGGGATTTTTTCCCCGTACATATTGAAGAGTGCAAAATGGCCATACATGTCGACGCACCCAAAACTTTAAAAACAACTTTGAACAAGTTTCAACCAGATGTATCGGCTGGATTTTATTAACCGGTACTTTTCTGGCATTTTAATATTTTGTGTTGTCCACAAAAATGCAGCGCGACACTTTCGCGGAATCTAATTATCCTGGAAATTATGCAAAATTCCAATTTTCCATTAATTTTGCACCATTAGTACTTTGTGGGAAAACTCTATGTGTGATTACACATCATGTAGTTGGATATGTTAAAGCAAAACTAAAATTAAATTATACATAAGGGGTGTCTGAGAAATATTTTCGTTTTTGAATCCGCCCTCTGGGGCAATTCGCACATTACGGAGAAATTAGAAAGATCGCAAACACTTGGCAACATTGTAGTAGTTATTCACCCCCGTTGAGTCCGATAAATCAATTGATTGGAAAAGATCGATCAAAGATCAATTGTTGACCAAGCAGTGTGGGCAAGCAAGGGTGGTGGTTTTGGGTGATGACGTCATAAATGGGTGTTGTTTATTTTGTGAGGAAGGATTTGATTGGTGTGACGTCATTGAATGGGTTGTGATTAATTTGTGAGGAGTGTTTTGATTGGTTGTTGGGGGAGGAGGAAAAGTCGGTGGCGGTTGGGGAATTGATAAGACGGTTTCCTGTTGTTAATGATGAGGTGACGGTTTTCTGGGAATGTTGATATGGGTTGGGGTTTCCTGTTGTTAATGAGGAAGTGACGGTTTTCTGGGAATGATGATATGGGTTTCTGTTCCGGTTGGAATAAAGGGGCGTAAATGACTGTTGAAGTTGATAAGCGTCGACGGATGAGAAGATAAAGGAGTTGGAAAGGAAATGTGTTGGGATGTTGAAGTGATATGGAGAGATTGTGGAACACGTGTTGGGACATGTCGGATGTTTCTTGGAATGGGCGTGTAGAAGTTTGTGGGAACGTTGATAAGGTATGACTGTGTGCAGGATACGTTAGTAGGCGGCGGAATGGAGAGCGGGCAAAAAGGAAAAGAGCGGATGTGTCTAATTGGTTTTTAGGGGCGTTGGTTATGAGTTTAGTTGAGATAAATGCTATTTGTGTAGGAACATGTGCTGATTGCGGTTGGGACTGTAAATGCAAAGATAGAGAAAATGTGATACTGTTTTTGCTGGATGGAGAACGGAAGGAAAGAAAAGAAAAAAGTACGTTTCTCCGAAGAGGTGGATGTGTATGCGATACCGGGGGAGGAGGATCGACGAGGTACGTGGGCACTGGACGCTCTGCGCGAGAGGATGCGCAAGGTACTTCAGGGAGAAGTTATCAGCGAGGAAGAGGAGGGGTAGGTAGGTAGTAGTATAGTGTCCGGGTTCACAAACCTCATTTGGGGCTCGAATCATCATGTGGGGCTCAGTGTTGCCAACTCACCCCACGAAAATTTCACCAACTGATATTTTGAAGCCTTCTATGATGTATTTGAGGGCAGAGTTGGCAACACTGTGGGCCCTTACTGTAGCTTTTCATGTCTGGCAACACTGCCGTAGACAGAGTTGGCAACACTGTGGGCTACTGTAGCTTTTTATGAGGGGGGTCTATTGCCCCCTGTTTATATCTGGCAACACTGCCGTAGATTTTTTGACAGTGTTGTCAACCTACTGGGTTCACTGTAAACTTTCAAAGGACCTGAGGGGCCCATGTACTTTTTATGTCTGGCAACACTGTTGGGGGCACAGAGTTGGCGACACTGTGGGTCCTTACTGTAGCCTTTTATGAGGGGGACCCGTTGCCCTCTGTTTACATTTGCCTACCCACTCTACAAAAATTCCACTATATGATCATTCACAGGCTAAGCTAACCTACAAATAGGAATTGGCAGCACTGACTTATAAACCCACTGGGTCCTCTTGGCATGTTTTTTCATGATGTGTTGCTAGGCTATTGAGCATCTTGGCGTATACAATATATATATTTTGAGAGGGGGGTTATGGCTTTTTATGCTGTACGAATACTGGAAGCTTGACAGTGACAACCAACAGAGTAGGTAAACCTACATCCAGGAACTGGCAACACTAGTTTCTGACAGTGAATTTGAAATAAAATATTAAACAAAATACATGAGTAAGCACTGTGAGTACAAATAGTACTAGTGTTATGCCCCCAACTCCAACTGGGCAACTGGGGGGAAATAATTGTACAACAATTTGTACCTAATTGTACAATACTTGTACCTAATTGTACAACTTAGGCCGTGTCCGGATTGGCAAGCGCTCCGTACTGTTCTCTCCTGTTGTTCTCGCGTGCCGTCGAAGTCACGTCCAAGTCGTCCGAATCTGCATGTCCTCTTGTAGTATGGTTGTTATTTTTCCCGCCAGGTGTCAGCCCGAACTTCACCCACAGCGCTCTGGGGCGCAGGCGCACCGCACGGAAGCAGAAGGTAGACGCCAAACAAACGTTACAATGATTTTCACCTATTTACTAGTTATATTAAAAATGTAACGTGCTACTTCATCATTTACAATTTTTCTACATTCAGTATTATCGATAAACTGTTAAAGTATCACTGAGTTTTACATCGTCTAATCAGTAAATGTTGTCTGTACAAAGTGAAAGTAAGAATATGGCTGCCAAGCGCAGGGTCACGGCGAGTTCAAGCGTGCATCTGTCGCGCCTCTCTGCTCTCCCCTCCAACTCCACGTTTGCCGCGAATTCAGACAACAATGAAAGCACATGTTTTTACGTTCTCGTAATACTAACCTTGCTCCACTGATTTTAAATTGCTTCCATCCGCTTTTTTTTTTCCTGTGTTATTTCCGTATGCACGCAACATTCGCTTTCAATTCAACCTGTGAGCTGTATAATGAAACACAGGAGTGTTAGTATAGCAGGCTTCGAGTTTACAATTTATTAAATTAAACAATAATTTATGTAAGAATATACTTGTACTTACCGAACACAAAATAATAAAAGCACATGTGAATGTTTGCGTGTGTTCATGTTATATGACGACTGAGTAAAAAAAATAATGTTGACTCCCCGAAAGATAAAGTTTCTAGTTCGATATCAGATGGATGCAAATTTTATGTTTTGCTCTCCAAAATCTTAATTTTATGTTTGTGCTATTTGTCATACAGCAGAGGAGAAGAGGGGAGAGCTATCTATTAGCAAACAATAGAAATAAAAAGTAGGTCAAACTTTTTCAACACCCAAACATTTTAAACGTCCTCGCGTAGTAATACGATCTAGCTGAAGACGTTTAAAAGAGTACTCTTAGTCGACGAAGCTAATTGCAAGGGCCCTTATATTACTAAAATATTCTTTAATTTGCATATTTCTCATACCGCCATATGTTGTTCTAGTTGACTTCTTCCAAAAAAAATGCTAATTAGCGAGAGTTAATTAAGCAAAGCAAGTAAAAGAAGCAAAATAGAACAACATATGCCGGCGTGAGAATATGTAAAAAATCGATTCAGAGGTGGATCGATTTAAAATTGGGGGATATTTTGCATTTCCCCCCCCCTATAATGTACAAAACATTTACCGTACATAATTCTTTCTATTTACAACAGTATAAAATAAGAGGAATGTGTGACAATATCCATATTAACCCATCCGCATACTATTTAAATGACAATTTTTTTGCCATGAAATACTATTTAAATTTGGCTATCTCCCGCACAGCAAGACAAGATGTCAAATATTGTGAAAACTATTCAATATATTGAAGTGGAAGTACAGTAATAAGTTTGCACATTTTACCAACCTGTCAGCTGTAGTGTTTAGGTGACAAGCGACTTGCTCAAATATAACGCTCTTAACAATATTGTACGCCCGTGAAAATTATATATAAATAAGAGTTAAGTGTATTATCTGCTTTCATGTCAGATTTTACCAACCTGTCAGCTGTAGTGTTTAGGTGACAAGCGACTTGCTCAAATATGACGCTCTTAACAATATTGTACGCCCGTGAAAATTATATATAAATAAGAGTTAAGTGTATTATCTGCTTTCATGTCAGATTTTACCAACCTGTCAGCTGTAGTGTTTAGGTGACAAGCGACTTGCTCAAATATGACGCTCTTAACAATATTGTACGCCCGTGAAAATTATATATAAATAAGAGTTAAGTGTATTATCTGCTTTCATGTCAGATTTTACCAACCTGTCAGCTGTAGTGTTTAGGTGACAAGCGACTTGCTCAAATATGATACTGTTGTCAATATTGTACGCCCGTGAAAATTATATATAAATAAGAGTTAAGTGTATTATCTGGTTTCATGTCAGATTTTACCAACCTGTCAGCTGTAGTGTTTAGGTGACAAGCGACTTGCTAAAATATGATACTGTTGACAATATTGTACGTATATTGTATTGTATAGGAGACTAGAAGCATATAATTTGGCGAAAAAAAACAACCCAAGTAAGGTCATAGAGAATAGTTAAAAAAAGTGAACAATTATATTTTGCATTACACAGCATTGGATATTAAATAACATACCCCCAAAAATCTCTGCATTATGCGTTCTGTAAAAAATTGCCCTACGTGCCAAACTGCTGTGTCAAGTAAACATTTTCAAAGACACTGTCGTACTTGTGTGCCGGAAAAGCGAATATGTGCGACCAAACTGTGCTCTAAGTGTGGAAAAAATATTACTATTGCCAACTTCAAGCGACACCAGCTTACTTGCAAGAGCACTGGAACATCTCTACCGGAACCTTCCAAGCGAAAGGTAGAAGTAACCTCCCTTAATGCATCGCCACCTGCCAAACGCGTCAAGCTGGCGAAGAAAGCAGACCGATTTGCGTTTGAGCATTTATTAGAAGACTTTAACATAACATCAGACAGCTTCTGCGATGTGCGTAGTTTTCTGGAGAGTGAGCGAGCTAAAATAATATCCATCCTCAACGATGCATTGGCTACACACTCCACTAAATTCTATGCTGTGCTACGCTGCAAGTATAAGAAACCGTCTGATGAAATATATAAATTCTTCCATGCCACAAAAGCAAAAACACTGCATCAGGCAGATGTCACTGACCTCGACAGCATCTATGACAAGTTTGTCGAGGAGCTTGTGGCAAAGCACGAGGAGCATCAGGCTGAAGGCTCGGGCGGTTCGCTGTGTGGCGAGCCCCACAAACTTCGTCTGAAACTTAACAAATTCCTGCCACTGGCAGGGTCTAGCTATATTGCCCTGCCACCCGAGGTTGAAGCAAGGAAAGCTGTTCTCAATATTCAGAACAAAGACACCAAATGCTTCCTCTGGTCGGTGCTGGCAGCATTGCACCCTATACCTTGGGAAAACGGTCCACGCCGTGTTGCACACTACAAGCAGTATGAGTCGGAACTGGAGGATGCAATGGCCGAGATTGCCTACCCTGTAGAAGTCTCGCATATTCGCAAGTTTGAGGTTCGTGCTCGTGACTTGTTGGGCCTGCAATTAGCCATCAATGTTTACGGTCTCACCGAGAACAAAAATGAGGTCCACCCCATCCGGGTGAGCAACGTGAGCAACAACAACGAGGTACGAGAAATCAACCTCCTGCTCATCAAGAACGAGACCCATCACCACTACACCCTTATTCGCTCGCTCTCTCGGCTTGTTTCAAGCCAACAGAGCAAAGACAAAACCCACGTCGAGGTGTGTCGCAGGTGCTTGTCTACATTTTATAATCGAGAACAGCGGGATTACCGGCGCATCAGAGGTCCCAACATTGCTGCTGAGAAGCTAGCTCGCCACATGCTCTACTGTGGTACCAACAAGCCTGCACGAACTATCCTGCCCGAACCTGGTGCAGTAGAGTGCTTTCGCATGCACAGTGCTATGGTGAAGCATCCTGCCTATATTGTAGCAGACTTCGAGGCTTTTCTTCAACCTCTGTCTAACTGCGAGCCCAACCCCGAAACATCCTCTACTATTCCTTTCCAAATCCACGAGGCCTCGAGTTACTCCTATGTTGTGGTGTGGCGAGACCATATTGCCTCCGAGCCCTATGTGTATCGCGGTCGCGACCCGGTCAAACACTTCCTGAAGAGATTGCAACAGGAAGCCATCAAGATAGCGAAGGTGCTGTTGGCCCCCAAGGCCATGCTGCCTCTGTCTCCGGAAGACAAGCATCAGCACGAAATAGCTCTAAATTGTCCTGTTTGCAACTCGGTCTTCACTGACGATAACAAAAAGGTCCACCACCATGACCATTATGGGACCGGAAGCTACATTGGCCCGTGGTGCAACAGGTGTAACTTGAGAGCCAGGGACCTGCGCTTCATACCGGTCTTTTTTCACAATGGCTCGGGATATGATTTCCATCACTTGGTCACACATCTAGGGTACGACGATGCGAGAATCAATGTTCTGGCACAGAACGAGGAGCGTTATATTAGCGTCAGCAAGTGGGTGCCGATCCCCGACTCAAGCAGCAGCATCGAGCTTCGGTTCCTCGACTCTCTGAGGTTCCTCCAGGCAAGCCTCGATGCTCTTGCTGGGAAGCTCAGAGACGACCAACTAGCTATTACCACATCAAGTTTCCCGAACTTAGATGTCGCACTCATCAGACGTAAAGGGGTCTACCCCTACGAATACGTCACCGACCGTTCCAAGTTCGAAGAAGAGTTGCTGCCTCCCCAGGATAAGTTCTACAGCCAGCTGAGAGGTTCAGGTATTACCGACGAGGAGTACAAGCATGCTCAGTTTATGTGGGTCAAGTTGGGTTGCCGAACTTTCGGTGATTACCACGATGCATACCTGAAGCTTGATGTGACGCTTCTTGCTGATGTGTTCCAGGCGTTTCGGGCGACTGCGATAAACATTTACAACCTGGACCCTGTATATTTTTACAGCCTTCCTGGACTGGCATGGTCGGCCATGCTTCTGCTGACTAAAGTTAAACTTTCACTTATCTTCGATGTTGATATTATGCTTTTCATCGAGAGAGCTATCCGGGGTGGCATGGTCCAAGTGTCGCAACGCTTCGCACACGCCAACAATCACCACATGGCCACTGGTTACGACCCCTCCCAACCATCAAGCTACATCATGTACACTGATGTGAATAATCTTTACGGGCACTCCATGATGCAGCCACTCCCAACAGGGCAGTTTGAGTGGGTTGATCCTTCCAACTTCGACGTTAAAGGTTTTGACGATTCGGAACATGGGTTTTTTGCCGAGGTGGACCTTGACTTCCCCGAGGAGCTGCAGGATACATTCTGTGACCTTTCGCCTGCTCCGGAATTCAAGTGTCCACCTGGCTCGGTTCAACCGAAGCTCGTCATGGACTTGGAGCCCAAAAAGCGTTATGTGCTACACTACCGGAACCTCCAGTGGTTAATACAGCAAGGGGTCTCGGTCAAAGCAGTTTACCACGTGCTTTTGTTCAGGCAGTCTCCATGGTTGAAGCCGTACATCGACCTGAACACCAACCATCGCACTGATGCCAAGTCCGAGCTTGATAAGGATTTCTTCAAATTAATGAACAATGCGGTATTTGGGAAGACCATGGAGAATGTGCGAAATCGCGTTGATGTGAGGTTGGTGACGAAGAAAACAGAGTGTCGTCGACTTGTTGCAAGCCCGCTGTTCAGGTCTCGAACAATTTACAATGAACAGATGTCTCTGGTTCACATGAACCGGGGCGAGGTGCTACTCAACAAGCCCATCTATGTGGGAGCTGCAGTTTTGGATCTGAGCAAGTTGTGCATGTTCGAGACATATTACGACATACTACGTGCACACTACAACCGCAATATCTCGCTCCTCTACACAGACACAGACAGCTTGGTGTACCATGTTCGCACGGCCGATGCGTATGGTGATATAGCCAAAGTTCCAGCTCTTAATGAGCTCTTCGACACATCGGGCTATCCCCAGCTAAACCGGTATGGAATTCTGCCCCGGAACAAAAAAATACCCGGCAAACTCAAGGACGAGAAAGACGGGGATGTGATTGTGGACTTTGCTGGACTTCGTGCCAAAGCCTATGCGATCCGGGCTGAGGGTTCTGTAACAAAAAAGGCAAAGGGTGTAAGCAGGCAAGTGGTTCGGGAGCACCTCAAGTTTGAGGATTACCTCGAGTGCCTCAGAACAAAATCGCCCATTCTACAAAAAGAGCATCGTATCCAAAGCGTCGATCATGTGCTTACAACTAATATTGTCAGGAAAGTTGCTCTGGATGCACACGACGACAAGAGGTGTATTCTTGAATGTGGGGTCCATACACTTCCGTGGGGCCACTATCGCCTCCAAACTAGTAAGGCCTGCCCAGAGTGTAACAAAGAGTAATAGGCAATGCGAAAAGAAAAAAAAAACAATTTTAATTTACTTCCACTTCCTCGATTACATGCATGCATGGCACAGCAAAATGAAACTTCTGGGAAACTGCTTATTGTAGTTTGTACTTGTGTATATAAAATTCCACATTTCTTATTGTGTGCTATTTTTTTTCATTTTTTTTTTTTGCATCTAAAACTGTTCAGTTACTCTTTCATTCTTGACGTCATACACAAATGTTTTCTCTGCAATAAGAATGACACTGCACAGAGTATCTGCAGGCAAGGCGTCGTGGAACTCGCATACAATCTTGATGTTGGTACGATCGTTAACAACCACCTGTTTTCTTTTAGATGTGTTGATGACAAACATGGGTCTGCGAGCTATGAACTCGTTGGGGTTGTAGTACACGTCCACATTGCCGGAGGTCACTCTCTTGTAAGCTGTGTACGCCTCGTAAAGTTTCAGGTAATCGTTGTTCGTAATGTTTAGATTGTAGTTCTCGCGTGGAAAAACTTCATTCCTTCCATTTTTGAGGTAAACATTTTTAATTTTGCAATTATCAAACTGGCTAGAATCTTTCTCTTGGTTATTATCTTTCCCCGTCTGGAAGAGCACGACCGTAAACTCAGGCATATCGTACCGGATGCTGTTGAACTGCGTAGTAACATCAAATTCAAAATGGCTGCCGGAAGCAGGTTTCTGCACACACTGGTAACCGTAAAATTGGATGGGTACTTGGGGGTTCTTCAAGATGTCGGCTTTGTACTTGAGACCGTAATTAGATTCGTATTCCACCACAGGCATGCGCAGCTCCATGAACTGGATGACGCACTTGGCTGCGTCGGGTAGTGTGTTGGCAAGTGCTGCACCGTCTGCACCCAAGGTGCTGTAACGCATCAGCACATCGTTGTCGTTGGCGCTTCTGCGAAAAGTGACGCGCAAGCCACCCTTCCACATAATCTCCGTGTAGTCGGAGAAGAAGCCTGGAAGCAAGCGCATGGGAAACAGTACTGTGTGGCTTTGAGTTTTGATTTTTGTATCTGCTTCGAATCCCCCTGCCTGGTAGTATGCTGCATCGGTCTTGGAGAGTTTCAGTGTTCCCACAGCTGTAGAAGTAATCCCAGGGTAGTCAACCCTATCGATGACGGTGCCATGCTTTCTAACTTCCACTTGCGAGAACAGATGCGGCACAAAATTGTCCACAAGTCTTAAATTTGCATTGGCGTGGAATGCTTCGCCGTTGTCTCTCTTCACCACATCAAACTTGATATACAAATCAGCTCTGTGAGGGTGAATGAACCCATCCCCAACGTCCACATCGTATTCAATCTCCCTGTTCGGTTCGTTCAAATTGGCGAACGTGCGACGATTGGGTGGGAAGGACTGCAACTCGTAACTTTCGATTTGCTCCATGATTGTTATTTATTATACGTTAATCTCCACGACGGCGGTGGTAGTAGCTCCGGCAAAATTCACCACCTCATTTTTTTCGTTTGTCACTGCCAATTCTATGTTGTCTATGCGATTACGAGATATGGGGAAGTATATCGGTGGTGAGGGTGTGTATATAATCGGTTCCATGAATTCAGAGTTTGGTTTGAACGTAGCGATGATACCTGTCTGCTTGTGGCTGCCTGGGATGCCATCCGAGGATTTGGTGATCATGCCTTCTGCCACGTTGCAATGTATGTTCAGAGTCTCGATGGCTAGAAATTTAGGAATGTTGGCACCGATGTGCTTGATGCCAGGTTCGAGCTTTGTGTTGTTCTCGAATCCCAGAAGCTCTCCAACAGTGCCTAGGTCTACTGTTTCCGTAGCAGACACAATTTCAACTCGGTGAGTTACAGAATTTTGAGATAGCAGTATATTTCTTGGCAATTGAGCTTGCAAGGTAGACAGATTGTACTGTCCTGGCGTGATAACTATTTTTTCATTTCCAACAGTAATTTTGTTATTGTGCTCCGTGACATTGGGTATTAGGTACATGCTGTAGAATGCACGAAGAGCAATAGATTTAGGATAGATGATGTCGTCATGCAACACGAGTTTCAAGACCGAAGTCTCGCTGGTGAGATGGAACACTCCCATGGTGTTTTAGGTACCACAATGCTTTCTGAAAATGTTCCACTGAGGGGTTATTTATTTTAGACATGTATGCGAGAACGGAAAGGCATAGGTGGCCGCAGTTAACATCGGTGAAACCCTGGATGCGTTTGTCATTGTAGTAGAGGTTGGCAACACTGAGATACTTCACCAACCTGGCAGGCGGTGTGCCACCGAACGAATCGAAAACAAATGCTTTGTCATCGTCAATTTTGAGGTAGCATATCCAATGTGTACCAGGATTTTTGTAACTGTCTAGGTTGACCACGCCATACTCTTTTTTCTTCACAGCAGAGGGTAGAGAATCGGACATGAAAACACCCCTGAAGTTGCTTATTCCCAACGGTTCGATCAGAGATTCATTATCGAAGTTGGACAGGGCTTCTTCTTTTTTTTATATTTCTTCAAAGCATCGAGGTTGTTTTTTCGTTTTTTGGTCACACCTTTCCCCTTCTTTTCCATAGCCAGGTTGTGACGTTTCTGTTCTTCCAGCTCGGCCTTGTTCTTCTTTGCATCGATGACGGTTTTGGCAATGGCAGCACTGCCTCCAGCCAAGCTGCCCACTGCACCCAAAGCTGCCAAGATGGCCGGAATGCTGAATATGAAACCTCCAATCTTCTGCTGCTTCCGCGAATGCTGCAACTTTTTCAATTGTGGAGTGCTGAGCAGCAATTTCATTCCGTGTCCTTTGGACAAGCATGAACGTTTCTTCTTGAGTTGTTTCTTGGTGAGTAACCTATCGAGGGCACCCAGCGTTTTCAGATTCGAATATGGTATCTGGTAAACAACGCCCTTGGCCTTCATGATGTAATTTTTTTTTTACGGTATGTTATTTTATATATGTTCAGAGATTTTTTTGTTTTCTCTCCCGTGTAATTTTTTTACGGTATGTTATTTATATATACTTTGCAGCTATTAAACAAATTCGATTATGTGCTTTGTTTTCTTACCAAGAAGTTCTTTTGTCCCCTTGTACACGATTCGAGTTGTGTTCTCGATTAAAATAGATAGTTTCTCGTCGGATAACATGCTAGCGTATCGATCTGGTAAAAATAGACTGTATTGTCCGTTGAGCAACAGACGTACTTTAGGACCAAACTGGGTTGCAACAATTGAACCAGAAGTTATTGCATAAGGTTTGTCCACTTCCAATTCCTGAATTTTTATATATTCGACTGACAAATTTAGCATTTGTTTTAATGCCTGGACGTCACTAATTTTTTCACTCATATCGAAGAAATATTTTTTTTTGGTCTCGTAGATTTTTTACAGTGTGTTATTTATAGAAAAAAATTTCGGCATTGCCTAATGCGATCAAGTGATCGATGATCCTGCTGGTTTCAGCATTTGAAGCATACCAGTCGTCTGTATATCGTCTCCTCCCCTGTCTCCACTCGTGAAGTTCGTCCATCTTATCAGCCAATTTTTCATCAGCAGCCCGAAAAAAAGCATAGGGGGGAAGAAGAAGATTTTACACCGCTTATTTTTCTCAGATGATCCAGAAGTAGCATTTTCACAGGGCAAGCGAAATTGTGGTGTTATTTTAACTAAATCAATAAGCTTTTTAACATCCTCGTGACTATCGTCGAAAGTAAATGTAAATATTTTGTATAACACTGTTGGTAAGTCTGTTATATGCGTAGATATTTTTACTGTATGTTATTTAATTACAGCCCCCACCCCAATTTTCGTTTTGTATTCATGGCAATGGTCGTGCCCAATGCTGCAACCCGTTCACCCAGCGAGGCGTCTCTGCTGACGAGTCTCCCCAACGCGGTATGCTCCAATTTTCTATCAGCATCGTGACGCGCATCTAAATTCGTATATGTGTTGTAAGCAATGTCGTGATCCTTGCATGCAGCATCCAGCAGATTTACCCCCTTGTCTCCTCTCTCCAGTCGCCGTTCCAGTTTAGTACCCGGTCCGCAGTATTGGTAACCTGGTAGGTGCATCTCGAAGGGTAGCTTGTTGATGATGTCGTTCACGAGACCTCGACCCTCGGCCACATTCCAGAATTTGGGAGGCAGGGTGTTGATGATTTTGATAAGGTAACCTATACCTTTGTTGTCGTTGACAATAAAGTTGCTAAGCTTGGTGCTAATCATGTCCATGATGCCCACCTTCTCGTTGTGGAAGTTGCGATTGCCTGCATTTTCTTCGCCTGCGATAACCAGCAATCGATCTACAAGCTTCCTTACGTCGTCTACCCAAACAAACTCTTTAGGTAGGGTATTGTAGAGTTTGACACCGCTGCCAGTCTTGAGCTGGTTCCATATTGGCTTGATGAGGTTCCTGTATTTTTCTCCACTGCTTGATTTTACGCGATTCTGCGTTGCATCGTTGTTTTGGTACAGGGCATCCGTCATGATTAAAATTTCTGTGTAACTTTGGTAATCCTCGTCTGTGTAATCTTTAGGTTGCTTTTTGGTGATAAGTTCCCACAGGCCCACAGTGCCAGGATACCTAGTCCAGCTGTTCTTCTCGCCCAAATTAATTTTCACGTCGTCACCTTCGAACGTAACTTTTGACTTTCCAATTTTCCAAACCACACCCTCGTTAGGTTCCACAAAGGGGTACAATCCAAACACCTCGTCCTTTTCAAATTTCCTGGTGCTCAGGTAATCTCTCGCCAACGGACCTAATTCAACTACCTTGTCCGAAGAGGTACTGCCTAGAACCTGGCGTCTCAGAGGTGCAGCTCCAAGTTCGAACGGGGTAGTGTGAATACTGGATATCGGTGTAGGCACAGCATAATTTCGAGCAGCAAGTGGCACGAGCTCGTTGATTAAATCTTTGTTTTGCTCGGTAACATCTTTGATGTCTTTACCTAGTCCACTTATAGCATCGATGATAGGTTGGTCCTCTCGTTTTTTCTCTTCGTAAATTCCGCGATTCTCTGATTTCCAACCCCTGAAGCGTTTGGCCAGGTAGTCGCGCAGCTTCAGGTTGTCGTCTGCGAGTTTGCGTTTCATCATTTGTTATTTATAATACGTCAAGACGTTTCTTGTAACGTCGCAACGTTTAGAAAGTTGTTTATTTTGTTTCTGTATTTTCCGTCATTGGGTTTCCTCGTCATGTCTATCGTGGCGAATCCGAAATCATCTTGATTCCAGCATGAAGAGCAAAATTTGGAAAACTGATTGTAGTTCATGTCCCCGCCTACATAATCATCGTAAGCATGTTTTAAATTGGTGTGGTCTTGACGAAACAAGCAAATAAAATTAGCGTTGTCTCGGAGAAGCTGCTTGGGAATTTTAGAAAAAGTCTGAGCAAGGTAGAAGCAGTCCATGCCTCTGTGCCGCCCCTGTGTAAAAAAATTGCGAATTTCGTTATGGTTCTCCAGGATGACATCGTCGAAGACCACCACCGAATTTTCATGACAGCAGTCTAGTGGCATTACTTCGGAGGCAAAAGTAGCTATGCTCAGCCCTTCGTACAGTTTTGTCAGCTGTTGATATTTTGCTTGCTCCAAACTTTTGGAAAAAACATACAAGTGCCTGTTCTTCCAATCTAACCAGTCGGGTGCAAGAAGAAAATTATCAATAAGTAAAGTTGTTTTCCCACACCCTGAAGGTCCGACAATAAGGCAGCGAATGTTGTCCGGCAACAGTTCGCCGTTTTTCCTAGCCTGACGCTCCGGGAGAAAATCTGGCAGTCGCCTCACCACATCCCAAGCACCCGTTACACAATCACCTCGTTTGCGTCGATCCAACTTTTTTCCTCGAGTCCCAACCATTTCACCAACAGTTTGTCACCTTTTCTACGTAATACTTTTTCGATAAGATACGTATTGGGGTATTTTGTTTTAGTGAGTTCCTCCTCGTAGAATCGCCCTTTCAAAATTTCGTCGCGATTATCTTTTATTATATACGTGTGACGGTTACCGGGTAACAACCGTGCAACAGTGAAAAGTTCCGTACTCCAGTTTTTGGTAAAACCTTTTTCAAACATGCGCTTAAATTTACTAATTCTTACTTGGTCTCCAATTTTGAATTTCGGTTTTTTGTTAGTGGGCCGGTACTTGGGGCAATAAACAGTAGAGATCAATTGTGCCTCATCAGACTTGCTGACATCGGCAGGCTTCATGCGTATCGTGCTATGCAAACTGTGATTATAGTCGTTTACGAGTTCCGGAAGCACATTGACCCACTTGTGGTTACCTTGAAGCGTGAATCGTTTCCACATGCGTGTTTTGAGAGTACGGTTAAAACGTTCCACTATGCTGGCTTTGATGTGACTGAAAGTCGAGTAATGTTGAATATTTTGCTTCTGAACAAACTGTTGAAATATCGAGTTGTAAAATTCCTTTCCGTTATCCGTTTGAAGAAATCGAGGTCGCCTGCCACTTTCATTGAAAATAGTTTTGAATGCTTCCATTACGCACACACCTGTTTTAGCCTTGAGGGGCAAAGCCCACGCAAATTTTGAAAATGTATCTATAACAGTAAGAAGATACTTGTATCCTTTGTTGATTTTATGTAAATTTTTTAGGTTGCCGCTACTCATTTCCACAAGGTCAGCCTGCCAAAGGTCATCCACGCCTTTGGTCACCACCGCCAGTCGTTTGTAGTTTCGTCGTGCAGGTTTATGCAGCTCGTTCACGATACCCTGCCTAGACATGGCGCGAAAATAAGAATATAGCCTGGATGGGATTTCTGGCTGCAGACAATGCTGGGTTTTCTATATACAGCTTGTCACCTATTTCTATGTCGATAATTTGAGTGGCATCTTCGGCATAGGCAGTCTCGCGACTTTCGGGGTGTGTGAAATCGACCAGCTCAACTCCTCTTATTTTAGGCTCATCGCCAATGTTCGTCACGGTCATGATTGGGTAGTGGGTTGCGTGAGGCAAAGACCAGTAGGAAACCTTGACGAACTGAAGTGTGCCAGCGAGGAAAAATTGATGATAGGCTTTTGCAGGAGTCAACATGTAGAGTTTGTAACCTGGATTGAAAGGGGAGGAGAACTCTCTGTTTGGTATGCTGTACAGTTCGATGACAATCGTAGACTTGAGATTGTCGATGCTGGCATTTAGAGTGTTTACGTTGGTTCGAACCTCAGTCTCCACATCCTCCAATTTGCCATTCACCGATTCCAGGTGTTCCTCGATAGCATGAACAACAGTGTCGTAGTTTGGTTTGATCTTTACATCGACAATAAGGCTCTTGAATTTTTCATTTAAGTCATGTAGTTGGGTGCTGAAATTAGCTATAGTCGATTCCAGACTTGCCTCGATACTCCCAATTTGCTCTTTCACGCTGGCAATAATCTGCTGCAGGCTTTCTACAAGCGTCAACTTGGAGCTCTGTATTACAAGGTCGTGGACCTGGGTTCTAATTTCCGCAAACAATTCATGCAGCTCGGTGATGTTCTGGTTGGTAGGTAAAGTCGCGACAGACCCCCGTATCGATTCAATTTCGGATTGGATGTTTTTGATGTCGTCGGATTTGAGTATTCGGTTGAGAGTTCTCTTCACGCTTTTCAGTTCCTGAGAGGTAGGCAGGGTGGCCACCGTGTTTTGGAGCGATTCCAAAGCTTTTTTCACCGCGTCCAACTCGGAGGCATCGGCAGCAGCACGTATGCCTTCTTGCAGTTGTGTTATGTCATCCTGGGTGGGGGTAGATTGTTGCAGGGTTTCCAACTTAGTCTGTATGTCGTCGATCAAGTGATGGAAATGAGACAACTCGGATTCTGCATTCAGATTTTCCAGTTTGGCGATTTGCTGTTGGACGTTGGCCAGTGTATCCCTGATGCCCGGCAGTTTGGTTTCCAGCTCATCGTGAACGTTCGCCAGATCATTTCTAATGACAGCAAGAGCATCCTCAATATGGGTTATGGTGCCTTGCAGCTCCCCGAAATCCTCGTAGGTCTCAAGTTGGAGTTTGATGTTGGCCACGCTACGGGCAATCGCGTTCAGTTCGCTGGACGACGGTAGATTGTTGATAAAATCCTCCAGCGTTTGGAGTTTAGTTTTTACTTCGTTGATGGCCGCATGCAAAGCATCCGTTTGAAGCTCAGCCTTGATGCTTTCCAACGTAGGGATTTCGAAAGATTGAAACTGTTCGCGCAATTTAGCAATACTAGCGTTCACGCGATCGTAGTCGTCTTGTGTTTTAATGCTTTGGATGATAGTTTGCAGTTCGGTCTGGATGTTACTTGTTTGATCCTGCAAGCGTTGTTTCAGCTGTTCAACGTCTGAGGTTTGCGTTTGTTGCAGCTTCAGAAGTTCGTTCTGCAGATTGCCCACACTCAGTGCCAGCTTGTCGAGATTGTCTATCGACGCGAGGTCGGTGTATTTTTGCAGCAGCGATTTTAGCTCTGCATCAATCTTGAGTACAGGGTCCAAGCACTGAGACTGCAAGCTGGCTATCTCGGACTGGAGGCTGGAGTTGAGCGTGGACTGGAGGGCCTGCAGATCGCTTCGCAGCTTCTTGACCCTGACGTCGAGCATGAGAAGCTCGTCGCCATGGTCGTCGCGTTTCGTATGGCCAAAAATATCGTTAGGCATTATTGTTATTTATTATAGGATAGCTAATTTTCATTTCTATGAAAAGAGGGATGAGTTTGTCGTAGTCGTCCAAGAGCTCTATGTACAGGCGATCGCCAGCAGATACATCGTACGTGGTGGTACTGTTCATCCTATCGTGTTTGATGCGATAGATGTTCTTGCCGGAGGAAATTTTGGCCTCTCCTTTATTCTCGGGATTCATGTCAAACTGCAGTTTGCCGGAGATGGGGAATTGGTAATAATTCAAGTTGTTGTTGAATATGTAGAAAGTCTTGCCCACATCCTCGTCGTACTGGGTCAGGATGCTATTCAAGTGTATAATCAACAAACCGTTGAGTTTAGATAATAGGGAGGGTAACAGGTCCCAGCTTGCAGGTGGCGATGGTGCGCTTTGGGCAGATGCCTCCATAGCCTGCTTCCTGAAGCCAAACAGGTTCATAGGCATTGTTATTTTATTTTATATTTAGCGATTTGTTTCGAGCAAGCCAATTTCAGCAAGTTTAGTGTTTTGTAGAGCAAGTTGGCAATACTGCCAGTGAGGTTAACATACATTATCAAAAACACATCGTGAAAGGCTACGTTTTGTTCGGGTACACGTACACTCACACACACATAAAGCAAAAAATTATATACCGTGAAAAGCTACAGTAAGGACCCACAGTGTCGCCAACTCTGTGCCCCCAACAGTGTTGCCAGACATAAAAAGTACATGGGCCCCTCAGGTCCTTTGAAAGTTTACAGTGAACCCAGTAGGTTGACAACACTGTCAAAAAATCTACGGCAGTGTTGCCAGATATAAACAGGGGGCAATAGACCCCCCTCATAAAAAGCTACAGTAGCCCACAGTGTTGCCAACTCTGTCTACGGCAGTGTTGCCAGACATGAAAAGCTACAGTAAGGGCCCACAGTGTTGCCAACTCTGCCCTCAAATACATCATAAAAGGCTTCAAAATATCAGTTGGTGAAATTTTCGTGGGGTGAGTTGGCAACACTGAGCCCCACATGATGATTCGAGCCCCAAATGAGGTTTGTGAACCCGGACACTATACTACTGTAGGTATATAAAAAGTTCCGTTGTGTTTGAATTTCACTATTCACCAGACATCTTCAGCTGTGTACATCATTGGAGATAGTTGTTACCGGAGGAAGCGATAGAACCGCTATTCGAAGGTAAGTATGATGGGTTTGGTGTCCTGGGTGTTGACGTTTTTTGGTGGGGTGATTGGAAAATTATCCCCAGCTGAACCAGTTTCGGATTGTAGTAGTGACGTACCTGCTCCTGAAAGTTTACCGGAATCATCGATACGTCCAGGTGGGAGTACGGAAGAGAAATGGTATGAGGGTAGTTGTATTAGCGAAGCAGAATTTCGACGTAGTTGGGAGGAAAAAATGCAGCCCATCATGTACAAGAGAAACTAAAACGCTGTAGAGGAAAACGTATCGATGATGACGGTAAACATTCAAGGAGGAGGAAACAGAATATTCTGAAGAATGTTGTGTCTAACCCCTTATATTTGCGATCAGTATGTTCTATTCCCGACATCGTACGCACGGATTATGCGAGACACATTTTGTTACAGAAAGAGCTCCCGTGTACAGCCACTTACCGTACTGTGTGTGGTCGGAGAAAGTAGCAGATGATATAGCTGCACACGGGTACCAGGCAGGGCCGTTCATTGTAGTTACGGGGGTTACCTCAACTAACTGTATATGCCAGGAAACAGAGACGGAGTTAAATTCCGAGCATATAAATGTAGATTATCTGCATGTTCCTCCTCAATGTGTTGCCACAAAATATCTGATGCGAGCCGGCGAGAACTTGAGACATTCTGTTTCAGGCATCGAGATGGTTCGCTATGAGAATTTGGAGGAGCTAGTTAGTGAGGAAATCCCACGTGTCTACCGAGTAGGGTGCCACAAGTCCTACATGATAGTTGATTACTGTGACGTTTCAACGTTAATGCAGATGTTTCGAAAAAGTTACCGAGACTCTGTATTAACGTTGAACGAGATTTTCAAATGGTTCCACACCGGTATAATGTTAAACAACTCGATAGGCACGGTAATGGGTGTAAACGGCCATGTTTTGGATCCTGCGGAATTACTGGAGTACGGTAACGATCCGACAATAAGTGGACTAAAAAGAATATTCATTTTTCTTTCCAGCATATACAAAGTGGAGGAACAGTTTTCCGGAAGTAGAACCCCACCGACACGGCGGTACCCAGATATCATAGAAGAGACGGACACCTCAGAAATTGACGAAGAGTGAACGGTGAGAAAGCATATTGTTTTTGTTCTGTATTCCGGAGTAGGGTATAATTTCCGAAACTGAGGGTAAAATGAAAAGATCGATATTTAAAAATAGTAATAAACGTGTACATATATATTTAAAATGAGCTATGAATACAAAGTTAGAAGCGATAGAATATAAAAAACAGAAAACTCACCGGAGATTCGGTACTTATACCTGTTGAGCTTCTTCTTCTTCTTCTCCGGAAAGTATCTCCACTATCTCCGGTTGGGGGTTATTTCCACCCGAAGATAGTGAAGTAGTAGACTTACCAGCATTCGGTATCAGGGGGGAGGACAGGCGTGCGAAAAATAGAGCAGAACTCGGAGAGGGAATTTGTGGAAGAGCTGCAGGTTCGAGAGGCACGGGTTCTGTAGCAAGAGTGTGAGTAGTAGAGGTAGAAGGTTTGGAACGGTCGAAAGATGACGGAGACGTAGGTATTCGGGACTGTTGTGGAAGATGAAGAAGTTTGTTTTCGTCTTAAACTCTTCCCTGATTCTAGATGCTGGTAACGTCTTACATGTCTTTTTCGGAGAGTATCGAACCTGTAAATAGATAGAAATATTTTGTGAGAAAATGCATATAAATATATAGAACAAATTAGTAATGATTAAAATGTTTAAATTTAGAAGAACGTTTGTAAGTATAGGAAAGTATGTTTCTATGTGTGAATCGGGAATTATCAGATACTTTAATCGAAAAATTGTAAATATGCGTGTATAAGAAATTATAATTTGAGAATTCCAGAAAAAATGTATTCCAATATAATAGACGTGTCAAAATATTGTATTATAAAATATGGTATTTACCCTGTTTGATGGGTACGGCACTCGTCCAGAATCTTGTTCTGCATATCATGAGTACCGAATCTCCGGTCCAGCTCCTCTTCCATCTGGTCCAACTGTCCCCTCATGGCGTCTATTTTTTGCTTGAAGAAATTTCTGTTTTGCTGATTTATCCTGTCATATTTCGCCAATATATTCCTTGTCTTTCTGAGAAACGTCTCTTCCGTACCCGTCATCACACCGAATATCTGCATTAATATGAACTGTGTTTGCATCATGTTGCCTATGGTGAAAAACTTTTGCTGAAAACAAAAAACATATGTCTTACTTTTTGTTTTTTTATTTCCAGATGGCATCCCTACCGTTCGAATTTGACCTTCTACACGCGAATGTGAAAAATGAAGCTGAACGTGGAGGTGAGAGAAGGAATCTATGGAGCAAGACCCATGCGAAGCAGGCTGAGAAGCAGATTGCGTGCTTTGTAGATTTTCGCGAGGAGAATGGTTTAGCTGGAGAGTTGTTGGAAAATCTGGAAGAGGTGTGCAAGGATATGGAGGTTAGGCTCGACAACCTCGTCAAGCTGTTCACGTACATATTCGACAAGAAACAAACAAGTCAGGTGTTCGAGGGATTTATTGAAAATATAAGGAAAGCTACCTATGTACCATCCCACTTCAGCATGAAAGTGTGTTTTGAACTGATGGAAGTTTTCAAAGGTGTGCGGAAGCAGAGAGGTATAGATAAAATGGGGGTACAGAAGGTGAAATGGAGAAGAGGATGCTAGAGATTTTGAAAAAACGAAAATTGGATAACTAAAAACTAACAATGCTAACACACTAATCATCTTATTCAATTTTCGTTATTTCTATATATGTAATGTATATAGCTTGACATGTGTGCAGAGTAACACTGTTTTTTCTGATCCATATATGTATTTTGAATAAATGGAAATAATAAACATATATTGAATATATATAAAAAATGATTATGTTAATTATTTACTTGGAATACTTACAAAGTTCTCTCTCTCCATATTCTTGATGGCTTCTATAAGATGTCAGAACAAACACTGTCAGTGTATTCGACAAGTTTCATTTTCCATTCGCAATATCAAAAGGAAATGGGTGGATGTTGATATCTCTGTAAGGAAATGGGTGGATGTTGATATCTCTGTACGGAAGTGGGTGGATAGCGGTATCATATTCTACTAACAAGAATGACAAACCATTCGCAGTATGTCACAGAACCCGCTAACACACATAACTCATGGTTAAAGTGTAAAACCGTATACCTTTGTAACAGTAAGTTAATGACCGCTAATAACAGTATATATATATATATATATATATATATATATATATATATATATATATATCACACACACACACATATGTCAGAGTATATATATATATTACATATACATATACATCTTGACCTTGACCTTGAGATGACCTTGAGATGACCTTGACCTTGACCTTTGTGCGAAAAATTAAAATCGCTATATCTCGACTCCTAATTGAGCTAGGAGGATGATTGATAGCTTGTTGGACTCGGAGTGAAGTCCTATTTCCGGTGAACCAGGTTTCATTGTTCTAGGACCGGCCGTTTCCTACTTTCTTTATTTTCAATCGTAGATCCCCTTCCGACCACTCTACTGAAAGGTCTCGACGTGCAGATTACGAATTTGTCATCACTTCCGGTCTAGCTCAATTAGGAGCCGAGCTATTTCCTTATCTACGTCCTTCTTCCTTTACCGATAGATAAACATTTCAGACGTTCCTTCGTTAAGAATTTATCTACATCCTGTGTCCTGTGTTTACAGATAAACATGAAAACCGTTACATAGCGATATCTACGAGGAAAACATGTGGTGAAGAGAATATGTCATCACTTCCGGTCTAGCTCAATTAGGAGCCGAGCTATTTCCTTATCTACGTCCTTCTTCCTTTACCGATAGATAAACATTTCAGACGTTCCTTCGTTAAGAATTTATCTACATCCTGTGTCCTGTGTTTACAGATAAACATGAAAACCGTTACATAGCGATATCTACGAGGAAAACATGTGGTGAAGAGAATATGTCATCACTTCCGGTCTAGCTCAATTAGGAGCCGAGCTATTTCCTTATCTACGTCCTTCTTCCTTTGTCGATAGATAAACATTTCAGACGTTCCTTCGTTAAGAATTTATCTAAATCCTGTGTCCTGTGTTTACAGATAAACATGAAACCGTTACATAGCGATATCTACGAGGAAAACATGTGGTGAAGACGGTTAACCATTTCCAGGATAATTACATAGGGTCAGTAGAACCGATAGGATCGGAGATAACTGTTACGTCATGCTTGCGTATATAAAGAACGGCGTTCTCTCCACAAGACAGTCTTCGTGAAATAATCATTGTACGATCATGGACGTACAGTTATCCGCTGACGATCTGTTAGTGCTATATCGTGACGGATATTACACAACATCTGCACAATTACGGGAAGTGTTGGCGAACATTGCGCAGAAAATCATCGCGGGAGAAAGTATCTCATTGGTCGAGGAGTATGACCAGTTACTACGGACAGTGACAACATCCGCACCCGATCTTTCAGGAGGAGGATGGACAGCTATTCCCGAAGAGTCCCCAGGCCCCCCGTCGACACCTGATCCTGTATCCCGAGTCACCAAGGAGACGCAGGCATCCGACACAGGAACTTCTACAAACGCTGCATCCAGATCACACCCGGAGCCTTTGCCAGGGCCGTCATGGAGACCGGACCCACCAGCAGGAGGAGGATGGACAGGTATTCCCGAAGAGTCCCCAGGGCCCCCATCGACACCTGATCCTGTATCCCGAGTCACCAAGGAGACGCAGGCATCCGACACAGGAACTTCTACAAACGCTGCATCCAGATCACACCCGGAGCCTTTGCCAGGACCGTCATGGAGACCGGACCCCCCAGCAGAACAGCCATCAAATGAGAAAGGTAAGAAAAGGAAACGTGCTTCAGTGTCTCGTGAACAGATAGGGAATATAACATTACATAACATTCAAGAACGTGAATATCCTAAATTCCGTTCCAAGGGACGACGTGTTGAATTCAGTTTCTCACAACCACCAGAAAATGTCGATCCTCACACTTGGATCCGCGAAGGTGTTGAAAATCTTCTCATCTACGTTAAAAAAGACACCAAGGATGAAGACAAAATAGGTTTAACTTTGTCTAACATATCTGACCCAACTGTGAAAGATATTTACATCGGGTGGCATAGATGTGATCAGTTGCATAGTGATATGGTGTGGAACATTATGTACAAAATACTACAAAGTGCGAAAACCTTCACTGCTACAGATCGTTTAATTTTACGAGCAGACCATGTCAATATACCTGTTGGAGGTGGGGGTAATCGAACATATTGTTTACCTAATTACATGTTAAGCACTCAAAAAAGAAGTATCGTCGGTGTGCCAAATAGAAAAAAACCACTCTGTTTAGCTGAAGCGCTGGTCATAGGGAAAGCCTATGCTGATAACGATCCTTCCTATACTCAATACAGAAAAAACAGAAATCTTCTCAAACCTGTTTTCGAAATTATGCGAAAAGCAGATGTAGATCTGACAGACAATACGTGTGCCGGAAGTGGAATTCCCGAACTGAGAAAATTTCAGCAAGTTCTCCCAGAATATAAAATTATTGTATACAACAATCTTCGTGACGTTAAAGATGTTTTGTTTGAAGGACAGGTTGAAAACGCTTCCAAATTTATATATCTTCTCTACGATAACCTGAGACAGCATTATGATGTGATAGTGAACCGTGTTGGAGCATTTGCGGCAAAACAAGAATGTCGCGGGTGTAACGAACTCATTTCAGAAAGCTCATAACCATCTGTGTATACAGTTATGTTCTATGTGCCGTTCAACTCCGCCGTGTGTGCCTGAACAGGGTGTTCGTAGAATATGTCAAACATGTAACAGAATTTTCAAAAATGAGAACTGCTTCACAAATCATGTTTCTACACTGTTCCGAAACGGTACTGTCTGCAGCGAAATCCAACAGTGTCCCCGATGTTTCAGAATTATTCTCACGAACAATAGATATGAGAAAGTACATAGATGCAACAAGAAATATTGTACGGTATGTAATTGTGTGAAACCTGTAAATCATTTCTGTTACATGTCTATACCGAAACCTAAACAGAACTCAAAATTTCTATTTGTGTTTTACGACTTTGAATGCTACACTGACATTCCTTATCTTGAGAAAGAAAAAACTTTTCTTCACGTTCCGAATCTTATTGTGGTGCAGACGGCCTGTCACGCATGTTACAAAAAAGAGGATTTAACAGTTCAGTGTTCTGTTTTTGGAACAAGAGAGTTTATATTCTGGGATGACCCTGTAGACACATTCCTATCCTATTTGGAATTGCAGCATAAGTTTTCCGACATAACCATCTGTGCACATAATGCACGAGGTTACGATTGTACATTTCTATTACGGAGAATGTTGGAGAGAGATATGAAACCTCGTGTCATCTTAGATGGTACCAAAATCATCAGCATGACATACCAAAATCTTCATTTTGTGGACAGCCTCAACTACGTTCAGACAAATCTTGCAGGCTTTTCGAAACTTTTCGGTTTGCCTGTTCAGAAAGGATATTATCCGCATTTGTGGAACACCTACAAGAACAGAAATTACATTGGACCGATGCCTCCTCCTTCTGCATACGGTTATGAATACATGAAAACAGTTGAAGATCAACACCGTTTCATGTCTTGGTATGACGTCGAATGCATGCGAAATATACCTTTCAACAACAGAAACCAACTTCTCCAATACTGCATCAAGGATGTTACCCTGTTGAGACAAGGATGTCTAAAGCTGAGACAGAATTTCCTAGACATGCAAAATTGACATTTTCAAGGATTGCCTCACAATAGCATCTGCCTGTTCACTAATTTACAGACAGAAATTTATGCCTGTTAACACTATAGGAATAATTCCTAAAGGAGGTTACCATCATGCAGATCAGATGTCGAAGTTTGCATTGAAATGGCTAACATACGTTGAAGAACAGAATGATGTAATACTTCTTCACGGCGGACGTACTCGTGAAAATATGTCATAGGAGGACGTTACAGAGTGGACGGTTATCACGAGGAGACGAGGACAGTGTATGAGGCCCTGGGCTGTTACTGGCATGGTTGTCAACGTTACATATCCGTTAACAGGGATATGTATCCGAAAGATGACGATGAAACCGATCAGGATAGTAACAGTCAGAAACACAGTGACATGTTGAACACAGCAGCCTTCAGATACGAGACAACATGTCGTAAACTTGCGGCTTTACGTTCTGAAGGATACCATGTCGTCACTATGTGGGAATGCGATTTCAACAAAATATTGAAAGCAGATCCTGAACTGAATAGATATCTATCGACACATCCTATTGTCTGCTGCATTCCTTTAAATCCACGAGACGCCTTATATGGAGGAAGAGTTGAAACAGTCAGGACTTATTACAAGATCAAGGAAAACGAGAAATTGCAGTACAACGATTTTACAAGTTTGTACCCTTATGTGAACAAATACTGTGCCTATCCTGTCGGACATCCTACAATATTTCTAGGAAATTCTATTCCTCCGGTAAATGAGGTTTTGAACATGGAGGGACTCATCAAATGTACTATTCTGCCACCGAAAACCCTTTTACATCCTGTTTTACCTACAAAAATGCACGGAAAACTGATGTTTGTATTGTGCAAGGAATGTGCTTTTAGATTAAAATGTGAAGGTACATGCAGCCATTTCGATGATCAGCGTATACTTTCAGGAACTTGGGTCATAGCCGAGGTGCGTAAAGCTTGCAGTTTAGGCTACAAAGTGCTGTCAGTGTCGGAAGTGTGGAAGTATGAAACATCGATGTACGACCCTGTCACAAAGACTGGAGGACTTTTTTCTGGTTATGTCAACACCTTCTTGAAAATAAAACAGGAAGCGAGCGGGTGGCCTTCATGGTGTCAGAACAACGAGGATAAGCAGAAATACATACAGGAATATTTCGATAAGGAGGGTATTCTGTTGGAAGAAAACAGTATCGAAGTCAATCCCGGGAAACGTACTTTGGCTAAACTCTGCCTTAATTCTTTATGGGGCAAGTTCTGCCAACGAGACAATCTTTCCCAGACAACCATCATCAAGGAATCGAAGGATTTCCTCGATAAAATGACTGACCCAAATATCATAATCGGAGGAGTCGTATTCATCAATCAGGACACCGTTTTAGTGAACTGGAAATATGTTGAAGAGGCAGTCAGTCAGAACAGGAAAGTAAACGTTCCTATCGCTGCCTTCACAACATGTCATGCTCGTCTGAAACTTTATGAACTTCTAGAAAAATTGGGTGACAGGGTATGTTATTGTGATACAGATTCAGTAATTTACATAGATAGTCCTGAAATGGAATACCATCCCCAGACAGGTGACGCACTAGGAGAACTCACCGATGAATTGGCAGATTTCGGCACCGATGCGGTTTGTGAACAATTTGTTTCAACGGGACCGAAAAGTTACAGCATGAAAATAACAAAACCGTTCTCCGAAGCACAGTATATCTGTAAAGTGAAAGGGATTACATTGAATACCTCCACATCAGAATTGATTAATTTCGATACCATGTGCGACATGATAAACAATGAGAAACCTGAAGTTATGGTCGAAAATATTTTCCGAATCAGAAGAACAAAACAGTTCCAAGTCATCAGTACAAATGAAAAAAAGCTGTTTCAGCCAGTATTGTTGAAACGACAATTCGACCATGAACATTTATCGTTTCCTTTCGGATACTGTGCAGACTAAAATATGTCTGTAACGGTCCAGAGTTCGAACCCTTCGTGGGCTGATATAAAACGTGTTCGCAGACTGCCAGACCTTCATTTTTCTTCAGAATCTGTAAGACGTTTCTTCAACATGATTCCTAAACTTTCTCATCCTTACACCATGATGGTTTGCGGAGCATCAGGAAGCGGAAAACTACTTTTGTGACAAATATGGTCGATTCCATCGTTCATCTTGTAGAAGGATCCGTCAAGAAAATCATATGGTGTTACGATCAGGAGAACAGTATTCCACAAAGTCTTCGAGATGTGCAATATCAAAAAGCTATCGTCGATTGGCAGTCGTGGAACGGAAAAACTCCTACACTTATAATCCTGGATGATCTTATGATGGTTGCACAAGGGGAAAAAGTCGCCGACCTTTTCACAAAAGGTAGCCATCACAAAAACATTTCGGTGGTGTTCATAACACAGAATCTTTTTCACCAAGGAAAAAATTGGAGAGATATTTCGTTGAACGTGAAGCACTTTGTTATTTTTAAAAATCCTCGAGATATGAACCAATTCACTGTTTTTGCAAGACAACTTCATCCTCACCGCATGAAGGAACTCGAAAAAGTATATATAGATGCTACCGCGCAACCTTACAGTTATTTGTATATCGATCTCTCACAGTCAACACCGGATCCTTTACGTTATCAGACAGACGTTTTCAACCAGAATTACTCAACTGTATATCTTCCTCAGGAATGTTTAAAACATCGAGATGAGGAAAACGAGGAAGACACGTACCAACTCACGTTCTAACAGGAATAGACATTCCACTTCTTTCAAGAAACATTCACCTTTTTTGCACGTGTTGAAAAATTCACCGCCCAAAATCCGTAAATCATTATTGAAAAGTGCTCCGAAAAAAACGATACGTTTCATCAGCGAATGCTGCCTGAACGTTTTAAAAGGAAACGTGAAAATTAAACCGTCCGCAAAACGTCGTCTGACACCTTACAAGTCGGTCATACGCAATCTAGTGAAACCGAAAGTGAACATCGAGAAACGCAGAAAGCTTCTTGTTCAGAAAGGAGGATTTCTACCTTTACTTCTAGGCTCCTTGTTATCGGGTCTTCTCGGTACTCTCATTCCTCATTGAGAAATGACATCTTCTTACAAAAAGATGATCGTCCTTTCACCGGAACAGTTAGCACGTATTCGTGGTTCCGAATTGTCTATTACTCAAAAATTATCCGTTCTAGATAAGAAGATGAATGATATTCTAAAAATGAAAAATATATCAGACGATCAAAAATGGCGTCTTTACAGAAAGGAACTGGACGAGTATTTATGGCTGAGTCGAAAATCCAAAGAACCATTACAGATTCCTATTGTTCAAGATAACGACGGTTCTTCTACTATTTCACCAGAATCGACGTATTTTCCTCAGAACCTGGCAGAGACATTACCCCGTAATACACGTCATCAGTTACAGAATATCATCGATGAGTACCAATCCACGGCACAACATTTGATAAACGAACGTCAGGAAAAAACACTTCCGGATCCGAAAACGTTGAACTTCTCATCGTCGCCAACGGAAAGCCCTGGACCGTCTCATCGACAGAAGAAGAAGAAGAAGAAGAAGAAGAAAGTGACAGTCCTTGTTTCCAGGAAAACTACACCTTTTCTGAGAACACCTGACGCTTACAAACTGGTTCCTCTGAGAAAAAGCCGTAGACAGAGAGATCGGTCATGGGAGTCTCTAAGTTGAAACACAATAAAATTTTCACCAAAATATATTACGATCCCCGACACCATGCTTCATTCTCATCTGTAGATCGTCTGTGGAAAGCGGTACGGGATAAAAATATATCCCGCGATACGGTGAAAAAATGGCTGATGCATCAGGAAACCTACACTCTCCACAAATCTGCGAGAAAAAGGTTTCCTCGAAATCATTACAATGTATGGAACATAGACATGCTTTGGGAAGCTGATCTCAACGACATGACATCGATACAAAAACATAACGACGGATACAAATATCTTCTGACAGTGATCGACGTATTTTCAAAATATGCCTTTGCATTACCGCTAAAAAATAAAACAAGCAATTCGGTAACCGAAGCTTTCAAAACTATTTTCGAAGAAAACAGACGGAAACCTGTTACACTACAGACCGACCAAGGAACGGAATTTACAAATTCTACATTCCAGAAATTTTTAAAAAATGAACATGTACAATTCTCGACAGCAACAAATTATCCTGTGAAAGCGAGTGTAGTGGAACGTTTCAACAGAACATTAAAAGAACGGATGTGGAAATATTTCACCTCAAAACAGACAAAACGCTATGTAGATATTTTACCGCAACTTCTCGAAGGTTACAATACAGCAATCCACAGTTCCATAGGAATGGCCCCTCGAGATGTCAACGAAACAAACGTTTACATTGTGTGGAAACGTCTTAACAAACCTGACAAACATGTTTCACAACCTTCTTCAGATCTTAATGTAGGTGATATTGTACGAATTTCTGTCGTCAAAGGACATTTTGAGAAAGGATACGAACAAACGTGGTCACGAGAAGTTTTCAAAATCCATTCCCTTGTTCAGCGAACACCTGTACCTGTATACATATTAGATGACTTAAATGAAGAACCAGTAAAAGGTACATTTTACAAACATGAACTGCAGAAAGTTTATTCGGATCCTGACGAAGAGTATAAAATTGATAAAATTTTGAACACCCGGGGAAAAGGAAAAAATTTGGAATACCTGGTTCGTTGGCTCGGATATCCCCCTAGTTTCGATTCATGGATCAAGGCATCTTCCGTAAAACAGTTATCGGGAAAATAATTTCCAAAACATATTTATATCAAAATATGATGTTACTGCGATCCAGTGAGTCCTCTGTGTTCGGCGAGAATGGACGATACTTTCTACGTTTACCTCCTATCATCTGCATCGGAGGAATATTTTCCAGACAACACACTCACCCATTTCACCGTAAAACTTGCTAAACGGATCGATCTGTCTCCAGAATTGTGGGAAGTCGGATTGGCAGAACTACATTATTCAACTCTATACGACAATGTTTTGGAAACTGATTCTGGAATGTTAACTCTTCCTGTTCGGACATATGCAAGTGCTGAGGACCTAGTCTCTACCATCATCGAATCTCTCCCCGACGACCTGGAAATAAGGAGATCCGTTCTCGAGAAATTCTGGCATTTTTTGACGGAACCGCAATGGGGAACATTTGGATCTACTACCTGTACGGATAACACACTCTATATTAACGAACAACCATTTTATTTTCCTGCAACAACATATACGATAGAGGATCTGATTTATTTCCTGAAAACAGACCCTGCTAATGTAGCTGTTCCTACTCATCTCAGGTTTTTCTTCAAACAGGTCGTGTACAAACATCTATCCGTGATAGGGGTTCCGAAGCCTGAACCTGACGATGCTCCAACAAATACCGTTACACCCATAGACGAAACTGATGACTATGCTAAATTTCGATATGACATATTGAAATCTATTTATTCTACGCACGCAATGTCCAATAGTGTTGTGGATAAAAACCCATATATATTTATTTACTCCGATCTGGTGAAACAACAATTGGTCGGGGGAGAAATGGTAAGTCTCTTGCGTCTTACCCGAAAACAGTGTTCGGACACAACTACGTCTTGCACAGTACCCGTAGCCCATCAAACATTCGCCCCGATTCATTACGTTCCTCTGGATAAAGCCTCTTTCGAAACAATAGAAATTGCTTTGTACGATAGAAAAGGAAATTTCTTACCTTTGAGAACTGGGTCCGTACCCACAATCGCTGTTTTACATTTTCGTAGAAAAGCAAAGTCCTTTTAAAAAACAGTAGACAGCTATTTCTCTCAGTCTTTGTCGAAAAGCGAATGAATCACCATGAATTCGCAGACCGAATATTATAGTAACCAAATCCGTGGAGGAATTGGGCCCATCTACCGTTCAACTAGAAATCAAAAAGGGAGTGGATTGGGGTCACTTTTCGCAGGACTGTTTAGAATGGTGAAACCTCTACTCTGGAGCGGTGCAAAGACGATCGGAAGAGAAGCTTTAAAAACAGGAGCTAACATTATCACCGACATTGCAACAACCCAACAAACTCCGAAAACTATTGTTCGTCAACGGGTACGTGAAGCAGGTCAAAATCTTCAAAGTAAAGCACAACGGAAAATCGACTCTCTGGTAGGTTCCGGTATAAGAAGAAAACCTGCAACAAGAATTGCTCAGTTGATGTTAAAACGTTCAGCCACCCGTATTAGAACATCTACGATCCGTAAAAAACGAGCATCCAAAAAACGAAGGAAAACATCCGCAAAATCTAGGAGAACACGTAAAAGAAAAATCAAACAGAAGGTCTCAGGGAAAGATATTTTTGGATAATGATGGAGGATAACATGTGCATGATCTCGCAGTTCGATCTCTTCCGGAAAAAACCTATTCAGCAAAATGTGGAAAAAACGTACACAGTCACCTACAAACCTATCGCTTCCATCGACAATCAGAATATAATTCAGTTTGTCATACCGGCGGCAGGAACTGATTTTCTCGATCTTTCATCTGCATATCTCCGTCTGCAAACGCAAATGGTTAAAGAGGATGGAAGTCCCATGAGTGCTTCCGAAACCGAAAATGCCCTCACAAAAAACTGCGGGGTCGTGAATTATCTTCTCCATTCACTCTTTTCCCAATGTACAGTGACTCTCAACGGCATTGCTGTAACAACCGCCGATAACAATTACGCATATAAAGCGATCTTCGAAGCAGCTATCAATTACGGAAGCGATGCCGCAAACACGCATCTCACGAATGCCCTATGGTATTTGGACACACCTGAACATCAAGATGAAATCACTGCCGACAACACAGGTTTCAACACCAGAAAAAAAAATTTCCAGTATGTTCCGACGACCGGAAATCCTACGGAAGTGACAGCCGTGGTCGACCTTATGGGAAAACTTCACATAGATTTCTTCCACCAGTCTAAATACCTGATCAACGGTGTTGAAGTACGCATCGATCTAGCTAGATCACGTGACGCTTTTTACATCTGGGGAGACCAGACATCACCTACAGTCAGAATAAAAATTTTAAAGGCTGTTCTCGAAATAAATCACATCATTCCTACTCCTACAACCAGTTTGGCCATAGACAGAGCACTCACTTACGCTCCTGCCCATTATCCGTTTACCAGAAGCGTCATCAAAGCTTATTCTTACGTCGCCGGAACACAACAGATTTCGATCGATAATGCTTTTCAAGGTGCTTTTCCGAATGTTGTTATTTTTGCTATGGTATCCACCGCCAGCTTTCTCGGAGACAGTAAAAAAAATCCGTTCGACTTTAGAAGCACATATCTTCTTTCCATCTTGTGAAAAATGGAGAACTCGTACCTTCCGAACCTTTACGAATCACCACAGGAGGAAACAGCGGATTGATAACACGTGCCTATCAAACTCTATTTTCCGGTACAGGCATTCACCACGCCAATTACGGACACCAGATCACACGGAAAATGTTCGACAACGGATTCTTTTTCCTGATTTACGACATAACGCCAGACTCTTCAGGAAACGACACGCACACCAGTCTCCAGGAACAAGGCATCATCGGAGCCGAGATGCAGTTTTCTCCTCAGCTGTCGGAAAATATAACATGCCTTTTGTATGCTGAATTTGAATCTGCAGTAGATATACCTAAAGATAGAAGTGTCATCCTCCATCAGTGAGACCGAATTTTCCATAAATATGTGTGGCTGTGTTTCTGACTCAGTGTTACCGAAATAGCTCTTATGTAAACATTATACTGCTTGTGATGGAAAAACCCCCCAAAGTGATAACCCGTACTATTAAGCATAGTAGTGTTTCTTCGAAAGTGACAACTTCAAAACCTGTGAACATACAAGTGTTTCCCGAACTACTTGACAGCAGCTCAGGAACCATAGAAATGACCAAAGACAGACACATTATTATACATTATTGAAAACATAAGCAGCATGAACACATCGCAGATCAGACAGATTCTATCTCGTAACTGTTCCACCAGAAACATTTTCTATGGTGTTTACCCGAGAGATCTTTTACCTCGGACGTTTCCTACCCCGGCCTTGATCATCGCAAACACTGACAAGTCCGACTCCCGGGGCACACACTGGGTGGCCTTCTATTTCGACAAAAACAATGTGGCCGAGTATTTCGATTCATACGGATTTCATCCTTTCTATCAAGAATTCGTAACTTTCCTGAACAGTCATTCCTCGGTCTGGACTTACAACAACATTCCCTTACAGGGGATATTGGCCACAACATGCGGTCATTACTGTTGCGTGTATGCTTATTACAAAGCACGTCACGTTACAACCAAGGATTTCATTCAGACATTTCCACCAGGTATCAGTAAAGATGGATATATCCTGCACCGTTTTCGTCAGATCTTCAAATGTTTACCCCATTCCAAGTGTCCCAGAGGGGAACAAACGTGTTGTTCTATCCACACGATCCGGGCTCGTGTCATGAAAAAATCTATTTAAAATGTGTGCTACGTATCTTTCTCTCAGTGCCATCGAGACAGTTCTAGTGAACACATCATGGAACCTCCTGCTGTTTCTATAATGGAGAAACACGACAAACTTGTGACACGCATGGCCCATCAGGATGATGTTTCCAAACGTAAACCTCGAAAACGTGTGCAACCCATTAAATTAGAAACCGTTGCTATCAAGAACGAGGCGGCTGACGAAGGAATGGATGTGACTACGGACTGTGATTTCATAAAGAGACGTAGGGAAATTGGTTTTTCCACAGACAAAATCGAGTGTCCTAAACTACATGACGTAGATGCATGTTTAGATCTCTATCTTGCAAACACATATTTTCTGAACAAGGAAAAAAACAAGTACGTAGCCATAGGATTCGAAAAGGAATCCCCTTTCAATTTAGTGTGGGAGTTTTCGCAACAGGGGAGATCACCCGTACGCATCGATTCTAAACAGATTAGAGAACTGTGTGCTTTAAAATCTGACTTACTGACTTACGTCGACACTGGTCGACGATTCAATTATTTGGTTACTGGAAATATCACCGTTAGCGGTGTAAATTTTTTCGGGAAACGTTGCATCTCGATGTATCAACATCATTCACCGGATGCTTTCATTTTCACAGCCTCTGAACTACATTTATTTTTGTGTAATCTTTTCAGACCTCTGCAAAAATTAATGAACGAACGTTATCATAAATTACAACCCGAAATGGAGGCTTTTGTATATTGTATAAAAAAGAATATGGTTTCAGAAAAAAAAGAAGTACCCGATGTATTGAACTATTTTTATGTACTTTGGTACAACGAACTGATGATTGAAATATATATTGAGAACAATCTTGGACACACATTGGTATTGTAAATAAAATCTGTTATATATTTGCTGTTTTAAACTATCCATTGTATTTCATATTGTAAATAAGCCATTGTTACTTTTATGTATTGTTTAAAATTACCATTATCGATGTCCATATGTAAATATATTTCACATGGTGATCGAATTATATTGTTAATCTATATCTACAATTATAAATAAAACATTTGTAAATGTTCAAAAAATCTTTTATTTCTCGTACTTATTACAATAGAAACTGTACATCTTCCAGACATTTTCAACTGCACAATTTTTTTTCACGTTCTCACATTTACTATGTTCTCTGCATTTTCCTGCAGTCTTTTTCACACTATCCAATTTTGGACATTCAAGTTCTTCGATGTTGCGCACAGATATTTTACCCATACGTTTTTCTCCAAGTAATTTTTCCAACCATTTAATTTTCTCCATACCTTTGACGTACACTTCCTGATTCACAAGCATAAAATATAAAACGTCTCCTAATTTCTCATACGGTAGCCACCCATCTCCCCAGTTCAGACCGTGTTTGTTGGTACGGAGCCAGTAATTCACCCGGCGATACTTTTCACTCAACAAGTGAAAACCATATGGAGATTTCACTAAACAGTCAAATGCGCTGTCGAAAGGAAATTTTAAAATCCCCACTTCTTTCCACACAAATTCTCCTCCTACTCCGCGAAGACCTTGAACGTCCAAAAAACAGGCATCCATTTTGTTCAACAGGTGAACACTGTCAATGTATCATCAATACTGCCCCGACATACCGCACACTTGTCCAATTGAGAGGCACAGAGACCACAGGCTACAAAATGTCGACACGGAAGAATTACCACACTGCAAGAGTTTTCAAAACATATTTTACAGAGTAGCACAGAATCCACACTCTGATTATCGGATGTTTTTTCAGTAGTTTCCACACTGTCGCAATATTTGCAACTTTTCGAATCACTGTGTAACGCTGCAACACTCTGTATGTAACTACAGGCTGGTATTGCCTGGTAATGTTCTAGAATCGGGCAATCTTCGGATGTCCAATCACACGCTCCGTACCCACAATGGAAACATATTACCCTATCACTGAATCCTGAATAATAAAAACCTGCAGTGACTAATTCTTCAGCTGTCTGACGTAATCCTATTGGCCACTTTCTGTAAGTCTTGTATCTCGCATTCACCGACATATAATCGGTGGTAAAAGGACCGCCTGCTATCAGACGAGTATGGTAAGTATACACTCTCATATGTCGAACAAAGAAAACTCGTCTGATACTGTAGGTGACGGCGTTGTAGGTATCGGGTATGAAGGTTCAGCCAGAATATTCTCAAAATCAGATACTGTAGGTGACGGGGTCCTCGGTATCGGCGATAAAGGTTCAGCCAGAATATCCTCAGGATCGTCGGGGAACAGCCGTCTGCGAAAATCGAAACCTTCGGGAGGAACCACAGGGAAACAAGGATGACCTTCTAAGTTAAGTAACAATGGACGATCACAGCCAGAACACCACATGGAATTTCTGTCTGCCAACAAAGAAAGCCACTCTTTCACTCTCTTCTTTAAAGCTTCGCCCAACTCTTCCTTCCTGCGACGTAGTTCGCAGATACACCTGTGACTCGGAAATCCTGTTCTCTCGTCACCTCTTCTTTTCCTCTCTTCTATCTCCTTCAAAGTCTCGCAGCGACGGTGAATTCTTTTTCCTGAACCGTTGACCACGTGACATCCACACCAGGGAGATTCAGGTATCGCTACATACATAAACGGGAAATAACTCAGCAACCGATCCAGGGCCGTTCGATCGCTGTCCAGATCGCCGCAAGACCGAACAAGTTCCCAGAACTCTTCGTAGCTGATCTCGTAGAAATTCACACCATTATCAGACAAACGTGTACCGCTTACATCCATCCTCACATGATACTATTATCCTCTATCCTTTCTATTTATACCCTTTTCCCTCATACGTCACCATTTCCGTTAAACTGACTTCAAACTACAAGGCTACGCCCAAAACATGTTCGGGCATGTTAACACAGAACCGTTACACCACCCAGAAATTGCAAATTCATCCAAACCTACGCCCAAAACATGTTCGGACATGTTCTATTCAGACAGAAAACCGTTACACCCATTTCCAGGAATCTCAGACTTATCAACGGTCTCAAACGGGAAACGCCCCCCCCCAAAAAAAAATAGCCACCCATCAACACCGGAAACCTTATCAAGTCCTCATTAACAAGAGGAAACACTTCCCGCAATCTCAAACTTATCAAAGCCCCCAAACCGAAAACGCCCCCCAACTCCAGACCGGAAACACTTATCAATCTCCTCATTAACAACAGGAAACCCATATCATCCAGCCCCGCCCACTTTTTCCCAACAACCAATCAAAACGCTCAAAACCCCCACCCTTGCTTGCCCACACTGCTTGGTCATCAATTGATCTTTGATCGATCTTTTCCAATCAATTGATTTATCGGACTCAACGGGGGTGAATAACTACTATTGTTAATATTTAGTTGCCATGGAGCGCTTTATGGAGCAGCAACGTGCTTTTTGTGTTCGTGCGTTTTATAAAAATAATGATTGTTATGTTGTTGTGCGTCGTTTGTACCGGCATCATTATAACCTGGCAGGAATGAGAGACGTCCCAAACGCAAATTTAATTAAATATTGGGTGCGAAAATTTAAAAACACTGGAAGCACTATGTCGAGTAAACCACCGGGACGTCCAAGGTCATCAAGATCGAACAGAAACGTTAACCGTGTCCGCCAGTCTGCTATTCCTTGTGCAATGCTTAGGCGAGTGATCGAAAAATTTAGTTCAAGAATAATTGAATGTGAAAACATGAACGGTAACAATTTGTCCAATACTCTTTTCCACAAATAAAAATTTAATGTTAAAGTTTCTTTTGGTAATAAATTTATCTTTATACAAAAAATTTAAGTATTTATTTTAATAGTTTTAAAATCGAAAATATTTCTGAGACACCCTTTATAATTGGAAATAGTCACACACTAATGTTAATAACTATTTTGAACAACTTTTAATTATTGTAATTTCGGTATCAGCAATAATCGGTAATAATATTTGGCATAGGTTTGATATCGACTCAAATCTAGTAATTATGAAATATTTTATTGTGTATCTCCTCCCCAGGAAAAATGTTGTTATGTAATATTCACCTGCCCCTTTGAAATAAAATCATGCATATGCAAGTGGTGTGTGGAACGTTAGCCAGAGAGTTAAAGATAGGGTGCTTAGTTTAGATTATGTCAGGGGCTCTCTTGTTGATTGATTTTATGCTTCGGGAGTTTTGACTCACCCAAGCTGCAAATGGACACCAGCCAGAGATGTTAAGAAAATAAAAGTCGTTCAATGCTTTTTCGTGATACTAAATACAGGGTAAGTCAAAATGATGGACCCGATTCCAGACATTTATTCTGTGAAATATAATAATGAGACATGTGCTAAGAAAGGTAAACTGTCAAAGTTTTTTTCAAACAAATCACAAGTTTAAATGTGAGCACCTCGCGTAACACGGCACACATCAAGCCGATAGTCTATCTCCTGCCAAACCTTGTGTAGCATGTTGCGGTCAATATGAGCAATGGCTGCTGTGATGCAGGGATGCAGGTCATCCAATGTTGTTGGAAGTGGTGGTACATAAACATGATCCTTGACAAAACCCCACATGAAGAAATCACATGGGGTCAAGTCGGGGAAACGAGATGGCCAATGAAGGAGAGGCCGATCCTCTGGAGATGCACGGCCTATCCAACGTTGTTCCAATTCCCTATTGGTAATGGTAATGCGCAGGAGCACCATCCAATTGGAGAATGAAATCTGCACTATCCTCCGCAAGCTGTGGAAGGAGCCACAGTTGCAGCATATCAAGGAAAACAAGTCCTGTCACAGTACGTTCATGGAAGAAAAAGGGCCCATAAATCTTTTCATGGGAAATGGCACACTTTGGGAGAATCGCGTTCGTGTTCCACAAATTCATGGGGGTTAGCAGTTCCCCAAATCCTTACGTTGTGTCTATTCACTTTCTCTGAAAGGTGAAAAGTTGCTTCATCACTGTAAATTAACCTCTCAGAGAACCCATCCGTTTCCATTAATGCGAGGATATCAGCACAGAAGGATGCGCGCAAAGCATAATCAGTGTCTTTTAAGGCTTGAACTACTTGCAAGCGGTAGGGTTTCATTTGCAAACGTTTCCGTAGAACCCGCCAGACAGTTTTCTGTGGAAGTTGGAGTTCTCTCGCTGCCCGGTAGGTGGACGTCTGTGGACTCTGCACGAAACATGTGCGCACTCGTTCCACTGTCTCCTCCCCAGTCGACGGACGGCCAGTCGATTTTCGTTTACAGATGCAGCCCGAATCTCTGAAATGTTCACACCACTTACGAATGTCCTTCCCCGTAGGTGGTTCTCTCCGATATTTGGTACGGAAATGCCGTTGCACACTAATCACAGACTTGTTCACATGATAATCAAGCACACAAAGATCTCTGTTCTCCAGTCAACGCCATTTTCCTGCTCGCTGCTCGCTGCTGACTCCTAGCGGTAGAAAGCGAAAACACTGCGTGGAAACTAAACTTTGAAAGTTAACCTTTCGAAGCGCATGTCTCACAATAACATACGTTTATTATATTTCACAGAATACATTTCTGTAATCGGGTCCATAATTTTGACTTACCCTCTACAATGAGCAAAATTGTTACAGTAGTTGTAAAAGTTATGAAGTTCAAGGAAGGAAGAAGAAAGAAATTAATTGGATTCTGAGAGGGAGGAGGGTGTGGGTCGACGTCCATTTTAGCAGAACACATCTTTTCTATTCATATGTTTCCATGAGATCCAAATTATGTGGATTTTCAAGGGAAGGAGAATGCAAGACCGACACAACAAGGATATATTCTGTCGAAAGATATCGCAGAGTTTTCCTTACCAAGGTCACACGTCCTTGTTTTTCCCTTTATTAAACAAAAAGTGCCCGAGTACGAAGATTACACTCTTGCACTGTTTATCAAAATGTAAGATGGTAGACTCTTGAAGCCGTGATGTTTTATCAGAAAACAATCTTGAGACTATAGATATGCTATGCTATTTTTCAGTTAGTTACTCAAATTCCCAACTTCACCTATAGATTGAGTTCTTTCAAAATAAAACATGGATGGTGGTTGAATTCCTTTCGTTATGATTGCCCTGATTCTTTGTCCCTTCACAACAATATGGTGCATTTTTGTTACAATCTTAGTTGACTATTTGACTATGTGGCTAATTGAACATAGCGTAGGATAATTCTGATAAGGCGATAGGCTGTTACAAAATTGTCTTCGTAGAACCAAACTGAACTCTATTACATGTACAAATCTACTTAACATGAACATATAATTAAGATTAGAATTAACTATGAAAAAGTTGGTGGTCATTCAGTATTATGAAACTATGAGCAGTGTCACCTACTGTTTCCACCTAGAAAATATTTTCTTATTCATCTCACATTCTCAAATATTGCCTCCATCCCAAAGCTGAGCCAAGGAGAGAAGTTTGATTTAAATCGAACAGTGATCGAATTGGGCCGGTATGGCACTCTTAACTCTTTCATTTATTATGTAATTCTCTTTAGCATGCGACGTTTTGGTTATAATACGATTTATAAAATCTTGAAATGCTAAATGAGAACACTGCAACTTTCTTTGTAACGCATCGATCAGATAGTTTCAGGCATGGATTTTTAAAATACATTTGCACGTGTACTTTGCCCCCTTTTAAAAAGTAGCGAGTTTTCAATTATGTTACTAATTATTAAAAGGATGCCTCAAAACAATCTCGGAGAATGACAATTTATATTTATATTTTCCCCCTCCTCAAAGTAAGGAAATACTTTTGCTCGCTGAATCTCCCATACAAATGCTACGAGCTCAGTGGTGATGGCTCAGTGCCTCTGCGGTGACGTCACGCGTTCGTGAAAGATCGGCAATGTTCGGATGGCTCTACCTATCCTCTATATTCCTTGGGTATGGCATACCGGTAGTAAATTAAGATGCCAAAAAGCATACCGGCAATAAATTTTAAATATTCTCACTTATTTATTGAAGCTGATCGCACAAGTAGCTACGCAATGGCCAACAACGTACTCGTTCATTTCTCTCTCTCTCTCTCTTTCTCTCTCTCTCAATGGTGATAGAGAGAGAGAGAATGAGAATCGATATATTGCTTAAGAAATCACCCGAAAAAAGGGGGATTGTATCAGACAGGCCTGTGCATACGAGCATACCGGCAGTATTTTTTTCCAATTCGGCCACTGTGTGTGTGTATAAAAATCCGAATTATTGTCACTAGAAAACAGGTCGGAAGCTGCCACGGGTTACAAACTTCGTATTTCGATAAAAATTCTGGTATTCTAGTCTCTTTTACTTTCTTTCTGAAAGTCTCAACGATGTTCTTGTTTCTCTTTCTCGCAACAATTGGCACTTACCTTTAAACGCGACAATTGAGGTGTTTGCATTTCAATTTCAAACACGGACGAAAAGAAAAAAAATAGAATTGTTGCTTTTACGTATTGCTCAATTTATTAACCTATAATGGGGTCTCCAAAGTATTTTCTTCCAACTTTATCATGTTTAGTGTTATTAGCAGTATTATTAAAGTTATTAACACTATGAACTGACAATTCACAAAAGCAATATCAACAAGAAAATAAAATACAATAACATGCTGTAGTGTAGCCTTTATCGTATTTACGTAGTAATTCGTAAATGTCAATTTGTTATATTTACTTACAGGAAGAATACAAATTAATCAGATTTCATAATTTTCTTCGTATGGGATAGCATAATTTGTCTTCTGTAGTCGCAAGGTACATGCAGTAAGCTTTTAGACAATGACCTTGGCGTTTACCGCGGAGAAATATTGCCCCCTCCCCTCCTTCCCGGCTGAAAAATCGACCCTGAAGTTTGGCAAGTCTTGCGATGACTACGTAAAAATGTCGCGCTTCACCACTGTAACATATTTCATGCAGTGGAAATTATCATTGTACAGTGAGATCCACTATAATTGCTCGGCAAATTGTCCACGACTATTTTCATTAATGTTCCTCTTACATCCTATGAGTTTTTAAGCGATGGAGTTTATGCATGCTGGTGCAGAAGTTGTCAACAGCTTGTCGTTTCTTTTAATTCTTGAAGCTCTTATTGGGTCAAATAAAGTGCACGAACATGGTGATGGACAATTTGCACGGTAATACTCATGGATCCCACTGTACGTAGCACTAAGTGAGGCTAGTATTCAAACGTCGGCTAAAGTAAGAGTCAAATTGTCCTTCGTTTCTTTACATTCTCTTATAAGCTAAATTCTAACGTTATTTTAAGGGATGAAAATGTACAGATTCTGAAGCTGCCTGTTTGCGTTTATATCAATTCACAACGCTCCTATTAACAGAGTGAATGAAAATGATGGACAATTTTCCTCATATAACCTTGGCCGTCGGCTGTACACTTGCCTCAATTAGTACTCCAGCAGTTTGTTTCTTTATACAGCATATTTGCAGAAGATATAATTCAATCTACAAGTGTATCAAGTACGCTGTATAAAACACAACTTATTACTAACTTCGTTGACCCTGTACAGTGGAATGGATGCACAAGTGTTGCTCAGCAAATTGTCCATGACTATTTTCATTAATTTTTCTCTTGCATCCTACGTGTTTTAAGGAATAGATTTTTTAGTATGTTGATGCAGAGTTTTAGTTTTATCTAGTGTCAGCAGTTTGATTTGCGTTTTGTTTCAATTCTTGAAACTCTCATTGCGTAAAACAGAGCATGAACATGGTGATGGACATTTGTTTGGAAATACTTATGCATTCCACTGTACTACGTGTGCGTATTTATCCTTGTCTCAAATATTAACTTCTTCACTAGTAAAATTATGGATTCATCCCAAGGGTTGGGAGGGGGTTAGCGCCAGGGCCGGACACCGGTACGCCTTCTCAGTTCCCTTACGAAAACACACATTTGGAGCCCTTTTCCTTCAAGTGCTAATAATCGGGGGCCCTGTTGAGGAAAATTGCCACCGCCCTCTTCGCAGTCCCAGTCCGGACCTGGATAGCGTTCATTTCTTGTGCCCGATAAATCCATTAAGATGGTGCAATTTTTTAGCTTGTAATCTTCTGTAAACATTTTTCGAATAACAATGACGTGACTTTTGATTCATTTATATATATTTTACCTTCGAATGGTATCCAACAGCAGAATACAGTTTACTTCTTGACTTTTTCCCGTCTATGTATATGCATGAGCTGATAAATGCAGTGGAACACTCATGAGGATCAAGTCATTCGTTTTCGTGCAAAAAAAAGTTTCTTGTAACATCGTAATTAATGGGTTTCGGGTTCGATTGATTTGGTTCATTTTACTTTGCATTTTTGCCACTCTTGGCTAATCGCGACGATGAGGATGACTGATGTGATTAACTTGATTAAAGAACATGAATGTTCACAAAGAACACTCATGCCAAACTCGGGAGATCTGGCGTCGTAGCTCACTATGCTACTACACCACCGAGAACGGAACTGGTTTGATACACGGTGGAGGCACATAGTGGTTCATTTACCACTTCAAACTTTAGGTCCAGTTCAGATTAGTCTATCTGTGCATAAAGTGTAGCGAGTGAGTGAGTGAGTGTTTGCTTTATCCACGATAGGCTATTCGGAACTAGACCTACAGTTTAAAGTGGGGTCCGAAACACCATGTGCCTTCATCGGGTGTGCATATTCAATAAATAGTTTGCAGTTTGTTTAATGGAGTTGATTTGCCATATAAGTGCTATAAGCTTTAAATACATGTAGGAACAGTTTTAGAAGAGGATTCCCCAAAAATATTGGTGTTGGGGAATGGGGTGTCAATTAGTCAGTCTGACACCGATTCCACAATGCTTTTCTTCAATATGAACTCTACGAACTGGATCTTAAAACGATTCGTGGAACTCAACATGCCTTCGGTAGTGTGTGTAGTACAAGATTCTCGAAAGAAAACGCAAAAATGAACTAAGTTATCCTATTTTTATTTACTTTCAATTAAATTGATTACATCCTTTCTCGTTTGTGCCTAATGAGCAGCTATAACACTCTGAATGAAATCCAAGAATGCAGCAACCTCGGTGTACACTCCAGGATAGCCTGGCTCAGCACAGCCGTTGCCCCAGGACACGATACCAACCAGCACGTTGCCAAGAGTAAGAGGTCCACCAGAGTCACCCTAGAAATACAACAGACATAAGCATTCAAGTGCATAACAGTGTGGTGTGTTTACAAGACAATATGTACCTTCACTGTGTGGTCAATACAATTAAGGGAGTCGTTACGGTGGGAGGGAGTGGACTTGTCAGCAAAAATATGTTATGTTCAAGATCTTGGTGTATTATACATCATGCCAGCTCCCCAAAACTGAAAGGTAACAACACAACAACGCTTATGATTACTATAGGTGAGGTCATGGGCGTATTTAGGGGGCGGTTTAACGGATCCAACCCCCCCCCTTTTTTGGTTTAGTAAAATTACCAGATTACTTGTTCTATCCGCTTGTTCATAAAAAATTCTCCGGACATTTTTTTTCTAAATTCGAGACGTATAGGACGGGATACGGATGGGAAGGCAATTACGTAATTCAACACACCAGATGGGACTGCAGATAAAATGTCTGCAATTTCCTGATAGTTTCGAAATGTCTGCAATAAGAAAGTGCATTCGGACTGCCAAATCAGTTATATTTTTTTCCCCTCCAGTCTTCTTAAAGGGATTTGGTTTTTAAAAGCGCAGTGCAAGAAAACCAGGTAAACATTCGTAACATTCTCAAGTTGTTTGACACAAGATGAGCAGAAAAGTGTCAATACTAAGTAGCGTGAACCGTGACTATACATACACAGAACTTTGTGGGGTCCAGCAGCAGCCCCCACCCCCCCCTCCCCAACAAGCTTCCGGTCAGCAGTGTCCTGGATTTTCACGTATAAAATGTAGCAACCCTAATCATACAAAAAGTTGACCCCCCCCCCCCCCTACGTGAACTATATATATATGCCCATGGGTGAGGTGTTTGAGAACAGGAATACTTCCTTGCCGTTCCACCCAAAACACACAAAAAAGGGTTTAATTGGCTTTTACACAAAATGTTCATTTTACATTTTTTTTTATTTGTGGCAGTTTTGGAGATACCGACTTTGGAATCCCTTGTAGACTGAATAAGGAGTTTCTAGTGTTAAATGCATCATTGGATATCTGTTGAAGATGTGGATTGGCCACATATTCAAATAAAACTGTATTTGGTATTAACAGTTAACAAGAAATGAAGTAAATCGGATGCTTCAAGCCTGTATCTCATCTGGGAACCGCAGCCAATAGGCGGCACCGCTGCATTCACGTGAGGCTGCTGGACTCCCAGCAGCCATCACGCCAGTTGAGTTTCGGAATAAGGTTAGCTTGATGATTTTCTTTTAAAATGCATGATTTCCTAACTCCAGTCGTTCATTACCTTATTCTCAGTAAGGTATGTGTAATAGAACGACGTGTTCTCCGAAATTTCATTTTTACATTGCTGTACGGTACATATCACAATTTTGTTTCATGACTGGTGTCAATTTTAAGTTTCCCCTTGCGATGGAAAATCCAATGCTATATTAGCGCCAAGATTTTTGAAACATAAGAAAATATTACCCGTGACTTAAACTAGCGACACAGCTTCCATGTCGAATATGGTGGTGGATCTATCAAATAGAAAAAGACCACGTGGCGGGGTTGTTTGAACTCAATCTTGTCAATTGTCTGATCGTGACGTCACCATTAAAGTCATGTTGTTTGTTCAGGCTATGTTTGACGAATTTTGCTTAATACAATAACAAAAGACCTCACCAGTGGCGCGTCCAAGGGGGGTTAGTGGGGTCATAACACCCCCCCTTTGGCTCAGTATTCGTAACAAAAGAACGTCAAAGGTAGGAAAATATGGAAATATGAGGGCTGACTACCAAAAAAAGTGTACGTAAATTCTAGGCACGCCACTGTAATCCACAGACAATTTGCGCTTCTCTCAACTCCCTCGATTAAGCAAACACCTCATAGTCTATATTTTCGTGCAAAGTACGTACCTGGCAAGAGTCCTTGCCACCCTCGTCGAGGCCAGCACAGATCTGACCTTCAGGGAGACCGCCGTATGGTGAGTAAGCAGTGTTGCAATCTTCCTTGCTCACAATTGGAACTTCCACTTTCATAAGATCTGAAGGTAAACCGCCACCTTCCTGCAAATAATTTGAAACAACACTTAATGTTCGTTACAAATCAAAACTGTTGTTTTCCCTTTCAAGGAATAATTCATAGAAACAATTCTAAACCAAATGGATATTTACCAAAAGTCAAGTTAAAAAGAACATGGAACCAAAATTCCCAGTACTATTTTTCATTTTGTTTCAGTTCTTGAGCAAAGTAAAGCCACTAAATATGGTGATGGATAATTATGCATGATTCTTTGAGCGTGGTCTTAAGTTTAATGTACTGTTACCTCGATGCCAACCATATTCAAAAGAAAAGTTACTCTCCGACCATCAAAACATTAAACCATTTTATTCACCATTTAATATTATAAAGAGCACATCCGTTGTTTTGAAACACAAAGAATGTTCTGTTTATAACATTAACTAGTGAATAAAAATGTAATTTCCAGCATGAGGGGTAAAACAATATTTTGTGTCATACATAAATACTATAAAAGGTTTTTTTTTACATGAAAATGCATTTTTAAAATCTAATCAGTTTATTTGACAATTATAATGTTCTTGCAAGTTAACAACCAAGATGCATATTCCTTGTATTGAAATTACAAAACTAATATTCGAATTATGCTACAGGTAGTAGTACCTATATTTGGGAATATTTTAATTGTGAGGATAAATGTAAAAAAGCTGAATAAAAATTGACATACTCCGACAATAAATATAAATGTATTGCAATGATTATGTAAGTTTATAATTTATATGTTGCTAAATCTGTCAACTCTTTTACAGATCCTTGTTATTTAATATTAAACTACGCTATGAGCAATAGTGGACCCTGTATCTATCTAACATCTCTTCTCTAGTTAAGTGACTTCATGGGGTAATTCAAAAATTTTCAACAAGTCCATCAAATGCAAAGAACTTCTGTAGGACATGCATGTCCAGAGAAAAATTGGGGGAGGTTTGATTTTCAAAAACTTAAAATATGTAATGATACTTTCTCCATATCTTGTAGGGTAAAATCGAATTAGTTTTCATGAGAGCTGGTGGACTTGAGCTATATTATTACTTGAGTAGGTTTAAAGATATAAAATTGTCAATTTCATCACACATTCTATTCTTTCATAGTAGCCATGTTACTACTGTAAAATGACTTGACTGTTTTAAAAGTAATAGTGGCCATTACATAGTAAATTAATGCAATATTAATATTTTTTTTTTGTAATATCTATGATGCATTCAACTGCTATTTATGATCATTATCTATCTTTATGGATGGTAAAATACTCGAATTTAAATATAAACTGTGCTTCCGGTTTTTTGTAAATTGGTTATAATTTAACGATACAATATTGTCAATTTTACGGCTCTTGGAATTCTAATGAAAATCCTTCTACGTGTGAATGAGCCACTATGACACCTGATATTTATATTTTCTAAGTAATAGTTTTTAGTTGAAACCAAATATTGAAAATGGCACTTACCTCAGTTGCGCCCCATCCACTGATTGTGACCAGGGTTCCAGCTTCCAGCTCTTGTCCAGCAGTTGGGAGTTCAGCTGCCTGAACGGTGTCGCTGAAGGTGAGGGGAGAGCTCAGCTGAAAGAAAAGCATTAACATATTGTAACGTTAGAGTGACAATTAAAAATAGGGACAGATTCAAAAGAAATCTTTCAAACATAACATCTCATTTTGTAATGTTTTAGAATTTTACTAAAACACTGAAGGAGACATTTTTATGCATGATAAAATATTCATTTTTTAAAAAGAAATAGCTATGCTGAGTTCTGTTTTTGTAATCAAACGGCAGAGTACCATATTGTAACGGTAGAATGTTGTCAAATTTACGATTACTACTAACAGTGTTTTGTATTGTAAAAGACAGTGCACCGCATTTTACAGATTGTATAAGTAAGTTGAACCAAACCCCTGTGTCTTGACAAAGATTGAAATATGTGGTCCACGTAGTAGTGATAATCCATTTTTGCGTTGACCATCTTGAAAGGCGTTGGCCAATTTTGTTCAAATGCAATAGTACCAGATCGTTTTCAAAGGAATTATTGTTCTCTGCGTTCCTGTCTTGTCACTAAACATATAGTCGTGTCAAACACCTCGAGTTCAATGACTCAATCGTCAGGGTCTCCATAATTAAGTAAAGCATATGAAAACAATTTTTTTTTCATTATTGGTTCCAAGAACTACAGAATTCGAATTTGAGTCGGCCCTCGTGGCATGGATGTTTGTAAGTGTCCATTCATCAATTTAATCATATCATCACTCATCCCCATCTTTGTAATTTAGCCAAAAGTGGCACAAAAAGCGAAGTAAAATAAAGCAAATCAATCAATTCCAATTTGAGGAAAAAAATAACAAAATGCGTTGACTGTCCTCTCCGTGTAGAAAAAGGCAAAATACTACTAACTGACTTATCGTGACTTCTAATTTTATATCCAAGCATTAATTTGTCTAATTCATCTTGCTTGAAACAATTAACGATACTTATAGCTGTCGCGAAATGTAAATGTTTAAAACTTTATATATAAATTCGAAACTTGAGAATTGAAACAATGTGAATTATTTCAGTTTTGAGAGCTTAGATAGAATACTAGAAAAAACAGTATATTCTGACTATATTTTTCTTTAATACAGTTTCAGCATACAATAAGAAAGACAACATGAATTCTACAACATTTACTGACTTGTAATATAAATATTCATTTTGTCACTTACCCTAAAGAGAGCAATGTCATTAATGGGGATGCCAGTATCCAGAGTTGCATAGTCTGGATGTCTAGAGATCTTTGCAACACTGTGTGATGATCCTCCACTCGCCAGGCTATTGGTTCCAACTACAACAGAGTAAAACAGTGCAGGATAGCTGAAAGAGAAAGAAAGAAAATAATACAACTTTAATTTAACAGTCAACTGGAAGAGAAAGTAAAAGACTAATATGATTATTGTGCTTCTACGTATTATTTGATGGATTACATTTCAATTTTTCCTTAGTTTTTTTTCTCTTACCAATTCCTTAATTAATTCTACTGATTGAATAACTTTTGTTCTCTCCATTTCCAAATGTTATATTTTGCACTGTTAATTCGTGAACATACAGTTTTATCCCAGATAAGCTTATTATATACAGATGTGGAATTAAAGATGCGCTGACCTCCTGCTGGGAATTGCCCTCCGCAAGAAGATTCAAAATAATCCACTGAGAGGCGCCACTCGCACTCTTGCTCTACTTCGGACAAAAATAATAAGAGAAGACGCTGCTAAATTTAATCCTTGTCGAGGGCTAAGCCTGACGTCACCTGATCCCAGAAGGGATGGATACGTTTATGTAAGGTTTTAGTATTACATCACTAGCAACAAATGATAAATTTCTCAAAAATCAGTGATAGAATGCATTATATTTTCAAATTAACAATATGATCCTTTCGTCTTCCTATCTCTGTGTTCGTCTCTTTTCCTTTCCCTGTTTCCCTCCTCATCCTCTCTCGGAGAGAATGTGAAGAACACACATGGTTGTCGTTAATATTATACATTATTGCTGAACTTCATAGCGAAATGGTTAGAACAGCGCGCTACGGCGCCAGTTGTCCCGGTTTCGAAACCCGGCCTGGGCATGGATGACCCTTGTGAATGTTCCTTCACCAATTTCATCATATCATCACTCATTATCATCGTCGCGATTTGCCAAAAGTAGCAGAAAATCAAATCATACAAAAAAAACAGAAAATACCAGAAAATCCAAATCAATCAATCAATATTGTACATCATTGGACCACGTCTAGGCAGCTGGAGAGAGGGGGGAATGAGTGAATCCGTATCTGATATTAATTTGATAGTATATATACACATTAGAAAACAGTTCTATACATGTGTAATTTATGAAAAAAATGTGGTATTCTCATTAGTTAAATGAAACTTTTCCACATGACAGCTTCTTATTAAAATGGCATGATGAACGCTGAACTCCAAGCCAATCAGAAGCAAGCTGTAATCAACTGACAAATATAGCAGTGATTTTTCTGTACAATCCGTTGTGGAATGATCCAAGTACTTTTTTGTTTTTAACTAACACATGCTAGAAACATTAATAGGCGAAATTATAACGCAACACAGTCAAGAACAATCATTAAACATGTGACAAATTAGGAAAGTACTTACTCAGAGCAGTGGCCAGCTGTTGCAATGTAATTTTCACTGATGATAGAACCTCCACAGATATGTGATCCTAGAACTTGCAGCGAAATCTACAAAGAGAAAGCCAAGGAATGCATTAAACTTAATGCTGTAGTAAAACAACATTGAAAAACAAAATAAATGTATTTTGCAGCAAAATTAAACAACAAAAGCAAATGGTGTCAGAATTTTGAATTTAATAATTACAGTAAAATTAGCATCTAAAGTACAGCCTGCGGAAAATGACTGTCCTGGCGGCCGCATGGTGACGATAGCATTCATTTAATTAACTCCATCATTTGAGCGAACATCATACTACACACTGCATTGATTCAATTCAACTTCGAAAAGATAGATAACATATATTAAAGTGTGGGCACATTTTTTCGGCATCCCCTGTATATAATTTGTGAAGAAACTTATCCCAGAGGTTTGGAAAACGATGTTATAACCAAAAATAACAAAATGTTAATTTCTCCCATTTTTATTTAATGATAAAGCTTTTGGTATTATGTTGTACATTATCAAGGTTCGCCTCTCTCTGAATCAATGTCTACTTCAGCATCGGTATAATTAGAAACATGGAGGATGCCAAATAAATTATAATGAAGTGTAGCCATGGACAATTTGCCTACTAACACATTTGCGGCCGACTGTATTAATTTAGTATACTACATATTTCCGTGCATATTATCATGTAGTAGAAATAACATTATCCGTCAAAGTGGTGACGATTGGGTGTCAAAATTGCGGGAGGGGGTTAAAACAGTTTCAACTGCGCCTCCTTAATCGTCGCGACTGATCCGTCATGTAAGCGGACGATTTTGTTCAATATAACATTGTTAGGAGTTTTGGTAACAAAGTAAAATCCGTAATTATAATAAATGTCAGGGACTTATTGACAAAAACTGAAAATGGGTGCTCACAATGATTTCTGCCTCAAACTCGAACTGTATATAAATCGTTTAAACTATTTAAGGGGGATTCAAATTTCCGATCGTTAAAGCCGTTGAGGCAGTTACATCTTGTCGTTAACGTACTTTCTGCAGAAAGCTGAGTTTACTTATTTTCATACGATTTCCTGTTGATTACCGTGTCAGCGGAGTTTACAGATCCACTAAAGGTCGCCGGTGTAATATGCTTTTAAGAAGCTACTTCCAGCGCTTCAGCCGGACCCTTTGCGAAGTGATTAGTCTATCGACCTATGACGCCAGGGGTCCTGGGTTCGAATCACGCCTTTGGGGTCATACGAAATAAACATTACATAACAGAACATAATGGAATTGCATTCTAAAAATGGCCATCTAAAATAATAGTGAACCAAGTGAATGTCCCCTTCAAATTTATATTTCATGTTTAGATTGTCTACTTTTCTAGGGAAATGCTAAATTTTTGTGCATGGAGAAATGTCTATGTACTTGTCAACACTGGTTTCAATTGTTTGACATTAATTTATTACCTGCCATGGGAATTCTGCAGGTTCTGCTTCGGTTCCTCCTACAATTCTACCATTTGGAAACCAATTGATTTTCTTCGGTGCGGCTGAAATGAAACGAACATCTATTAGTAAATATCATCTGTAGCATTCAACAGAAAAACTTCCCCTATAATAGATGACAAAGTTTGTTCTAAGTACAGTTCATGTTGGGGACTGCAACTACACTTTAAGGTAGTGTCCAAACCTCTGTGCGCTGTACCTCAAACTGGTTTGAACCCGAAATTCTTTGAGTACAGGATGACAGCGTTAGCCACAATGGTACCTAGGAATTATACAATACCTTTGTTTTATTTGCGCATAAAGTTGTGTCCGTTCATTGAAAAAGGATGCCCTTTTCAGTTCTGAAGTCATATTTGGTCGTACAGTGGGATGCAGAAGTATTTGTCTTACGAAGCAAATTACCCATCACCATGTTTATTATTTTTGTTTTATGCAAAGTGTGCATCAAGAATTGAATCAAAATGTCAAACAAGCTATTGACAACCTCTGAACCAGTATAAAAAATATTACTTTTATTAAAAACATGTACGACGCAAGATAAAAAAATAATGAAAATAGTCGTGGACAATTTGCCGAGCATCATCCCACTGGACATTGTTCAAACTTGGCTACTAGAATTTGCCCTCCACTGAAAACTTTTGAAATGCAATGCTGTTGTAGGGGTTGACAACTCTACGAGCAACCCCAGCCTGGGTATGGATTTCCCCTTAATAAACCCAAGTATGAAGGTTGATGAACGTTGTACCCCCAAATAGAAACATCCCTACGCCACTGTGTACATTTATCTGTCCCCGAAATAAAGCAGATTTCTTTCCCTTTCCACCAGAGCAAAACGTGTAATTTTATGTTCGACTCCAACACAACACTACCAATTTCTGAGAATTATCACTTCGAACATCATAGATTAACCAACCCTACCTTACCATTTTGTTTTTGATTCCATGCTTCCTTTGTTTATTATGTATGTGTAGTTGTTTAGGAATTATAATAATTAAACTGACACACCACTCTTTCACAGCCGTGAAGTCCTGACACTTTGCTGTAACAGGATAACTCTATTCTTTAAGCTTCCAAGATAATGTGCGACCAGTGAAACGAGCGCTGCTCAGGGTTTACCTTTTTGTAGGGAGAGATTTTTGTTTTTGGATGATTTCAATACTTTTGTTTGTCTGTGCATAACACTATATTATTCATACCGGAAGGATGAGTAAAGTTTTACGGTTTTATCAGCTCGTTGTAGATGGAATAACAATCCGAACATGTATTTCTTTTAGTTGTGAAGATGTGGCATTTGTAAATTTTTGAGGTTATTGTTATTGATGGAGTCCTTTCCTAAACTGACATATGTCAATAATTGGGTTCCCTAAAGCCTAAACCGTTGCGCAAAATGAAGATACTCTATATGCTGAATGTATTTTGGTGAAGGATTTTATTCTAAAGATGCCAGTGGTGAAGAATCGATAATGTGTATCATGTACAGGTGCAGAACATGACCTATAATTACGTCTGTGTTTTCTGTAAATGACTTGCCATTGAGGGCTAAATAGTCCAAATAAATTGCATTTGTTTCATGATGATTAAAGGAATTGCCTTCTTCTCTAATAGAAAACATTTACATACATTTGTTTGTGTTGCTTTCCTTATTTAAAGAGGTATGTCGGTTTTGGAACCCATTTCGTCAGATGGCATAATTGTACTTTTTATGAAAAAACTATTTTGTGGAACAATATGTTGTTGTAATTGACATTGTTACACAGCTTATACTTGAGCATGGAATTGATGTATACATTGATGTATTCCACTTCGGAAAATTCCTCCTCTACTCTGAGTTAAGGGTAAAAAACAAAATGGTATGTCGCTTTTGGTGACTTTCCTCTATCTAAAATGCATTTTGTCTCCTATTTTAATTACGTTTATGTTTTTATGAACAAAAGCAATACAGAAATATTGGAAACTAGTGAACAATGAAATTTTTTTAAAATTTTTTATAAAAATTTTCACAGTTGAAAATTAGAAAAAGTGGTGAGCCACCACCCCCCTCCTAAATTGGCAAAATAGCAATACTTACCCAAGGCGCACGTCACGAGGACGGATGCAACAATCAAACGAAACATCTTGAGGGGATGTGACCGACCTTCTGAAAGATCTTTCTTTATATAGCTCTTTTTTTTCTACATGTTATCACCAATAAGTAATTATCTTATATAAACCTCTCACGAACAACGACCATTGTGCTTTTTATTTCTATAAGTAGAGTGATGACGTCATAAAGAAGTAGCAACGGGACTCGAAATAACTGATCAGATAGAACTAGCGATACGAAGTTTAGTCTGTGAACTTCAGAACTGGAAAACCCAGCGATTTCTTTAACAAACATTGTTGAAAGCAATGCTTTAAGTATTGTTCTGTGGTAAATTTAAGATAAGATCAATCGTTTCTGTGAGAAAAATAGTTTGCCCACTTTATACTCAGATGGGTTAATAGGAACTAGACCTATAGTTTAAAGTGTTTTTTTTTTATTTGAAATTTTTAAAACTTTGATTTAGTTTGTTACTTCGCTTTTCCGCCACTTTTGGCTAATCGCGAAGAAAGGGATGAATGATGACGGTTTTTTAACATATACACTCTACCCCTTTATGTTAATCCTCTGAGGTCTGATTTAAGTGTCGGCATCTCTAAGCCGATGTAAACACGCTGTAACTGCTACCTTATTTTCTACGCACGTGTTGCCGATATATTAGATTAGGCTAAGTAACTCGCTTGCGTTTGTGGAAACCAGTGCGAGCTTCCCACCTGCAGATTACACGAACGCTACCGACGAAGCCTCCTGCCACCTCATTCCCTCCTTACAAAGTCAGAAAATGACTTATATATGAAATCGAGGAAGTCAGGAAAGAATAGTAAATAAATAAAACGTGCAAATGGACTGAGAAGTTCAAAGTGAGAAATGGGTGTGCGTAGAAACCAATGCAGCATCTTCTTAGTAAAATAACTTACAGCTTAGTCCTTTGTTAGAACATGTAGATTTCGTGGATCCAAATTGGAAGACACGTACGCATGTAATTCTATCAAAACTTATTTGATGATCGCTAAAAGTATCATGTGTGTTATTTTCGGAGCATCTCCAGCTAGCGAGCCTACCAACAGCCTAGAGCGTGAACAAGAGGGTTAGCGATAGGTGCTGGATTGAGATGACATCAGCTGCTCACTCGTTGATTGGTTGCTTCGGGAGTTTCGACTCGCTTCCAAGCTGAAAATGCCCAACAGCCAGATGTGCTACAATAGTAATGTCGTTCCATATCTGTATGTTTGTAACTAAATATAATTAGCAAAATTAATTTGTACAAAATTACAAAATGGAATTGTGAAAGTTAAAACATTCAAGGAAGAAATAAGAAAGTAATTGTATTCAATATTCAAGTATTAGGCCCCTTGGCAAAGTGGCCCGATTGAATTCTGGAGAGGGGGGGGGGAGGCAGTGCCCATGTCCGAAGAATATATCTTTTCTCTTCGTAAGTTTCGAAAAGTTTCAAATTGTATAGATATAGAATGCAAACATTCCTACAAAAAATATTCCACTGAAATATACGTGTCGCTGTTCTTTACTAAGGTCAGACTGTGACTTATTTTTTTCTTTTTTAAGAAGAAGTGCCCGAGTACCAATATTGCACTTTTTATCAAAACGGATGAAGGCCAACTCTTGAAACCGTCTCGGTTTTATCGCAAAACAAACCAATCTTGAGAAGATAGCGAGATGTTATTGTTCAGTGATTTAACCCGGAAATTCGCTGCGTCATTTACAGATGGAGATATTTCAAAATTATTTGTAAAGCATGGTTGTGGATTTAATTATTTCTGCTTATTTTCAGGATCCTTTCTTCAGTGTTCTTTGTCAACAATATGGCGCATTTTCTTTACACTGCTGCACTTTAATCTAAATTAAAATGAGAGGTACAATTTATTATATAAAATTAATTATACGAAGTTAAATTATAATTAGAAACGATTTCACGAAAATTTCCAACCTAATAATTATCAGCTACTAATTCAAGATGGCGTACGATAATTGCGACATGAAGGTCATAGTCTGTTGTGTAAGTGTCTATAAAAAATATAAAAACCAAACTAACTGTGCTTACACGAAAGTGTAATTTACGATTTGGACTAGCTTTATGAAAATTGGTGGCCAATTCGTATTATTATTATTACAGCCAACGCCTGAAGATGTTAGATGTGAAGGGTGGGGGGTAGTTTAGCCTTGGGGTTAGCTGGGAGGATGCCCCTATTGTTTAACATGGTGGCAATGAAAGAGCTGGGGGATTCTCTACGAAAATACTGTCCCTTACCTCTAGGAAATTTAATCCGCAATACCATATTTGAAATCAATTTTCTGAAGCTTTTGTTTATGCATGTGTATGTGTGCTCATAGCGTATCGAATGTATTTATGGTGGCTACTGGTTAAACCCCACATTTGGGTTTTCTTGAAAAAAAAAAATATTATGCAGTATAGACATGGGAAAGAATGGATTCTCCGCACAAGATAGTTCACATGGTTTCATGAAACATGCTTCGGTCCCAAAAACGTAGTGAAATTTGTTTGTGTTGCTTGGAAGGATAAATTATCATCTTCAAAATATAATAAGGTTATATTTTTGGATTAAACCTGATATTCTTATGGAGTTTTGCTAAATTTGTGTTTTTCATACAACTACAAAATATGTATATTCACTACGTTGAACTAATTAATTTTATAATAAACTTATATAAATGATATGAATATTAAATCTGAAAAGTAAAAGGAACACATTTGAAAAATCGTAATTACATCATTTTCAGGAAATTTTTAGGGGAACAAAATTAGGAACACTTTTTTGTTTTTTGCCAAAAGAAGGTGCTTTTGATTTTTTTAGATTGATTTGCTATATGTTACTTCGCTTTCTGTCACTTTTGACTAATCGCGAATATGAGGATGAGTGGTGATATGATGAAGGGACACTTACAAAGAACACCGATGTCCAGTCCGGGATTCTAACCCGGGACCCCTGGCGTCGTACCGCACTATGCTAACAACAGAGGTCAATAATTCATTATACAGGCGATTTAGCTTGATTTCCAAGCAAAGAAATAGTTAACGAAGGTTAACGAAGCGTTAACTATGACGCTACTAATTCTAATTGAGTGCCTCCCAAACATCCTCATGATGCTAGGTCAACAATGAAATTTTGGAGGCTCCCACCGAGAATCGAACCCTGGATGACTCACCAAGAGGCAAGAGCGCTAGTCATTTACCTGCGCGGGGGGCTTTTACTATATATTATAGATGTTAAATAGCTAATATTAGAAAAATTCGTCATGTTTACGTCACAAACAACACAACGGAAGAATCTTTATGTGTTCCACCTTATCCTACAAGAACAAGAAAACTGTAAATATCTGAGAAAATGGAAAATATGTTGAAAGTTGTTGTTGAAAGCTCTCAACCTTATGTTGAACACAAGGAAGAAAACCTTTGTTTTATAATTGTAAGGGAACGAGAATGCATTGTTTAATAAGTAGACTAAGAAGCGGTGATGCGAGAACATATAATTTATTTACAAAACAAATTTTAAAATCTCCACATCATATAATTTGGGGATGTCTTATTCACGCAGAGAAACGAAATACTTATACAAAAAATTATCAAAAATTAATATGCCTTTCCCATAAATTTGACTTCATTGTTGTACAGTGGGATGCATAAGCATTACCAAACAAATTGACCATCACCATGTTCATGGTCCTTGTTTTACCCAGGGTTGCTAAATTTCCAGAAACCCATAAATTCTAATGGGTTCTATTGGGTTCCGCTGCAGGACCGGAACCTTCTTTCTCGCACAATTTAAATTCGGTCCAAGTTGCGTATTGTTTCATTGAAAAAAGGTTCCTTGACCGAATTTAAATTGATACGGAGAGAATGTTACTGGATCGTACTTAAATTGATCCAGGAAAAACGGTTCCTGGACCGTATTTAAATACTTTACAGATAAAAAGGTTCTTTACGGTCCAGAACCCATTTACGCTTGCTGATTTTCTCTCCTGGACCGGAATTGAATTTATTTAAAATTCCTGGATCTTTAACAACCCTGATTTTACCCAATGAGAGCTTCAAAAATTGTAGCAAAACTCCACACAAACTGCTGACAGACTCTGCATCAACATATGTACTTAAAAATCTATTCCTTAAAATACGTAGGATTCAAGAGAAAAATAATGAAAATAGCCTTGGACAAATTGCTGAGCAATTGTGTATATATACTGTACTTGTGCATCCCACTGTATATTCGAATTAGATATATTACACTTACTTTTTGAGACAAGCTTATATGAAATTGTATTTATTAAACGAAAACTTTGTGATTCTGATGAATTTGAGAGACTAACTATCAATTTTAGAAGAAAAACATTAAAACAAATACGAAACAGTAGCAATGTCCAAAGTCGACAAGATAATGCTGACAGGGACAGTTAAAAGAAGAAGAAGAATTATTAAAAGAAAAGAATGAATGAGTGAATGTAGCTACATATAAACAAGACAGTTGAAACTGTATTTGAGCTTTATGTGTAAAATTTATATCGAAAATGTATCCACAGGTGTATCTTTGTGTTTTAAAAATGTATGCTGGGCGTAAACAGTCAGATGTAAATCTGTAAGTCCAATAAAATTTGTTGATGATGAACTGTAAATATATCAGAGATGAAAACACATTATAAAGTACACACACTTGAAATATTTTAACGTTTATTTTCCTGCCTCTTTGTATACAGTTATATACGCTCTTTGGTAGACAGCTTCACCTGAGGTTCTACGAGTAGAACGAAGACTCATTCAGTGACGTTTTATATCAGGAACTCTATCTCGACTCTGAAAGAAGACCATTCGAATTATTTTCAATGAAAACATTAGCGGAAAATTTAAGAAGTTAATACACTTTAATCACGTACATAGGATTCCAATGCACGATACATACAGTTATCTGTAATCTTGCCCTTGTGCAGTAAGAAACTTAGATATTACTAGCCAAGTGACATGAAGTTCAATGCTCTTTACACAGAACCATATGAAATTTGGCTAGTCCCTAGATGCTGAACCTAGACTGTGACTCGTGACATAAATGTTCGAAAATTTGGTGAGTAGATTCTTGTTTCTTGATATTCTTGTGGCGATTTTCAAGTTAGTATTTATCACATTTTCCGTAACAATAAAGCCTTGGGACTCATTCCATTGTCTTGCTATTATTTTAAGTTTTTCTTCCTCATAAAGTTTTCCGATAGCAGAGATAAAGTTAGATAACTACTGCCATAATGCAATGTGATAGTTGACGGTGGCTTGAATTATTTTGGGTAGGGAAATAATGTGGACAAAGAGTTTGTTTAGCTTCAAGATTCTTTGAATGACAGTATTTTGCAAATTATTTGAGGGGGTGCAAGGGTTACAATTCAATTCAATGGATTTACACAAAAATTTGGAAGGGTACCTCTGTACCTCCTGTTCATGCGCCATTTCCTGCACGTACAGTCGAGAGTAAATTGCTTCTGTTGTGAAATCATTGAAACACCTTATATTTCTATAATTTGTATTCGCTTTTGGCAGACAAGTCAGGGAATTTTAAACATTGACGGGTAATAAACCATGCAAGCTTGCTTTTAAGGACACAATGTGAGCTGCATGAATTTAAGCGTGCTTTTCAATAATTATCTAACAACGGCAATTTTCTCCTCACTCTACAAAATTAAACTGAATACAAAAATGTTACTCTACAAAGTAATTAAAACGTGTCTGTGTTTGGGAACACTCAACCTAAATCAAATCACGAGAGAGACTATGTACTTCAGTTTCTGTATTACTACTTTTACTTCTTTCCAAGATGTGCATATTACTACTCCACTACAAGAGTAAAACTTACTTGCATATGCTGCATTCCTCGAACTGGAGGACTTGATGGTTGAATAATTTGACGCAGATCCCTGCCTTTGCCGTTTCTTCTCAACCTTTTTCCCTTCCCATGACACCGCGCACTGGAGTTCACTCTCTCATTGGCTCCCCAGCTTTAGACCTTTTGGTGAGTTCAAGCTCACCCATCCCACCTCCCACCCTAAGTCCCCTTGAGGGCCTCGTGGGCCCCTCCAGGCCCAACTTGGCCCCTTGGGTTGCCCTGGGCTCCCTGGCCATCCTTCGAAGGCCCCGGGACCCTTAAGAGGCCCCCGATTTCCCCAGGGAGGGGGGAAACCCAACACTGCGAAGGAGACCCTGGACGTTGGGGAACTTCCACGTCGAGAGGGACGTGGGGTACCTCCGCCTTCCACCTCTCCTTCCCACCGGATCCCTCCCTCCGGGGGGGGATGAATCCCCCGGAGTTAGACGTTGTGTAGGGTGGTGTAGCGAGGAGTGTGCCCGGAGGACGACCCGCCGTAGCGAGTGACGTAAGGGACGAGAGACCAGCGGCGGCTGGAGGCTCCGAATAGGTGAAGAGCTAGCAGGAAGAAAATTCTTCCCTCAGCTCTTCACCTGTGAGGGTCAGTCAGTGGAAGACAAGCTACCTCGCATATCTCGACGTGTATATGCCGCTGCTTCACGAAACTCCTGCCACTTGAAGGAGGTTCCGTTGTCTCCCGATACATGGCAGTAGCGCCGTATGTTTGTGTGAAGCAGTGCTAGTGTGAGCAGAGGGAAGTGCAGACGTACAGGGCAAGTCGGACATACCATAGAGGTCAGTAAGAAAGAGCAGCTAGCAGTCGTGCGTTTCTTGGTGGCGGAAGGCGCTAGTACCCGAGACATTCAACGTCGAATGACCGTCAGTGAAGGGGGATATTGGTTATCTCTGTCGCGGGTGAAGGAGAAGAGTCGGAGGTTTCGCGAAGAAAGAACCTCACTGAAAGACGATCCCCAACCCGGACCATCTGTCACTGTGTCAAATGAACTCATGCAACGTGTGAATGGCATCATTCAACAGGATCGACTGCGTACAGTGGAGCACTTGGCACATACCACAGGGGAAGGTCACGGCACCGTGCATAACAGCATGAAACACCATGCAGTATCGGAAGGTGTGTGCGCAGTGGGTTCCCCACAATCTGACCGCAGAACACGAGCTGTTTCGCATGGGAATGTCACAGGAGATGATCCTCCGATACAACCAGGAAGGCAGCGATTTCCTCTGTCGAACAGTTGCGGGGGATGAATCCGTGTGCCATCTGTATGAACCGGAAACCAAGCGGCAAAGTCAGCAGTGTAAGCACTCCCACTCGCCACCACCGAAGATATCGAAAGCTGCACAGTTCCCGCTGCCACGCGGTCCTCACATGTTATTCGACAACAAGGGCCCCCTGCTTATCGAATTTTGTGAGAAAGGTGTAACCGTTAGTGGCGTGCAGTACACAGAAACTTCGACGGTCCTGCTCAGGCCATCAGATCCAAGAGACCAGGTTTGCTGTCTTCCGAGGTGATGATGTTTCACGATAATGCACGTCCGCATACGACCAATTTTGACCGGGACCTGTTACACAGATTTCGATGGTGAAACACTCCAGCACCCACCTTATAACCCAGACACGTCCCCGTGCAATTATGCAATCTCTAATGAGCTGAAACGGGAACTGCGTGGTCGACGGTTCAAATTGGACGCTGAGGTTAAGAATGGATGCAGTGAGTGATTGGTTGTTGTAGAAACCGCCCACTTTCTACAGAGCTACCACTGACCTACTGCCAGGGCGGTGGGACTAATGTCTCAACACTAATAGGGATTACTTTTAAGGTCAGCACATAGTTTCATAGTTAGACAGGATGACCTGCTTTCAACTGACCTACCTACCCTCATATTTGCAATATCTTCCGTCTGACAGATAGATTGTTCTGTAAACGACACTAACAAAATAAAGTAAACAGCTTGAGAGAATTTCCACGTAACTTCCTTTCCTTCCTCGATGAAAATAAAACCTAAACTGTGAAAAACTTCCCTCAGGGCAGGGATTTGATTTAACAGAAGTTCCAATTTTCCACGTCTAAGGAGAAAAATTATCCTAATTAAAATTAGCTTTTATTTTTATCGCGGAAATAAAAGAAAATTACGTGGAAAATAAAACAGAATTCTCTCAAGCCGTTTATTTTGTTAGTGTCGTTTAGAGAATAATCTACAGAGCATTCCCTGACATTCGCTACGAGACTCGGCGGCAAGTGGCCCGGCGTCAGCGCTTGTCTTTCCCGGTGAACGGTGTCCTCGACAGTCGCACGCTACAGTCTGTTTTTTTCGCTCTCCCTGCCTTCGCTCTCTTTCCCTTTCTGTTGACGTTGCAGACTGACGCCAGTATAATCCTCCCTCGGAAGTTGTGTTGTGTCGTGTCCGTGTGTTGAAGATTGTGGCTTAATATGGCACCACAAAAGTTTGCATTACAACAAAGGATTTATCTTGTCGAGTGTTACTTCGGAAAGAGGAATTGTGGAGATGTGCGACGACGTTTTGCAATGGAATTTCCTAGTGTCCCCGTTCCACATAGGACTACTATATTAAACCTCGTAAAAAAGTTTAGAGTAACAGGGTCAGTTCTAAATAAAAGTGGAAAGAAAAACCCACGTGTACTTACTGAGGAAAAACTCGATGAGATAGGACAAAGGTTAGAACAGTCTCCTCGGAAATCTATCCGCCGCCTCTCACAAGAAACGGGTGTTTCAAAAACCTCTAGCTCTAGGTCCCACCATTTGTCATCCTGCGATTTTTATTTATGGGGAAATCTAAAAAATAAAGTATACGAAGACAATCCGCACACCATCCGTGAGTTAAAAGACAGTATTGTACGAGAAATCGGGAGAATTACAGTAGACGAACTTGCACGTGTAAATGCCAATTTCCTTCGGAGATGCCAGGAATGTGTTGCAGCAGAGGGACATCATTTTGAACACCTTCTGTAGTCAAGGTTAGTACACAATATGAAAACTGTAATTTTAATAGCCGACTCTAGCGACTGTCGCGGATCCGTTCATCGGGGAAGACAAGCGCTGACGCCGGGCCGCTTGCCGCCGAGTCTCGTAGCGAATGTCATGGAATGCTCTGTATATGTCAGACGGAAGATATTGCAAGATTATATGAAGGTAGGTAAGTTGAAAACAGGTATAACTATGAAACTATGTGCTCACCTTATGAGTAATCCCTGTTGGTGTTGAAACATTCGTCAGTGGCAGCCCTGTAGAAAGTGGGCGATTGCTACAACAACCAATCAGTCACTGCATTCATTCTTCACCTCAGGGTCCGAGTTGACCCGGTAACCTCGCAGTGCCCGTTTCGGCTCACCAAAGATAGCATAATCGCACGGGGACATGTCTGGGTTGTAAGGTGCGTGCTTGAGTGTTCCCAACCTAAATCTGTGTAACAGGTCTCTGACAACATTGGCTGTATGGGGAAGTGTATTATCATGAAACAGCAACACCCCCCACGACAGCAAACCTGGTCTCTTGGATTTGATGGCCTGACGCAGGACCGTCGAAGTTTCTGTGTAGTGCACGCCAGAACGGTTGCACCTTTCTCACAAAATTCGATAAGCAGGGCTCCTTGTGGTCGAAGAGCAATGTGAAGAGCACGTGGCCGCGGGAACTCTGAATAGCTTTTGATGTCTTCGGTGGTGGGGAGCGGGGGTGCTTCCACTGCTGCCTTTGCCGCTTGGTTTCCGGTTCATACAGATGGCACACGGATTCATCCCCCGCGACCGTCCGACAGAGGAAATCGCTGCCTTCCTGGTTGTCTCGGAGGAGCATCTCCAGTGGCACTCCCATGCGTATCAACTTGTGTTCTGCGGTCAGATTGTGGGGAAGCCACTGTGGGCACACCTTCCGATACTGGAGGCGGTGTTTCATGATGTTAAACAGGTTTCCGTAACCTTTCCTTGTGGTCTGTGCAACGTGCTCCACTGTACACAGTAGATCCTGTTGAATGATGTCATTCGTACGTTGTATGAGTTCAACATTTGCGACAGTGACAAATTGTGCAGACTGTGGATCGCTTTGCAGTGACGTTCTTCCTTCGCCAAACCTCAGACTCCACCCATTCACCCGCGAGAGAGACAAACAATGTTCCACATACACAGACGTAATTCGACGGTGAATGTATCGCGTACTAGCGCCTTCCATCAGGAAACGCACGACCGTTCGCTGCTCTTCTTTACTGGCCTCCGTGATATGAGGGACATGTTCCTGGACGTCTACAATTCACACTCGCTCACGGTCACACTGCTTCACACATGCATGCGACGCGACTGCCATCTACCGGGCGACAACGGAACTCCCTTCCGGTGGCAGGAGATTCGCGAAGCTGCAACATCCGCACGTCGAGATATACGAGGTGACCTGTTTACCATCGACTGACCCTCAGAAATCAGAGCGTCCAGCCGCCGCTGCGAGAGCCTCCCCCGCCTCTCACGACACCAGCGACGACGAAGCCTTCCTCCGAGCAACACTCTAACCACCACGCCACGCCGACACAGCGTCGAAACTCCAGAAGATTCATCCCCACGCGGCGCACGAGGGGTAGAAGTGTGGAGTTTTCACCAACGAGTGCTTCTCAGCAGCCGCCGGTGCCTACGTCCTTCCCGGCCTGGTCTCGTCCCCCGCTGCCCATTCGCCCCTCCGCAGTGCCGGCTCTCTCCCCTTTAGGCCTGGCCTCCACGGACACCGTTTCGGCCTTAGGGCCGTGTCCGAATCCGCAGCTGCTACCCTCCAAAGCACTGGCGTACGAAAGGTTTTCTTTTCGGAGGGAGATGCCGTTCTCGTCTTAATCTGCGTCATGGGCAGAGTTGGAAGGTGCTATCAAGTGCACGGTTTGTGTGACTCTCCCCAGCTGCACGTTCGGAAGACTACTTGGGTGATATTCCAACTGACTCCTGGCGGGAGAAAGCTGTAGCGGTGGTATTACACCCTGGAACCGTTCGTTTCCGACACCTTGAAGGGCACGGGGGAAGGGGGCGTTGAAGATTCGAACACGACCTAAGTCTCGGATCAATTGTTGCGGCGCCAGAAGAATATGTGCGGGGAGGGGGGATTTTCTTTGGGGAATCACATTTAATACAACACTAAATGCCACACAAAGATTGCATGTTTGTGCAAAATTTGTCTTATTCTTTAAGTTTTTTTACGGATAGGCGGGGATGCTTTATGCAAATTCCCTTCGCTTCGGGATGCTTTATGCAAATTCCCTTCGCTTCGGGATGCTTTATGCAAATTTTCTTATTTCAGTGTTTGCAATCCACCCGATATCGTCTCCCTCTCCCATTTCGAGCACTGACCACCCTGGTGCCGTCACTGTGGACCCCCACGGGGCGATAAGTCTAGCGGCGAATCCTGCGGCCAGGAGAATGTTATAAACCGGAAGTAGTGTCAGCTCAGCGTCCGCTACCTCCACAGAGGGAATCTTGCGTCCAAGTAAGAAACCTCGATTGTAGGGGGCGCCTCGTTCATTTCTTGGGAAACTACGCAGGTGGGAGGGGCGGTGGATCAAACAGCAAGGTTTGGGTTAAGACCTGCCTTCTTTATTCCCTTTGCCTGTTCCACCAAATCCCCATTTGATGCCCCATGGGAGGGGGATCCGAAGACTTTTGGCCCGCCTGGACCTCTGGCTGACCCCAGCGAAGCCATTTTCGATTTTCCTCTCCCATCGAAAAACCGCTATGATTTTCCAAATCCTGGAAAATTATATCTGTTTAGATATTCGCAATTGTTTGATGACTGCGTAAGCCACGAAGCGAGTATCTTGGCAACAGCCAAAGCAAACTACGGGAAGATTCAGTGAATGCTCTAGAAGGAATTACAATCAGGTGTACATTTTCTTATTTAGGAATATCCCAGCGTTTCATCGAAAGGAGATGAACGTGCTTCGCTGGCGTCGGCCGAAGGGCCAGCCGAGCCTCGAGCCAAAACGTCCTCCATGGAACCCAGGCCTATCCCTAACCCTCCCCTGCCCTTCCCCACCCCCCTAAGGCTGAGGAACCCTTTGAAAATAGAACCCTAGTTTTACCCCTTGGCCAGACAGGCGTTTTAACGAGGGAGGTTTTTTTTTTCCTCTTGGCTAAGGGTAAGAATCTAACGCCATTTTTTTTTTGTGGAATCTGAAATAGACAGAGTTAACATTAGTCACATTTATTGGATGTGATCTAAAAAATAATAACTTTACAAGTTTCCGAAAGTCTCGATAATAAAGGAACTTCCTAAGGTAAGGGGCTGGACCTCGTATAATATGACGGGTGCGATATAGCCTGAGTGCTGATGCACTGCAAAAATTACCAGTTTATAACAGATTATTTTGAGGACTGATTATTTCTTCCGAGAAGAAGGAGGATAGAGATATTAACACCCCTCGGGGAAAATGAACTGTCCTTAATATGCATTGTGTAAAGGGACAATGAAACGCGGTGAAGTTTTTCGAGCAGTGTTTGCAGAGCCTTTGAGTGAAAGGCCGCGTTGCTTCGCGCGTAGGCTGCAGAAGTTTACATGCAGCAGTTGGCGTCAAGATCTCTGGGTATGGAGAATTCGCGAATTTGATAGTGCTATCGGCAACATGTTGCAGTTAGATATTCGGGGACTGTTTTTGTAGATGTTGTTTGCCTAGTGGACAGTTAACAGTGATCTGTGTTCCGGACATTTGAACGTTCGCGTGATTGGGAAAAGAGCACGCGGAATTTTATTTAAATACAGACTGTTTTCTCGTGGCAACTTTTATAGCGCGAGAAGTGAAAAGAACACTGCAAGTGTGTAGTTGTGAACTGAGAATTGCTAATCGAGGTGACGACGTTGATACCAAGTTCGACCTTTGAACTATGAATGCGACGGTGAATTACTTCGAGGGATAGACGTCGAAGATCTTCGAGAGAAAGAAGAAGCGGCGGAAAGAAGATATAAAGGAGCTTCTGCCAATAGTGTTCCCCCCCTAGTGTCGAGAGCTCTCGAGATGTTTACTTTTATATCGTAAGTGTTGATTACAATAAAAGTGAAAGCGCAGCGCTGAGTAAATTTCGTAAGTAGGTCGACCATATTCTTTTAATTGAGGTTAAAGTGTTTATTAACCCATGTTACTAACCTAAGATTAATCTAAGGCAATTGGAGGTAATTTTTGTATTAGTTTTAACTATGTAAAACAAAGCCCTCCAGCTTTCCAGGACAAATTAAAAATGTATTAACCGCTAGTTTATTTTAGAAGTTTGTAAAAAAAAGTAAAGAATCCTTGGGTTTTCTTAAGCAGTTTTAAAGTGTAAGTTAGAAATGTAAAACCAAAAATATGTTCTAGCGTAGAGTGCCACACACGTAAATTTGCCGTTGCGTAGAAACGAATTTTCGTTTCGTCTCCCTCTCTCTTAGCATTATGTGTTCTACCCTGCTCGAAAACCTTCGCTATTGTTGCCACATTGTCATTCCATTCCTGGACACACTCGCGCAAACATAATTGAAAACAATTGAATAGCGCTTCAGCTCGCGGTTCCCACCGTTCGGTAGGGACGCTAATGTGGCAATATAGCACGGCGTAGTGCTTGCTTCTTTTATGCAGTGCATGTTCATTGGATAGCTAGTAACTAGTGTTGCCAACTGTAATAATGAAGCACTATTTCTGTCACGGAAGGGTAAAAGGCAGGTAAAGTAGGGGTGAGTTTTGTTGGATTGGAAGCACCATATTTTTATTTTATACTAAGTATTTGACCGGTTTGACGTTGTGTGCGTGTATTGCGTGTGTGTATGTAAAAGTGTGTGTTTGCTAATGAACGTTAAATTCCATAATGCCTCCAGTTCTGTCGAAGTTGAAATCAAAAACCTTGCATAGCCAAGCTCGGGAAATTCTAAGCAACGTGCACGAGTTCATGAAGGAGGAAGCCAGTCATGGTGTTAGCATCCCAATAAAGCATTTTGGCAAGAGAGCAGCGAACAGCAGCAACAAATTGTTCATATTTCATAATTTTGGAATTATTCAAAATAAATAAATTATGTGGCTCCAACATCATTTCAACTCTGGCTCCGGCACGTGTTCTTGTAGAAATTGCATAGAGGAGGCTGTCATTTTTGCTGCTTAATGCGATACATATTGTTTTCTGTGTTAAAATTGCCATGCTTTGATGGGTGACCAAGTTCATAGCAGGGCCGGCGGAAGGGGAGGGCGAACCGTCCCATCGCCCAGAGCGGCAAAATTTGAAGAGAAGAAAAAAATAAGCCTATTGAAAACTGTGATCGAGCGAGATATTCTTTTGCGCTGAATAGTATTGAAATAGCATAAGAAGTCTCATTATTTATTTTATATTTTGACGTTTTAGTTAGGAATATATTGATTTTCAATTTTCCGTTGCTGCGTAATGACCGGGGGGGGGGGGGTCGAAATAGAGCGGCATCTGCCGCCACCTCCCAGGGAGGCAAAATGACTAGCGCCGGCCCTGGTTCATAACAAAAGAAAAAGCCGCGCAGCTTATCGTCTAGTGGCAGTATATGTACTTGTTATTGTTGTGGAAGCCGGCATCCTTTGTAAATGTACAACAAAGGCAACCGACTGTCGCCGATCTCAGAGAGGAAATAATAATACTGCTTCAGGAGGAGTGTTATGGTGCAATTGTAGCGGTTTAACACGTTGGCATGTTATTATCTGCCGTTGCAGTTCCATACCAGTGTATACGGGTTTTGGGAGTGAAAAGTTAGAACGCCACCAGTGCATTAATGCAATGAAAAATAATATATATATTTTTTTATTTTGTTTGAAATCACTCAAATAAGGAATCGTATGAAGAAGTCTTCTTTGCAGCATTTTTGGTAATTTTACTTATGTGTTAGTTCATATTTTGCGAATTTTTAGTCCATATGTATGTAGCTACATACATAGTCACTTGTTAGTACATATTAATCCTAGTCCTGGTATAATGCATGACGTTTAAAACTCAACGTTAGATAGACCTGAATTCTCTAATTTTATTGTTGTACGTAACAGCTGTGCATCGGTGCACCGCAGCGATTTTTCTATCTGCTCCATTAGCAACACTGCTTCTTTAGTTCTGTCGCGCATTGCACGGCAGAATTATCTGCGCTGGACTCTAAACGAAACCGTGACATTAAAAGTCCAAAAACAACTGTTATCGTTATAAGTTCAATCAATTAATCAATAAAGGAACTTCCAAAGACGAAAGGATTTCGCTAACGCTAGCACTACAAGCAAACGTTGGGGATAATCATGTCTTCAGAATCTACCCTAAGAATTTATCACTGAAACATGTGGGTTACAAGGTTTTAACAGCGACACAATTCATTACGGCATATCTAAAGTCCCGGTACCATATCCATAAATAATTAGGTTGCACAAATTCGATATTTTCTTTTCCCTTTTTAAAAGGAGCTGACTGAAATGGCGACACCACAAGAGAAGGTATGTAGTGTTCTCAGTCAACAGTTCCTGTTGAATGGCATTTTCATTTATCCTTCATTACGGCAGGATCCTCTCTCCAAACCAAGCATACTGTGATGGGTGGAGATACTTGCAGCGTTGCGAGACACTTTACGATAGACAGCCCCCCACTCTAACTTCTAGCATTGCAACATAACGATTTATTGAATTCGGAATGGGACTTTTGGTACACCCTATATTATAGGTAGCTTCATGATACGTGAACTGAGTGTTCATTGACATCAATATTGTGTCTAAAATTGATGCTTAAAATGTTACCTTGTTGGGAAAAATTACAATAAATATAGCCAAGAAACTAACATGAAATAAAACAAATGCAAAACCAATGTGAGCAAATTGAATTGCTCACATTTCAATGACATTCTTAGGAATTCGTAACGAGATTTATAATACCAGATAGAGAGAGAATATGCCCGACCTCTCTGGCTGAGTGGTTAGCACAGCCACGGGTCCCACTTTCGAGTCCCAGTCTGGATATGGCTGTTCTTTGTGAGTGTCCCTTCATCAATTTCATCATCATCCTCATCGTCGCAATTAGCCAACGGTGGTAGGGAAGCGACCTTAATTAACAAAAATTAAATCAAAACAAGACAGAGAATATGGAATAAACGGTACTTACCAAGTCTTTGCAGTCGTTCTTTCCAGGATGCAGCATTTCCATTGTGTTCTTGGGTCGCTGTGTTGCCTCTGAAAGATACGAATAAGACAGATATAAATCCCATCCTGTAGGTAATACCTATTATTTATTGTTTTTTTTCTGTTCTAAGACACTGTCATATCAAACCCCCGGCTCCCCTTGCACCTAAGGCCCCACTGAGTAGCTCCATCCTCATTTTCAGATTCACTAAAGCTCGCGCTAAGTTTGATGCAAACGTTAAGAGAAGCCTTGAAACCAAATGAAGTTTCTAAATGAAGTTTCTCTCTCTCTCTCTCTCTCTCTCTGTCAATATTCTGTGATGTATTTCCCTTCTCTCTCTGTTTCCACTTCATTTCTATTTCTTCTTCTGTCTCCCTGTCACGTCTATATTTCTCTCCCCCCTCTCTTTATGCCTAGCTTCCATATTCCTTTTAAGTTTTCTCATTCTTACTTTCTTGCCTCCTCTCGATGTTTATATTTCTTTACTTCTGTCTCTCTCTCTCTCTCTCTGTCGGTCTGTGATTGTATGTGTCGCGAATTCTTTACTATTATTTTTCCCCTTCTCTCTCTGTCGCTCGTTTATTTCCTTTATTCTTTCTCCCTCTGTCTGGCTCTTTCCCGTCCTTTTTGCTTTCTCTTACTTTCTATGGTTTCTTTAATATATTTCATTTGTTTCTCCCGATTAAGGCAAATCTTTTCGATTTGGGCCCCGCCCCTCCCTTCTAAAATTCTATCTGGGCGTCCATAATTTTGTTAAGTGTGCATAATATCACGATATTCAATTGTTTGTAAATTTATTGATTGATGAGTGGGTGTGTTCATCCATCTTAGAAATGGTTCCTGTAAGTTTAGTATTAAATTGTTATTTTGTATCCTCGTGTGAATCATTTAACCTCTGCGTGGGCATACGCGACAGAGATTTACACATGGCGACGAGAATTTAGTTAGAAATCGATGATAAGTATGTTTCACTTCTAAGCTTCGTGTTATAGTGTAAAAGTATAATGGCTTTAGTAGCTGGTTTTGATAAATATGATCCCCAAGATTGATCGATAGTAGCGTATTTTGAGCGCTTTGATAATTATTGTCAAACACAAGCTATTCCAGAGGACAAGAAAGTTCCTAGATTAATATCTGTCATTGGAAACAAGCCATATCAAGTTCTGCGTGAATTATTTGCACCTACATTGCCTCATGATAAATCCTATCAGGTTATTGCACAAAGATTAAAATCTTATTATAGTCCATCAAGTAACTATATTGTGCAAAGGTTAAAGCTTAGAAAATGTGCAGCCCACATCAGCGACAACAGCAGCATCAGTGTAGGAGGTCCTCTCGACAGAGGAAACCGCCTGATAGACTGAAATATAACTAAGTCAAATAAGGAAGAGGGGGAATGTTAAGTGTGTATAATATCTGGATCGATATTCAATTGTTTGTGAAGTTATTGATTGATGAGTGGGTGTGTTCAGCCATCTTAGAAATGGTTCCTGTAAGTTTAGTATTAAATTGTTATTTTGAATCCTCATCATTTAACCTCTGCGTGGGCATACACGACAAATTTGGTACCTACATCCCCCCCTCCAACATTGATAATGGCTTATATTCGCCGTTAGAGCCACTTTGAAAATTTGACTTGCAAATTTAATAAGTAAAACTATAAAATCAATTCTCACCTGCTGCTTCTGCAGTTCTTCTCTTGCTGGGTGCTTGCTCTTTCTCCAGTTCGAATTCCTCGACTTCTGGACTGATGACGTCACATCTACCCTGAAGTTGAGAGCGATGTTAGTTATTGCAAGCTTGGAAATGTTGCCAGATCTCACGTGGTAGATAACCCCAGAGAATCTTTTGATCAGCTGTCAGGCATCTTCTGAGGAATAAAAAAAAAAATATTTCTTTTGAACTATCAATTGACATTCATTTTGTTTTCATGTGTGTCTATTTTTTATGTATAAACGTGCAGATAATGCTTATAGCAGTGGCATCATTAGTCATATTAACAAATTATAATGTAAATACAAACTTGAATTAAACTTAATATTTAAAGAAAAGAACAAATCATTGCATTTCGAGCGTCAGAGCTCAAAACATTTGGGTTATTATTTCATTAATATATATGTATGAACAATTCTCACCTACTGCTCGTGCAGTATTCCTCTTGCTAGGTGCTCGATCTCCAGTTTTACCTCTTGTCTTCACAGAACACATCAACTGGTGCAGTCAGAGCTGGAAGTCGAACGTTCCTATGTCTTCAGGTTGAATGCTCCTGCTTTCAACTTGTTCAAGCCCTCAAATGCGTCCACTTCTACCCTGAAGATAAGAAGGACGTAGCTCTCAAGAGCTGGGAAATCTTTTCAGATCTCACCTGGTCATTACCCTGAGAGAACCTTTCCATCAGCGTTCATGCATCTTCTGAGAAATAAAAATACATTCCTTTGTAAAATTCAATTCGCACCACAGATTTCTCCATAATAACACTAAAGAAGTTGTACAAATATAATGTTGTACTGTTGTGCTTCATCTACGGAACGTGTCCAGACAGACACACACTTAGAGCTATAGTTCATTGATGATAACCCAGTGGGCCTGTGAACGCTTTAATACTAATCTTTGTAGAAATATTAAAGATCTCTTGTACCCTTGTACAAATTTCTTTTGACATCATTGCTGTACTGAACTTGCGTATTGTCATGAAAACGCAAAACTGTGTAACATGAGTTATTAAAACATGCTTCAGTCTGCGTATAAGCAGCTTCTCTTAACATTCAAATTATTATGTTCAGGCTGCAATAGCACAGCAAATTATAATTTATAAGTGCATTATTTGTTCACGTATACACACACACATTTCTTATGGTATCCTTTATTATTCGCAATTCGAAACCAGAAGTTTTTCATTTCCTGTCCATCATATTTTTTTTATGAACGAATTTAGCGCGCACCTTTTCATTATAAACAAAAATGTATATTGGCAACAGATAACCTGATTCAGGTGCAATTGAGTGTAAAAGTTTGTATGAGAGAAGAGTCGAGTATGCTACATTTAGTTAGAAGCAACAATTACCTTGGTTTTCCTTTGTGGATAACTCCTGGCTTTTGCTTCTTACTAATAGCGAAAATCCAATTATTATGTTATTTACTATTTAGTCACATTTAGCACAGCTATATTTGTAACGTAAAATCTACGGAAACGGTTAAGACGTGAGCATTGTTGTACTGGTACATTGTAAGCCATTATTGTAAATGTTAAGGCTCGGGTGGAGAAATTAAGAAACAATACAATGAAAAGGAGATAATGATTGGTGTGCACAAAAATAATTAATACTACAACTTACAAATGGTGTGCCCAGGTTGGAGTTACCAGATGGCAAAATTTTAAAAAGAGCAAATTTTTAGTTTGACAAAAGATTTTACAGAAGAGTTCTACTATTCAACAACTCTCTTACTGAAACTGGGAAAATATAATTTATACAACTAATATCTTTATTTATTTATTAGAAGATTCCAAATACAGCGTTAGCCATTTTACATTGGAACGAATTTATAGAACATAAATAATAACATAAAACAACAAAAATAATAACAAAACAACAAAAATAATAACAGAAAAATTACATGTGCTTAAGAGACTGATTACGAAAATATTAATGCAGTGATTGTATAATTTACAGTTAAAATTTATGTATGTAGTATTTCATCACCTTTTATTTAAACATTCGGTATTTCAATAATTATTAAAAAAAATAACACAAAACTAGACTGAATTTTTGTGTTGTGTATTACGTATTATTCTCATAATTTTAATTCTTAAATTTACACTTAAACTGTACCTTTAGCGTAACGGATAGTTTATATTATCGATGGCAGGATAAAGAAATTATGAAGAAAGACATTAAAAGCAGATGCAGTCTTTTCTTACCAACTAATACAGAACAATAGTACATACCTCCCCTTTTTTATATGACGCCCACCATTGATAGCCCATGCGAACATTATCGAGGAAAAACGTTCTCCGTCATTGTTGTGCGAGCACGAGAATCACCTTAAACAAGTTTCAATTGTTCCCATTTCTCTACCATTTTTTCGCTTTTCGCAACAATCAGTCAAAAGTAAAAATAACATTGGGTACATTACAGCCCCTACTCTATCGGCAATTGAGTGCGGGAGTTTCAAGATCACTTGTCGCAGGGGGTGCTCGTTCGGCGGCGCAGATCGTATGCGCAGTTGTCCGTGGATGCATGACGTCATCATCGAAGCACTCGGCACGGAAAAGGCTGGTTCCTTATGCAAATATTGAGAAATTTGACAACGAATATCTTCTAAAATATAGTAGCAAGGGAAAAGTTACAACTTTTACTGTTAAGATTCATCCTTTCTAATCAATTTATCACAAAGTTGATTTAAATGTGTAAAATGGTTTTCAAGAAATCGTGTTAGGAAGGAACCCCTGTTTTGTTCTCTCCAGGCTTCCAATGTAAGGGCGCGTTGGATTTCTTTTTGCTCTATGTTTTGAAATAAGATTATTTTGTTCTTGTCAACTGAAATCATGCCTAAATGCTATGGAAAGCTGTGAAAACTATTATCAGAAAACTAACGGAAGAAATCTAAAATATCACAGCTTGATTGATATAAAAAAATGCGAGATTGCCCATTTTTGTGAAAAAGGCATTGTGCGAGATCTAAAAGCAGAACTATATAATATTGTATGTAAATGTAAGGGTGTAATAAACGTGACTGCTTCCCAGGCACGTATCCAAGGGGGGTTTAGGGGGCTCAAGCCCCCCCGAAATTTTTCGGTTTACACTAGATAAAATGAGATTTTTTGTTTCTTGTCGTGTCAAATAAAATAATCTGACGTTAATTTAAGGAGAGAAATAATTATCGAGGAAAGACGGAGAATATTCTATAACCCTGTTATTGGTAACAGCTCGTATCCAAGGTGGGAATCAGGGGGCTCAAGCCCCCCTTCAGAAAATTTTCAGTTTACACTAGATAGAATTAGGTTTTTGGCTTCTTGAATAATATGGTGATAATTTGAGAGAGAGAACTATCTAGGCAAGACGGAGAATGTTCTATAAGCCTGTTATTGTTAATAGTGCGTATTCAAGGTGGGCATCAGGTGTCTCGAACCCCCTCCCCCAGGAAATTTTTCAGTTTACACCAGATAAAATTAGGTTTTTGTCTTCTTCAATAATGTGACGATAATTTAAGGAGATAAATAATTATCGAGACAAGACGGAGAATGTTCTACGGACCCTGTTATTGTTTATAGCCCGTATCCAAAGTGGGGATCGTAACTCGTGGACTCCCCCCACCAGGAAAGTTTTCATTTTACACTAGATAAAATTAGGTTTTTGTCTTCTTGAATAATGTGACGATAATTTTAGGAGAGAAATATTTATCAAGGCAAGACGGAGAATGTTCTATAACCCTGTTGTTGATAATATTGCACGTAAACTTTTCTTACGCTTTCGGTGTTGTCGTAGCGAACTTGAACACTATGTAGAAGAGACTTGTCAGCATTTGGAAGGTGCACAACAAAGGTAGCGCCGCAGGTAGGGCGATTCGGATTCATTGTAATTTTTTAATCACTGGAAAGCGCGAGAGGGAACGTTCTTGAAAAAGAGAAGGAGTCGAACTACTGGTAATATTTACGAATCGTTTTATCTGCGAAACGTTCTAGAATATAATGAGGTTATTAATACGCGGCTTCAATTTCCCGGTTGATCTGTACAACAGAATAGGTGGAGACTTCAGAGGTAAGTGTGACAATTCATACAGTCGATTAGTGATCAGTCAGTGTCCATTGGTTGCTTTATAAGATCTAGTGATTCGAAAATGAAATGGACTAAATACCGTAAAGTAACGAAGTCTACTACTAGTTCCAGTTCGGTCCCAAAGCTAAAGACTTTGACGACAGCGGAACTTCTAGTAGTGCTACGAGTAGTTCGGGTCGAAAGACGAAGAGATCGAAGGTTTCTCTCTCTAAAGTGAATATTTCGGCAGTATCGGGCTAGGCATTGGAGCGATTTATTAAAAAAGAAATAAGCTGCACAGATCAACTGAAAATCAAAGTTTTGAGTGATGATTTGGTTGTGCCAGGACCAAATTTTGTGTATGCAGTCCGAGAATTTCATGGCATAAAAAATACTTTTGTTTAAGGCTACTGGGTTCGACACACACTCAACAGACAATTTTGGACACTTGCGAGTGCTTAGGCCTGAATATGAACAATTTGGTGGGTTTTGGCTTTTATAAGAGCTGCAAACATGGGAGGACAAGACACATTAGTGGTGTTCAGGCTCGAATGAGAGAAAAATATTCGTGAACTGTCTGCGTCCAGTTCCCAGCACACAGTTTGAATCTCGCTTTGTCGAGTGGATTGTGCATTCCATGCATGTGTAACACCTTCGTAAAACACTTCTGGTACATAGATGTTTTGATGCCTGATGAGAAGAAATGGACAAACATACATACTGAGATGGTTCCGGCACACAATATTAATGCATGGAAACAGAGGAGTTGAGTGGTAGAAAATGTCCCGATTTCACGTTCTGATTAAAATGACAGCCTTAAACAGTGGCGACGATTTAGGAGATAGTTGCTCCTCATTCTTTTGCCTCCACACTATCACACTATGGCCTCTTAATGCTTGTCTCCTTGTCCACCCCCCCCCCGCACATTTTGGAACCCAATTGCCACCACTGGCCTTAAACATACAATTGTGATACCCCTTTAAAAAATGGTGTTCAGCCGCCGCCCCGAAAGGAATTCCTGGATACGTGCCTGCTGCTTCCCCTAAAATATCACTGCACTCTCCACGTTCTTCTTCTTCTGTCTTTTCTTTGGCGCCGTCAATAGCTTCAACACGTTGTTTTTTATATATATATTTGTCACATATTTGTTTTAATTAGTATTCTGCTCGTTCCGCCACCTGAACGCAGCAGCTACGGCTCAAAGGGCAGTGTAGTTACACCGGAAGAAGGTTCGGAAATGGCAGGCTTCAGAAGTTAACTCATCCAAATTAAATTAAACAGGTATGTGCTCTCTCTAAATTTAAATCATAGTTCACAAATAATTTGATTAAATTTTTAAAAGTATCTGTTTTATTTAATAGCGTATTAATTGGTGCATTCTTCTCCAGCATAGCCATAAGCAGTGACCACACTACCGGGGGGGGGGGGGGGGGCAGGAACGCCCCCCAATTCTCGTTCGACAATTTCTCTCTCTCTCTCTTATCTGCCCCCAGTAAAACGACAAAATAAATAAATGAATGAATGCTCTTTTAGCCAAAATTTGCATTTTTGTGTCGTATGTAACGGAATAATAAAAATGATTGCCCCGGGAAAATATTATTTACCCCTCCATCTTTACTATTGCGCTGTCACTAGCTACAACATATTTTGATTTCTATTGTTCCCACATATTTATTTTAATTTTAGTATTGTGAATCATATTCCAATGTGTTGCCTCACGTAGACACCCCCCCCCCCACACACACACACGTACGACTTCAGTTGTAAGTTTTAGACTAAGCTTGTCAAATATCCACTTATATCTTTGTATTCTTGAGCCATTTAAAAAAATCATTTCGCCCCTTCTTCTGGACTATTTCATAGGAATGTTTTCCCACTGGAAGCCCCTTTGCAGATCGATATCCGGGGCTATAGCCTTCCCAAGCCAGCGTCCCCTCCAAATACTCTCTTGGCCTCATGAAAGACAACTACATGTATTGACTTGGCAGTTTCTCTTTTCGAACAGGAATAAGTTTTAAATTTTAATAGCTTATAAATTTACACTAGCAATTTTGAGTGAAGGTTTTGCGTAACCCTAAAAGTACATTTAGAGACTGCAAGGTCAACTCTCGATATTTCAGATATATTAATAATTTTCATCACAACGTCTTGTAATAATTATTTTTTACTTCAATAACCTCCTCGCAAATCTTTCTCGCATATTAAAACATAGATGCCAATTTCTGTTTATTTCCTTGTAATGCTGACCTCCGTGGCCAATGTTGTTAGCACAACGCTTTACGATGCCAAGGGCCCCCAGGTTCGAATCCCCGCCCGGGCATGGGTCTACTTTCCTTTCTTCAATTTCATCGTATCATCACGCATCCTCATCTTTGCGATTAGCCATATGTGACAGAAAGCGAAGTAAAATAAACTAAGTCTATTAATCAATTATTTTTTGAACTCTTTAATTCTTCTTTAGCATGCCACGTTTTTGTTAAAATTATATTACGATTTGTAAAATGACGAAATTCTAAAGGAGAATACGCAACTTTCTTTGTAGCGCATCGGTCAGAAAGTTTCAGGAATATGGATTTTCCAAATACATTCTTTCACATGTACTTTGCCCCCTTTTAAAAGTAGCGCGTTTTCAATTATGTTACTAATCATTAAAAGGATGCCTCAATACCATCTTGGAGGATGACAATTATTATTTTCCCCCTCCTAAAAGTAATGATATACTTTCGCTCTCTGAATCTCCCATATAAATGCTAGGGGCCGTCTGCTTCAGCCGAGCTCACTGCTTCTCCGGTGACGTCACGCGTTCGTGCAAGATCGGCAATCTTCGGATGGCTTTACCTAATCTCTATATTCCTTGCACTTGTCGTTTGAGCCACGAACGTATCAGTGCGTATACTCTGTCCCAGTTATGTCTGGAGCAGGCGAACGAAAACGTGTCTCTGCTCTGGTAGTGACGCGAGATTGCTCCACCACACAGTTTCCACAAAGGTGTAAATCTGGCACAATAGTAAATGAAATTTAGGATAATTGCAGTGAACCTCACGATAACTTCAGTATTTTTCACACTACATTCTTTAGTTAAAGAAATTCTGACTTAATTTAATACCCCCCCCCCCCCCATCGTAGTCGATCTTCCCTGGAAGATACTGACTTCCCGTATTTCGAAAGTACTCTTGTGAATATTTTTGGCTTCACTGGGTTCAATTTTTAGGGCATAATTACATACATATTGTAGTTTTATAGTCATGAGAAACGCAACAATGGCGCCGAGAATGTGCTCAAAAGTTCTAAATTGAACAAAATAGAGGAATCAATTAACATATCCAATCAAAAGACATAGAATCAATCAGTAACGTGTTTAGAATTGGTAATACTGGTAAGAAAGGACGGCCTTTTACAGATTTACCACGTGACATAACTTGCAATAAATTAAACAATGTATCATTTGATATGATAAATCAGTGATCATGCATGTTAATTTTGTGGCTGATTTTTGTGGTTTTATGAACTTCTGCAGTAGTGAGTGGTTTAATGACCAATACATTGTTATTAGTTATTTCATGCGTGGCACAAATAAAAAGAGATGTATATCAAAAGACCTCTGTGCATACGAGCATACCGGCAGTAATATATTTCCAATTCGGCCACTGATCCTGTGGGTTGAAAATAATGAATCCTGTCATTCAAAACCAGAGCTGTGATGGTTCAAGACAGGGCCAGCCTACATTAAAATGAATAGATGCATGTTTGTTCACTACTTTCACAGGACAAACTTCTGATTTTTATTGCATTACATTAGAAATGAGCCGAGAAAATGTGTTTCTAAAATAACCATAAATTCTAAATATATAAATAAAAATGATTTATGTAAACTTTTCACTGGAAAAACACAAACTCCATGTACGCTATTCTAAAATAGAATTCCTTCTACCTTTACATATACAGAAGGTTGTTCGCTTTATATCCGACCATTTTTGACGGGTACTCACCTTAAGAAATACCTCGTCGCCACCACCGATCATGTTCTATTGGACCCCCAGCATTGTGGACTATCGCCCGGCATCGCAGTTTCCATTGCAGCAACCTCCGTCGCAGGACAGGCATGGGAATTATGTCCCACTCCTCCCTGCAAGCGTTCCATAGACCATCCAGGGTGCGCGGGCGGCGATGTTGAAGACGTCGTTTCAAAAGTCCAAATGCGCAAAAATCCATTGGACTGACATCAGGGCTTTTCACAGGAATGTCTTCAAACCGAATGACACGAATTCCTAATTCCTCTGCCTTTTCCTGATAAAAACGTAGTGATGTTTTGGCGGTATGACTCGAAGCCTTGTCCATATGGATCATCACCTGGTTCGCGTCCATTCCATACAATATTATTGTGGGATGTCTCTCCGATAGATAGGGGTCAGAATGGAGTCTTGGAAGTATCGGGCATTCACCTTCACGTTTTTGTCCACCTTGCGTATCATCAACTTACCCTCATATCCGAATCCCGTCACAACCATAAAGCCACGAGGGAAACTTTCCCTGCACTGAGGAACAAAGTTGCTGCGCCCCTTGCCGTCAATGTCACGGTATGTGACACTTTGCTTCCAGCCCTTCTCCTGGTGGTTTTCGTGGGTGAATGTTTCGCAAGGAGAGCCTGTTGTGTGTAACGGGCCACAATAGCTTTCGCAGTAGTCACCCCGAGTGTTTCACAATGCGTACGTATGAAAACTTGAAAACTTAGCATGGAAAAGGGCCATTACGTAACCCTCCCAATACCGGTTGATTTTCGGCGCCATTTGATAACATTCACTACCAACACTCACGCACCTACAAGGTCAGACACGAAACTGCTCCCGCCAGCAGACCCATAGTTCCAGCATGATACGCCAGGTGGCAGCATTGAATCGAAAATGGTCGGATATAAAGCGAACAACCTCTGTAGTACATGCATATATCGAGGTTGAATGTTGTATTTCCCAAATGAAAAACATTGCTATGCAATATTTGACAAGTTCAGTCGCCTTCGAAAAAGATCCTGCGTACGCCAGTGATTGTAGTTATGTGTTATATAATACCCACATAATGACAGGGTGCGAAATTCTGGGGAGGACGGGAGGATTTCCCCCACCAACAATCTTGGCCTCAAAAATCCCCCCCATCAAAAATTACCGGTGGGAGAGTTTTTGTTATAACAAACAAAAGATAAGCAATTACTTTTAATTTGAAATGTACTTTACTAAGACTAATATCGGAAACACACACAAATTAGTGTAGTTGTGAATATTGATGCTTTCTCTCTCAAGAGATCATTAACAAATCTACATCAATACGCACAATAACAGTAAAACAAGAATGAAAGAAAATAATAACTATGAAATCTAATTGATTTATATTAACATAAACACAAACTAAATAAAAACTTACCCATAATAAAACCACTTCAACTATTTCATAATTTATTAACATCTTTAACCGGTTAGTAAAGGAATTAGTTAGCTGCTTTGCAATATCTTATAGCTATGTATAAAAGTAACAAATTAATTTCCTTTATGTAATTACTAATAATAATATATTTTTAATTGAGTAATATATTTGTACTTTTAATAACATTACAAATATATATATCGTATGATTTACACATATGTTTGTGGGGGAGGGGGTTTAAAGATGAAGAACTTTCTCCCCCCACCAGTTTTCATTGATTTCGCACCCTGCATAATGACATCAACATAACAGTAATATTTTAGCTAGAATTGCTACACGATTTGTCAATATACTTATTATGCTCTGGAGCAGTAACTTCAATTAATTCTTGTGTACACAAATCTAACTTTTTAAAACAAACAACCACGCTTATGTAATCAGAAATAAGCTTTTTTGCGCTACTCAAGGGGGACACTCCGGATTGGCTCCCCGGACAATCGCCCGGCCCTTAAGCCTCCCCTGTTCGCCGTCGCTTCCCTATGCCGTCCGTATCTAAATGCGACCAAGTATGTAGAACCACAGATAAGGGTAGAACAGTTGATACGTTTCCCGACAGGTGGCAGTTAGAACGTCAGAAGCCCACTATACGGAAGCAGCAGCAGACAGACAGACAGACGTCAATCAAACATCATAATGTTTTTACGATATGAACCTCACTGCTCACCTCAAATGTGGCACTTTTACATATTTCCTTTAAGTAATTTTTGTTCTTCTCTTTGTTTTCTTTGTAAAATATCTATGCTTGTAATTTTGGTGTATTGATTCGAGGGTAAAGTTAGTTATGTTTCATCACCCATTAACAATATTTACAATTTTATAAAGCGACAGCGTAAACGGAGCCTAGGAAAATATTTAGAATGTTAATTGTCAAATCTTACCTGTGCATGAACAGCATGTTCGAAATTCAGATATGTTTTTCTCAATAAAAACGTGTTTGTATTCTATATTTTTTAAGTCTTTTCATCTAATGTCATAGATATAATTAACAATGGAAAGATTGTTGGTTTATTTGCTGGTTCTGTAGAGCTAATAGGGTCGAAATCACAATGAAAAGTGATTCCAGTTTAGCCTTTATTGACAAAATATATCTTCGGCTTTGGGCAAATTTCTTTCGATCGAGCTACATTGTTATATTCTGTTTGGTAGAAGAAGTGGAAGCAAAAGTGTGAGTGGTGCTCTCAGCGCCTCTTAGCGGATTATTACAAAACTTCTTGCGAATGGCGATTCCCAGTGGGAGGTCCGTGCAGATCTACTTATATATTTTTATCTGTGGTCATACTATGACAGTTTGGCATCAACCGAGTATACATAAAGCGAATAACAGCTGAATCAGCAGATATTCTATCGACTTGGTCTCTACGATTAACATATCCAAATCCACTTGACAAATAACGATGCAAATATTAACCATGTCAATTCAAATTTTGAAATTCATCATGATGTAGAACAACAATTTAGAAACGTCCCAAATCTTTCGGTTAAATAGCTCCTGCCTGTTGATCCATGTGTGTATTTTTTTATGACTAAAAAGTTATATTCTTTTCGATTATATAGCTTTTGTTTTGATCCAGTTGAAAATTTATGCTACAAGATGGTATTCCGAGTCCGTGTCCCTTGCGCCGAGGGTTCTTATCGGTTTATTTCCGCCGCGACATATGTCAAGACCTTCCTTGGTGGGTTTTCTCACAATCCGGAGTGTCATTACCGCCGCGCGCACGTGTGTCTATGACGTTGCCCAGCTGGAGCTGTGTTTATCTTCGATTGAAAAGGAAGGTGATTGGTAAATGAATGTAAGATGAAAGTATATATGAGGGATCTACTTTGGGAAATTAGTATTTATGTAAAACTGAGACTTGTAAGAAACGACAAGATGGCTGAGAATATGAAAATATCAATACATCGAAATGGACAAATGTGTTGATTGTGTTCTTTCGAAGTACAGAAGCTCAGGCGATCTTCGAGGATGCCTTCGAGCATTTGCATACCTATAGGAATTCAAATAACGTTTGTACTGTTCTTGTGCAAAAGTGTATCGAAATATTCTGTATTTACAATGTTTTTTTGACGTTTAACGATAAATTATTAATAGTTAATAAGCTGATGCTGATTTATGTATTTTGTGTTGTGGAATAAAGTTGATACAAATAATCCTGTGTAACGTCTTTTGAAATAAGTAAAGAAAAGTCATATTTGACTCTGTGGATAGGTTTAACATTTCAGTGTAAACACAGCTGTGCAACGTCATAAACATACGTTTGATTTTATGTTTAAAGTCCACTTTATGCACTATGCGCCATGTGGCCATAAACACACGTGCGCGCGGCAGTGATGACACTCTGGATTGTAGGAAAACCAGCCGAGGAAGGTCTTGACATATGTCACGGCGGAAATGAACCGATAAGAAGCCTTGGCGCAAACGACACAACACCGGTATTTCCCCGGATAGCAAAATTCTCATTGTCGCCATGTTAAGTCATAGGAGCATCACCCAGCTAACATTTTTTACAGCAGGTGCTTCCTTGCATTGATCTTTACATAAAATCTCAGCATACTAACTTGGGATTTTCAATTCCAAGTGCTATCAAAGGAAAAAAGGGTGCAACAGAGTTCGTAAACCCTCTTACCCTTAAACTTCTCATTAAATATTCATCTCAACATGAATCCTGCCCATAAAGAAATCAATACGATAATCCGAAAGCGGCTGCGGACTAGATACGCGGGTTCTATTGCAGAACAATGTCCCTCGCATTTGAAAAAAAAGTATAAGTTGATATCAAAGAACGTTTTAACCGAAAATACATTATTTTGATATTGTGAGTGTAATTCTCATTGCATAATAGTATTATAATCCCTTCCAGCCAGGGTCGTTAAAAATCCAGGAACACATAAATTCTAATGGGTTCTATTTGGTTCCGCTACTGGACCGGAATCTTTTTTTTCTCGCACAATTTAAATTCGGTCCAAGTAGCGTATTGTTTCATTCAACGTAATTAAATTCAGAAGGAAAAAAGGTTCCTGCACCGTTTTAAAATTGATCTGGAAGAAAGGTTCCTGGACCGAATTGAAATACCTTACAAATAAAAAGGTTCTTTACGGTCCAGAACCCATTTACGCTTGCTGATTTTCTCTCCTGGACCGGAATTGAAATTATTTCAAATTTCTGGACCTTTAACAACTCTGCTTTGCAGACACACTGACCCCCGTCTTCTGCTGTACTTTACATTCTTACTTCCTCTCATGGGCGTCCGGAAGGGGGGGCCGTGGCCCCCCTGGAAAATGAAAGTCAACCAAAAATTATGTATTTTAGCCGCAATAATATGTGTTAATTATTGCATGAACATCATAAATTCAAATTTAGGCAATTTTTTTTTAGGGAACAACACTATTTTTGGAGAAAATGTGCCTTGTTTGTCCCCCCTGGAAAAAATAGCTTCCTTGCCCCTCCCTGGAAAAAATCCTGCGGACGTCCATGCGTAATCTCGTGAACAGGAGGTACACTGGGGATCTTAAAAAAAAAAATCTCTCCCTCCTCTTAGTTAGATTGGAAGGTAGTTGGGAACACTTCATTACTCCAGTATTTTGTAACGACCCTGCGTGGTCGCCACATTTAACGACCCTGCGCGGTCGCAATATAATATGTCGCTATATAATATTTTGTTAAGAAGGTTTGGATAAAGAGTGCATGCTAAAAGTCCCTGCGAAGCGTACGTCCTCTACGTTTATTAGCTTCGACCCTGTTTGGTCGCTGTATTCAGTGAATGTTATCATTTATTGTCATTTATACTGTTCAAATTCGTTGAAGAGTCCTGCGAGGCTCAATATCAATTGTATTGTCTGAATGCACACAGTTTTAGTGATTTTCCCACTAGTGTTTTCTTAATGTCAGTTCTTGGATGTTTCTCAGTAAGAAGGTTGCAATATGTAAAAAAAATGAGTTAGCTACGCGTACTTGTAGTTAAAATTTTCACCACCAATGCGCCACCGCGAGTATAAAGCCAGCGCAGCGAGGCCCGGAGCTCACACATTCATTCTCATCTTTCGAATCCACGTACGTGCACTGCAGAAATGACAGGCACGAGGCCGTAGAACCTCGTCCATTCAGCCCAGCAGAGGTAGAGAGGAGAACGTCCGATCCCGGACTCCCCGGCCATGGACAAGGGGAAACCGAGGAAGCGAGTCCGCAAGAGAAGACCTACAAATGAAGCAGATGATGAGAAATCTACCGAAAGCGAGCCAGACAACGACCGCCAGCCAGCGTCGCAAACAGCAGCAGCAGGACCAGGGGCGTCAAGCCAGCTGAATCACCACCCGAGAGGACACGCAGGCCACCCTGCATAACGATTTACAACACGACAACCAGCCACGTGAACGCGCAGCTTTCCGAGCTTGTCGGTAACAGAGTGTACTATCTCTACACCAAAGGAAATTGTCGAATTACGAATTTCGCCCAGGACTTCACGACCATATGTGAATTCCTCAAGGCTAACAACATTGAATTCGCGTACGGCTCGTCCGCCGCCGCCAAACTAAAGGTAATTATCCGATACCTTCCGATGGATGCCGATTCTGAGGGTATTCAAAGAATTTTGACTAAGCACTATGGCTTCACAATCCATAGTGTTAGTCGACTAACTGTTCCAGTTCGACGGCCGGAGACGTCAAATACCGAGTCCCAGGGACCCACTTCGACAAGGCAGCCATTACCTCTCGTCATGGTCGTCCTACCGAACATTCCAAAGTCTTACGAGATTTATAAACTAGATCATATAGGAAGATATCAGATGAAGGTGGAAAAATACCGATCCACTATGATTCTTCAGTGCCACGCGTGCCAGCGGGTCGGGCACGGTCAGCGGCATTGCTTCGCTACACCCCGTTGCGTAAAGTGTACGGGTCCACGCCGATTTGCTGACTGCCCAGAGAAGGACCTGGACACACAACCCAGGTGTGCCAATTGCAGCCTTCAACATTATGCCAGTTATAGGAGATGCTCCCTATTCAAAAAGGTAAAAGAAGACCGTCGGACCCAATCGAACCAAAAACGCCTAGTTGCACCAAGGCCCATTCGACAGGATGTTCACGTGAAGACACCCGCCCGGGAACATCGTCCGAGAACTGCACCTAGTTCGACCAATCAAAAACCCAATGCAAGCCAGAGAGACCGTCGTCCTCACGCACCACGACAGGCCCCTCGCCCTGCTGCACCTTCGACTTCACATCAAGCGTCATTGTTGGATCTGTTCCAACAACTGGCGCAACCTGACGTGATCCCAGGCTGCTACGCTTACTCCAGGGACTACAAAAATCCGGGAAGCTCCGGACTCTTCGACTCGGCGTCGGGTAATTACCCAACTAGCCGATGAAATGGTGCCGTAAGGAACAATGTGTTGTATTGTTTTGTTCCTTTATGTATTTTCATGTATGGGTTATTTCTAGGGAACAACAGCTAATTCCACCTCTTGCGACAGATGCAGAGGGCTATTGTATATGATGATTGTTAAACTTTTATTATTGTAAATAAAATTGTAAGACACCTGTTAATCAATAGTGAAAACAAGATGCAGGTTCCCTTAACAGATGACGTTCCGAACGACTAAGGTCATAAAAAAAAAAACGGAGCTCAGTTGGATCTCTGAAGTCAACGGGCAAACTTCCAGGGTTAATCGGCCTCCCAGCCTGAAGACTAGAAGCCATTCCAGAAGGAAGGAAGGAGGAAGCGGAAGAAGAAGAAGAGCCTAGCTGCAACCTACCTACCTGGTCCGATCGCTTCGGCTGATAGGTGCTCAGGTTCTACCTGCCCGGCTAGTCTGGGAGCACGCCGGACCATTTCTTTGTAACCTGCCGTCCCTGCATAGGAGACACCGGTTGGCTTGCCAACTCCCCGCTAACGCAAAGGGTGTGTCGCGGCAATCCTTTGATCCTTTTACCCAGAGCCCGCTATTCGGGGTACCGATTTGTTCGGCCAATTCCCTGCTGTGGTTGGGGGTACGACGCACAACCTACTCTCTCTTTCAGGGGAACCCGTGACGACTGCGGCGACCAGGCCCTAAATAAAATTAGGTCCCCATACTCCCCATTGGCGCCTCACCGCGAGGAAGGAATTGGATGTTCCCCCCTTTTTCTCTTCGAGTCTAAAGGTGGTACAGGTAAAAGCACGTAAGGGATACAGGTAAAGACTCGTGTGCTAACGAACATCTTTGTGTTCTGATTATAATAAACGTTATATATATATATATATATATATAAACCTGGTTTAATCTTTCTTTGCACCCAGCAAGCCCTGAGATATTTCTGAGTCTTCGTACTACGACTGAATCAGTTAGCACATATGGGTAAACTTTTGTCGACCACCCAACTGCAGTGTTTAGCGTGTTGAACGCAGCCAGTACCAGTACTCCTGCGCGGTGGTGCTGAGCTCTGCGTGGGTGAACGTTGCAATTTTGATAAGAGAGTGAAGGGGAGGAAGATCGTTGAAGATAAGGCCACCCGTACTGTGTGCCACTGAACCTGAAGTGTAGGTAGGCTGTATTCATGTAAACTTGTTTCCTGGAAGTTTTTTCTTGGAGTCATCAGACATTAACTTGGTATTGTATATTAGGCACACACAGGAGATGTACTACGTAGAAATTTTCAGCGAAAAATGCAGGCTCGACAAGGACTCGAACCCGGCAAGGTAATGCCAGAGACCCGGGTTCGAGTCCTGGTCAAGCCTGCATTTTTCGCTTAAAATTTCTACGTATTAACTTGGTAGTTTATGGAAAAAATTTAGGTGTTCCTTCCTCTGTCTGTGAGTGTGTGTGTGTGCAGCAAGACCTCTTTCTTCTTACGTTTCACGTATTTTTATTGCATCGATTAATTGCTGTCATGGGAATGAACCAAGTTAGCAATGAATAAATAAGGAAGGATTAAATAAAATACCAAAATTCCAGACATGAGTTTCTTACCTACTCTTGAGTTTTCTTATCTAGTTGGGGTTGTAAGTCCACTTTTATGCACAAATAGGCTAATTGGGACTGGACATAACAATGTGCCTCCACGGGGTATCGAACTCGGGACCCCTTGTTTACAAGGCTAGGACGTTACCAAGAGAAGAGGAAATAAAAATGTTTTGCATATGTGGCAGTATTCTTTGGATGTTGTCTTGGGAGTCACTGTTAACCCTTTAACCTTAACTATTTTGAAGGGTAAAACTAGTTAACGTCGTGTTCATTCATGATGATTTCTGAGAAGTAGTTTCGCTCGCGTTTCTCGGAGATAAAAAAGAATGGTATGAAAATCTATTCTACGAATGATTAAGTTGTTGTGCCCCTTAAATGCATTTTGCAGACTAACGAGGCTTTGGCGTCTGGACTCATGCAGTGGGGGATGTGCTGTGTCCTATCCATATTTGTTTGTGATTATCTACAAGTGGCAGAAAGGAGTAGTAAAATAAATCAAATCAATCAATCAGTGTGTCACTGCGTTTTTTGAACTTTTATTTCTCTTCCTGATCAAAAAACAATATTCAACAGATATAGCTAATAAACCCTATAGCGCTACAGCCCAATATTGGGCCAAGGCTTACCTACCGACTGCAGGCCTCCCTCCCACGCGGGCCACCAAGGGGGCGTGGAGATCTGCAGCCAGACTAGGGGAACGGGTGGTCGGCCCGACCAACCCCCAGCCGTTGTAGGACTTCGCGACCGGATTACGCTCACTCACTCGGAGCTCCCCAATTTCCTCACGATGGTGGGTTGCCACCGGCCCTATACACAGGCCGAAAATTCCCGGAGACTGAACCCGGGATCGAACCTATAGATATAGCTAATGCATCATGTGAATTATTTTCCATCATCATCGTGTGCTTATCATTGCTTAGAGCATAGACTGAACTGCTCTGCACTGTCTGCCCTTAGAGCAATTTACGCATACGAACTGTTAGAGCAAAATTATGCACACCGTTGAACTCGTGAGAAAATTTCCTATTGAAATGAGGTATTACACGACATGGTTTCCATTTGAACTTTTAAAGTTGCATTCAAGATGGCGGATTTCAAGATGGCGGCCGTCATCGTCATATGCCCTATAACATTTTCCCCCTGCCCTATTACAAACCTGCAATGTTAGTTTTTGGAAATATAATGCCATTCAATTTTTATTCAGGTGTTTCCACACTTTTGGACCACCCTGTAGTTCGATGTCAAGGAAAAATTTCTCGTATACGCGTACATTAAATAGATCCCGCCCTCCGTGGCAGAGTGGTTAGCACAGCGCGCTACACACAACGGGTCCCGGATTGCAATTTCCGCCTTGGCATGGGTGTTCATTGTGAGTGTCCTTTCATCATATCATCTTTCATTCTCATCGCCGCGATTAGCCAATGGTGACAGAAAAGCGAAGGAAAATAAACCAATTCAAATATTTAAAAAAAATAGCTGAAGGGCTAAATATGCCTTTACGAAATATAAAAATATATAAAATACAGTAATTACTTTGTTGGCATAGCAGCCTTTGTGGCAGAGTGTAGCTGCCTTAGGCTCATAGGTTCGAATTAGCTTTCGCCCTTATGCATGGATAGGTTTTGTGTATGTCTTTTACACATTCATCACTTATCCTCGCCGTCACGATTAACCTAGAGAGGTATAAAAATGTTCTGAACAATCACGAAACTACAAAAAAATACGAATAGAGAACGATAAATGATATTGCAGATGCACATTTCTATTACTTTAGTAACCGTTCAGTCTTAAATTGTGTGGACACTGTGATTTTCGTGCAAGGAAGTGTTTATTCCCCCGAACTTCAGCCGGTCGACGTTTACTTGTAATGTTTAGAAGTGTATGTATGAATTCTCACATCATCAAATGCAACACATGCCACTTTTTATGGGGGTCAATATAGTGTGACAATAACCGTGTTTTGTATTGGTCTATGTTCATGTGTATGTGTCATAATAATTAATTCAATGCAGTTCCATTGATATTAAATTCATTCATGAAATACGTAATAGTCTCATAATCACTACTTTCCAGGGAAGGGCTGTAATCCTTTATCACACAATTGTATTACTTAACCGTAGTAAATAATGGGATGAAATCTTCCTCGAGGTTGCAATTAGACAAATGAGAGAAAAGTGACTTAATATAGAAGGTAATAAATAAATATATCAAATGTGAAACTTGTGACTTTGCACACTTGTTGCATTTATATTTTTGTTATTTAGCGTCGGTTTTCTGTTATTTTTGGATAGTCACGACGATGAGGATGAGTAATGATTAGATGGAACTGATGAAGCGATGCTGATAAAGAACACCCCGCCCCCCTTCATGCCGAGTCCGGGATTCGAATCTGGGAACTTCAGTGGCGAGATCACAACATTGTTCAGTTCACACAAAATATTTATAAATGACGCGCATTATTTATTGACTTAATTTTTGCAGAATATTCCGTGTAATATCTTACTGTAAAAGTTAAAATGAACGAATAAAACTGGCTTTTACTACGAGGGATGATCGGAAAAAAAGGTTACAAAGCATATAACTTTTGTTTTATTCACTGTAACGTAACGACAATTTATGTGTAAATTAATGACATGTTTGTCTTGTTGCGAGTTTGAGGACTTCGGATTCTGACCATGTATACCCGAGAAGCGGACATTTAAAATGGTGACTCGTCTAGAAAATTGGTCAAGATTAGAAGTGAGGGCAGTGGTGCGGTTCCTGTTGGCCAAAAACACTACACCTGCTGACATTCATAGGCAGATTGTGGAGGTGTATGGGGAGGGGACAATTTCAAGGCAACATGTACCGAAGTGTTGTCGTGCCTTCAAAGAAGGACGGACCAGTATTGTTAATGACAACCCTGGACACAGCGGTAGGCCCAGTACCTCAACCACTGACGTGAACTGTGCTCTTGTGGATGAGTGTATTCGTGAGGACAGAAGAAGAACCTTACGCTCAATATCAGCTGAGCTGGGACTACCATTTGGTTGGCTGGCCACCATTATCTGACATGTGATGATGTCAAAAGAGCTGCCTCACGGTGGCTACGAGAACTTGACGCGGATTTCTGTGCAACCGGTATGGAAAACCTCATATACCGTTGTGACAAGTGCTTGAACAATAAAGGTGATTACATCGAGGACTAGTGTTGAGTGCCCTCCATCATCAGGTGTGTTGATCTTCCAGCTATGTCTAACACATACGCCATAATAGGCTTAGTAACCTTTTTTTTCGATCATCCCTCGTAAGTTTCATATTACTTAGACATAGAAATGTCTTGTGTGTGTGTGTTTATGCAATTTGCTTGAGTATTGAGCATCGTCATTTTCTACCTCTTGAAATTAAGGTTGACTAGAGATGAGAAGCCACCCGTGGCGGAGTGAACGTGAGTAGTTGTTGAATGAGTTAGTGGATGTTGGTGTTTAGTGTTTAGAATTCATTTGCATGTATTTAGAATAAATTTACATATAATTAGAACTAATTTACATTTATGTATCTGCATATTTATAACTTTTATGAATTTTTAATTATTTATTTTATGAAAAATATGTAAATGGAAGGTAATTAGCGTTACTAAATGTTATGCATATGATTTTATGTTAATTACTGCAACAGAAGCTTCAATTTTGATACCTGACCAGAATATTAATTCGGTCTCTGTCGCTTCTTCAGCGCGGAGTTCACCGTCTTCTGTCTAGCATCTCAGACCACCGTCTTTCATATCATATATTATTATTACATAGTACAGTGGGATCCATGTGTATTACCCTGCAAATTGTCCATGACTATTTTCATTAATTTTTCTCTTACATCCTATGTGTTTTTAAGCGATGGATTTTTATGTAATCTGGTTCAGAAGTTGTCATCAGCTTGTTTTGAGTTTTCTTTTAATTATTGAAGCTCTTATTGGATCAAATAAGATGCACGAACATGGTGATGGACAATTTGCAGGGTAATATTCATGGATCCCACTGTACACTAAAATTATTACCAGTACATATCGTTGATTCGTGTACCGTGGCCATCCCAAATCGTCATTACACCATTATCCATTATCACCATTCATACCAATTAATAAACCGTAAACCCTTATTTTCAACACTATAATTATTATTATCGTTTTATACATTACAGAAATTAACACAAAATCATATGCATAGCATTTAGTAACGCCAATTGCCTTCTATTTACATGTTCCTCATAAAATTATTAATTAAAAATTCATAAAAGTTATAAATATGCAGATACGTAAATGTAAATTAGTTCTAATTATATATAAATTTATTCTAAATACATGCAAATGAATTCTAAACACTAAACACCAGCATCCACTAACTCATTCAACAACTACTATCATGCTTCGAAGCCAGAGGTCTTAAGTTCAAACCATGAATAAGGCATGGATGTATCTCTATGTTTGCCCCATCATATCCATATCATCAGTTGCTCATTCATCCTCATCGCCACGAAACCAAAGAGGCAACGTAATATAACCTAAGTAAAGAACACGAGACAAGCGAATGCGCATATCGAGCCGAGTCGAGATTGTGTGTTGCAAAACGAAAATGTGTAACTTGTATAATGACAAGAGCACGTTTAATCGTTAGGGCAGAACCATATATCACACAACACAGCATAGGCGTACGCAGACCCTCCGATTAGGGGGGCAAAAGCCTTGATGAAAGTTCAGTTGGGAAATGAAAATCTCATTTTATCTCACTCTTTTAGGTTTATTGCATTGATAGGTATATATATATATATATATATATATATATATATATGTGTGTGTGTGTGTGTGTGTGTGTGTGTGTGTGTGTATACGCGTATATATATATATATATATATATATATATATATATATATATATATATATATATATATAACATATTATTAAGTGTGGGGCGTTACCCCCACACCCCCTAGACGCCTTCATGGCGTGGTGCTATGCAGAGGGGAGCACTTTACCTTTTTTTATAACATATTATTTAAATGCATTACATAATCAATTCATCCGCCCCATAACAAACCAAATGCAAAAATGATATAAATTTTCTTTGAAATGTGCGCACTCCTCTTCCTCCAAAACAAAATGTTATAGCAGCAACTGTCTTAAGTACTTAGTTGTTCTTACTTCTCTGTGGTAATTCACAATGTATTACAGAAAGGAAGGAAATTGCGAGCGAAGCGAGCAAGAAATTGTTTCGATCCAAATTTATATAAATTGAAAACAGTGTTGATTTAATAACGCGCAATAAATTTCATGGGACGCCATGGCATTTTCTTTTACAATTTTCCTCACTCAGATCGAGAAATTGCGAGCGAAGCGAGCAAGAAAATTTTACAAAATGAATTTTCATTTCTATAAAATTTAAAGTCGAGGGGGCAATTACCCATCTGTGCCATCTGGAATAAATAATGCAAGAAACACGTGAAAACTAATTCTATCTTCAGTATCCTTTTGTCCTGCTACTCTTAGATTCTTCTATTCTTGCATTCTTTTACTTCAACATTTGCCCCCCAAGAATTGATTTCCGTCCAAGGTTGGGAAAAGGCAATGCCCCCCTGGCCCCTTATGGTTAAGCCACTGAACTCCCTTCCCAGTAGTTGCTTCGAACTTTCATCGGCTTGAAAATATTTCATTTTCTTTAAGAGTATAATATTGTTTAATAACAGCAATAAGATTTTTGTACACTAAATTTCAAAGTGAAAGAATAATAATATAGGGGAAGAGGGAGGGCAAGGATGGCCACATCTCCCCCTTCGAAAACCAATGTCAACCTAAAAGTATATATTTTACACGTATAATTTGATTTCAGTCATAGTAATTTACATTAATTATTATGCGATAATTTCAAATTCAAGTGGTGTTTTTTGAGTGGGCAGCACTATTATCGGGTTAATATACCCCATGGAAAAATACCTTGCTTGTCCCTTCGTGGAGATAAATCTGCGAACGTCCGTGATTAAGGGGGGGCAACTGCCCCCCGTGCGCACGCCTATGCAACACAGGTGAAATTGTTGTTGGTTGACGCGAATTGTTAATCTGAATAAACTCTTAAAATACTCTAATCGGGTTTTCAGTTGCAATTATTATTTCAATTTTGAGGGCGTCCATGATCGAGTGCTTTTTGCATACTACTCTATGAAACCGAAGAACCTATGTTCGAACCTTGGGTAATATTTAAGAGCTTATGATTCTCGTTCATTTATTTGATCACTCCACCATTCGTCCTTATCGTTGAAATTTACCAAGAGGGTTATAAAATGATCGTAAAAATCGCAAAGTTACCACATACCTATCTCGTACCGAAAGCAAGGACGTTCTTGCTCGTTTTCTTTTTATATTTGTTTCAGAGCTAATGATAACCACAATAACAAAAGAAATAATAAAAAACGAAAAACAAACAACCAATAGTCATTAATGAAGGAAATAAATCGCTAGCTTAGAACCCGATTTCTTGCGGGCTCTAAATGGACAACAAATATTTCTTCTGATGCAAAATGGACATGAAACGAAATGCTATGCTAATTCCTTGAGGATTCGTGGCTGGTATTGTTCTCTTGTGTAGCGCTGACGACCTTAACAGCTGAGCGTGCAGCTCTTCCTTGTCTTGCATACAGTGTTTCCAATTCAATATCGGTTTATGTTGGGTTTTTTTTGTAAGAGGTGAGGCCTCTATATAAGAATTCCACCGTACACTCATTGACCGCTATGGCGCTCGTAGCGAATCATTCCTAGAGTCCCTGGATGTATGACTTGACGTCATATACGAGTACTCGCGATCCATTGTTCTTATGGAGAGCTGAGATTTACCTACAACATGGCGATGTATTCAAATAGCTGATTCTGGCAGTGCAAGTAAAGAATTCCTGTAAGTTTCTTTATTTCAAAGTAATAATAATATTTATCATCGCAAAATTAAAATGATTATTTAATAGTCGAAGATTAGTGAGTTTCTATGTAATGCAAAATTCAATTACATGTTAGTGCAAAATATGTGTTCAACCACCTGTGGTTCAACCAGTGCGAAATACGACATTTGAGAATTTGTGAGCCTAGTTGATTGGCATGAATGTCGAACTTTTAACAGCAAATATATCTAATATGGCTTCGTTTTCATTTAACACGAAAGAATGTTGACCGTGATTTGTGCATCAATATTATTGTATGAACGTTGTCGAAAACTGTATAGTTCGAAGTGTAATGGTCGCATTTACTTTTTAGTCACAGTGCAGGACATTCAGTTACTTCTTCGAGAATATGCTATGTTCTAGTTTAGAAGCATTATGTGCACAATCATGAACATGACGCGAAATAAATATAACGTCCATCAATGGAATTTACGACTTCGTTCTATTCATGGACTATTTCACAAATAATTATATTGTTGATAATCTTGTACCTTTGCATTCAGCGTGAACAATGGACGTTATATTCTTTCCCTGTAAAATATTTCTGTCAAAAGAGGAAGATCTCTATGATTATTGCAAGGAAATTAATGAACTAAATAAAAAATGTGTATTCGTGTCAAATAACAACATTTAACATGTCTTGAAATGTAAAGCAAACTCTAAACAAATTCCTAAAGTGAAATTGTGCTACTTAACTGTCGTGCATCCTTGCACAAGTCACAAGTCAGTGAATGTGATTGTCATGTAACCTATTGGCTTTATTTTAAGCATGGAAGAGTAGGAGATCGAGATATTATCTCAACCTAATCAAAATGTTACAATTACAAGGGCAGTAACTGTAAAGTTATATTTTAATATATTTTCAACGACTATCAATTTAAAAGCTTTTTATTCTCGAATTCGTAATCTGGCTCAAGTTTAGATTCCAGGTTTATTATCTTTATATTATAGACACACCTATTTTACACGTCAGTTAATTGATACGATTTCGATACAGGTTCATGTACAGCTAGAAGTAAATTGTTGTTTTAGTGATTACGAAACACACGTTGATGTTAAAACTTACGCCCTATACTGAACAACAAGTTGCATCACATATTGCCATTTGATGTTTACCATTACCTGCCCTGTCTACCGAAAAGTAATATAAATTATATGAACTTTAGAACGAAGAAATCCAGTGGTAAGTAACAATAGCAATACTTTCTCATAGTACATGAAGCCTTGTGCGTTCTTTTGCTTTTTGCTTTGGATTTCTTAATGAAAGTAGCCTCCTTTCCCGTAGTTTCTGAAATACTGACTCCCTGCAAGGCGTTCTGTGTGTTGCGTGACTCGACGGCCATAAGTGGATTTTAATAGCAAATTTTCAATGGCAAGTTCTCACACCGCCGTAAAGTTAAGCAACACACACAATGCCTTGCAGGAAAGTGAGAATTTCAGCATCTAGGTGTAGCATTGGTATTGCCAGTGGCCGTAATTAGTATCAGAACTACTGAAGCAGGAAGATAGAAGTTCCGACTGAAACTACAAGGTTAGCTAAAAGAAATATGCACTTTCTTATACAGCGGACGAATGCATATTCGACAATTGGAGGTCAGCCTACAAGACACCACTGAGAGATCAGAAAAATCCTGAAAAAGATGCGTGAAATCTTCAAGCCACCATATTTTTTTTTAATTAGATTCATTTTTTGGAAACATGGTAGTCCTAGACGGTACAAACATGCTAGAAGTTACATGTTCGATGTTCCCAGCAAGAGTGATATGGAGCATGTGAGACTGGAATCATGGTACTCAAAGAATTGATTTTTTTTAAGGAATGAATTGAACTTAACAAGACGGAAATTTTGTGTAGAAAAAAGCGATGGTCGCACAAGCATACAAATTCCGCCTCCGTGGTCGATCACATTGAGTACTGGACTTCAGGGTTCAGAAAGTTACTTTTAAAGACTAACAGTTGCAGTTATGTCGTCCAAAAGGTAGCAGAATTACAGTTACTTACATTAAAAGGTCACTCAGATACAGTTACCCGTACTTGAGAAGTAACTGCAAGTTACTTTTACAGTTAGCGATTAACCTAAAGAGGTAGCAGAAAAGCGAAAGAAATGAAGGGTATAGGCAGTGACGTGCCCAGGGGGTTATGTATACGTTTTCTTTAATAGTCAGTCCTCATTTTGCCATCTTTTTCTGCTTTTGACGTTCTTTTTTTAGGAATACTGGGCCAAAGATGGGCATGGTCCCTACCAACCAATCTTGGGCACGCCACTGGGTACAGGGGAAAAACAAACTCCACTTTTGGTGAAAATTGAGATTTTGATACCATACTATTCTAGGGGTGGTGTACTACATCCCCACATACCTAATTTTAGAAGAAACATTCTCCCGCATAAATCAGCATCGAAAAAATATTATTCTGCTTCATTCTGTGGCATTTTAGAATTTCAAATTGTATTCCTGTAAAAAGTTAAAAAGTGAACTTTAGTGATTGTTTTTCCTGTACACTTCAAATAAGCAAAATACAAATAAAACCACACACAATAAGTTAAAACAAGGAGGTTAGATATAATTTTATTGATGCTTTTAAGCATATACGTCCTTTGCTTACATTAGAGAATGCTACTATTAATGAAAATTATATATTCGGAAACTTCAGTATACACGCCTGGATAACCGGGTTTAGCACAGCCGTAGCCCCAGGACACGATGCCAACAAGGACGTTGTTCTTTGTAAGGGGTCCACCAGAGTCGCCCTGGAGAAACAGACAGTAAATTCAAAACTTTGGTTTAATTTAATTTCATTATATTATATTAAATCAACTGATCCATTCGAATGACGCTGAAACCCATTTAAAAATACAGATGGAATGAAAGGCTTGTACCAAAATGTGTCACTTCATTTGATGAAAATATAAATAAATTATCTTTGTATGAATAAGAATATTTTTCAGCAGTGACGTAGCAACAAGGGTACATAGTACCCCTTTAATTTTTAGGAGGGGTTTAGTACCCCACTAAAGCTATAAATCCACATTGTGACTCCTGAATATTTTGACAAGTTCAAATAGTAATAGTAAATTGTAGAAGTAGATTCTAATTGTTCTAGCCCACATATCTCCAAAATCACACAAATCCTATTAGGAAATATCGTTAATTTATTTTTTCCCAAAGTGGTATGGTTTCGAAATGCTGATCTCTGTACGAGACTGTTCAAGAAATCTCATTTTCCAAAACGCGTGAAGCTATAGAACTTTTTCTGATGTAATTTAAAACTGTAATGGAATATTAAATGAACTGACAATATGCTCTTTAGCTTCAATTTGTTCCGATTTTTTAAAGACAAGAAACCAACATGGGGTATAGTGTTTTGCTAGTGCAAGCAGAGATATTTAAAATTTCGCAAATTTCATAAAAATCTTGTTCCGTTTGAAGGACGTTTATGCAAGAAAATACTTAAAGAGTGATAGTTCACACTTGGATGTAAACAATGTAATCTACAGACATCGTAATCTATTACGTAAAGAACACTAGTGTGGTTAAGAAAACGATTGCAGTCCTCAAACACGAGAGTGGTGATGGGAACAACAATTGTTTGTTGCTAACACTTCAATCATGGAAGATATAATCAGTAACTTAAATTACAGTTACCTGACACGAATCCATTCCACCTTCTTCGAACCCAGCGCAGATCTGGTCGGCAGGAAGACCACCGACCTGTGCGTAAGTAGCATTGCATTTCTCCTTGCTCACGATCGGAATGTCCACCGTCATAAGATCATCTGACATGCTCCCACCTTGCTACAAATACACAAGAAACTCATGAATCGGTTAAAATAACAATAAACTAAAATATTTTAATTGGGGTTGAGCCTATACCGATGTATCGATATCGGAAAGTATCGGTTGTGATTTATTTACCGATACTTTTCCCGGCGTTTTGACCTTTCACTGGATCCACAAAAATGTTTTTTTTTCCTTCTGATTACATAACAGGTATTTTTATATTTTTAATTTTTAATATTTTGAAACTAAACTCTGGCAAACGTATAACATACGTTAACAGGAATACAATAATTAATTAAACACAGCATACACAGTCACAACACTCACTCACTCAGTAATGTAGTCGCTTCCTTTGTCACTGACCATCTGCCAACGTTGGGGGAGGAGTTTGATGCTCACCTGTATACTGCTGTGTTTTAGCAGTATACAGGTGGCATTAGCTCCGTACACAGCACAAATGGTTTTTGAGTTGAAGAAATCAGTTAACCAAGTTTCAAGAGCAGCTTCATTAGGAAAGACTTCCTACTGCTGCACTTGATCCTCGGTTAAACTCGAAGACAAGAGTGTGCCGGAAATGTTCAACTTTGTCCACTTGACACTCCATCTTGTTTCATCCGCAAAATATACAAAATGTGCTCAGAATTAGAATACACTGCTTTCACGAACACAAAACTACAAACTAAGCAATAACAATGGAAGAACGGACAAGGAACTCTTCAAGGTTATTAGAAGTATAGGTTGGGCCAATCCGTTGGAACTCTTGGCAACGCAGTGTTGCCAACCCATAACAAAACGCTACGAACTTATGCACAGACCCAATATATTCCTCAATATTTTGAACAGTTTTTGAGTGTAAAGCCGGCTTCAGACGAAAGCATTTCCTTTAACATTTTTGCTAGCATAAATGTTATGTAAATGCTTCCAAAAATCTTACAACATATAGTACTTTACACGAAAGCATTTTATGGAACATTTCGGTTAGCTGTTGCAATTACAATGTACAATACATACAGCACGAAAGGCACGTCGAGTTACACCGTCAATGCGTGTGCACGGTGTTTACAATTGAAAGAGCTAAAATATTCTTCCATACGTGTACAGTAAACATTGTTAAGTATGTATTTAATCAGTGCCATTCTTCTCTACCTAAAAGCAAATAATACGAACCCTTTTTCCTCTCGGTTGAATAGTTATTGTCGTTTAAAAGTGTGAAGTGATACGTTTTTTACATCTCACGCGACCGCCATTACACTTCCACTCGTGACCATGAGGTGGCTTCTGATTGGACACGCTACGAAAAATGATTCGGACCGAGCCTATCCTTGAGAAATGAAATGAATATGCCATGGCATCTGAAATGCCATAACATTTCTCACTTTACACGCTAGCATTTTGATCATGCCGGGCATCCCTCCCACAAAATATCTTCTCCCCGGCAAAATAAAATAATTTCTATCACTGTCAGGGATGTTTCTATCCTCTTCATAGAAAATTGAAAGCATATATGATACTACAAGTATTTCCTAACTATGTAACAAACACAATTGAAAAATCATTGAAAGGAAGCAATTGATCACCCTTACGAGTCGAGGTAACAAAAGACTGTTTTTTACCTGACATAGCGCTGATATTTTACTTGTTAATGTTCACAAGAAATTTCTAGGTTAGATGTTCATTAAGATTGAACTTGGCAATAGAAATGTGCTCAAGTCTTCAGTGATACTAGTTCCATAGCTCTTTTTGTGAGAGTTTGTGTTTTTTCAGAATGTAAATACACTGTTTCCAAATTACATGTCAATGTTATTATTATAAAATTTAATGACCTATTTTTAAAAAAAATGTTATAGGTTACTTAAACCCGTAAGAAAATAGTTTTTTTACAGACTGGTATCATGTAGAAATTTGCATAGCCTACCCCCAAAAAACTTATCTTCCGAGATGAAATCACAAATCCACCACTGTATTGGCAACCCCCCCCTCTCTCTCTCTCAAAAAAGCTCAATTCACAGAGTGGTTATTAATAATACCTGAGTTGCTCCCCATCCCGTAATCGTAACCATGGTGCCAGCTGGGGTTTCATGGCCTTTTTCTGGGAGATCAACTGGCTGGATATTGTCGCCGAAGGTGAGAGGCTCGCTCAACTGAAACGAAACAATACATATATACATATTTGAAAAGAAAAAGTGTCAAGTGTGTAGTGAATATGCAGTTCATATTATGAAGAAACTACGATTGTTAAAATATACATATAATTATAAAAAGTACAGTCAATTCCTTACCTTGAATAGAGCTATGAGTCAATTCCTTACCTTGAATAGAGCTATGAGTCAATTCCTTACCTTGGATAGAGCTATGAGTCAATTCCTTACCTTGAATAGAGCTATGAGTCAATTCCTTACCTTGAATAGAGCTATGAGTCAATTTCTTACCTTGAATAGAGCTATGTCATTGACAGGTATGTCGTTAGGTTTCGCAAAGCTTGGATGTTTTATGATCCGTGAAACTTTGTGTGTCGATCCACTTCCCAGTTTATTGCTTCCGGCTTCAACGGTATAATCATGGGCAGGAAAGCTGAAATATATTGAATAGTTATCAGAGAACGGCTGTGCGAACTTCAATGGTGTGTGTGTGTGTGTGTGTGTGTGTGTGTGTGTGTGTGTGTGTGTGTGTGTGTGTGTGTGTATATATATATATATATAATTTACACAATTGATTTATAAATTGTGTGTCAGGGTTGGCATGTTTTAAAAAGTCTTTAAAACAAATTTATTTTTTTAATGTTTTAAACATTACAAACAGTGTGTTAATATTTTTTAGACTTGTTTAAATCACATTTTGATACTTGATATTTCATAGTCTATGGTTATTTGTGTGTCTGGAAACCATGTCCTTTCATTCAATCTGTACATTTAGTTTACTGTGCTTAGAAATATGCTGTCCGAAAAACATGTATTTAGTTAACAGAGAAACATATCGTAATGAGTACCTATGACCCACATTTAAAGTAAAGCACATGTCTGTTTTCTACAAGTATTTACACCACTTTTATACTTGAATAGTTCTATGGATGAAAGAGTTTTGTACCACAGTTAACATTCATTTCTGTTTGTCAATGTGTTTCGTTGAATTCACAATAAAATGTGATATCTCGGAAAACAGAGTAGCTATTACGAGTTAATCAAGTGTTTACTTTATAATAATAATAATAATAATAATAAATTTTCTTTATTCAGCGGGCGAGGTTCAGCCAAGGGCTGCTCTGCCACCTAACCCTTGTCAATATGATAATACATATGAGATTATTATAAACTTATGGAGCAGTAAGCTAAACGTAAATAATAATAATAATAAAAATAATAATAATAATACAAATATAAAAAAATTAAAACTTAAAAAAAAAATTAAAAAATTAAAAAATGAAGAAAGAAAAAAAATACATAGAATCAGTTGCATACAAAAAAAAAGTGTAACTAGAAATACAAAAGACAATAGTAATAATACAATAATACAATTCCTTTTAGTGAGTGACTTGATACCTTCAGTATGTGCCCCGACTCTGCCATTGTTCCATTAACAGCAGATCTTTTATTTTACCTTTGAAATATAATGGATTGTTTACACTAGCGATATTTGCAGGCAATGCATTCCATGCTTTGGGAGCCGAAAAGGAGAAAGATGATTTGTAGGCCGTGGTAGAGTGATGGGGTAAATCGAAGTTGTTCCGCTTGCGGGTAACATACTGATGGATTTCCCTACGGGAATGCATCTTCTCAAACAGGTACTGCGGTTTACCTTCTGTCAGTATGCGGCGTATAAAACAGAGATAGTGCAACTTCCTTCTGTTTGCCATGGTAAGAACCTGATTATTATTTAAGAATGGAAGAATATGATCGGATATTTTTGCTTGAAAAATGTACCATTTGTATTTTTTTACTGAGCTTTTGCGAGAGTTGAGGGCCGTAAACATTATCACAATAGTCGAACAAAGGGTAGATTAATGCTTGGATGAGTCTTAGCTTGCATTCCGCAGGGAGGAAGTCACGGAAACGATTCAGATTCCTAAGTGTTCCATAAGCTTTCCTACATTGCGTCTTTACATGTTCTGTCCAATCAAAAATTTCGTCAAAAATCAGACCAAGATTTTTAGCAGTGTTATTCCTGACAATGGGCAAATTGTTCATTTTGAGCTCGATCTTCATATTTTTAATTAACGACCTTGAATAATTAGAACCAATGATTATGAAAGTGGATTTTTCTGGATTTATTTTAAGACCGTTAGATACACACCAGTTACTGACGATGTTCAAGTCAGAATTTAGTGACTGAAGCTTATGTTCCAACGAAGCGTAATGATCTGAGAAATATAACTGGGTATCGTCTGCGTAAAAATGTGGAGTGAAGAATTTTATGACTTGCTGCAAATCTGCAGTGTAAAGGGTGAAGAGGAGGGGGCCTAATATCGATCCTTGCGGCACGCCTGCTTTCAGCGTTATAGGTTGAGACACGTGAGATGGTGAATTATGTAATACTACCCTTTGACGTCTGTTAAATAGATATGTTTGAAACCAGTTTAATGTTGAAGGAGAAAACTTGTAATATTTAAGTTTGGCTAATAATAAATCATGCTGCACAGTGTCAAAAGCCTTACTGAGATCCAGAAGTACTAAAATAGTGACTTGCTGTTTATCAATGGCATAGAGAATATCATCCACAACTTTAGCAAGAGCAGTGGCTGTGCTGTGTTTCTCACGAAATCCGGATTGCAGCGGGGGCAGTAAATTATTCGTGTTAACGTAGTTTAACGTCTGCGAATGCACTATTTTCTCGAGTACTTTAGATAGCACAGGCAAAAGACTGATAGGCCTAAAGTCATTGTAAGAAGTGGCGATCTGCTTTTTCTGAAGTGGCAGGATTCGTGCTTCTTTCCACATTTCAGGAAAGACGCCACTGGAAAGAGAGGAGTTAATGACGTGAGTTAGCGGAGATAAAACATAAGGCAAAGAAAGTTTGAGCATTTTAGTGCTGATACCATCTGCTCCAAAACTATTTGAGCGTATACTATAAATAGTTCTATGTACATCTTTTTCAGTTACCTCAGTAAAGCTAAAATATTGTTCAGCGGTAGAACAGGTTTTGTTCTCGAAATGCTTTATTTGCTGAGCCTTAAGTTGAGGAGGAATTTCAGATTCATTGCAAATTTTACCAAAATGGTCATTAACAGCATCTAAATCTTCAGTGGTACTTATGAGAGAGAATGTATTATCGTGAGACTTTTTATTGTTGACAATACCCAATTGTTTCAACTCATTCCATGTTTCTCTCCGGTTTAAATTTTTCCCACCAAATTTGAAGGTAAGGTAACATTTCTTTTCTTGTCTTATGACAGTTGTTGTAAAATTCCGGAGTTCTTTATATTGTTGCCAGTCGCTTGGATTGTTCGAACGTTTGAACTTTCGTAGCGCGTTATCTCTGATTCTCATCAACAATTTAACATTACTGGTGATCCACGGTGCATTTTTCTTATTGTGCTTTACGATTTTTAGAGGTGCGTGCGTGTCAAAAACATTTTGTATATTGGAGGTCAAAAACTCCACTTTATTATTAACATCAACAAGTGAGTAAAGCTTTGACCAATCTACATCAGTTATATCTTTTGCAAAACTTTCTTCGTTGAAGGTATTAAAATTTCTACAATAAACGTAGCTCGCTTGAGGTTCCGGTTTCTGCAACAAGAAATCAGCGTACGCAACGCAGTGGTCTGATTTACCGATTGGGACAGTGACGTCAGTTTTAAACAGTAATTGTGTATTGTCAACGGCTATGATGTCAAGCAGCGTTTTACTTTTTTCGGTGATACGGGTTGGTTTATTAACTATTTGCGTTCGACCAAATGAATCAAAAATCGATCTTAAAAGCCGTGTTTCTGGTTTATTCGGGGTGAGATAATCGCAGTTTACATCTCCTAACAGGAAGAGATTATCAACTAGTGGATAGATTTCGGACATTAATTCTTCGAACAATGTAAGTTTTGTGTATGGGACATTGGGCGGTCTGTATATGGAACATACACCAAACTGTTTATTCATGTACTTCAGAATCAAAGTTAATGTTTCGATGCCTTCAGTATTTACTTTCGTCTCTATTGTTCGAACAGTTAAGTTAGATTTATGAAAAACTACAATTCCGCCACAGTTTTTCTTGGTTCTATTTTTTGTTAGCGTTTCATAACCCTGTATACTAATTAGAGATAGTGGTGTTCCGTCCTTTATCCAGCTTTCTGTAATGACAATCAAGTCGAAGTCTCCCTCTTTTACAACAAGCCGCAGCTCGTCCATTTTCGGAACTAGCGATCTGACATTCGCGAGAGCGACACGGAAAAATGAGTCATTCCTTGGCCCTCCCCTTCCCAGCAGCTGGTCATTACCTCGGGGGTTAACGGGAGCCGTCCTCACATTTGAGCCCTTGCAAGGAATGCAGTGAAAAACTTTGGATGTTTTCAGGCTTACCAACTATTGAATACTTGCTATTAAAGAGCAAAGGCTTACCTTGTCTCGTGGAACAAATGACAGGTCGGGCAGGTTGATATTTGGACACTGAGGTAACACGATTACACACATTTTCTTCATTACGTCACTCTTAATAGGAAAAGGAAATATATATATATATAAAAAAGAATATGTTGAATGATGTTTTTTAAAGTATTTTCATTCTTTAGCGGCTACGGATTGATAGGATTTCAGGTCGGTAGATGAAGATGAAGATGCACTATAGTTAATACACATTTACACTTAAGCACCAACACAAACTGTTCATGAAAGGGGGGGGGGGGTAAGGTACGATCACAGTAGATCCAGTTCTCTCATGCACGTGATGGTGTTCTTTCTGCCGTTCTCCGTACGGACGACGATCCTTCCGTCCTCGGTGTAGCAGTTTCGTCGGCCGAACTTGTCTTTGGCCGCACGTAAGATCTCTTGGCGTACGGCTGTGAGGGACTCCGTGATGAATATGGAACTCCCTGCTTCCTTGAGTTTCCTCTTGGAGGACCATACCAGGTGGCGGGTCCTATATGACGCAAACTTGACGATGATGCATCGCCTTCCTTCCTGCAGGGCGTCGGCCACAGAGCGATTCGGCTTCCCCAAACGATGGCATCGAGCAATGTCCTCGCTTTTCACGTCCAGCTGTAGCGTCTTCTGCAGAACGTCAAGCACCTTTTCTTCTACGTTCTCCTTTATTTTCTCTTGAATTCCATGGATCAGCAGACATTCTCTTCGTGAATATTGTTCCATGGCGTCGATCTTGCCTTCATTTTGTACAATTCTATCCCGCAACGAGGCCAGTTCTTCCCTTTGTAGCCTAAATTTCTCCTCGATTCTGGCCTCCATCTTGGCAAGGGCTGCCTGCAGTTTCTTTATGGCTTCTAAATTCTGCGGAGTATCGGTCGTGTTTTCTCGCAATTCACTCTCCATTGCTACCTTGAAGGAGGCTAACTCGTCCCGCACTTCCTTTTCAAAGTTGTTGAGGCGATCGCTGAGTCCCTGGTCTTTTCCGGTGGCACGTGGCATGTTGAGTTGGTACGCCTGATTTTGAAAGCGAACGGGAGTATCTGTCTGTGATGGAAAACAGCCTAACTTGTGATTTCTCTTCCTCGATTATATTCTTCTACCAGTGGATGAGCGTATTTTGGTGTTTTATACACACTTCATACACACTTATACAACTTTTGTGTATGTGAACAAAAGTCCAGCTACCTAATATCCAGCAAAAAATAACGTAAAACCCGGAGCCGATGTAAACGTTGCTAACTGTCGGGCGCCATGTTGAAGAAAAAAAAAACTCTAGAAACTCTATAACTCTAGAAACACAGTCCTTCCTTGGATGATTAAGAGACTCCTTATCAACCATTATTCTTAGCAAATAAGTCTTCTTGGCATTATGTTTTAAACGTTTTATTTGATTGAAACACTGATTAAAGTATTTACAACATGTTTGAGACAAAAACGTTTTATTTGTTCCTTAAAGAAAAACAAAAATCTTGCCAACCCTGCGTGTGTCCCTTATGCAATTTCGTTCATCCCATCATCCGTTCACTACTCATCCTCGTCACGATTAACCGGAGGGGGACATGATATTTTCCCCTACATACCTCGTGTTCCAAACAGCCTATTTATCCCCGATTGATAAAGTGGAAGAACAAGTTTGAACCCATTACGAAAGAGATCGAGGGGAAGATCAAGGTTCCGATGGCTGTATGAAAACCTCAGGCAGCTATATGCAAGGTACTTGTGTGCAACAAGAAGACATTGAAAGGCACTTATGAACACTACAATTGTCTCAGTGGACATTTCCAGTAAATTATATATATATATATATATATATATATATATATATATATATATATATATATATAAACTCTATATGTGTGCTCATTTTTAGGTAAAGGAATTGGCTTTCCAATTTATGAGCTGAGTGTTGAGCTTTATACACACTTGTGCCATATTGTGACTTCATAGTTCGGTTCGTCTGTGTCGTCTGTACTTAATTTTTGACATGTTATTATTAATGTTTTAAGGATGCTATGCACCACATTTCAGCTTGTTTTGAATTATAGTATCCTTATTTCGTGAAAACTTTCATTGGCCGCCATTTTTCAATATGGTGGACTTAGCCGGGGACTTTTGGTATATTGTTATCAATGTTACTAAGAATATACCAAATTTCAGGTTGTTATGAATTAGTTCCTTTATTTTTCCTATTTTGACTGCATTAATAACTTACTCTGCACAATGGGCAGCAGTCACTATGTACTCTTCATTGATGATGGCTCCTCCACATCGATGACTTCCTATGAGCTTAATTGAAACCTGGAAATGAATAATGATGCTTCGTAAAAACTGAAAACCTTGTAAATTTAGTAATGTACTGTGTGTGGCAATTCACAGTAGCTATTTTCAGAAAAACTAACTTCCATTTAAGAGCATAATAATATTTGACAATGATTCTGTATCGAAAATGAGAAATTGATTTCCATAATTTTGGGGTACTGAAATGCTAATTGAAATTTCAGTGATGCATTCATATGGAAAGAATAGGGCTACTTCAGAAATTGAAATAGCTTTGCAAGACGATTGTTGTTACTTAGGAACAAAAGTAGCCAATCTTATCATATAAGAATACATTGCAATCTCATTTGAGAAAATGGCGGAAAAACTTCCAGATTATATGTTCTTAAACCATGTGCTTTTATTCCTTTGTACATCTTACAATATGCATAATCTTTAAGAAGACACATTACATATTGTAATATAATTAAGCCTTGTTTTTTCCATATTAAAACCAATACGTTGCTGACCAAGGCAGTTTATTAAGATAAAACACTTAACACGTAACGTTTCGACCCTGTATCAGGGTCTTCCTCAGACGAAGAACTAAACTAAAATGATCTTTTAGTTTTTAGTTTAGTTCTTCGTCTGAGGAAGACCCTGATACAGGGTCGAAACGTTACGTGTTAAGTGTTTTATCTTAATAAACTGCCTTGGTCAGCAACGTATTGGTTTTAACATTACATATGTAAGAAACAAAAGGATAAAGGGGTTTACCTTTTCCTCTACCTTAATTATAGACCAGGAAGTTTATCCTGATACAGCTTCCGACAAGAAATGGTCTGTCGATTGCTGGCCGATGTTTCCCAAAGTATGTTTCGTGCCAACATGGCGACTGACAGTACAGTTGTACAAACCCTTCGAAAGGAAAGGATAAACCAATAATAGAAATTAGCTATTCTAGCAAGGCCGCGAGGAGGTTTTTATTCCCGGAGGTTTTAACATTCTGTCCTTCAGTCATACAAAGTTATATTTTATTGTTGTGGTTATTATTATCTATTATTATTTTACAAATCATAAAATTGAAATGGACTTAAAAATACTTTGGCGTTGTTGAGAAGTTCAGAGTTGAAACTGAATTCGTGACCCTTGCTAACTAACTAACTAACTCACTCTCTAGCCTTCTTAAACCCGAAGGTTCATGGCTGCAGCAACACTGGCCTTCCATCTGTCCCTATCTTGAGCAAGATCTATATACTCTTTTCCATCCCTACCGATTTCCTTTAGGTCCATCTCAACGTTGTCCCTCCATCTTCGTCTTCCTACAGGTCTCTTACCATCAGGTTTCCCAACAAGAATCCTGTGAACTCCTCTTTCCTCTCCCATTCGTGCTACATGGCCTGCCCACCTAAGTCTTCTTGATTTAATTATTCTAATAATATATGGACATGAATACAAATTATGTAGTTCTAAATTATGTAACCTTCTCCATTCACCCTTGCTTCCTTTCCATAAACGTCTATAATTTTGTTCCCGACTTTTCCCCGTGCCGCACACTCCTAGTTGCAACAGTGAACGTGATTTTAATGTCTCTTGTGAAAACGTTCTCTCGTTGTCGTTATTTTGTTGAACATGCCAGTTAATTGCTGTAACATACAGCCCAAATATCTGCCTCCCCCCCCAGTCTCTCTCCCCTGGCGCCCTTGTATTCAAGCCTTTGGAGGGCAAATTATTTTCCTTTCGCCAAATGGAATGTGTGTCGGTTGCTTTTCGCTCCCCTCCGCTGCGAATGTTGCAACCAAGTGTTCAAATCGCCCTCGCTAAAGGAAGGGCGAGCTCTGGTTGGCTGATACCGAAGCACGTGCTGTATCCAACGCTCCTCTTATTGGGTGGAAGCACTCACGTGATGGCTGCCAAGGCCTTCCAGCAGACGACAGATCACCGTGTGGCGGGACCCGTACCGGGATAAACCTACTGAAGTATACGCTTGCCGAGAATCAGAATGTTCGTTTTGGTGCTGAGACCAAAAACTCTTCAGCAGGCGTTCAAAAGTTAATTGCTTCTTGTTAGAAATGAAATGGAAAAAAATACCTGAAAGGGAAATTCTCCAGACTCTGCAGGAACTCCTCCTATAATTCTTGGTATGGGATCGCAGTAGGCGATAGGTTTGTTTGGTGCAGCTGAAACAGAATGTGAAAATTGCTCTTATAATTTGTGTGAAATATAATAGGCAATGCGTAAGTATTCACTTTAGGCCACACGTTCACATGGATTGTTCCATTGTTTTCAAGCGCTGGCCCAAATCCTACTTATACCATATACGACAACATATATCATGTTTTCAAAAAATGAGATTTTAATATGACATTATGACTACAATTTCCCCCTAAGTTTTCAATCTATGTCTTGAACGAGGTGTGTAAAGGTTAATAACAAAATAAAATAGCTATGAATTTCAGTACATCTAACTGTATGAAAGGAAAAAAAATAAACAAACACGCTGGATATTAACACATCTGGTGGATTGAGTAGAAATGCCTCCCAATGATATAACAATAGTGATAGTAATAATAAATTAGGAATGGAATGTTTATTTTATTAGTTGATAATAAAAATAATTACTATTATTTCCACTTTCAAGTTTTATCAACGACCTCACCCCTCCTCTTACAACAATTTCTGGCGATGTCCGTGGAAGGAATTTTAAAACACAGATTCCACACTCTTTGTGGTTCTTAAAAATGGAAAAGGAAAATTTTCGCGAATTATAAAAGGCTTTGATTAAAATTGGGCATGATATGTTGAGCTAACAGGATTATGTGCGCGTAATACTTAAACTTTACGACAACCCCTCGTATATTTTTGTACTGCCCGTACGTTGACACTTTATGATTAGCAGGCAATTTTGTGTTTCAATTTGACCAGCGGTGTGAAAGAATGTTTTTTTTACCGTTCTGGTGATAGATATCTGTGATAATACTTACCCAAAGCACACACCAGAATAGCAGCTGCTAGAATCCAACGACACATTTCAATGGGTTCTTTCCGTCATGAAAAATCCTTCTTATATATACAAATATATATCTTCCACACAAACATTATCTGGAAGAACTGTTTATCTCGAAAAAATATCTATGATAAAATATCCGATATTTGAAAGCACATGAAATCACTTATTCACAAGGTTAAGTGAAATAGAAGCCTCTTCAGCGGCAAAATTATATTGCGAGTTACCGCATGCAACAGTATTACTAAATTTGACCCAAAACAGGAAATATTTTTATACCGATTGTGTGTTTTTTTCCTACGTCTTTTCGACTGTATTGTCGTTAATTGCATGGTACAGTTTCTTCACAATGGTATTATCATCCATATAATTTTTCACGGTTTTTTAAATGTCGTAAAGAATGGTAAGATACAGCCTCGACTCAGGTTATCTACTATTATCTCTGCTACTGGTTGTTAACTGTCCAATAAGCTTGACGTATTTACGACGTTCTGCATTTATGTCCCTTATACAAATTATTACTTTTATCGTTGCTTTCAGAATATGGTTAATCTTGTAATTCTTGAATCATCTAATGCATTTGTCACGTATTGCTTCGCTTCAATAATTTCTTGAGATTTGGTGAGAAAAGAGGCATCCAAGAAAGAAAGAACTACAATCGACGTCAAAAAACAAATACTGCCTAAAAGTTTCGAATTTTTCGATGATCTCACCGGTTTATGCAGAATTATTTGTCTGAGGGGGCGAGGTGCAAGTTTAAATTTAGTCAAAATGACCACAAAAAAGGCCTTCGTGAGAAATTTCAATGGGATGCTAGTGATGTGTGGATAAATCAGTCCCATCTGGATGTATTCTACCATAGGCGGAACTCGGCGGAGTAAGGGGGGCACCTGTCACCCCCAAAAATTTTCAGATTCACTGAAATTTACAACTTAAGGGTACTTTTGTTAACCTCCTGGGACCTGAAAAGCAAAGTGATTTTTTTATGATTTCACAAATGTAAAAGTTATTTAGTAAATTATCCTGGTGTGGTGACTTTTAATTTGATGGAAAACGTTTCGATTCTGTCCCCCTTTCCCTCCCTAAGTTCAGCTCTAAGTTACGGCCATCAGGCATATATCTACAAATATGTTTCGGGAGGGGTCCTTACCAAGTGTCTCAAAGTAATAATAATAATTATTATTATTATGTTGAAATTATTAAAATTATGATAGATTAATTATAATAGTATTAATTATAATATTCAAATTAATTAATATTTTTTATTACATGAATAGGTAAAAAAGACGATATAAGGTTAACAGCACGTATTCATTGTCTAGCTTACATATACTTAAGGTTGGCTAAATTTGTAAAAAAAAATACAGCTCTGGCAAGGAAATTAATGTCAATAGATAAAAAAATTGAATATTTATTGAATATCAAAATGAATCTTAGATGCAGTTGACGAAAAGTAAAGTTTCTGGTAATATTTCATGCATAGTAATATAGTTCTTGCATACATCTTCTTTCGTACTGCCATTTAAAGTCGTATGATCCCAATATAATCCTTGCCTTCCAAATAGTTACGCAGAAATAAATAACCCTGGATTAAACAACAGTTATTTTTCATATTACTTCATTATTTTATTTTTGTAGTTAGTAAGTCTTTCGGGGGGGGCCGGGCCCGATTGACCCTCCCCCTAAATACGTCCTTGACGGCCATGTATTCTACTCCTTGGGATTGTTAATTTCATTAACAGGAAATGTATGGTGGGCATAAACAGCCAACTGTAAAGATCTAAGTTGTTGCTGTTGATGATTTTAGACTTTATGATATATGTTCATACTTCTAATAACCTTGATATGTTCGTTCAGGAATACTGTCTCTAGTGTATGAAAGGTCTTTCATTAATATTCCGATGTGGTATCTTTAATCAGTTTCTATTATTATGAAATTAAATAGGAATGTCAGTTCATCACCAATTTATAAACTTAGGATTGTTACTTGCTAGTCTGTAGATTCGTCAAATACAAGGCATTCAAAATTGTATTTCAAAATACTTGTATATCTCATTGCAAAAAATAGAAAATAGTCTCACCAACCTCTATGGCGGAGTGGTTAGTACAGCATATGTCAGGGGTCCCAGGTTCGAATACCAGTTTGGGTGTTCTTCAGGAGTGCCCCTTCATCATTTCATCATATCACTCATCCTCAGCACGATTTGCCAAAAGTGATCTATTAATCGATTGAGGGCAATTTCAGTGAGACGCATGTGATCATTCATCACATCACTGTTGGGGAGGTAAAGGAACTAGGTGAGTTTTCACTCAACCTCTGCATCCTCATGCCCAGCAGATGGCAAAAATTAACACTTAAGTGGACTCTTATGTTAAATATTAACCACATAATATGATAATTAGATTATATGATATAGATTTAAGATTACCTCATCTTAAAATTCCTCGCTCCTCCTCCCAGACACATTTTTTCTAGTAACATCCCTCCCTAGTTAGGAGAATTTCACAAAATAATATCACTCTTCAATGTTGACTCATACTTGCTTTCAGAGAAAACAATCATCATCTCATAAACTGGTGCTGTAGAAGCGAAATTAAATTATCCAACACCTAGTACATGATAAAGAGTTCCAACGATCTGATCTCCGCAGGAACGAAACATATTTCAAGGACTTGCAGTCATTCTAAAGTCGTCCCTCTTTATTATTACCATACGTTGACTTCTGTGATCTCAAATAGCAAGGGAAAACAACTTGAAAGTAAAATATAGCGTAGCGCAGTGGTTAGCGCACATGCTCCATATTTTAGAGGTCCAAGGATCAAATCCACGAAGCGACGACAACTTTTTCAAGAACCTTCAATCTTCATCAATATTCGACTGGTTCAATCACCAGACTACTGTGGTCGACAAGTCCTCGGAGAAGCCAGCTAATCTCTAGTGCGGCAGAAATCGCAATAAGAAGTTGATAATGCGGTGAAAATATTTATTGCCGCTGGGACGGGGATCGATCTTTGGACCTCTGGAACATGGAGCAAGTGCGCAACCACTGTACCACGATCTCCTCATATTTTCAGCAGTCAGCCTGTAAATTAAAATAAATGAATAGCGGCGTGTCCCTCAAAATTACTTTCACTCCCGGCTGGGATCGATCCTTGGACCTCGAGAATACTGACCACCTGCGCTAACCACCGCGCCACGAGATTATTCACTTCAGACATCTCTTCCCCAGAAGCTTTACTTTCACATCAGTCTGGAAAGTGGATAATGACCCAAGTTCTTGAAAAAGTTTCTAACGTTGCAGGAAATGCGATACTTGGACCGTCCCAATGCCAGTCAATTCATGCAAAACACTACACCGCTCTGGGATTAAGTTCAAGCTTCGCTTCCTGCTCGAGGCATTTCCCCTTCGTTGTGTGAGGTGGTGCGAGGCGAACTTGATCTTGTTTAGAGACTTGTTCCACCCTTTGGGTGTGAGGTCTGAGGGGGATACATTTTTCTACCTCCAGTATTTTCAATTACTCAATTCTTAGAAATGTCTAGCAACGAAGACAACCTTAATGTTTGACGGTTGTGGCCATTTGGCAAGAATTGGGACATTGCTACTTGAGGAACACAGTAGGTGCCTTAGGGCGAATAACTGCTCCGTCTCTACGTTGTAATCTTTGGAAAGTACAGAACAGAACATCTGCTATTTCTTCTGCCCTTGAGTTAGTTCTATGTCCAAGGAGATGCTTCTTTACTGGAGATTGGAGGATATTTGTAAGTCGTACACTGAAAGGTTATGAGAAACAATACACCATAACCGAGCTAGAATGTTTAAGTCTTTAATTTTGTATTGAGAAATGTAATCAATATCTTTTGGGTAAAGAATTTACTTCAGTTTGTGATCATAAGTGTCTCACTTGGCTGAACCATTCGAAGAACTGGAACCATCGGTTATTGCGTTGGTCCTTTCAACTTAAAAAATACCAGTTCATTGTAGAATACTACAAAGGATCTGACAATGGTCTAGCGGACTTATTGTGCAGACAATTTTCAGAATCAGAGCCGATTTTGATGCACATAAACAATAATGTAAGTTTTAAAAATGAAGTATTAGATATATACCTGTAGAGTTCTTAGTCCAAGAACAGTACAATGATAAGCAATTTCAACCTATTATTGATTTGAACAATTGTGAAAGTTTAAATGTAAGTTTACCTCAAAGGTGTAGAAATTGGAAAAAGTTCTATAAAGTATGCAATGGAATTTTGATAAGAGATTTTCACATTAAGAACCTCTGGAAAATATGTATACCTCAATCTTTAATTTCTGTAATACTGAGGAATTATCATGACAATATGGGCCACTTTGGTTGTGAAAAGAAGTCAGAAGAGTTAGGAAACTGTACTTTTGGCCTGGTATGAGAAAAGGTATTCTGAGTTACATCAAAGATTGTGTACTATGTATGAGAACGAAGCCGAGTAGACATCCGTCCAAGGGCATATTCCAACAACATTGTAACAAGGATGAAACTATTTTGTTTTTGGATATACAAGGACCATTAATTAGAGGCTTCCAAGGAGAAAGGTTTATTCTAACCCTACAAGATGCTAACACTAAATATCTGTTCGCTTATCCAATGAGGTCATGTACGGCGAACAGTATCGTAAAAGCCTTGCTAGAAGGATATGTCAGGCATTTTGGCATTCCACACAGGTTGGTCAGTGATAACGCCACCGTGTTTCATTCTAACAAATATGTGGACACTTTAACAAGCTTAGGTATAAAAGTGGCGTATATCCCAATATATCACCCTAATTCTAATTTAGTTGAGAGAATTCATTCTGAACTCAACCGGCTCATGCGTGTGTTTTGTAAAAACAACCACAAAGATTGGCCGAAATATATAGATGTAGTTGTAAGCTTATTCAATGATAGTGTACACACACAGCTAGGATTTGCTTCCTCCGAGTTACAACTAAATAGAGATGTTAACTCATGTATTTTGAATCATTTTAATTTACCGCCTAATGAAATTTCTCTGTGGAAAGATAAGCTATACGTGGCTTTTGTAAAGGGTTTCCAAGCAAAGAAGAAAAGAAATGACAGGTACAACTTGCAACAAGAAAATAGACCTGAAGTTCAAATAAAAGACCTGGTATTTGTAAAACCCATTATCTTAGCAGTCTCTAAGAAAATCGCACTAAAAAGTACTGTGAGGTCTATGAAGGTCCGTATATGGTAATTGACAAACAAGCAACTAATGTATACATTATAATAGATTTGAAAACTGGCAATATCAGTGGTAAGCATCACAGTGATAATCTAAAAATCTGGAATTGTTCCATTGAAAAAAGAAGTTCTTACTTAAGCCAATTATATAATAACCCATAGCTCTACAGCCCGTGAGGGCCTTGGCTTACCTACCGACTGCTGGTCTCCCTCCCACACTGTTCCTCCGTCACCTGTTGTAGCGTGGAGATCTTAGACCAGTATTGGAGTGTCGGGGGATCAGCCCGACGAGCCCCCAGCCGTTGCAGGTCTTCTCGATCGGGTTACGCTCACTCACTCGGAGCTCCCCAATTTCCTCACGATGGTGGGTTGCCACCGGCCCTATACGTAGGCCGAATAAATTCCGACCAGAGCCGGATTCGAACCTACGCCGTCCCGCAGCGAACGATCTCAAGACGAGTGAACGCCTTAACCCGCTCGACTACGGAGGAGGACTACTTAAGCCAATTGGAAAAACTAAATTCAAAATTGTACAAACATTTGTTTGGGTAGATAAAAGAAATATTTTGTTCAAAATTATTTATATTTATTTGTTATTTTTATATTTTCTTTAACGTCCTCCTCCGTAGTCGAGCGGGTTAAGGCGTTCACTCGTCTTGAGATCGTTCGCTGCGGGACGGCGTAGGTTCGAATCCGGCTCTGGTCGGAATTTATTCGGCCTACGTATAGGGCCGGTGGCAACCCACCATCGTGAGGAAATTGGGAAGCTCCGAGTGAGTGAGCGTAACCCGGTCGAGAAGACCTACAACAAACGGCTGGGGGTTCGTCGGGCTGATCACCCGTCACCCCAACACTGGTCTGAGACCTCCACGCTATAACAGGTGACGGCGGAACAGTGTGGGAGGGAGACCAGCAGTCGGTAGGTAAGCCAAGGCCCGCCAAGGTGCTGTAGAGCTGTGGGGTTATGTTATATTTTCTTTAACATAGATAATGATGTATTGATTATAACGAGTGTATTTGACCATGATGTATACCAGTTTAACTGTAACTACATAAAGTATGCGTGTAGATATGATAACAATGTGTAAATTATAAATGGGTATTTTGTAAAAAATTCACTTGCAGGAAAATTTTTCTCCCAAGAGAGGGGAGTTACGACAGTTGTATCATTTGAATATTTTTGTAATCTAGTATACTGAGTTGAGCGTAAAGAAAAAGGTCTTGAGGTAGGAGCGTCACTGTGACGTAGTAGACAGGTGGCTGACCTCAGAGCTCCTCATGCCTCGCAGCTCGAGCGAGATAAGAAGGAGGAAGTAGTAGCAGTTGAAACAGCTGATCGCTTGGCGTCAGACTGTGTATCGGGCAGTGGCTCGACTTTTGTTCTCCCGAGTGCAGAAGTATGTACGTGCGGGGTGTAATACCTGCAAATACTTGTTTGCGTTGAATAAATAGTAAGTCAAGAAAACTGATTCCCATTACTTCCCGTCGTCATACCATTTTCCCTGTCCAGCCGTCAGGCTGTAAATTAAAATAAATAAATAGCGGCGTGTCCCTGAAAATTCCTTCAACTCCCTGCTGGGATCGATCCTTGGACCTCTAGAATACTGACCACCTGCGCTAACCACCGTGCCACGAGATTATTCACTTCAGACATTTCTTCCCCAGAACCTTTAATTTCACAGCAGTCTGGAAAGTGTATTAACAAAATGACCTCAAGTTCTTGGAAAGGTTTCTAACGTTGCAGGAAATGCGATCCTTGGACCGTCCCAATGCCAGTCTATTCATGCAAAACATTACACCACTCTGGGATTAACTTCAAGCTTCGCTTCCTGCTCGAGGCATTTGCCCTTCGTTGTGTGAGGTGGTGCGAGGCGAACTTGATCTTGTGTAGAGACCTGTTCCACCCATTGGGTGTGAGGTCTGAGGAGGGAAAGTTTTCCTACCTGCAATAGTTTCAGTTTGTCAATTCGTAGACATGTCTAGCGATTAAGACTACCTAAAAGTTTGACGGCTGTGACCATTTGGCAAGGAATGGGACATAGCTACTTGAGGAACATAGTAGGCGCCTTAGGATGAATAACTGCTCCGTCTCCACGTTGTAATCTTTCGAAAGTACAGAACAGAAAATCTTTCTTCTGCCCTTGAGTTGGTTCCTATACATTAACATGGGAATAGCGATCTGCTTCTACCCATGAAGAACAATAATATGCAAGTACTGTCTGTTATACGCGTACACGATGTAATATACGAAAACAACATGGTGACGAGTTTTGGATTCACAAGTGAAATTAAATTTTCCAACACCTGGTCCATGGTACAGAGTTCTAACGATCGGATCCCCGCATGAACGAAACCTTTTTTCCAAGAACTTGCAGTCATTCTAAAGTTGTCCGTCTCTATTATTACCACATGCTGACGACTGTGATCCTTAAGTAGCAAGGGAAAATAACTTGAAAGTAAAATATGAGCGTAGCACAGTGGTTAGCGCACGTGCTCCAGAGGTCCAAGGATCGAATTCACGATGCGACAAGAACTTTTTCAAGAACCTTCAAATCTTCATCAAAATTCGAATGGTTCAAGCAGCAGACTACTGTAGTCGACCAGTCTTCGGAGAAGCCAGTCAATCTCTAACATAGTAGCGGCAAGAATCTAGAAATCACAATAAGAAGTTAATAATGCAGTGAAAAAAATTATTGCCGCTGCGACGGGGATCGATCTTTGGACCTCTGGAACATGGAGGAAGCGCGCAATCACTAGTGTTGCCCACAGACTTTGGTCTGTCCCGTCCCGTCTCGTGAAAATGCTGTCTCGTCTCGTGTCTCGTCTCGAAAATATTCCTTTGTCCCGTCTCGTGTCCCGTCTCGAAGGGTTCTGTCTCGTCTCGTCTCGTCCCGTCTCGTCTCGTAAAAGTGATCCGGGATATCATGCCAACAAAAGTCAAAAGTAGCAGAAACACGAAATATTTTTCCGGAAAGTGGGATAAAGCTTCAAATATTTTACCCATTGCGTGGTGAGAATAAATAAGGTTCGTTAATCATGAGGACATTAATATTAAAAATGCAGTTTGTTGGTTACTGATTGCTAGGTATCTTATGAAATCTACCTTGTGGTTTTTCTCGCTTCATACAATGATCTATCCATCGTACATTTATACCAAGTTTGTTAGAACCTGTCCCGTTTCCCGCGCTAGCGATCGCTCGACAGTTTTGGTGCCAATGAGAAACGAGAAAAAAGTCGTCTGCTGGGCAGCGAGGAGCGAATGGAGGCCAGAAGAGAGGAGCTTACGTAGACGTTGTTGCCACGTTGCGTATTTTAATTTGCTGCCTGGCTTTGGCTTTCCCTAGCACGGAGTTCAGGCGGTCTTCAGCAGCAACACCGCTTGGTTTATGCTAGAAAAGCCAGCGATCAACTACCGCGGGAAGCCGGACAGGTTGTAACAAACACGGTATAAGTGAGTGCTCTTTTTCATTACTGCTATACCTTTTGGAAGTCTTGAAATGTTTTCCAATAGACCTTCTTTCTTTCTGAATGTCAAACTTCCGTGCACTATGAAAATGTACATTTTTTCTTTAAATTCTAAGCTTGGCGCTGGGGATCAACAAAAAAGTTTTTAAATGTGTAGTACGAACACAAAAGACTATTTAAAATTTCAATATTTAGTATATTACAAATAGAAAGCATTTATTGTTCTTAATATTGTTAAACATCTTCTATGACATAAGTTTCAAAAAGTGTTTCTTTGTTATATTGTGCTGTTTCTTATGCCCAGCTTATGACGCACATACTTCTTTGTTTTCCCTTTAGCCTCTAAGTCCGGTACCACCACCGCTTGATCTAATTTATCCTTCGGCAGGCACGCATCTAGAAACATATGTCGGGGGAGGGTGTCTGAGCGAAGTGTTTCAGAAAAAATGATAATAATAACATTAACGACAACAATTAAGCAAATGTTTAAATTAATGCATTAATATACTTCATAGGTCTATTCACTTGAATATGTAAATTAATCAATTCTATTATTGTTATTGCATGACATGTTACAAAGATGGTAGAAGAATAGTAATATAACAGCACAAATATTAGCTAATATCTAGCTTACGTGTAGTTAAGATCGTCAAAATCTGCATAAAAACAGCTGTCCTGGCAAGAAAATTAATGTAAAAAAAGGTGATGAATTGAATATTTGCTGAATAACAAAAAAAGATGTTACATTCAGTTGACGAAAAATAAAGTTCCTGATTAATATTTTATGCTCATTATTATAAGTAGTAGCGTACATAAAACTTCATTGATACTGTCATTCAAAGCAGTATGATCCCAATAGAATCCTTGTTTTCTAGTAAGTTCGGCAGGAATATGTAACCCTCGATTATGCTAAACAAATATATTTTTTGTTTATCTAGAGCAAGGACCCAGGAGGATGCAAGAAGCCTTTCCTGCAAAAGTGTATGTTTTACGAAGCGAAGAAACGTGACAAAACCACCACGTATGGAAGGCAAACCTGCATTAATTTTATATCGCACGTTTACAGAGCCGTGCCTCCTGAAGTTATAAAAATCCCAACTTCAATGATTCTTTTAGACATGCGATAGTTGAAAAAAATATGTTTAGATGCACCCAAAGTGCATCATTATCAGATTATGCATATAACGTGTTATTGGAATCAACATATTTGTGTAAATTGGGTGCCTCCCCGATGGCGAAGTAATAACGTCGATGTCTTGTAATGAAGGGTCCACGCGTCGATACTCAATGGAGGCACAAAGTGGATCGGATCGCACTTTAAACTGTAGGTTGGTTCGCGATTTAGCCTATTTGCGAATCAAGTGGACTTAAAAAAAACAAAAAGAAACAATATCAACCTTAAGAATATTAGAATAAACTAATACACCCGCAGGTAAGTCAAATTTCACATATCCTTCTTCATCCTCGTTCATAGACTTCCTGCAATACTCTTGTGTTGCATCCCACCAGGTGCGAAAAATGTGAAGTTATTATTTCCTCGTACTGCGTTGTTTCTTTTCATAACAGTAAGGCTAAATTCTCGTTTTATCTGAACTTTTAAAAAATGTGCAAAATACGTCTCTATCTTTAAACAACCACCCTTTCCCATGTATGTGTAAAATAATCCCACTCTGTCTCAGAAAACCGCTTCCTACGATCAAATGAAGGAAACAACTCTCAAGTCTCAACAATTATAAATTTTTGCTTAAAGTTCCTATCATTTATACAAACAGTAGCACATATCACGTCCTTTGGTGCAACACTGTCAACAGCTAATGTTACTTTCCTCGTCCTAATAAATTTACTTCCAACCAGTGACGGCGCCAGGGAAATTTGACTGAGGGGGGGGGGGAGGAAGGCTGGCAACAAAATATTGTAAGGGGGCAGTCACATTAAAACGCCCGAAAACACTACACATATATATATATACTTATATAATAATAATTATAATTATAATTATTATTATATTCATGTATGGTGTTTTGTGTGTGTGTCTTTTATTTAGAGTGGACGTTTAATGCCTAAATTTACTTCTTGATTACGAGTTTATCTCCACATGATTCGTTTTAATAAAGACATTAATTCTTTTTTATTGGTAAGTTGCGTTGTCTCTAGTGGCCTATTTCAGTATTGAAAGACATTCATAATTTTATAATTCATCGTCTTTCTTGAGATGAAACTACTGATATAAATATTTAAGTTATAAGATAATAATATAAATGATGCAAATAATGCTTCTAAGAGTTTAATTTTCTTGCAAAATAAACGTGACGTTGGAAGAAAAGAATCTTCGTAAGGTATTAGAAACAATGTGAGGCACTTAGTGAAGTGCAATTCTCCTGTAGGAGAATTCTGCTGTATGTGCTTTGGAGAACACATTGCGCACCTTTGGTACGTCCAGGACTTGACATTTCTTCTCAATAGCAAGAACAGCCAAATGAGGCAGTTTGCATCCAGCATCCTGTTTCGAGCAAGCCTTTTCAAAGATTTTAAGGACAACCATCTTCGTAACGCTGAAGAGTTTTGGGCAAAATTTGTGTTTCACCTTTCAGGGAAACGTTATCACAGGATAAAAAAACAGACAAAGGTTACAGTTATCTCATAATTCAAGAAATATTCTGACCCTGGCAATACTTACTCTTACTCTACCACTCCAACGTATGTCTGTGCTACCCAATTACAGGCAGGCACCTATGGAGTTCGTGGGAAGAAGTTCTTCGATTTTGATATGTACGAGAAAGAGCGAACCTGCATCTAATGACTGAAGAGTGGCAAATCCTAATAAGCGTTCTTTTACCTGCCCGCGATAAGTTTTGAATCGAATTTTAAGTGTAATTTGCATTTTAAGGTTCACGTTCAATACATTTCCAAATAATATCCCCTCATTAGCTTCAAGAGTATCGAAGAAATTCCCTTTGTTAAGGTTTCCTCAGACTCATCATCTCGAAATTCAAGTCCCTGAATAGTAAGAAACCGCGATGAATCCACAACAACCGACATGTAGTGTCGGTTTTTCTTCGATCACCTTTGGTCCCGGGTTCGATACCCAGTGGAGGCACTTTAAACTATAAGTCCAGTCCCGATTAGCCTTACTGTGCATAAAGTGGACTTCAAACGCCAAATTAACCAACCAACCAACCAAATCTTGAATCAACTTTGAATGTCTTTTAATAATTAGCGTTGTCACTAACGACCACGATTAGATTAATTTGCCCATACTACAGATTATGTCTTGTGGTCCTGAAAATATTCGTGATGTTTTAAAATCCTCCACATTCAACACTTTTTCCCAGTTCTTAAGACTGGTTAAAACTTAGGTTAATCTCGGCTATTACAGGGCATAAATGAATGAGAAATCACCTATGCCCAGGTCGGCGCTCGAATCTTGGACGAAACAAATTAATATTTTTTAATCAAGTTGGTATTATAAGCAGGAAAGTGATATCATGCAGAATACACCACTTTGAAAAGGTGAAAATCGTCATACTCTTATAAATGAACTCTCTTATTATTCGATATTTAATTAACTTCAGTTGGGGGGCCCGGGTGGGGGGGGGCGAAGTGTCTGACATGGGGCGTCCCCCTGCCCCCTCTGGCGTCGTCACTGCTTCCAAACCTCTAATAACTTCGCTGCTGATAGCCTCACCTTCGAAATGGAATGTGTGTCGGCGAATAATACAAAGAACTTGTGTTCATTGTCCCTCTTTCATTCAAAGTCTGCTGTTTTCCTTTTCAGCTTTTCCTGCAAAACTTTCTGTCAGCAAGCAAACCAAATTACAGAATTTTTATTGCCCCTCCCTTGCATCAACTTTCATTCCTACTTTAGGCCTGGATTTATGGCACGTACCCGCTACTGCACGTCAACCTCGCCCTATGTTTGGCGTTTGCCCCCTGAAGCAACGGTGTCCATTGTTCAAAGCGAAACCTTTGTCAGTGGGGAACAGCGAACAATAGTCTCGGAATACACCCTGGTCGTAAACAAGCTCCCGCCACCGATATTGCTGTCAGCTTCCCTCTGAAGTTCGATAAAACTACTTTGTGAAATGTGTTTAATAACGAGTGAAAATGTAGACAGTGTAGATACTACATGTATTTTGCTCATAAACTTGAAGGCTAAATTTACAGAATAAAAAGAACAGCTACAACATTCCTTCATCTGATTTACAGAAAGACTAATCGGGACTGGACCCACAGTTTAAAGTGGGGTTCAAATCACAATGTGCCTTCACCGGGTATCGAACCCGGGACCCCTTGATTACAAGGCGACGATGCTACCACTGTACCATCGGGGAGTCCCCTCATAGAACAAAGTTTCCTTCTACAACTATTATACAGAACTTAGTGCACTTCCTTCATTTGAAATCTATTCTATATCAGTCTCAGTATTTCGTTATTACAATCCAAGGAATAGTATTCTCCTTAAATAAGAAATAAAGAAATAAAAAAACATTGGAAATAATCTTCAAACGGACGTAAAAAAATCGAATCCAACCACCTGCAGAATGCCTGAGGGAAACAACAAGAATTTTCTCAACAAAGACATATCCGAAATTTCCATAACATTCTAATAATTTCGCAACCCGTGCAAATAATCATGTGGTAAAATCTTGTCGTGGTTCCCTGTAAACACTAAAATCACCAAATTACTTCTTTCCATATTTCCCGTATTTTCTCCTCCTCTTTAGCTCTCAGCTGTTCGGAGTGGGATAATGCAAGATTATTTGTCCCTAATTATCTTATTCTCTTAGTCTTGCTTATAACTTGGACTCATTAATAACTTTCCCAACAACTCCTTATCAATTTGTACTGCCATGTTTCCTACAATGCTTTTCCTACTTCCTAATAACAATCACTTCTGTACACCCTTTGATGTAAAAATTAAATAATAAAAATAAACCATATCCGTCGGTCCATTTATCTTTACAACCTATAGAGGTGAGACTATTTTTACAAGATAAACCTCGGACGCAGACATTCCACGATCTTTTGGCCCCTCCTTCCACCTTCTCTACCTGCCCTTTTACTTGATGTTATTCAGAATTGTATTAGTATCTGGAGTACTATCGTAACATAAAGTTATTAACCTGGAATATTTTTTTTAAAAAAATGGGGAGTAACGCTGTGTTTCGAAAGAGTATAGGAAATAAGTTTAGGTATTCATTCATGCCTCTCTCTATAATAGTCTTCTTATTTTGACTTAATACACGCTTATCAACGTTTCTAATTGAAATACTTTATTCCAAGCAAACAAGTATTTGCAACTGATTAAAAATTTTGCTTTTATTTTTTCGAGACATTCGAGACGAGACGAGACTTTTCAAAAGCCGTCCCGTCCCATCTCGTGTCTCGTCTCGAAAACGAGACGAGAAAGGCATTCCGTCTCGTCCCGTCTCGAATTTCAAAAGGCTTGTCCCGTCCCGTGAGCAACACTAGCAATCACTGTACCACGATCTCCCCATTTTCCCTTTCCAGCCGTCAGACTGTAAATTAAAATTAATAAATAGCGGCGTGTCCCTGAAAATTACTTTCACTCCCGGGTAGGATCGATCATTGGACCTCTAGAATACTGATCACCTGCGCTAACCATCGCGCCACGAGATCTTTCGCTTCAGACATCTCTTCCCCAGGAGCTTTAATTGCACAGCAGTCTGGAAAGTGTAATAGCAAAATGACGCAAGTTCTTGAAAAAGTTTCTTACGTTGCAGGGAATGCGATCCTTGTACCGTCCCGATACCAGTCTATTCATGCAAAACACTACACCACTCTGGGATTAACTTCAAGCTTCGCTTCCTGCTCGAGGCACTTTCCCTTCGTTGTGTGAGGTGGTGCGAGGCGAACTTGTGTAGAGTCCTGTTCCACCCATTGGGTATGAGGTCTGAGGGGGGAAAGTTTTTCTATCTGAAATATTTTCAGTTAGTCAATTCGTAGATATGTCTGGCGATGAAGACTACCGAAATGTTTGCCGGCTGTGACTATTTTACAAGGAATGGCACCAGGCACGTATCCAGAAATTCTTTTCGGGGGGGGGGGGGGGCTAAACATCATTTTTTTTACAGGGGCATAGATAGAACCTCGCAAAGTTTAAGATCTATGGTGGCGATTCAGTCCCAAAACGGTTGGGGGGGGGGGGTGAAGGAGGCAAGAAAAGTTTACTTTCTCTTGGTAGACAAAGGTTAGCATTAAAAAGCCATAGTGTGGGGCCAAAAATGGAGAGCAACTGTCTCCTAAATCTGCCACTGTTTAAGCTGCTGTTTTTTTCTTCTTTCAGAACGTGATATCGTTACATTTTGTATCACGTGACTCCTCTGTTGCGATGTACGAACGTTGTGTTTGTGCCGAAACGATCTCAGTATGTATATGTGTGACCGTTTCACAAAGCTGTTATGCAATGGACAATCCTTTCGAATGTGTTCTCCCAGGTTTGGATATGATCCTTTATGGTGTTGTCGCCTGCCTTCGAAACGTAACCTTAACAAAAATCCTAATTTTCCATCCTTATGACTTGCATCTTCAAGATTTAGGAAGAATTCAGACCGAAGGCACACACATGTCGCTTGCAATGAGTAACCCAATCAACAGAAACTTTTCACACCGTAGCGTCACGACAGGCTGCAGAAGCCTGTGTTCGATTTGTGAAATCCTCAAGCGACACGTATAGCTTGTAGCTTCGGTGTGAAACCTGGTGGGTCAATCTCATTGTCACCTTGAAACGGCAGCTCGTGTTGACACAGTAGAAAAATATCTTGTCAACCGGTGGGAATGTCCCTTAGTTTTATTCTATCTCCTTTTTCTGTGCTTGTTAATTAAACAGGTAACATCTTCCGGTTGGGCATACACAAGAGATGTGCCATGCAGAAATTTTAGCGGAAAATGCTGACTCCACCAGGCATACCGTGCCATTTCTCCACAGCGAAAAAGTAATATATAAGTATTTTACAGTGACAGCAAAAGATCAAGCGAAGCCAAGGGTGACTAGGTAGCTCACTTGGTAGAACAAAGAATGGCACGGTATAAGCTATGCCAGAGACCCTGGTTTTGAAGTCATGGTCGAGCTTGCTTTTTCAGCTAAAATTTCCAGATATGCAAACATCTTCTTGCTTTCTCTTCTCGACATTCATAAAATTTTCGGCCTTCATGGCTGCCCCTTTGTGGTAGTTAGTGTTAGATTGTTTTTCCAAAACAGTTGACTTAAAAGTCCATTTTTAACCCACGAAACTCTCGGACTGCATACACGAAACTTGGTCCGGTCACTAATAAATCGTCACTCAAAACTAAGATTTTCAGTCGATCTGTGCAGCTTATTTCCTTTTTTTTTTTTAAATGATGTTCCAATGCCCATTAGTGTTGAAATATTTACTTTAGAGACCTTCGATCTCTTCGCCTCATGGCCCGAAACTAGCAGCACTACACTGTCGGCAATGTCTTCAGCTTTGGACCCGAACTTGTACTAATAGTGGTAGACTTCAGCAATTTCTAGGAAAGTGTGTCACTAGTCCTCTTCCCCCCCCCTTCCTCCCCCCTGAATCTCTACATATATTGACATATAAAACTGTCAATGGATACTGACTGATTACTAATCGATTGTCACACTTACTCGTGAAGTCTTATTGAATTATTCTGTTGTGACCAACTGTGAAATTGAATCCGCATATTTATATCCATATTATATTCTGGAATGTTCCGCACTTTTTTTGTAGTAATGCAACGAATCGCCCGACTCATGGCACAACCTTTAACAGTACTTTGTTGTGCAACTTTCAAATGCTGACAAATCTTTAAATATGCTAAAGTTCATTGTGACAACACCGAAAGAGCAAGAAAAGTTTACATACAATACTATCAATAACAGGCTTATCCCTCAGGGTTCTAGAACATTCTCCGCCTTTCCTCGATAATTATATTTCTCCTTAAATTATAATCACAATATTTTATTTCACACACACAAGCCAAAAACCTCATTTTATCTAGTGTAAATTTAAAAATTTCGGAGGGGGCTCGAGCCCCCTGAGCCCCCCCTCTGGATACGTGCCTGAATCGCACGTTGCTATTTGGGGAACTCGTAGGCACCTTGGGGCGAATGACTGCTCCGTCTCGACAAGTCCTCGGAAAAGCCAGCCATTCTCTAACATAAGTAGTACGGCAGCAATCTAGAAATTGAAATACGTAGTTGATAATGCGGTGAAAATATTTACACCTCGTCATTTTTTTCATATGATTTCTTTAAGGCAGAGGCAAAGCTTGTTTCCGCGGTGACGTCACAAGTTTACGATCCCCGCCCTTCGCGGAAAAGGGGCTGTTATGATGACACCTCTTCAAATGTGGTAGGGGAAACTCTTGTCTTCACGGACCTAGACTTACTCATAGTTCAAAGTAACTGTAGGTTATTTTTACAGTTAGCGATTAGCCTAAAGAGGTAGCAGAAAAGCGAAACAAAGCAATATACAAATAAAACCACAGACAATAAGTTGAAACGAAGAGGTTAGATATAATTTTATTGATACTTCTTCGCCTGCATTAGATAATGTTATTGTTAATGAAAGTTATATATTCGGAAACTTCAGTATACACGCCTGGATAACCGGGTTTAGCACAGCCGTTGCCCCAGGACACGATGGCAACAAGGACGTTGTTCTTCGTAACGGCTCCACCAGAGTCGCCCTGGAGAAACAGACAATAAATTCAAAACTTTGGTTTAATTTAATTTTATAATATTATATTAATTTAACTGACCCATTCGAATGACGCTGAAACCCATTTAAAAATACAGATGGAATGAAATGCTTGTACCAAAATGTGCCACTTCATGTGATGTTGTCACGTGCCAGTTTCACACGACACAATGAATGTTGCAAGGAGGAATGGTTTCTCGGAATCGACGATAGATGGCAGCACGCCATATAAAGAAGAGCAGAGCGCATTGTACAAACTAGGAGCGGAGAATAGGGATTATATATGTATGTATATTATAGTAAATTGAGAAATATATAAAAGAAGAGTTCAAATACTATAATAGAAGTAAATAGAATGATGTATATAGTAATTTAAAAGAATTAAGAATATAGCCGCATATGAAACGTTTAGGAAATTTATTAAGCGAGCAAATGAATTCAGAAATGTATCTCAATTTCTTTTTGATTCTCTGACGAGGAGAACATCGTCAGCCTTTGCATTTGTCCGTTCCCCGGTGGCGCTGTGGTCAATTAGACGACCCGAAGCACTTTACGGTTGCGCTTCTTTTTTAGTCGCACTGGGCCATTGGCAGCGCTTGTTATTAGCGATCCTGGTTATTCCCCTTTGGTCGTTACATAGGAGGTGGCGCTAGTGTCAGTTTAGTCGACCCTACTCTTTCTACAAGTATAGCTTGTATTGTTTGCCAAAGAAGCGGGGAAAGCGAGCGCATAAATAAAATGACGTTTTAAAAAAGAAAGATAATAAATGAAAAGAAGAAGAAGCCTTTTCCATAATAAAAGAAGAAGAAGCCTTTTTCCATATTAAAAGAAGAAGAAGCCTTTTGATAATAAAAGAAGAAGAAGCCTTTTCCATATTAAAAGAAGAAGAAGCCTTTTTAATAATAAAAGAAGAAGCCTTACGATAATCAAAGAAGAAGAAGCCCTTTTGATAACCAAAGGAGAAGAAGCCTTTTCGATTATACACACACACACATATATATATATATATATATATATATATATATATATATATATATATATATATATATATTCTCTGTATTTTGTATAGTTCTCAGAATATAGATCCGCATTTAACTATATCCTCTTGGCTATAAAACGCTTTCTTATTTGGAATTCTCAAACAAAGAACCTATCCCCTGAGATTAAGATATCTGTAGCCATGGTAAATAACATTTAAGTACGTACCCACAAGGGCGTAGCATTAGTGGCGCTCCTAACGTGGGGCATTACATGAGTTGGTAGCAATGTAAACATAAATAAATTATCTTTTATTAATAAGAATATTTTTCAGCAGTGGCGTAGCAACAGAAGGATACAAGGGTACATAGTAGCTCATTAACTTTTACGAGGGGGGTTAGTACCCCATAAATCCACATTGTAATTCCTAAAAATTTGATGTTCAAATAGTGATTGCAAATGGTAAAATTAGATGTTAATAATATATATATTTTTTACCCACGTACCTCCAAAATTATGCCAATCCCATTAGAAAATATCGTTTGAAAAATAGCAATTATCATTGTTAGAGATTTCAGATTTCGCAAATTTCACAAAAATTCGAAAGATTGAGGCTCAGTCACGTGCTGAATCTCCGCTCTTCATGTGAGCTCGAGCATAGGCGTAACTTTTCGGGGGCACTTGCCACTAAAAATTTACAAGTTAAGGGTACATTTGATTGATTGGTTGAATTGAAAATTGTGGGTGCGTCAGCACTTGGCGATTTTGCACCCGTCACATTACATGGGGCCAAGCACCTTACCATAACTAAAATAAACACGTGTCTGAGGACTAAAATATATCTACCTGGGTTAAAAGCTGAGGCTGTAAAGGGGCGCTCAACACATATAAGGACATAAGACATTACAACACAGCCCTACGGAGGATTATACTGGCTGTAGGCCCAGACGCCAGAACCTCGTTGGCCTGCAAAAAAGCACTTACAGGGGTGTACGGCGTGGAAGTGAGATTACCTTACCAGGTCACCCCTTACACGCCATAAGTATATATTTGTTTACCTCTTTGACCCGAAGAGTAAAGAAATAAATAGTAATATTTGTGATTTCGCAAATTCAACAGTTAGCAAATAGTCTTGACCGCTATTTTAATGGAATGGAACACTTTACTATTCTGTCCCCTCAACCCCCAATGTTACGTTAAGCCCGAAGTTTGATCTTCCCGTCAAAACTAGGTCTCAAGTTACGCCCATGGGATCATGTGTGTATGTGTGTACATACACACACTTACATTATGGCAGTTTCAATTAAACTTTACCCCCACAAATCAAAAACATTTCTGCGCCACTGTCTTTCAGTGCTCTTGAATTTTCTTCTATTTGAAGGACGTTTATGTACAAGCAGGGTTGTCAAGGATCCAGAAACCCATACATTCTAATGGGTTCTATTTGGTTCCTCTGTAGGACCGGAACCTTTTTCTCGCACAATTTAAATTCGGTCCAAGTTGCGTATTGTTACATTGAAAAAAGCTTCCTGGACTGTATTTAAATTGATCCGAAAAAAGGTTCCTGGACCGAATTGAAATGATTTAAATATGAAAAGGTTATACACTGTTTAGAACTCATTTACGTTTGCTGATTTTCTCTCCCAGTCCGGTATTGAATTTATTTACAATTACAGACCAGGCTTGACCGATTTAAAGTTGCCTTCTAAAAATGTCCGCGAGTACGTTTTACATTGGAATGTCACACTGCGGTTGTAGAGAACGTAGCGCGGGGAATAAATCAAAACGCTGTTGTTCTCTCGTGGGCCAGATTCAAAAACTCCCTTGTCGAAGAGTTACTGTACATAACGCAATGGATTATATGGCGTTACATTGAGTTCAAACAAACCCGTCACGTGTTGCTCCGGCATCCGATCCAGGAACCGCAGCCAATACGAGCCGTCGATGAGGTAACGTGAGGTTGCTGTGTTCCCAGCAAATATTACAACAGGGAACGGCAGTGCTGCTACAACCAACTGAAGGAACGCGCGCGAGAGAATGGGGCTACATGGTAACGTGACTGCAGCGTTTGCGTTTCGCCCATTTCTACCTTGTACGTACTTTAGATTCTCGAGACAGCCAGCACCTGGATTAGTCTTTCATGCTCACAAGTGGATAATTGTTTATCGTCAGGTCCGTATTCGATCCAAGTTGCGTATTGTTTCATTTCAATACGGAGCTTGAACCCTATTTAAACGATTCAAAAATAAAAGGTTCCTGGACCGTATTTAAATTGATCGGGAAAAAAGGTTCCTGGACCGAATTGAAATACTTTACATATAAGAAGGTTCTCTGCGGTCCAGAACCCATTCACGCTTGCTGATTTTCTCCTGGACCGGAATTGTTTTTATTTAAAATTCCTGGATCTTTAACAACCCTGTGTACATCTAAATACTTAAAGAATGATAGTCCACACGTGGATTTAAACAATGCAATCTACATCGTAATCTATATGTAAAGAACACTAGTGCGATTAAAAAACAAAACAATTACAGTTCTCAAATACGAGAGTGGTTATGGGAACAATAATTATTGCTAACACTTGAATAATGGACGATATAATTACTATTAATAATTTAAATTACAGTTACCCGACACGCATCCATTCCATCTTCTTCGAAACCAGCACAGATCTGATTGATAGGAAGGCCGCCAACCAGTGAGTATATAGCATCGCATTTCTCCTTGCTCATGACCGGAACGTCCAATTTCATGAGGTCATTTGATAAGCTCCCACCTTCCTACAAATGCACAAGAAGTTCGTGAATCTTTTAAATAACAACAAATTAAAATATTCTAATTTAGGCTGAGCCTATACCGATGTATCGGTATCGGAAAGTATCGTTTGGAATGTATTTGATGATACTTTTCTGGTATATTGGTCTTTCAGAGGGTCCACAAAAATGCCACGTGATATTTTCGTGGAGTAATCCTAAATTTATTTTCATTTTGCACTAGTTTTGTGTGAAAAAGCTGGATTTTGTGATTCCGTAACATGTATTTTAATACATTGTAATGTGTTACATGTATGCATGCATTCTGATGTAGGCTGATTCTTGTATGTTTCAAAGCAAAGCTCTTGGTAAATTGATGCATACAATTGATTTGATTGATTTGATGTTTTAAGTCCACTTTATGCACAGCAAGGCTAATCGGGATTCGACCTACTGTTTAAAGTGGGATCCGAACCGCTATGTGCCTCCACCAGATTCATACAATTGTAGTGGAATACTTACAAACAAATACTTCTATTAATTAATATTTTAAACTTTTCTTGTTGCAATTTTCAAGCATAAGTATCGGTGAGAATCGGTAGAGGAGAAGGTCTAAATATGGGCGAAGGTTTAAATATGGGTTTTGGAGTTATCAGCGCTCCCGGGTGCTGCAGCCTGGCAGAGGCTATTGGAACTGGTTATCTGTCAAGGACAAAGGTTGCGGCGCCAATTCGCAAGAGAATGTGGTGGTTAGTTTCGGCCTTGGACGCTGTTATACAATTGCGACCTCCGAAAACTTTTTTCAGGTATGTTTTAACTCAGCGTTTTCTGAATTCTCATCTGCTTTGTATAGGTTATGATATTAGCGGTACATGAAACAAATGTGGGCTTTTATAATGCCATGATTTGTTTGTGAAATATGTACCACAGGGAGCGAAAATAAATTGAAGAAGAAAAATAGCGTGATGGTCTAAATATGGGCTATGACATGATATATAATGTTGAGATCACATTTTCTTAATTTCGATTTTTCCCATTCCGCGTGATTTTCAAAACAACAGCTCACCTTGAGCCAGGTGAATGAAGGTCGTGCAACATGAACAAAACCATATAATCTAGGAGTTACGACAGATTGGCAGTGGCGGAGATTGGGTTCCAAAACTGAGGTAGCAAGAACACTTTAGTTTCCCTTGCTAGATAAGGTTTAGCATAGTGCGGGGGCAAAAGTGACCGCCACTGCAGACATGTACAAATTTGCATACCCCAAGAAAAACTTACCTCCAGAGATAAAATCACAAATACGCCACTGAATTGGCACCCCCCCAAAAAAAATAATTTGCAGAGTGAATATTAATAATACCTCAGTCGCTCCCCAACCTATAACCGTAACCATGGTGCCAGTTGGGGTTTCTTGTCCTTTTTCTGGGAGATCAACTGGCTGGATATTCTTGCCGAAGGTGAGAGGCTTCCTCAACTGAAACGAAACAATACATATATACTTATTTGAAAAGAAAAAGTGTCAAGTGTACACTGAAAATGCAGTTCGTATGATGAAAAAACTACGATTGTTAAAATATACATATAATTATAAAAAGTACAGTCAATTCCTTACCTTGAATAGAGCTATGTCGTTGACAGGTATTTCGTTATGTTTCGCAAAGTTTGGGTGTTTTATGATCCGTGAAACTTTGTGTGACGATCCACTTCCCAGTTTGTTGGTTCCGGCTACAACGACATAATCATGTGCTGGACGTCTGAAATATATTGAATAGTTATCAGAGAACGGCTGTGTGAACTTCAATTGCCTATGTTGTGTGTGTTAGGGTTGGCATGTGTGTCAGGTTAAAAAAAATGCCTTTACATTTGCCTTTGTTTTGTTACAAGCGTTTTAAACATTTCAAACACAGTGTTTTAAACATGTTTCTAGGCTTGTTTAAATCACATTTTGACTACGACGCCAGGCAGTGGCGTAACTAACATGCTCTGCGCACCCCCCCCCCCCCCCCCCCGCAACTGTCAGTTGTGCGCCCCAACTAGTTTCGTTTTTTTTATTTTTTTTAACGCTTTCCTTCCTAAAATATATAATTCACACCTATATTTGCATTCAGTGCATACAAATATGAAAATATATAGATGTAATTTGAATCAGTGTACAAGCTGAGTAGTATTGATCTGCGCCAACGTCTGTTGCTATTTAATATTCGCAATTAATTTGTATGTACTTATAACTAATTTGCACGGGTTTTAATTAATTTGCACGTACTTAGAATTCATTTGCAAGTACTTAGAATACTTTACATTTATGTATTTGTATGTTTATAACTTTTTATGAATATATAATTATTTATTTTATGAAAAATATGTATATAGAAGGTAATTAGAGGTACTAAACGCTATGCATATGGTTTTATATTCATTACTGCAAAGTATGTAATGTATCAATCGATAATATTAATGTTTATAATATTGAAAATAAGAGTTTATGGTTTATGAACGCTGGTAATGGTACGAAAGAAGACGGTTCCGGTACTCGAACCCGCGATATGGAATATTATTAATTAGTACTATGTAATAATGTATGTTATTATGGTATGAAAGACGATGGTACGACACGCTAGACAGAATACTGTCTCCGAATCTCGACTCCGCGCAGGTAGAGGAGAAAGGAATTTGGGGAGTGTGCGTTCAAGGTCAAATGACGTCACAACGTCAGAACAAAGAAGGAACCCAATTGACCAATCAGAGAACGCGTCGGTAGATTTTCAGAACCGGTTTTTTTTTCAAGGTTAACCAGTACGCAAGAACAGGGGAAAGCTATGCAATACTGTAGGGCAGGGGAGGGATTGATCCAGACAACAAAGGATGTCTGGAATGCGCAGCAAGGGTCAAATCTCTGAAGCTATGCGTCGCTTGTAGAACTGGTTTCCGCCGCCAATTAATATTCCGCTCAGGGTTGCCCCAAGGCACAGGACGCTTTAGCGCAGGTTTTTTTTTATCTGTACTATGAAGAAGGGAGAGCTATCAGGGACGGGGCCTACAGTTTTCACTATTTGCTTTTATCACGGAGTAACGAACCTAGGACCCTTTGATTATTAATTTAGGTAGTAAATGTATGTTACTGTGTGCTATTTAACTTAATTTTGAGTTTATTTTTTACCAAACTTTGACTTTATGTCAAAACATTTTCACAGCTTATCTTTATTTTTACAAAAATAACACTATTTGTACTATTCAGGCAACATTTTTTATTAAATTTTGGACTCGCAAAGACATTTTTTCAACTTTTAACTTATTATTTTACAACTTGATATTAATTTTTTACCAAAATAACACAATTTCAGCTGTTCAGGCAACATTTTTTATTAAATTTTGGACTCACAAAGACATTTTTACAACTTTTTAACTTATTATTTTACAATTTTATACCTATTTTTACCAAAATAACACTATTTATACTATTCAGGAAAGACTTTTAGTTATATTTTCGACACACAAAGTGTGTTTTTCAACTTCTATCTGTTTATTTCACAAGTTTAGGCTTATTTTTACCAAAATAACACTATTTATACTATTCAGGAAAGACTTTTAGTTATATTTTGGATGCAAAAGTGTGTTTTTTCAACTTCTATCTGTTTATTTCACAAGTTTAGGCTTATTATTACCAAAATAATACAATTCAATCTGTTCAGGAAAGACTTTTAGTTCTCAACTGCTATCTGTTTATTTCACAAGTCTAGGCTTATTATTACCAAAATAACACAATTCAATCTGTTCAGGAAAGACTTGTAGTTACATTTTCGACACACTAAGTGTGTGTTCTCAACTTCTATTTGTTTATTTCACAAGTTTAGCCTAATATTACTCAAATAACACAATTTAATCCAGTCAGGAAGGATTTGTTATTATATTTTGGATGCACAAAGAGATGTTTTCAACTTTTTTACTGATTTTTTGCAGGGTATGTATTAATTTTTATTTATTTTGTTTTGTATTATATATACATTTACAACTTTTTAACTTATTATTTTACAATTTTATACCTATTTTTACCAAAATAACACTATTTATACTATTCAGGAAAGACTTTTAGTTAAATTTTGGACTCACAAAGTGTGTGTTCTCAACTTTGAATTTATTATTTACAAGTTCAGGCTTATTTTTTACTCAAATAACACAATTTAAGCTATTCAGACAGAAGTGTTTATTTCATTGTGCATTTACAAAGAGATATTTTCAACTTTTAACTTACTATTTACAAGTTCAGGCTTATTTTTTACTCTAACAACACAATTTCATTTATTTAGGCAACATTGTTTATTACATTTTGGGCTAGCAGACACTTCTTTTATTTGTTACTTATTATTTTACAATTTTATACCTATTTTTAACCTAAATAACACTATTTATACTATTAAGGAAAGATTTTTAGTTATATTTTCGACACACAAAGTGTGTGTTCTCAACTTTTATCTGTTTATTTCACAAGTTTAGCCTAATATTTACTCAAATAACACGATTTGAACGTGTTTTTTTATTACATTTTGGACACACACGCACTCACACACACACATCCACACACACACAGATATATTTTCCAAGTTTACAGGATTATTCTCTAGTTTACTCAAATAACACAATTTAGATGTGTTTTGAATTAAATTTTGTACACATGAAGTGTGTTTAGTCAAGTTTTACCCTTTTATTTTACAAGTTTAGGCTTAATATTACTCAAATAACACAATTTAATCCAGTCAGGAAGGATTTGTTATTATATTTTGGATGCACAAAGAGATGTTTTCAACTTTTTTACTGATTTTTTTGCAGGGTATGTATTAATTTGTATTTATTTTGTTTTGTATCATATATACATTTACAAATTTTTAACTTAGAGTTTAGTATTTATTTAAATCTTTTCAAAAACACTAAAGAAAAAGTACTTTTAGCTAAAATGTAAGCCACAGAATATATTATTATTATTATTATTATTATTATTATTATTAAGGTTTACTGATTTCCACTATGCTATTTTTGGTTCTGTATTTCTATATGTATTTATTTAGGTCAGGTTACGCCTGCTACGTAGGAAAGTTTGTTTATTTTAGAGTTTGCTGAGTATTTTGTTACTTTTATACTAGGTAAAGTTTTCTAAATATATCAGGTAGGGCTCCATCCATATACTTTTGTTTTTGCTGTTTGGAGATGATGCGATCAGCATCACTCTCCATCTGCTTTTTATTTTATGTACCCAATATTATTTTGAGGCTTAGTGAATTCTAGAGCCTATTTATGCAGGAGAGGGGGCTTGAAAATTTTGATCTCAGATAACCCACAACTATTTGTCAGAGTATTTTAAAGGATATTTTATATTTATTATGTGCCACTAGAATATCAAAGCTTGCTTAATTTTTATGTCTGTAACGCTGTTATTGTATTTCTAGCTAAGGCTTACTGGATAAAGTACACGAAATGTTTATCATTTCGACTATTTATTTTTATACGAGACCAATTTTTTAGTGTAACGAAAATTATTGTGTGTCTATAAAGACTGAAATCTCTTTACCGATGGGTCCATAACTGAACGCTTACCAACATTGTTCCTTTTTTAAAAAATATATATATATAACCATTTATCAATATATTCTCAATTCACGGGACAAGACGAAGTTCACAGACGACTGACTATATGGACCATAGGTCCACTTGCTAAACTTTTTTCTATGCTAGAAGAATAATTTAGCCTTATAGCCTTTTTCAAGGTATTTTTGAAGTATTACTGGTTTTTTTGGGTGCATCAACACTTGGGTTATTTCCATTTGGTTTATTATAGGAGGCTACAATCACTATCTGGACACTGAAATCCTCTGATTGAAACTAAAACCTTAGGCTGTAACTAGGGACTTAGTATGTATATCGACAATTTATAGGACAACACGAACCTTACAAAGATTTGTAGGTGATGTAGGCCCACACGCCAGAGCTTTGTTAACCTGCAAGAAGCATTTACAGCTAATGCTACGAGGAAATGAGGTTGATTTTTTACTGTTTCACAAGAATGCTACTTTTTTATGCACCAAATATTTGCTTTTTCAAGTAACTACATGTACCAGAAGCACTTACAGGCCAAATCTAACTAGACTTCGACTTATTCTATATCAGGTGCTAAATTTATAAAGAACTATGATTGTGTATATTTCTGAGGAAGTACGCAAAAGCAGATTACCCGATTAAAGTATCTGAAAAACAGATTTTTCTATGCAAGTATATTTTTATTGACTGGATTATTTAACAGATCAAACAGGAAGACTGCAAAATTCATTAAATGTAGTTCTATCGTATAGGTGGTTTCAGAGATATGAAGAGAACAAATATAAGATTTCGCTTTTTTTTGCTTCCGAGGCTAATCGCGACGCTAAGGGTAAATGGCGAGGAAATGTAACGGAGGAGAAACAGTCCCAAAAGTTATGGGCTGCATGTAAGTTAATACCACAGAGATATTACAGTAGATGTAGGTTCTACCACCAGAACATTTCTATCATAATAATACTGGTTATGCTGTACTGTTAGCTAAAGATGCTGATATTTGAGAAACTTAAAAGCTTATTTGCAAAATTTTAGATAAATAATTATCTGTTAGACTGTAAACATATTTTATATCCATTCTGCAAAAGATCCGATGACAAAATTTAAAAATTGTTATCGCCCAGACAGAGACTCGAACCTGGACAGATAGGTTAAAAGCCTAACGCTATACCAACTAAGCTATCTGGTCACAAGGTATTCTTTTCTTGAAAAGTTAGTTATGTTAAGAAATATATTGAAACACTTGAGAACACTCTTGGTCTGGTTCGACAGAGAAGGAGACAACATTTCCAAATTTTTACAGACTGGGTGTATTTTTCCACTATAGAGGCCTTCACTAATTCGAAACGCTAAAGTTCAGCTAGCTTCCAAAATTGAGGTAAAGATTGTGTTCGGCGAGATTAACAAGTTACAATTATATCCAGCTAAAACTCTCAGATTTACTGTACTAGCCAAGGTTTAGTAACATTTTCTTCACTTTAGTACAAATACCAAAGAAATAGGTATATTTTATTTATAATTTGACAAAATGTACTAGTATTTAATTCACAAAGTTAGGTAAAAAGCAGTATTTTTAAAAATATTGTTACTGCCTTCAAACTTTGTTATTTAGCCACTAACAACTGGTTTACACTGTTTGGCATCCTTTAAATAGGAAAAGAAGGAATTATTTGTTTAGTATTTTTACTACTTTATATTTATTTAAGAAAACAATTCTACAGTTTAACTTAATTTTAACAAATTGTTAATAATTTATATATCAAAGTTATGTTATTTAGAGTGTATGAAGGCGTATAAAGTTAATATTTGTACTTATCAGTTCAACTAACAATTATATTTTACACACAAAAGATAATGTTTACAGTTAAATTACTTGAATCAGAGAATAATATTTTACAGTAATTGATTCATTCAGCACTAGTCAGTACTTTTATGCATCAGAAAGTTTTCTTAATTTTCTATTACGCATGCTATTTTGGGCTATTCTTAAAATGTATTTCTAGGGCAAACTGGTTTAATTTTCTGCTTATAATGCAAAGTTGACAGTTTTCGCACAATGCATTGTACATTTGTTATATTCTCTACTTACAATCCAAATATTATGCTTATTTAATGTATAACTAACTAACTCTCTAGCCTTCTTAAACCCGAATGTTCATGGCTGCAGCAACTCATGCCTTTCATCTGTCCCTGTCCTGAGCAAGATCTATATACTTCTTTCCTTCCCTACCAATTTCCTTTAGGTCCATCTCTACATTATCCCTCCATCTTTGTTTTGGTCTTCCTATTGGTCTTTTACCATCAGGTTTCCCAACAAGAATCCTGTATACTCTTTTTTCCTCTCCCATTCGTACCACATGATCTACACACCTAAGTCTTCTTGATTTAATCATTCTAATACTATCTGGACATGAATACAAATTATGTACTTCTAAATTATGTAACCTTCTCCACTCATCTGTCTCCTCATCTGTTTTAGGCCCAAGTATTTTCCTAAGGATTTTATTTTCAAATATTCTCAATTTATGTTTCTTTCTCAATGTAAGGGACCAAGTTTATTTACTGTATTTAACTTTTATTTTTTTGTAATTAACAAAAATTAAAAGCTTATACTGTAGTTATTATATCTTTTTCTATCAGCTTATTTTGAAATCAATATTATTAGATATAGTCTTTGATTTATAACTATATTGCTTTTTTTATCAATTTATCTAAGAGTACACACAAACACATCTGTTCACACTTTTATGTACATAGATATGCCTTTTTTCAATATTTTAGTATGAAGATTGCACTTTAGCTATTTAAGCAAGTGTAGGAAAGGTAGGATTTCTGAGAATTTCTTGCAGGATTTTGTTGTCCAAGTATAGATGAGAACTGAGCTGGGAGACTGTTTTGAACCTTTTCATGAGAGTTTGCATGTGAACTGTATGCAAATTGAGCACTATTGACTGTGCATGCTTCTAAGTTTTGATGTTATTTTACATCAACCCTGTGAGACTGTAGAGAGTTTTCCCTTTTCAAGTAGTTTTTACTGATTGTATTTGTATATGTTTTGGGGAGTTAGCAGTTTTATGTTATGAGGCAGTTTATTGTAGAATATTTTTACCTGATGGTATGATATATTGAGTGTCTGCTGTTTTACTTGTAATTATTTTTCTTTTTGTGTTGTGTATTTGACTATATTTTGTCCAAGTTCGTAGTATTTAGAATAATTGTTATTGACTTGTAGATGTTAAGAGTAATAATCCTTTGCAAGATGCCCTATACTTTAGTCTGAACATTATTCTTAGTGTTCACTTTTGAAGCCTTAGTATTCTGGTAGTATTATTAATGTAGAGGTAAATTAGGCTAAAATGTAGGCATTTTTTTTATAAATTATACTCACTTAGTTGTTTCAGCAGGTAGAAGTTGCATGATGGTTTACTGCTGATGATGTTAATTTGCTCTTCTTATGTACTACGTATGATGTAGCTTACTTGAGTAATTGGAATTTTCTACTGAAAAAAGGATTGCTTGTCTATTTTATTCCTATGTTGTTAAGTTCGTCCATAAGCAAGCCATGTTTTTACTCTATCCTATGCCTTGGAAGAATCTAGATATATTGTGTTTGCAGTTTTATGTTTCTCTAAGGTTTCAGCTATGTAGTTTTTTAAACTGTGCTATGGGTGTGACTATTGATTTCTCTTTCTGGATGCCATGTTGGTTTCTGTGTATTCCTCTTGCTGCTTGAATTTGACTTAGGTTGTTTGCTTTTTTTCTTAGATTTTTCTCAATTTGCATACAGTTCACATGCAAACTCTCATGAAAAGGTTCAAAACAGTCTCCCAGCTCAGTTCTCATCTATACTTGGACAACAAAATCCTGCAAGAAATTCTCAGAAATCCTACCTTTCCTACACTTGCTTAAATAGCTAAAGTGCAATCTTCATACTAAAATATTGAAAAAAGGCATATCTATGTACATAAAAGTGTGAACAGATGTGTTTGTGTGTACTCTTAGATAAATTGATAAAAAAAGCAATATAGTTATAAATCAAAGACTATATCTAATAATATTGATTTCAAAATAAGCTGATAGAAAAAGATATAATAACTACAGTATAAGCTTTTAATTTTTGTTAATTACAAAAAAATAAAAGTTAAATACAGTAAATAAACTTGGTCCCTTACATTGAGAAAGAAACATAAATTGAGAATATTTGAAAATAAAATCCTTAGGAAAATACTTGGGCCTAAAACAGATGAGGAGACAGATGAGTGGAGAAGGTTACATAATTTAGAAGTACATAATTTGTATTCATGTCCAGATAGTATTAGAATGATTAAATCAAGAAGACTTAGGTGTGTAGATCATGTGGTACGAATGGGAGAGGAAAAAAGAGTATACAGGATTCTTGTTGGGAAACCTGATGGTAAAAGACCAATAGGAAGACCAAAACAAAGATGGAGGGATAATGTAGAGATGGACCTAAAGGAAATTGGTAGGGAAGGAAAGAAGTATATAGATCTTGCTCAGGACAGGGACAGATGAAAGGCATGAGTTGCTGCAGCCATGAACATTCGGGTTTAAGAAGGCTAGAGAGTTAGTTAGTTATACATTAAATAAGCATAATATTTGGATTGTAAGTAGAGAATATAACAAATGTACAATGCATTGTGCGAAAACTGTCAACTTTGCATTATAAGCAGAAAATTAAACCAGTTTGCCCTAGAAATACATTTTAAGAATAGCCCAAAATAGCATGCGTAATAGAAAATTAAGAAAACTTTCTGATGCATAAAAGTACTGACTAGTGCTGAATGAATCAATTACTGTAAAATATTATTCTCTGATTCAAGTAATTTAACTGTAAACATTATCTTTTGTGTGTAAAATATAATTGTTAGTTGAACTGATAAGTACAAATATTAACTTTATACGCCTTCATACACTCTAAATAACATAACTTTGATATATAAATTATTAACAATTTGTTAAAATTAAGTTAAACTGTAGAATTGTTTTCTTAAATAAATATAAAGTAGTAAAAATACTAAACAAATAATTCCTTCTTTTCCTATTTAAAGGATGCCAAACAGTGTAAACCAGTTGTTAGTGGCTAAATAACAAAGTTTGAAGGCAGTAACAATATTTTTAAAAATACTGCTTTTTACCTAACTTTGTGAATTAAATACTAGTACATTTTGTCAAATTATAAATAAAATATACCTATTTCTTTGGTATTTGTACTAAAGTGAAGAAAATGTTACTAAACCTTGGCTAGTACAGTAAATCTGAGAGTTTTAGCTGGATATAATTGTAACTTGTTAATCTCGCCGAACACAATCTTTACCTCAATTTTGGAAGCTAGCTGAACTTTAGCGTTTCGAATTAGTGAAGGCCTCTATAGTGGAAAAATACACCCAGTCTGTAAAAATTTGGAAATGTTGTCTCCTTCTCTGTCGAACCAGACCAAGAGTGTTCTCAAGTGTTTCAATATATTTCTTAACATAACTAACTTTTCAAGAAAAGAATACCTTGTGACCAGATAGCTTAGTTGGTATAGCGTTAGGCTTTTAACCTATCTGTCCAGGTTCGAGTCTCTGTCTGGGCGATAACAATTTTTAAATTTTGTCATCGGATCTTTTGCAGAATGGATATAAAATATGTTTACAGTCTAACAGATAATTATTTATCTAAAATTTTGCAAATAAGCTTTTAAGTTTCTCAAATATCAGCATCTTTAGCTAACAGTACAGCATAACCAGTATTATTATGATAGAAATGTTCTGGTGGTAGAACCTACATCTACTGTAATATCTCTGTGGTATTAACTTACATGCAGCCCATAACTTTTGGGACTGTTTCTCCTCCGTTACATTTCCTCGCCATTTACCCTTAGCGTCGCGATTAGCCTCGGAAGCAAAAAAAGCGAAATCTTATATTTGTTCTCTTCATATCTCTGAAACCACCTATACGATAGAACTACATTTAATGAATTTTGCAGTCTTCCTGTTTGATCTGTTAAATAATCCAGTCAATAAAAATATACTTGCATAGAAAAATCTGTTTTTCAGATACTTTAATCGGGTAATCTGCTTTTGCGTACTTCCTCAGAAATATACACAATCATAGTTCTTTATAAATTTAGCACCTGATATAGAATAAGTCGAAGTCTAGTTAGATTTGGCCTGTAAGTGCTTCTGGTACATGTAGTTACTTGAAAAAGCAAATATTTGGTGCATAAAAAAGTAGCATTCTTGTGAAACAGTAAAAAATCAACCTCATTTCCTCGTAGCATTAGCTGTAAATGCTTCTTGCAGGTTAACAAAGCTCTGGCGTGTGGGCCTACATCACCTACAAATCTTTGTAAGGTTCGTGTTGTCCTATAAATTGTCGATATACATACTAAG